>NW_028270160.1:10239360-11439360 GCF_037043375.1 Chiloscyllium plagiosum | reverse complement strand
GGATGGCAGATTTCCTTCCCTGAAGATATTTGTGAACCAGATGATTTTAAAACAATTGACAGATGTTACATTAGACCAGGTCTCTATTCCACACTTTTCCTGAATTTAAATTTCACATCTGCCCTGGTAGGATTTGAACTCATTTCCCCAGAGCTTGGGACTCTGAACACATAGCCCATAACAACTAGTTATCACCACACCATCAAATGTCATGTGCCAATTGGCTCAGTGTGGGAACTGATAGAGGTTTAGAACCACTGGTATCGATAGGGCAGAGGTCATTCAGCCCATCGTGGCTAACCTATGCTGATCGCTATTAGAACAAAGTGAATCCATTTCTCCGACACTCTCCTAGCCCTGTCTCACTGACAGCCTCAAATATCAATTCAACATTCTTTAATAAATTGCAGCCATAGCTGTCATAACCAATCCCAATTTAGCTTATCAAAGGACTAGGCCACAACAGGGTTAACCTGCTGGAAACTAATCACTATTGGCTTCGTGGAGTGTGTGTTTATTGATTGCAGCTCTCAAGTGGTTATTGTCTTTCTCTAATGGAAGGATCTTTTACACATCACCCAAACGGGTAGAGCCTTAGACCTCAGAAGGTTCCTGTACCTGTGAAAGGACACTCATCTTCAAAACTAATTAGCTCCTATCCTGTTAGATAGCTCTTGTCTCTAGCTATAGAGTTTAATTATGTGGCTGAACATCATCTGTGTACTGGGCTCTTGCGGTGCAGTGGTAGCATCCCTACCTCTGGACGGGGTGTGGGTTCCAGTCTCAGCTGCTCTGGAAGTGTGTAATAGCATCTCTGAATAGTCTGATTAGAAAATATGTAGAATTGGTGCATTAAAGGGAGGTGATGGCCTAGTTGTATTATTGCTGGACTGTTAATCCAGAGAGCCAGATCATGTTCTGAGGACTCAGGTTCAAATCCCGCCACGGCAGATGGTGGAATTTGAATTCCAGAAACATCTTGAATGAATCCATGGTCAATTATTGAGAAAACCTCACCTTGTTCACTAATGCCCTTTAGGGAAGGAAATCTGCCATCCTCACCTTGTCTGGCCTACAGGCCTGACCTGACCCACAGGTTGACTCTTAACTGGCGTCTGGGTAGTTAGGGATGGGCAATAAACGATGCCAATTTTCCTGCTCCTTGGATACTGCCTGACCTGCTGTGCTTTTCCAACACCAGTCTAATCTTGATCCTGATCTCCAGCATCTGCAGTCCTCACTTTTGTCTAATAAATGTTGGCCTGACCAGTGACACTCTCATCCTGTGAATGGATTTTTTAAAAAATCATTTCAACACTCCGTGCATAAAAAATACAGCCAAATGGGATTCGATTCATTTAGGATATCTGGTTGGCATGGACGAGTTGGACTGAAAAGTCTGTTTCCGTGCTGTACAACTCAACAACTCTAGTCATTATCTTGAGTCAGGTATTGAACCTCTCCTTTCTCTCCTCTGAGTCATGGTTTGTCTGATGTCCGGAACAGGAATGAGTAGAATTCCGCTTGTTAAATCCAGGGAGGACTGAAGTCCTCATCTTCAGCATCACCTGCCACCCCTACAAACTCCAATCTCTAGTGACTGACTCTCTCCTTCTAATTCGCATCGATTTTGACCTTGGTAACGCAGTTTCCCCTGATATGAGTTTCAGACTATATATTTGCCCCAACATCCCCAGTCAGATTGACCCTCCCTCCCTCTATCTGTTTCTGAAGCCTTCCTTCATCCATCTCCACCTGACCAGCTCCACTGCCCACATCCCAGCTTCTACCTTCCACACCCCTGAGCTAATCCAAAAGGCAGCAGTCCGTCTGCAAACTCACTTCAACTCACATTCACCACCTGCCTTCTGCTCACTGACCTGCACAATCCCCTGGTGCAATAACTCCAATTTGACAACTTCAAATAATCATTGGTTTCAAATCCCTTTGTGACTCTACCCTTCTCGGTACCCATGACCCTCACCTTTGCATGAGGCTTTGAAAGGATTTGTGACTAGAATAGTGTGAGTAACACATCCCACTGTGATGCTTTAAGAGGTCACGTTAGACAGTGACTCAGACAGAGAATCATCATGGCTTTAACAATTTCGGCGTGCTTCTATAAAGCTGTGTACTGTTCCCTAATACACAATAAGCTAGCTACTGTTCAAACCTATTGCAGATTCAGCAAACTCAAAGCAAACATCGAAACATAGAAAATAGGAGCTGGAGTAGGCCATTCAGCCCTTCAAACCTGCTCCTCCAGTCACTATGATCATGGCTGACCATTCAACTCTGTCCCCTGTCCCACTTTCTCCCCATACCCTTTGAACCCTTTAGTTCTAAGAACTGCATCTAGCTCCTTCTCGAAAACCTTAACTGCTTTCTGTGGCAGAGAATTTCACAGGCTCCCCACTCTCTGGGTAAAGGCATTTTTCCTCATCTCTATCCTAAACAGCCTACCCTGTATCCTTGGACCATGACCCTTGTTCTATATTCCCTGGTGACTGGGAATATCCTTCCTGCATTTCCCCTGTCTAATCCTGTTAGAATTTTTACAGGTTTCTGTGAGATTCCCCCTCTCATCCATCTAAACTCCAATGAACATAGTCCTAACTGATCCAATCTCTCTTCATGCATCAGTCCTGCCCTCCCAGGAATCAGTCTGAGGAACCATTGTTCCACTCCTTCCAAAACCAAAATGCCCCTCTTTGGGTAAGGAGACCAAAACTGTATACAATACTCCAGGTGCGGTCTCACCAAGGCCTTGTATAATTGCTGATGAAGAGCTGATGCACAAAACATCGACTCTCCTGCTCCTCGGATGCTGACTGACCTGCTGTGCTTTTCCAGCAACACACTTTTTGACTCCGATCTCCAGCATCTGCAGTCCTCACTTTCTCCTCCCTGTACAATTGCAGCAAGACATCCCTGCTCCTGTACTTGAATCCTCAAAACACAAGCTTATCTTATGAAAGGGTGGGGTGGTCTTTGGAGAATCGGTGCGAACGCAATGGGCCGAATGGCCTACTTCAGCACTGTAGGGATTCTGTGATTTAGAATGAGGAAGAATTTCTAAGGGGCAGACTACAGGTGGCGCAGTAGTTAGCACTGCTGCTTCACAGCGCCAGGGCCCCGGGTTCAATTCCCACCTCAGGCAACTCTGTGTGGAGTTTGCACATTCTCCCCGTGTTTGCGTGGGTTTCCTCCAGTTTCCTCCCACAGTCCAAAGATTTGCAGATTAGGCCATGCTAAATTGCCCGTAGTGTTAGGTGGATTAGTCAGAGGTCAGGGTGGGTTTCTCTTCGGAGGGTCGGTGTGAACTTGTTGGGCCGAAGGGCCTGTTTCCACGCTGTAGGTAATCTATCTAATCATTGGCTGCCATGCCTCCAGTCTTAATTTCTGGAACTCCCTCACTAAAACTTGATAAATGTTTATTGCAAAAGGAATGAAATATAAAAGTTTGGAGGTTTTAAGGTACAGGCTTTCGGAGAAACCATATCAGGAGTACAGTTCTAGGCTCTTTATGTAAGATGAGATATAATTAATTTAGGTACATTTTAGAGGAGATTCACAGAGGTGTGATGGCAGTGAAGGAGGCTATTCGGCCCATCATACCTGCACTAACTCATTAAATGAGCATCACTGCCTAGTGCCCATCTTCTGTTTAATCTTCATACTCTTACACATAATTTTTACCCAAATAATTGCGCTCCTGAATGCCTCGACTGATTCCCGCAATGACAAGCTTATCTTATGAAAGGTTGAGCAAGTTGGGCTTCTGCTCATTGGAGGTTAAAAGAATGAGTGGTCATCTTATCGAAAGCTATGAGATTTTGCAAAGTTTCGAGAGAGTGGATACCAGGAGGATGTTTCATCTCATGGGGGAGACTAAACTAAGAACTTGAATTGAAGGATACAAGCTATCCCTCTTCAGGTGAAAATGAGGAGAACTTTTTTTCTCAAATGATTATTAGTCTGTGAAATTCCCTTCTCTAGAAAAGTGGAGACTGGGTGACTGAATTGGAGAGATGTTTGGAGACAATGGGAATCGTGGGGCTATGGGGGTACACCCATCATTCTTATCAAATGGCAGAACAGACTTAAAGGGTGAGATCACCAACTCCTGCTCCTAAATCCAACATTCCCAAACCTCTCCTCAATCCAACAATCCCAAACCTCTCCTCACTCCAACATTCCCAAATCTTTTTGTCCTTCTGTGAGATATTCCTTAAAACCTACATCTTTGAGGGGTCCAAGCTTTTGACCATCTCTTTATGTGGCTCAGTATCAAATTTTGATTCCTGTGAAGTGGCCTGGGATACCTTACTCTGTTAAAGTTGCTGCTGTTAGTAGTTGTAACAATATTGGAGATGGGGGAAAAGGGATGTTTGACTGGATGGGGCAAATCAGATGGAGACAGCAATGTGCTAAAACCTCATCAAATACATCCAACCTCAGCTGACAGTCGCATTCCTTCTAATCTCACCTGAGACAATGACGGTGTTTACATATTGCTCTGAACCCTGAAGAGAGGGAGGGTAAACTATGTGGCATGGTTCCAGTTATAGACAGTTAGCCAGCAATGAGTGTGTTTGTGGGCTCAGCAAGTAAGAACTGGGCTGCATGCAGTGTGAAGGCCTCCTTGGGTGAACATCCCATTGATAGTGTCTTGTTCTTTTAAAGGGCTTTAGATCATTTTACTACATCAGATGTGCTATACAAATGCAAGTTATTGTTTCACTTGCACAAGCTACTGAGTTACCACTGTCAGCAACCATTGCTCAATTTGAAGATGCTGGCTATTCAGGGCTGTATGTTTCTGCCTTGGATCTTTCTGTTATTGAACAGGCTAATTGTCATTCACTCCCAATCTATTCAACTCCAAAGCTCCAGATTGTTAGCTGACCCATAGTATTCTACAGTGTCCTTCTGCACCTAACTCATTCCCGATGAAAGGCTTATGCCCAAAACATTGACTCTCCAGCTCCTCGGATGCTGCTTGACAGGCTGTGCTTTTCCAACGCCACACTTTTCGACTCTGATCTCTAGCATCTGCAGTCCTCACTTACTCATACTTAGCTTGAGACTGCCCCCTTGATTCAGAGGAGGGGCACTGCACGGTTACGTTAGGAAACCACAAGACTGGAACTGAACTACAGAAGGAGAGACTAGGTCAGGTGGCCAGAAACTTTATCAAAGAGATGAGGATTGAATGAGCATCTTAAAGAAGGGAAGTGAAGAGGTTTAGCGAAGGAATTCCAGAATATGAGGTCCAGTCAGTTGGCCGCTCATGTTATGCTGAAGAAGGTGGAGGGTGTGCAAGGAATTAGAATTGAGAAGATTGGAATCTGAATCAGGCCTGAATTTAGGGAAGTGGACAGTAAAATTGGATTGCCCCAAAACACTAGTTCCTGGTACATTGCTAGTTCGTTACACACTTTGGTCATGAAGTAAGATCAGAGAAGTTGGGATTCTTTTCCATGAATAAGAGAAAGCGAAGAGAAGATCTCACTGAAGTTTTCACTACCATGAGAAACCTGGAAAGAGCAGATCGAGAGTTCCCACTTCCAGACAGATGGAAATCCAGGGTCCACAGAATTGAAAGGAAGCAATGGTGAGGTTAGAGAAAATCTTTTTCACTAAGCAAGTGGCTGGGGTGTGGAATGCACTGTCTGAAAATGTGGTGGAGGCATTAAAATGATTATTTAATTATAAATAACATGCAGGGTTACAGGGGAAAGGAAGCAGGAGATGGCACTGAATTGAAATGCTCAAAGAGCTAGTAGGAATGTAATGGGCTAATTGGCCTCATCTGCACCACAACAATTCTATGATTTTGCAAATGAGATTGCCCTCAGACCACTGCAATGATGATACTGATTTCTAATAATGCACCAGGTTTGTTTACTGTCCTGTTCAAATATCTGCAATCACAAATTGTCTGCTGTCAAGTTGATTCCAGCGCAGTGTCTCGGGGCTAGAGTTTTCCTTCCACGATCTCAAGCCCAGAGACAGGAGAATTCCCAGCTCCGTGGACCATACCTTTCAAAATAGTCGCCCAGACATCAGAGCCTCGGTCCATGGAGTCAGGCTGTGCTAGAGATCTAGGGCAGGTATCCCCCATCCCTGGAAGAGGGGTAGGTATTGAGGAGGCAGCCTGGAAATCCACTCCAATCTGCCCTTCACCTCTCTATTTTGACTGCCCCTCCTTCGCTCAGTTTCTTCCAAGCCCAGTCTTGGGGACGGAAGAGTTAAAGTCAGACCCAGAAGGACAAAAAGAGGAGACTAATCATTCCTCTCCAAGCCTCTTCTTCCCATCAACTAGATCATGGTTGATCTGTATCATAACATCACCTACCTGCAGGTATAACATAAGGCAGCCGTTGTTGACCTTGAGATTAAACACGTGGCTATCAGAATCAAAGGAGTGAGTGAGTGAGGCAGGACTGACTGGAGCAGTACACAATTTCCCTGCAGCTTTTCTGCTTGGGCTTGTAGCAAGTATAAAGTTACACTTAAATAAAAATAAACTTCTCGTATTTGCCTTGTCACAAATTGAAAGCATTGATTTTTTTTCCTCTCTCTTTCCCTTTGCCATACAAGAGCGTGGTGTGCTTCTCACCTCTTCCCCTGGGAGCTTATAAACTAACACAGCTCCCCTTCGACTTGCTGAACACAAGGAAAAAAAAATGGGTAATTGGAGCCCAGATGGGAAAGTGTAAATAAGTCTTATTACTTGGCAGAAATCAGTGTTGCTAAATTCTGGTTTTTGCAACTTTCTGCACCAGCTGCACAGGTGATGCTGGTCTCAAACTAAAATGATAATTTACCCTTTGCTGTACAGTTGGGGTGTAAATCAAATGTTAGTGGCCAGGATATCCGGTGTGAGACATGTTGGAACAGATCACAACAGGAATATAAATGTTCAGGCCCAACCAGACTCAGTTCCACATGAGCCACAATCCTATACTCCCCAAAAGAGTTGCCTCACCCAACCCTGTATCTCTAATTCCATTGCAAAAGATCAATTTAATCACATGGTCCATTCATAGAGTCATTGCGAAGTACAGCTCAGAAACAGACCCTTCAGTTCACTTGTCAGCGCATTGAATATTGGAGTTGGGAGGTCATGTTGCAGCTGTACAGGACACTGGTTAGGCCACTTTTGGAATATAATGCACAACTCTGGTCTCCCTCCTATAAGAAGGATATTGTGAAACTTGAAAGGGTTCAGAAAAGATTTACAAGGATGTTGCCAGGGTTGGAGGATTTGAGTTACAGGGAGAGGCTGAATAGGCTGGGGCTGTTTTCCCTGGAGCGTCGGAGGCTGAGGGGTGACCTTATAGAGGTTTACAAAATTATGAGGGGCATGGATAGGGTATATAGGCAAGGTCTTTTTTGTGGGTTGGGGGAGTTCAGAACTTGAGGGCATAGGTTTAGGGTGAGAGGGGAAAGATATAAAAGGGACCTAAGGGGCAACTTTTTCACACAGAGTGATATGTGTATGGAATGAGCTGCCAGAGGAAGTGGAGGCTAGTTACAACAATTACAACATTTAAAATGCATCTTTATGAGCACATAAATAGGAAGGGTTTAGCGGGATTTGGGCTAAATGCTGGCAAATGGGACTAGATTAATTTAGGATTTCTGGTGGGGGTGGATGAGTTGGACTGAAGGATCCGTTTCCTTCCGTTAGCAAAGCCTTAAATCTGAATTTCTTCCCCAAATCTCACCACCTTACAACCTCAATTTACCCTTTGTAAATAACCATCTAAATCTACTGCAATGGCCATTTTTTAATCATCAAATGATAAGTTTTTCTCCTTTGAAAGTCTCTTGCATTATGTTAGAGGCAGGCTTAGGGTAAGCACTAAGGCCAAGAGGTTCCTCAGAGTTGCTCCTACTCTATCACCCATGACTGTGCTGTAGGTTTAGCGTAAGCAGAAGTGGATGTGGGTGTCATTGAGTCACTTTGGAATGATGTACAAGAAGGTACGATGTGTTTGGTGCTGTTGGAAATTACGTAAGATGATCTATCAGCTATCGAAGCCGGTGAGATGGAGGGTGACGAAATAAGAAACCCTACCACGGTTCAGGGAGGGAGGGAAAGAGGGGAGAGCCTTTAGTCCCTCTGTTATGTGTCCACTGTACCTTAAGGACAGGCACATGTGCCCCCAAGTCAGAATATTGGGGTTTACATCTCACTCCGGAGACTGGTGCTGTAATGAGGAGGGAGGTGGATTGGGGGATTGCTTGTCTCACATCTAAACTAAAGTATGGAGTGGTTGGAACGAGTGATCTGTTTCTGAGCCGGTGACTGTAAAATCTGAGGGAGTGCTACATTCTGAATGTGACATCTTTTGGATGAGACATAAGTATATGAACTGCAAGCTCCCACAAATAGCAATGTGACAACAACTAGATAATGTTTCTTTTAATAATGCTGTTGTTGTGGTGATCAATAATGGGTGAAATTCCCTACTCTTCTTCAAAATATTTCTACGGAGTCTTTTAGCTTCAATGGAGAGCACAGGCAATTCTCTATTTAATGTATCATCCAAAAAAACACTAATCCTAAATCCAATCTCTTGTCTAATGTGAGGGAGAACACAAAAGAAGTGGCTACCAATGGAAGATACCCAAATAAATCCACAGGAAATTCAAGAGAAGTGAGTGGTCAGAACACAAAGCCCACTACTATGAAGTGTCATTCAGATAAAATGCCTTGTTACGTGCTTATATACAAGTCAGCAGCAGCGGTAGGCCATTCAGCCCGTCTAGCCTGCCTCTCCATTCAATAAGATCATAGCTGATCTGATGCCTCTGCATTCCCAGCTACCCCCGACAACCTTTCACCCCTTTGAAATAGCTCCACAGAAGCTGGTATCCTGTCATCAAGTCCCCCTTTATCTCCACATGGAGAGTCCTTGACACTGGCCTAGCTGCCTCAGAGCCATCTCTCAGAGTGAACAGAACCTCTGACACTCCTGGTTTTTTTTTTTTGTTTTAAAGAAGAAACAAAAAACTTCAAAATAAACTCCTCCTCAATGGGATGACACCAACAAAATCAGTCTCCTCTCTTTTAACAACAGGAAAAAGAGCAGAGTCCTTCACTCCACACTGATGCAGCTCCCTCAGAGCCAGCTCTCAGAATGAACAGAACCTCTTACTGTCCTGTTTAATTTTTTTTCAGCGGTAGTGCTTATTTTTTCCCCAGCACCTGTGGTGTGTGTGTGTAGGTGTGAGACACAGTGAGAGACACAAGGTGCACGAATCTTTATTCAGTTTCCACCACCAGGAAGATAGGAAAACACCCGGGTGGCCAGTGACAAGCAGTGCCCTTCTTAAACGGCAATGCTGCATGATCAAACAGTGAAGGGGAGAGCAGGGATTAAATCAAAAGAGAGAGTTGGAGACACTCCTGTTTGTATATTTTATTAAACAAATTACAAAACAGTTTACAAAAAACATTAACAGCTGTACACAAGAGACAGCAATTTTACAAGGGAGAGGAGCAGCAAAGCTAGGCCCCAAACCCTACCATTCAACCATTTTACAGGGAGAGGAGGACAAACCTCAAATCCCAGTTCCACATATGACAAGACAGTGACAATGACATTTGACACTCCTGTTTGTATCTGTCTGTCAGGGCTCCCGGGTTGGACCAGAATAACAGCCCTAAATCAGGAAACACATATTCTATGAGGTCCACCTGGCTGAACTCATTACAATCACTACACCTTGGTTTGGCAAGAATCTGTCTACCTCTCCCTTAAAAACATTCAAAGACTTCGCTTGCACTGCCTTTTAATGGGGAGAATTCCAAAGATTCATGTGCCTCTAGGAAAAGAAAAATTCCCTTTATTTCTGCCTTGAATCGACACCACTTTATTTTTAAACAGTTATTTTATTTGAATTTTAATTTAAAGGCTCTCAAGAGTGTGCTGGATGAGCATATGATGGTTTATGAGGAGCCAGCAGAAAGGTGGAGTTAAGACCAAGATGAAATCAGCCATGATCACATTGAATGACAGAGCAGGCTCAAAGAGTTGAATTGTCTGAACCCCATTCCTTAATCTGATATTCTTAACCAGGGCCACTGTGCCTCTGTGTGACAACAATGTCTTTCTCACACGTGGTATGAAGTCAAGCTTAGACCCAAGCACTAGAGAATATATCAAAGAGAAGAATTTGATTTATACAACAGTATAAAATTCACAGCTGGGGATGGATAATAAAACTGGCAGCCTTGTGTAACACTCATACCTCAAGGATCTTTCTCTCAAAAAAATAATAGCATTGAGATTGAATAGAAAGAATTCACTTTTTTCCTGAACACAATCAGGTCAGTAAATATGAAATATTCTGAGTAGCCTCCAGTTTGGCATAATTCATGACAATCCTCATTGCAATCCTCATTACAGTATCACATAATATGTGTTAGCTCTATAAGGCACCAGGGAGCTCAGTTTAATTGCTGTTTTTTCTGGGGTTTGCCTTGGGAATACTTTGCCCTCAGTTGTTATCAGTCCACCCTTTGTGTCCTTGATGCTCAAGGATATTTATTCAGGAGGAACTGATACAAGATAATCATCAGGGCTGATCGAGTGAGAAGTAAATCTGCTGTTCACTATCTAGAGATTCCAGGTCCATTATATTGGGAAGGTTTAAAATCAATAAAGAGGATATTGGTACCCTCATTCCAATCTGAACTGCATTTTAGGAGTGTTATTGCCATGGTAACGTATTTTACAAGGCACAAGCATACTTACGTACAGACTTCTATAAGGACTCTGTTCCATTTTCCAGTTTCTCAGTGTCATGTCAGATATGTTCTGATGATGTGAAAGTGCTTCCCATGTGTTTTACTTTCTCCTCAACTGATGACTCCACTCCGCTGCAGTTTTGCTGTGCCATTGATCACATCCCTTCCATTTTCCATACCTTGGCTCTCCCCTCTTCCCCTCCGTCCCTGAACTGTGATAGGGTTACCCATTGTGTCAGCTGCCAGCTCACCAGCTTCCATGGCTGATAGATCATCTGACGACATTTCCAACAGCACCAAACACATCTTCCCCTCTTGTCATTGTTCCAAAGTGACTCAATGACACCCAGGCCCACTCCTGCTTACACCACACCTCCAGCATAGTGAGGGGTGATAGAGTAGGAACAACCCTAAGGAGTCTCTTGGTCTTAGAGATGGAGGTCAGTGCAAATCAGTGAGATTTACTCATGATCAAAAATGTTTCATGGGACGGTTACCTGCCGTGACAGAGGTTATCTAATAAGGAGAGATTGGAGAGACATAGCCTGGAGTGGAGGGAAGAGCGGAAGGTGACCTTATTAAAATTAACATACAAGATTCTGAGGACAAGCACTTGTGGTGCAGTGGTAGTGTCTCAACCTCTGAGCCAGGAGGCCCAGGTTCAAGTCCTACCTGCTCCGAAGGTGTCTCATACTTTCTAATCAATCTGCTCAGATGGTATCTATAAGATCCTGACAGGACTGACATCCAGAAGACATTGCCCCCTATAAGGAGAGTAAAATGAACGAGGACAGTTTGAAAATAAGAGGTTGTCCATTTAAGATGGAGATAAAGAGGAATAAAGATAAAAGGTCTCAGAGGGGTCATGAGTCATTGAAACTCTCTTCCCCAGACAGCAATGGACCTGGGATTATTCAATACTCAATTAGAAAGTGATAGTGATAGGGGCTTGTATAATTCGGTGGACAGATAGCATCCTTTGTGAGCAGGACCTTGAGCCCCACACAGTGGGCTGCCAACCTCCTAGAAAGATAAAGGATGTCTCTGGTCGGTTCAAACCAATACTGGGGACAGAGCAGGAGATTCACTATGGTTTTCTATGTTGGCACCAGCAACATAGACCAAAGTAGCCAATAGGTCCCGTTTGGGCAATATTAGGAATTAGGAACAAAACTAGACAAAAGGCCTCAGAGGTTGTAAGCTCTGGATTATTGTCTCAGCTACAAGTAAACAGACAAAGAATAGGAAACCGTGATGTGGAGGAGCCAATGTTGGACTGGGGTGGACAAAGTTAAAATTCACACAACACCAGGTTACAGTCCAACAGGTTTAGTTGGAAGCACTAGCTTTCAAAGCGTTGCTCCTTCATCAGGTAGCTGTGGAGCAGGATCATGTGATGCTTGCTATAAATTCTATGACTTGTAGTCCTGCTTCACAATCACCTGATGAAGGAGCAGCGCTCCAAAGGCTAGTGATTCCAAATAAACCTGTTGGACTATAACCTGGTGTTGTGTGATTTTTAACAGAGAATTAAACATGTGGCTAAAGGAGGGTGAGAGAAAGGGGTGGGGGGGGAGACACTGGCATCAGTATTGGGTCAGGAGAGCCATGATCCACCTGAATCGATCTGGCACCAGGATCCCAGTGGAAAGGCTAAATAGGGTGGTCACAGGAACTTAAAGCGGTGGAGGGCTCAGGAGAGGTTATAAATTTCCAGAACAAGTAAGAGAGAATATGGAAAGAGTCAGGAAGGTAACTTCAGGTACAGCAGATCAGGGGACAACTGTGAGGATTGGGGTCTGTCAATGTAGACTGAGGGTGTTGTACTAAAATGCACATAGTGCACAAAACATGGTCAATGAGCTTGTAGCGCAGATAGAAATTAGCAGGTACAATGGTGTGGGTATCCCAGAAACGTGGCTACAAGGGGATTAAATATCCAATGATACACGTCCTATCAAAAAGGATAGGTAGATGGGCAGAGTATTTAGAACTGCCCTATTAGTAAGAAATAAAATTAAAGCAATAGTGAGAAGCGATATAGGGTTGGATGGCGTAGAGTCTGTGTAGGTAGATGAGAAAGGTCTTGATGAAGGTTAAGTACAGGTCCCCTGCTGGTGGTCAGGATGTGAAGCAGAAAATAAATGAGGGGATGGAAGAGGCATGTAAGAAAGACACTATTACAATAATCAGGAGGGACTTCAACATGCGGGTGGACAGGGAAAATCAGGTTGGTAGCAGATCTCAAAAGGAGGAAAGGCTTTGGAAATCTGAAACACAAAGGGATTTTAGGAATCCCAGCTCAGTTAAGGCTAACACGCAGGTTCAGTTGACAGAAAAGCAAATACAATGTCAGCATTCATTTTGAGAGGACTAGATTGAAAGAGCAGTGATGCACTTCAGAGGCTATCGAAGACTCTGGTCAGACCATATTTGGAATATTGTGAGCAGTTTTGGGCCCTGTATCTCAGGAAGGATATGCTGGTCTTGGAGGGGATCCAGAGCAGGTTTACAAGAATGATCCCAGGGATGAAGGACTTGTCATATGAGGAGGGGTTGAGTCTGGATTTGTACTCAATCGAATTTAGAAGGATAAGATTGATATGACGACAGATATGACGACCATATCAATTCTAGTCTCCCACCCCACCTCGATCCCCTGCAACCTGCCTACTGACATAACAGCAGTGGATGCCACTTCCTTAGCCCTGCACTCATCCCTGGAACATTTGGACAACAAGGACACCCAAGTCAGACTCTTGCTCATTGACTACAACTCCACCTTCAACACCGTAATCCCCTCCAGACTGATCTCGACACTAGGAGACCCAGGTCTCAGCTCCACCCTCTGAAACTGGATCCTCAGCTTCCTGACCCACAGACCACAATCAGTGAAGATAGACAGCTGCACCTCCTCCACGATAACACTCAACAGTGGGGCCCACCAAGGCTGCGTTCTCAACCCCCCTACTGTACTCCCCGTACACCCACAACTGTGTTGCCAAATTCTGAACAAACACCAGGTTTGCTGATGACACCACCGTGGTAGGATGGATATTAAACAACGATGAATCAGACACAACAAGGAGATAGAGTGCTTGGAGGTGTGGCTCAATGATAACAACCGCTCTCTCAACATCGGCTAAACTAATGCACTGATCATTGACTTCAGAAAGGAAGGAGGAAGACACGCCCCCATCTCCAACAATGGAGCGGAGGTTGAGAGGGGGAGAGCACTAAGTTCCTTGGAGTGACAATGACCGACAATCTGTCCTGGTCTTACCACGTAGATGCAAGAGTCAAGATGGAACAACAACACCTCTTCCTCTTTCCTAACGCCTCTTCCTCCTCAGGCAATAAAGGAAATTTGGCATGTCCATAAGGACCCTCACCAACTTCTACAGATGCAACATAGAAAGCATACTATCCTGGTGCATAACGGCCTGGTATGGCAACTGCTTTGCCCAGGACCGTAGGAAACTACAGAAGGTGGTGTGCACAGCCCAGACCATCACAGGCACCAACCTTCCATCCATGGACTCCAATTACGTAGCTCGATGCTGTGGAAAGGCTGCCAACATCAAAGACCCATCGTGCCCCGGTAATGATTTCCTGCAACCTCATCCGTCAGGCAGAAGATACAGAATCCTGAACACACACTAACAGGTTCAGGAACAGCTTCTTCCTGACTGTTATTAGACTAATGAATGGATTCTCTAACTTCAAATAATGTCCATCTAGTTAATGTTGTTCTTGCCTCAGGCACGATGTAACCTGTGTGCACCTCACTCTGTCCAAGTTTTTTTCACCCTATGATCTATATGTCCTTGCTTACCACGATCTTTCTGTACTGCTCATGAACAAAGCTTTTCACTGTACTTAGGTACATGTGATAATGAATCAGTCAGAAGGAAGGAGCTGATTGAAACTTACAAATTACTGAGAGGCCTGGATAAAGTGGGCATGGGGGAGATGTTTCCACGAGTTATGTGTACAAGTCACTTGGACTGGTACATGGATTGGAAAGATTTAGAAGGATATTGGCCAAAAACAGGCAAATAGGACTAGTTCAGTTTAGGAAATCTGGTCAGCATGGATGAGTTGGGCCGAAGGGTCTGTTTCTGTGCTGGGTGACTCAATGATTCTATGATTAGGACTTGAGGGCACAGCCACAGAGTGAAGGGATGACCTTTTACAACTGAGATGAGAAGGAATTTAAATACATTCAAAATTAGTGGAACTCATTTTGAGTGTATTTAAAACAGAGAGACAGATAGGGTCTTGACCAGTAAGGGAATCAAAGGTTCTGGAGAGAAGGCAGGAAAGTGGGGTGGAAAAACATATCAGCTCTGATTGATGAGCCAAATGGGCTAATTCTGCTCATATTTGTTATGGTCTGATATTTCTAAAGTGGAGGTAGATGGATCCCTTTCTAACAAGGGAGTCAAAGATTATTGGCTAGAGGCAAGCATGTGAAATTGGTTCCACAATCAGAATATGCACGAGCTTATTAAATGGCTGATTATCCTATAGAGAGGCCAAATGGCCTACTCCTGTTCCTAACCCATACGCTTGTATACTGCACCAAACATGAAAGGGGGGAATCTCAGGAACGAAATGAACTACATTTATGGAGCATTCAGACAGTAATCTGCACGCGGGCCATCGTAATTATCCACCCCACTTCACTTTACAAAATTTCTTTATCTTCGGAAGAGCAAATAATGCGTTATTTGCAAAAGAATTTTTATTTTTTTTGGATGCCTGTAGATGTATTCTCATGTAAACAAAGTTGAATAACATTACAGGGCAGAAATATAGCTTGCTCTAATAATTAATTAAACACTGGGCTTAATTTGCAGGGCTTCATAACCTTTCACAGGTTATCAATGATAAACAATTGTCCCTTTTGAGGTACAAGAACAATCTGTGCTTTAGATCTGGACAGCTAATAGTAATTCAAAGCTCTCCGATTGTATTTTTAAATTGCCGTGAGCAACTCCACACTTTTGCAGCAAGAGTCAAGTATGTCAATAAACGAAGTAGAATTACATGATGGAGTTTGTAACTATTGATTAGGCTTGCCAGGGGCATGAGATACATGTCTGTTTTGGCATCATTGTTGCTGAGTCAGAAGGTGCTGGGTTCAAGCCCCATTCTGCAATCGAGGCTTCACCAGACACAAAAGCCGGGTTGGCACCTCCAGTCCCGTGCCGAGGGAAGGCGGGTTGGGGGGGATACACAGACGGAATGCTGTATTCTCAGGGGGTTCAAAAGTGGACATTCGTTTCCCAGTTTCCGTGAAAGTCTGAGCCTGTTTTACGGTTTGGAAAATTATTTTCAAGATTGGCTTCAGACAATATTGACAAGAAGTCAGACATTTCCGGCTGCACTGCCAGTGAGGCATCTCATGAAATAATTGCTGAAGGCTTTACTGATTTAAATTTTACAACACAGAGAGGAGGGAAAGGATTAAAGAGAGACATAGTGGTTGAGGTTAGCACATTAACAACCTTTCAAAGGCATTTGGACAAACGTATATATATATATATATATATATATATATATATATGAGAGCCAATTGCAGGGAAATGCCGTTGGTGTAGACAGACATTTTGGTCAGCGTGGACCAGTTTGGGCCAAAGGGCCTCTCTCCATGCTGCAGGACTCTATGACTCTATGATAAAGAGAGAGAGACAGAAGTGTAAGGAGCGAGAGATAGTGACAGAGAGACAGAGACAGACAAACAGTGAGACAGACAGACAGAGGTAAAGACAGACAGAGAGAGAGAGACAGAGAAAGAGAAAGAGACAGAGAGACAGGCAGACAGAGATAGAGAGAGCCAGAGAGAGACAAACAGAGACAAGAGAGTGACAAAGACAAACAGAGACACAGACAGACAGAGGTAGAGACAGACAAAGACAAAGAGGTACAGAGACAAACAGATGCAGACAGGGACAGAGAGACAGAGGGAGAGACAGAGGGAGAGAGACAGAGGGAGAGAGACAGAGGGAGAGAGACAGAGGGAGAGAGACAGAGAGAGAGAGACAGAGAGAGAGAGACAGAGAGAGAGAGACAGAGAGAGAGAGACAGAGAGAGAGAGACAGAGAGAGAGAGACAGAGAGAGAGAGAGAGACCCAGAAACAGGTTCATTCAGAAAGAAGTCCATAAAAGGACAAGTTCTGTTGTGAGCAGAATCCAAGCAGTCAGGGCTGGTGAGAAGTCACAAGGTGTTTCAAAGTGAGTGAGAAGAAAGACCCAGAAGCAGAAAGCTGTGGAGTGTGGCAGAGAGGAACAGAAGGCTGTTGAATATCTGAGTTTAGGAAACCCATAGGTGAGCTGAGTTTGCAGCTTAGGGAGAGATATAATTAAAAACAAAATGGCATTAAGCAAATACAGAAAGTTGCTGATAGGAAGTGGATTATAGCTGTGCCAGCAGTATATGAAGATTTAGCTTGGAGACAGGGGTATTTGTGCACTGAGGTTTGAGTATATGTAAGGTTATTGTGGAGGGAAAATGGATGAATCTTTCCTTCTGATCTATGTAATGAGACAGTTCTAATAGTTTTTGCAAAGTGTAACAAACTTAATGCTATTTTGAGTAATAAAAAAGGGAGAAGTTAATATTTCAGCACAATAATATTTTATATCAGAACAATACTAATGAAAGGCTAGTGACCAGAAATATTAATTCATTTCCCCTCCACAATGCTGCCAGGTGTGCTGAATTTCTCCAGCACTTCTGCTTTTATCTCCAGCTTTTGTTAAGCAACCTAGATCAAATGATCCAGGCATGGTGGCACAGTGGTTAGCACTGCTGCCTCACAGCGCCTGAGACCCGGGTTCAATTCCCGCCTCAGGCGACTGACTGTGTGGAGTTTGCACATTCTCCCCATGTCTGCGTGGGTTTCCTCCGGGTGCTCCGGTTTCCTCCCACAGTCCAAAGATGTGCAGGTCAGGTGAATTGGCCATGCTAAATTGTCCGTAGTGTTAGGTAATGGGTAAATGTAGGGGTATGGGTGGGTTGCGCTTCGGCGGGTCGGTGTGGACTTGTTGGGCCGAAGGGCCTGTTTCCACACTGTAATGTAATCTAATCTAATTTGTTGAACTGTTTTGATCTTAGAGTAGGATAAAAAGTTGGCACAACATCAAGAGGTTGAAGAGCTTGTACTGTTCTATATTCTATGTTCTAGCTGTTGCTGGAAGCTTGCTGTGTACTCATGGGTAACGAATGACGTCATTTCCACTACAACATTAACTAACCATCTAAAACACGTCCAGTACTTTGAAAAGATCTGAGGTGATGAATGGTGCTATAGAAATGCTAGTCTTTCTTGCTGCATGCTGAAAATGTGTTGCTGGAAAGGCACAGCAGGTCAGGCAGCATCCAAGGAACAGGAGAATTGACGTTTCGGGCATGAGCCCTTCTTCAGGAAAGGGCTTCCTGAAGAAGGGCTCATGCCCGAAACGTCGATTCTCCTGTTCCTTGGATGCTGCCTGACCTGCTGTGCTTTTCCAGCAACACATTTGCAGCTCTGATCTCCAGCATCTGCAGTCCTCACTTTCTCCTTTCTTGTTGCATGGTCTAGATGAATTGAAGTTAGTCCATAATTCCCCCTGATGCCATAGTGTACTGCCAGAATGGTTATCAGGAAACACAGCCTCAAATTCCATACACATTTCCAACAGTGAGTTACATTATAATCAATAAAACTGACAATGTTTGCAATGATAATCCTAAAACAAGCAAAACAGAATCTCAGGAGAAAGTTCTTTAGATAAAAGGATGATCATAAAGGAAATGTGTTCAACACATCAAATGTGCATTTTTTCTTAAAGCAGGGAATTGGATTGTTGCTAAAGGAGGAGGAATGTTGAAGGTTTTGTGGAATAGGTTGACTCATGTAGAGAAAAACACCAACATAGACTGAAAGTCTGTTTCATACTGTAGTACTCTACTGCTACATAACTTGCTGGATGTCATCTCCAGTAAAGAAACGTTTCATTAGAAATCTTTCTGTTTCATTCTCTTATTCAAAGACCCCACCTCTCTCTCTGCACCCAAAGCAATTGTACTTAGAGAGTGTGAAACACACACAAGTATGTGACGTAGTTGCTTGGGAATAATTCTGTTCCCCAAAAACAGTTCTAAACCTGAAATGGACTCAAAGTCTCCCTCGACACAATCCAATTTTGGATTGGGCAGAGGCAGATTTTCAACATCTGGTTCATGGTGTGGTATCTATAAATATAGATCTCACACAAGGCTGCATAATGGATGACAGATTAAATACAGTTTGACTCAATTGTTTGACAGGCGAAATATAATAACCTAAAAGTGAGAGTGAGCAATGTACTGAACTGGCTGAGTGAAAGAGTATCTGTGAAGATGATATATTAAAGTGTGAAAAAATTCCCAATTTAATCAGCCTTTCATCTGACTTTTCTGGTTCTTAATTAAGGGATAAGCAATGAGACCTGGAAATGTCATTGGAAGTCATTGACGCATTGACTGACTTTCATCCTTCAACGATGACCTGAAAATTCAAACCCCAAGATGATCTGGCTATTAGGCAATTGCTGGGAGCATACTGTGCATGAATTGGTTGTCGCATCTCCTATATTACAACGATGACCATGTTTCAGATTTCATTGGCTGTTTTTGGCTAATGACCACCTTGAGGCTTTGAAAGCCTTTGTGGGAGCACAAGTGTTTCTTCCAACTGCTACTCTCTAAACACCCACTACCCCTTTCATAAGATGACACCATTGACAGCGAGTAATTGCCTGATGGACTGGATGAGAGACTCACTGCTCCAATTGCAGAGGTTTCCCCTCCTTATTATAGTCTCAGATTTCACTTCGTTCATGTGAAGGGGAGGTGATGGCTCAGTGGTATTATTACTGGACTGTTAATCCAGAGATGAGAGTGTGACGTGAGAAAAGCATAGCAGGTCAGGCAGCATCCAAGGAGAAGGAGAATCGATGTTTCGGGCAGAACCCCTTCATCAGGAATACCTACTCCCTTGCTACTCCAGAGGTCCAGGTAATCTTCTAGGGACCCGGGTTCGAATCCCGCCATAGCAGATGGTTGAATTTGAAATCAATAAATATCTGGAATTAAGAATCTGATGACAACCGTGAATCCATTGTCGGAAAACCCCATCTGGGTCACTAATGGCCTTTAGGGAAGGAAACTGCCATCCTTACCTGGTCTGGCCCACACGTGGCTCCAGACCCACAGCAATGTGGTTGACTCTTAGCTGCCCTCTGGGCAATTAGGGATGGGTAATAAATGCTGCGCAGCCAGCGATGCCCACATCCCATGAATGAATAAAGAATTTAGCCAAACCTCAAGTCTGTCCAGTGTGGCATTTCCCATTTCATTTTCCTTTATCACACTTCTCAGGGGCCAGGGATTGAGAAACCGAAAAGAATTTCCCTCAAGTGTAAAACTGGTTTGACCTCCTGCCTGCCCCCCCGACTTTCTCTTGTGGGTTCTTAAATACTCAAGGGTGTGGAAGAGTGAATTCACTCCCACTGTGAACACTCAGAATGATCCTTTATTTTGACAGCAGGGCTGAGGAAACGCAACCACATCTCAAAATGTTTGACAATCTCCGTCAAATTCTATCACCCGGCCAGAAATGTTAATCCAGAGAAACATTTCAAAGTGCCAAGAGAGGTACCCAAGAGCACGATTAGAAGAACAGAGGCTTACTTGAGATATCAGAACATGTCCTGCATTAAATAGATAATCTTCTTATCTAATCTCCCACCTCGTGAGCTGTCTCAGTGATACAGGAGGAGTCACTGGATGGGTTTGGATTGGTTTGCCTGCAGTTACAACTGCGCTGTCATTACAGCCGTGCTAATTAAAAATCATTTTGCTGTGGTGCTTGTAGTATGAGATCCAAATACAGGGGAATAGGAGACGTGTGTGATCAGTTCTTCTGGATTAGTTCTGGCAGACGCAGAGAGGAAAGTGCCCTTTACTCTGGTCGATCAGTGTTCCTCAGTTCCCCATTCATTCGAGACAACGTTCCACCATACATCATGACATTTAAGTGGCATTTCAAGAAAGGCATGCATTGGGAGAAATATTAAAGGCTGTGGAGTATGAGATGGGTAATAACATTAGTCAAAATGAGATTAGCTCTGATGCCAGGTTACTGGATGCTTGTGGAGCACAGAAAGAGCCCATTCACCCATTTTGTGTGTGTGTGTGCGTGCGTATGTGTAAGAGAAATACAGCTCATCCCACTCCCTTCTGCTTTTACCAAATTTTTCCCTTTGAGATAATTATCTAAATCCCTTTTAAAAGCCTTGATTCAAATGGTCTCAACCACATTCTCAGGTCGAGTATTCCACACATTAACCATCCACCATCTTCTGAGAAAAAGAACCGGAAATGATATCACCAGTCTTAAGAAACCCCCAAGACACGTAAATAGAAAGCGGGACATAACACCAGTGCTTCACCAGAGGCTCACTGATGATGTTACCGAGTATGGTGATGAAACGTCTGAGGACAAACCTTCCAGCTCAGTGAGCAAACCTTACAACCTAACCAACTGCTGAACAATAAAAAGATACCCCATGATGTTTCTTTTTTACAATTCACCTTTTCCAATCAGTGCTCCTTGGCTTGCAACACTCCCACCCTCAGTTTCTCCCTCTCCAACTCTGCCCAAGCCCCACAGGGTGCTCAACTCCACGATCATTCTCCTCTTGACCTGCTCATATAGAGTCAGAGATTACAGCATGGAAAAAGACCCTTTGGCCCAACTCATCCTTGCCAACCAGATATTCCAACACAATCTAGTCCCATTTATAGAATCATAGAGTCATAGAGATGTACAGCACGGAAACAGATCATTTATCCAATTCGTCCATGCAGACCAGATATCCTAACCTAATCTAGTCCCACTTGCCAGCACTTGGCCCATATCCCTCTTCACCCTTTCTGTTCATATACCCATCCAGATGCCTTTTAAAGGTAATTGTACCAGCCTCCACCACTTCCTCTGGCAGCTCATTCCATACGCGCAGCACCCTCTGCGTGAAAAAGTTTTCCCTTAGGTCCTTTTAAATTGTTCCTCCCTCATCTTAAACCTGTGCCCTCTAGTTTGGACTCCTCTACCCCAGGGAAATGACCTTGCCTATTCCCCCTATCCATGAGCCTCGTGATTTTATATAAGGTCACCCCTCAGCCTCTGATGCTCCAGGAAAAACAGCCCCAGCCTATTCAGTCTCTCCCTATAGCTCAAGCCCCCCAGCTCCAGCAACATCCTTGTAAATCTTTTCTGAACCCTTTCAAGTTTCACAACACCTTCCCAATAGCAGAAAGACCAGAATTGCAGTATTCCAACAGTGACCTGACCAATGTCCTGTACAGCTGCAACATGACCTCCCAACTCCTGTATTCAATGCACTAACTAATAAAGGAAAGCATACCTAATGCCTTCTTCACTCATGCCCACCTGCAACTCTACTTTCAAGGAACTATGAATCTGCACTCCAAGGTCTCTTTGTTTAGCAATACTCCCCAAGATCTTACCATTAAGTATATAAGTCCTGCCCTGATTTGCCTTTCCAAAATGCAGCACCTCAAATTTACTCCATCTGCCACTCCTTGATCAAGATCCCCATTGCACTCTTGAGGTAACCTTCATTGCTGTCCATGACACCTCCAATTTTGGTGTCGTCTGCACTTAACTCCCCAGGATCAAGGACCACAAGGCAGAAGGCCCACCCTCCAGCCTAGAGTCTGGCAACTGTATCGGAAAACAATGCCACTTGGTAACATGGCGGCTGCTGCTGTAATTGCAAGTGTCACCTGACCTGGGATTGTCACTAGATCTCAGGCTGTGTGTGAGTAACAGCAGGAGAATGTTCGAGCTAGTGGATGGGGGAAGGGGGTAGGCAGCAAGGGCATGGGGGATGGACCACTGGATGAACCGTTTCCTTCCAATTAGACGCTGAGCGCTTTTGAATGAGGAAACCTCCCTCACCCTTACCATCACCAACATGCTTGCAACCCCTCCACAGATTCACTTTGTACTCCCCATGAGGTGAGTTCCTCGGATCAAGCATTGGGTTAATAACAACGGAGGTGGGCATTAACAGGTTGCAGGGCAAGTAGGGTATTCCTAGAGCTTCCTTCCATGGAATTAGTTAGGATGGATTGTGGAAAATGGTGCAACTTCCTCTGCCAACCTCCCTCTCATTAAATGCTACCCAAAAACGACAATAGAGGGCATTAACATTCACCACCTGTTACCAATACTGTCTTTATCCCCAGTCCAGATTTATTTAATGACCCACATTTAACCTCGCCAGCTGCCTCGGTAGGATTTGAACTCATCGATCCTTAGACTGAGCCTCTTGATTACCAGCCCAGAGACTTAGCCATTGTAACCTCTAATAACATCACTATCCCCTAGCCCCTTAACTATCGCAGGTAATGGCTACATAATCAACCACAGCAAGACCATTATATCAGTAATGGGTTAGAGACACACACACACAGAGTGACAGGGAGAGTGACAGGGAGAGTGACAGGGAGAGTGACAGGGAGAGTGACAGGGAGAGTGACAGAAAGACAGAGAGACAGAAAAGGCACAATAATTCCTCCATGAAACTGCTACACCCAATTATCATTGGTCAATCAGGTTAGTTGCTGAAATAATATCATGCAAATAGAGACATATTCTCTCTTTGAACAGAACAAGCTCTTAGAATGTGAACTATTAACAGGTGAAGCTGGAAGGAAGGCATTCTGTAAATCACTTGAGCAGAGATATGTTAAAAGAAATGGTTAAGAAATACATTGATCTTTACTCAGGGGTTTTTTTTTTAGAACATTAGGCTTCACCTTGAGTTGCATAGCGCTTCCCATGAGAAACCAAGCCAATCCAAGGGGCAAGCTACAGATTTCAAGTTGCATATCCCTGAGGACAGAGCATGACCTATAGATTTTAAATATCATCCCAATCATAGTAAGTTGCTTCCTGAGATGTATCTTCTACATCGTTCACACCTCAGTTCCCTCTAGAATCACAGAAATATAGAAAACAAGATGATTGTTTTACAGGCCAATGTTAGCTACAATATCTCTGAGTGCAACCCAGCAAAGCAGATGCAGGAGATACATGATTGATACCCTGAATGATACCTGGAATAATTGGTGGCCCTGTCATTTTCAACCTTCCCTGAGCTCGGCAGAAGGTCGTTGGTTCACATCAAAGGCAAATCGGTGTTTGCAACTCAGTTAAAAATTGTCAGAACATTTTGTGAAAATGCAACATTGTGAAAATGTTACATTTTAGCAAAGATCATTTTATATTAATGTGATGAATAAAGACTTACATTCCTGCAACATATTTCTTAATCATAGAATCACCCAAAGTATTTTACAAGAGTGAAGTACTCTTGTGAAGTATCCTTGCTACAGTCATCCCAAATATACCAATGATTTCATAATCTCTGTTTGTATTCATACACAAATCTCTCCAATTTAGACCTGATAATCTCTGTATTGTTGTACAAATCTCCCCAATGTCCCAGTGACCTCTGTTTGTGCTCTTGTACAAATCTCTCCAATGACCTGATAATCTCTATTTATATTCTTGGACAGATATCCCTTGACCTCAAAATCTCACAAAGGCATTATATCTTTAAAATAGCTAAATGATATCACAACGTGAGACATGGTCTCTATTTTACTAAAGTCAGAAGTCACATGACTCCAGGTTATAGTACAACAGGTTTATTTGAAATCACAAGCTTTGGGAGCGCTGCTCCTTCGTCAGATGAAGTTTACCCCAGTCCAACACCAGCACCTCCACATCATGACTCCTGTTTATATTACTACGTTAAGCATTCAATCAACTAGTCAGTGATATATATTGCACCAACTGAGGTTACTATGAAGGACTCTCCTTCTCAAGCTCTCCCCTCACCTGAGGTATTGTGACCCTCAGGTTAAACCACTATCAATCATCCCTCTCTAATGACAGAGCAGGTCTGTGGTCTGGTAGGACTATGGCAAATTTATTATCATATTAGTAAGCACTGCAGGAACATAGACTTTAAATAAATCTGAGATATAATTAGTGTCATTAATAAACTTCAAGACATCTGGCTCAACAAGGACCTAGTCTTCATGGTATCAGTTAGATGAGCTAATGCATAGGAAACCACATCCCTTCACTGTGTTTTTATGGATATTGATTCACAAATAAATCTTGACCAAAAAATTTGGAATCTTTTGAGTCCACCTGAGAGGAAGAATAAGGGTCTTAGTTTAATGACTCATCTGAAAGACAGCACCTCCAGAACTCCCTCAGAGGAGAGGATAGATTTCCTTGCCTCAAAGACATGAGTGAGATTAACTTTTGATTCCTGATTTTATTAATTGAATTTAAATTTCACCAGCTGCCATGGTGAGATATGGTCATGCACTCTCAGAGTCTTGTTCATGAGTCCCCGCCACTACATCAGCACCCCTCTAATTAGGAATACAATGTAAATCTCGTTATTATTTGTCATTCTTCTATGTTCACTAGTTTGGATATTAATTAACATAATTATGTTCAGTTGAACAATGGGTCGATTAACTAATTAATTAAGCAAGGTAGCAGGAAGCTTAGTTGACACAGGCTCAGACTGGTTCAGTAAATGACCTGTAACTGTGCTGTACAATGTAATAATGTTCAGTCTCAAACTGAGCTAATGATTCCATTAAAATAATGCACCTGTCAATTTGACCAGATTCCCAGAGGGAGATCAGGTGCTGCCTCCTCAGAGCTGGGAACTGCACACAATCAGTTTCTATCTTGAACAGTCGAGACACACACACACGAGTTGAGGGCAAATTCAGTCAGCACTGGGGGAAAAGGAATTGGTGGGTGCATTGGGAAGTTTGGGTGTAGGGACATGTGGATCAGACACAGCAACATGGGGTAGACTTATTCAGCATTATCAATGTAGATACTACCTAAGGCTACATACTTCACATGCTTTTTCTTTTCTGCACTTAAGTGACATGGGTGTCCCTAGTTGCCCCTTGAGAAGGTGGGGGTGAGCTGCCTTCTTGAATTGCTGCAGTCCATGTGCTGTGGGGAGGTCCACAATGTCCTTTGGGAGGGAATTCCAGGACTTTGAGCAGTGACAGTGAATGAACAGCAATATATTTCCAAGTCAGAATGGAAAGTGACATGGAGGGGAATGATGTTCCTGTGTATCTGCTGTTCTTGTCCTTCTAGATGGAAGTGGTTGTGGGTTTGCAAGTTGTTTTCTAAGGATTTCTGCAATGCATCTTGTAGATGGTACACACTGCTGCTACTGAGCATTGGTGATGGAGTGACTGAATATTTGGGGATATGGTGCCAATCAAGTGGGCTACTTTGACTTGAATGGTGTCAAGCTTCTTAAGAGTTGTTGGAAATGCACCATCCAGGCAAGTGGGGAGTATTCCATCACTCTCCTGACTAGTGCCTTGTTGATGGTGAACAGGCTTTGGGGAGTAAGGAGGGGAATGACTTGCTGCAGTATTCCTAGCCTCTGACCTGCTCTTGTAGCCACTGTGTGACCAGCCCTCACAGACCAGGCTGCTTCTATTGTTCCAACTTTTAAATAAACTGCAAGCATTTCCAAGCTGTTTACATTACCACAGAATGCTCTAGACCTCTCATTCAACATCTCTCTTAAAAGAAACCAGGACAAAACATACCTGGTAAAGCTACAGCATGTCCACCATCACTCACAACTGGATGTAGCAGTGCTGCAGAGTTTAGATCTGATCCATTGGTTGTGGAATCATTTAGCTCTATCATTTCTTGCTTATACTGTTTAACATGTAAGTGGTCCTATTTGGTGGCTTCACCAGGTTGACACCTCATCTTCAAGTATTCCTGGTGCTACTCCTGGCGTGCCCTCCATTGAACCAAAGTTGATCCCCTGGCTTGATGGTAATGGTCGAGTGGCAGGACATGAGGTTACAGACTGTGCTGGAGTACAATTCTCCTGCTGTTGATGCCCACAGCGCCTCATGGATGCCCGATTGCTAGATCTGGTTGAAGTATGTCCTATTTAGCACAGTAATAGTGCCACACAACACGATGGAGGGTTTTCTCAATGTGAAGGCAGGACTTTGTCTCCACAAGGACTGTGCTTTAGTCACTCTTACTGATCCTATCTTGGACAGATCCATTCACAGCCAGCAGCTTAGTAAGGATGAGGTCAAGTACATTTTTCCCTCACCACTTGCCGCAGACCCAGTCTAGCAGCTATGTCCTTTAGGACCCAAAGCTGAAAATGTGTTGCTGGAACAGCGCAGCAGGTCAGGCAGCATCCAGGGATCAGGAGAATCGACTTTCTCCTTTAGGACCCAACCAGCTCAAATCAGTAGTGCTGCTGCTGAGCCATTCTTGATGGTGAACATTGAAATCCCCCATGCAGAGTACATTTTATGCCCTTGCCACCCTCATTGCTTCCTCCAAGTGTTGTTCAACATGGAGGAGGGTACTAATTCATCAGCTGAGGAAGGATGGTACACGGTAATCAACAGGAGATTTCCTTATCCATTTTTAACCTGAAGCCATGAGACGTCATGGGGGTCTGGAGTCAATGTGGAGGACTCTCTGGCCAACTCCCTCTGCAACTATACACCAGTGTGCTGCCACCTCTGCTGGGTCTGTCCAGTGGGACAGTACATATCCAGGGACGGTGTTGGTGGTGTTTGGTATATTGTCTGTAAGGTATGATTCCACAATGTTGTTTGACTAGTCTGAAAGATAGAATCCCTACAGTGTGGAAACAGGCCCTTCAGCCCAAGTCCACACTGACCCACCGAAGAGTAAACCACCCAAGCCCATACCCCTATCCTATATTTCCCCCAGACTAATGCACCTAACCTACACCCCCCTGAACACTATGGGTAATTTAGCAAGGCCAATCCGCCTAAGGTGCACATCTTTGGACTGTGGGAGGAAACCAGAGCACCCAGAGGAAACCCACGCAGACACGGGGAGAACGTGCAAATTTCACACAGTCGCCCAAGGATCGAATTGAACCCAGGTCCCGAGCACTGTGAGGCAGCAATGCTAACCACTGAGCCACCATGCCACCCTTTATGTTTTAAAATGCATTGCCTGGTTAGATCCCTTGCAGATGGTGCAGAATTTGTTAGGTGCCTCCAAGAGAATATCTTGAAATAGTGTGTGGTTAGTCCAACGAGAGGAGAGTCCATACTGGACCTTATATTGGCTAATGAGCCTGGCCAGGTGACTGACCTTTCAGTGGGACAGCATTTTGGGAACAGTGATCACAATGTATCCTTAAGTTTGAAGATAGCTGTGAATAAGGATAAGTCAGGACCTCGCCGGAAGGTACTAAATTGGGGGAAGGCAAATTACATCAGTATTAATTAGGCAGGAGCAAGGGAGTGTTAATTGGGAGGAGCGGTTATTGGGCAAGTCCACATTTGACATGTGGGAAGACTTGCTGATGCGAGCTCAGGGCTGGCACGTTCCAGTAAGGAGGAAGGACAAGGATAGCAAAGTAAGGGATCCTTGGATAATGAGGGAGGTTGTAAATTTAGTCAAAAGGTTAAAAAAAAGCATATGTAATGTTTAGGGAGCTAAAATTAGACAGGGCCTTTGAGGAATATAAGGAAAGCAGGAAATTACTCAAGCAGGGAATTAGGAGAACAAGAAGGGGCCATGAAATAAGCTTGGCAAGTTGGGTTAAATACAATCTCAAGGACACATTAAAAACAAGAGGATAACTTGGGAGAAATTAGGAACACTCAAGGATAAAAGGAAGGAACTTGTGCTTTTTGGTAGAAGATGTGGGCGAGATCCCAAACGAGTACTTTACATCAGTATTCACCCAGGAGAAGACTATGGGGGATAAGGAGATTCGTGTGGAACATGCGAATGTGCTCGGCTATTTTGAGATCAAGAAAGAAGTGGTGTTGGATATCTTGAAAAGCATTAAAGTGGATAGGTCCCCAAGGCCCGATGGTATCTACTCCAGGTTATTGAGAGAGGCAAGAGAGGAGATTGTTGGGGCCTTGACCAAGATCTCTGTATCCTCACTAGCCACTGGAGAGGTCCCAGAGGACTGACAAGTAGCTAATGCTGTTCCTCTGTTCAAGAAGGGAAGTAGGGATATTCCAGGGAACTATAGATTGTTGAGTCTCACATCGGTGGTTGGGAAGCTACTGGAGAGAATTCTTAGGGATTGGATTTGCCCACATTTGGAGAAGGACTGCAGATTCTGGAGATCAGAGCCGAGAAGTGTGGGGCTGGAAAAGCACAGCAGGTCAGGCAGCATCCAAGGAGCAGGAGAAATTCCTGATGAAGGGCTTATGCTCGAAACGACGACTCTCCTGCTCCTCAGATGCTGCTTGATCTGCTATGCTTTTCCAGCACCACACTTTTTGATGCACATTTGGAAAAGCATGGACTAATTAGGGGCAGTTAGCATGGCTTCGTGCAGGGCAGGTCATGTCTTCCTGACTTGATTGAATTTTTCGAGGAGGTGACGAAGGTGATCGATGAGGGTAGAGTAGTAGATGTTGTTTACATGGATTTTAGTAAGGCTTTTGACAAGGTCCCACATGGTAGGCTCATCTAGAAGATTAAGATGCATGGGATCCACAGTGACCTAGCCGCATGGATTCAGAATTAGCTTGCCCATTGAAGGCAGAGGGGAGTGGTGGATGGGTGTTTTTCAGGCTGGAGTTCCATGACTAGTTGTGTTCCACAGGGATCTGTACTGGGACCTCTGCTGTTGGTGATATATATGACTTTGATGAAAATGTAAGTGGATGGATTAGTAAGTTTGCAGATGATACGAAGATCAGTGGAGTTATTTAGCATAGAAGGTTGTCAAAGAGTGCAGCAGGATATAGATCAGTTGCAGACATGAGCAGAGAAATGGCAGATGGAGTTTAATCCGGGTAAGTGTGAGGTGCTGCACTTTGGGAGATCAAATATGATGGAAAAGAATACAATTAATGGCAGGACCCTGAACAGCATTGATGGACAGAAGGATCTTGGGGTTCAAGTCTATAGCTCCCTGAAAGTGGCCACAAAGGTTGATAGGGTGGTAAAGAAGGTAAATGGTTATTGGTCAGGAATGGAGTACAAGAGTCAGGATGTCATGTTGCAGCTTTATAAGACTTTAGTGTGGCTACACCCTTAGGTGACTGTCTGTGTGGAGTTTGCACATTCTCCCATTATCTGCGTGGGTTTCTTCTGGGTGCTCCAGTTTCCTCCCAAAGTCCAAAGATGTGCAGGTTATGGTGAATTGGCCATGTTACATTGCCCCATAGCATCCAGGGACGTGTAGGTTAGGCATGGTAGATGTGGGGTGAGGGGGATTGGTATGCTCTTCAGAGAGTTGATGCAGCCTCGATGGGCTGAATGGCCTCTTTCCACATTGTAGGGCTTCTATAAATGACAGGGTTTTGCCAAGGCTGATTGAGCTTTCAATGATAAGTCTCCGTCCGCTCCTGTCATTGGTGAGATGACCTGGCAGTAGGTTTGCCAATCTTCCAGGAATGGCCTGAACCATCCAGATATTGAAGGTCAATCTCCATAACACTGCCAAAACTGAAAACCTGAAGGAAAACAGCAAGCCCTCTCAAGAAATGGAGTTGCCTTTTCCAATTTCCTGTCACACTCTCATTTATCAGCCATTAAAGTATTGAGTCAGACTTTACAGAGCGAAACAATTGTTGATGGAAGGTCATATGATGAAATCTCCTGGGATACACCCAAGTAAAAGTTGGTAACGCCAACTTGAATCTGGAATAATCCTGGCCTCAATCCTGCCGGCTCTATCCTGCGATCCAGTGTCTACAATAGCCCTGACATGCCATCGGACCATGAAAACAGAGAAAGTAGGAGCAGGAGGCTATTTGGCCCATTGAGCCTACTCTGCTATTCACTATGATCATGGCTGGTTCCCTCTCTTAATGTCTCTGCTTCCTCTCCACATCCCTTAATGCTTTTAAAATCCAAAAATATACCTATCCCTTTCTTGAATGTACCCAGTGATCTAGCCTTCTAGGTCACAAAATCCAAAGGTCAACCACCTCCAAGTGAAGAAATCTTCCTTCCTCTCACTCCCAAATGGTCTGCACCATATTCTGAGACTGTGTCCCCTGGGTCTAGCCTCCACAACCAGGAAAAGAACCCCTCCTACATTTTGGTCTGTTAGAATTTTATATGTTTGAATCAAATCCCCTCTCGTTCTTCTAAACTTTATAAATACAGATCCAGTCCAACTAGTCTCTCCTCATGGAACAGTCCCTTCTATCAGGGAACCTCCACTGCACTCCCTCCCCGGCAAGAATATCCTCTCTAAGCTAGCGAGATCAAAACTGCACACAATACTCCAAGTGTGGTCTCACCAAAGCCCTGCATAACTGCAGTGAGACATCCCAACTACTGAACTCAAACCTTCTTGCAATGAAGGTCAATGTATCATTTCCTAGTTACCAAACTGTTAGGTTTAGGAACATAGATCCCACAGGAACACAAATAGACTACTTTTTCCAATGGAAACTCTTTACCGGTTGTTTTTCCGATGAAGGATTTCCATCTACAACTATTCCCCCTCTTCCAGTACCACTTTGCTGCACTGCATTCCTGTAATATCTATTCTTAGCATAGACTTCCAGCGTTTGATATACTCATTCAGAACATTACACATTCAGGAGACGTGCAGGTCTCTGACAAAGCCAGTTTTTATTTCCCATCCTCACTCACTCCACAATCGCAGGGGTAGGGGATACTAGGGGCAGAACCCAGCAGAGGACAGGTAAACATATGCAGCATTCCAAAATAACTTCACCCAATTCCTGAGGCCGACAAGAGGTCAGGATTCCAAGGATGTTCAGCATGCCTGAGATGTTACAAGAAACTGTGGGAACTTCTATTAAAAATACATTCCTGGGAATGTGGTCACTGTGGGGAACAACAATTTTAATTTACATGCAGCATTTCACTTGATAAAAGAATCCTGATGCACATCACAAACATAACAAGAAAAACCACATACAGAGCAATACAAAGGAAATTGAGATTTGTTGAAAAAAGTTGCATTTTGAAGAAGTTTTGCACCTTGCACTCTTTAGGACATTTCGCAAGAGAGAAAAACCAATATTCATTCTGAATGGACAGGTTGGACCAAAGGATCTGTTTCTATGCTGTACATCTCTATTAGAGGAGGGCACTGATTGGTTGGCAAGTGGACTATTGATTAGTTTAGAATGGGGTGCTGGGAAAGCACAGCAGGTCAGGCAACATCAGAGGAGCAGGCAAATCGAAGTTTCAGGCAAGAGCCCTTCATCAGGAACCATTGATTAGTTGAGGCATTTTCATGGAGAATATACTAATTAATGATGATTGACAGTTAACAGTCAGGCTCCGTTTAAATTTTAAACCAAGCACCTTGACTCTGGCCAGAGCACTGACCTGAGAAATAAACCAATGCATAGCTGTCCCTATAGTGTTCCGATAAAACAGGCACAATGTTTGTTAGCGAAATGAATGACGTTTACCATTAACAGGATGTTGCCTTCAGGTCAAAAAGACATTCTGTAAATGAGTAATGTGATGATCAAAGTAAGTATGGGCTATCAAATTTTAACGGAGCAGGAAAATGAACGTTTCAGGCAAAAGCCTGTCATCAGGAAAGCCCATCACTTCCTGATGAAGGGCTTTTGCCCGAAACATCAATTTTCCTGCACCTCAGCTGATGTCTGACCTGTTGTGCTTTTCCAGCACCATTCTAATCTATATTCTGATCTCCAGCATCTGCAGTCCTCACTTTTACCTATCAAATTTTAACATCTATTGTTACATAGGAGACCTTTCATGGATGAAAATAGTTTTCAAAAACAAAAACAAAAACTGACCTAAAATCACTGCCATGATCACCTGACACAGGAGATCCACATGGAATAAACAAAATTCACTCCACTAAAATTACCGTTTTATCTGAAGACATTGAAACTGAAACAGCATTAACTAATTTGCATCTTCTGTGTAAGTTCACAAATTGTAACAAGTACACACATTGGACATCAAAAGTTGCCTGCAGAATTTCTACTTTGGAAGACAACTGAGCCAGTCGCGGGAATATACAAACTAACTATATCTCAGCAACTGTTTTTGAGCAGCAGAGCAGTTGAAGAAAACATGAACTTTTAACATCTAAACTGCAAGTCTCTCTTCCTTTCTGTCTATCTCTACCTCAGGAGACAATCCTTAGTGGATGAAAACAAAAACATTTGCTGAGAACTCAAAAATATCTACAAACGTTGCCATGCCCCAGGATATGCAATTAAATAATTATGACCTCAGATTAAAAATCTAACACCTCAAGAATTTTTACCTTTATACTTCTGGTCTGTACCAGAAACTCCCTCCTTTTTAAACTTATTACCTATGTTTGTGTGTGTTTTATGTTTTTCTCAGGCTTCTCTTCACTCAAGTGAAACTTGCAATTGCTTCCTTCATTTTGATCTCATTGATTATGTTTGTAATTAATGTGTGAAATAGCTGTGGGCGAAACAGATATTAAAACGTATTTCTTGTGACTGACTGAGAGGGAGTTTAAAAAGGGGAGAGCCAAGTTAACCCTCCTTGCATGGTGATAACAAAAGGCATTTTCTCTATCTGAGTCAGTGGTATTGTTAGGGAGATTGAATGTGTACACGATTAGGCATTGTATAAAGGGGAAAGAAATCCATCCTTAATACTGGCTGGAAATCCAATTTTACATACATCCCTGTAGATATTCATGGAACATAGATCACAGAACAGTATAGCACAGTACAGGCCCTTCAGCCCACGATGTTGTGCCAAGTATTTATCTTCATCTAAGATCAACCTAACCTACACACCTCTCAATTTACTGCCGTCCATGTGCTTGTCCAGCAATTGCTTAAATGACCCTAATGTCTGTGACTATACTACTGCTGCTGGTAGTGCATTCCACACACGCCCCACTCTCTGTGTAAAGAACCTTCCTCGGACATCTCCCCCTACACCCTCCTTCAATCGCCTTAAGATTATGACTCCTCATGACAGCCGTTTGTGCCCTGGGGAAAAGTCAGATATATTCCTTGTGTGATGTGTCTGGATGATGTTAGCCATGCCGCGATGGGTAACGCTCTCACTTCCAGTGTCTGAAAGTTGGGGTTCAAGTCTTGAAAGCCTGAATCACCTCTGGAAAGGTAGTGGGGAAGATAGTGGAAGGCAAGAACATTCAATAGGATTGGCATCAGGGAGCCAACCTTTGTCATGAGAGGGATCAGACTGAGATTTCTTTTTCTTTGTTCATTCACGGGATGAGGGTGTCACTGGCTAGGCCAACATTTATGGTCCATCCCTAATTGCCCAGAGGGCAGTTAAGAATCAATCATATTGCTATGGGTCTGGAGTAACATGTAGGCCAGACCAGTTAAGGATGCCAGTTAAGGACATTCATGAACCAGATGGATTTTTCCGACAATTGATTTGTGGTCATCATTAGATTCTTAATTCCAGATATTTATTAAATTCAAATTCCACCATCTGCCATGGCAGGATTCAAAACTAGGTCCTCAGAACATTATCTGAGTTTTGGGATTAACAGTTCAGCAATAATACCACTAGGCCATTGTCTCCTGATTGTGGGAAAACCCAAGTTCAGTTTTCCCCAAAATGCCACCAATTGAGATCTTTAATTAGTTAATTAACAAACACTTTATGGCTGCCATTACCTCAGCTCCAGGCAGCTGGCCAGTGGTAGTGTCCATATCTCTGAGCCAGACTTGGGTTCGAGGTCCCACCTGCATGAGGTAATATCTCTGGACAGGTTGACTGAAAAATATCTTCAACACCAGGCAGAAGAGGGCCAGCTGACCTGATTGGTTCACCTCACTAACAATTTGGTGGCACAGGGATACTGTGATCTACATTAATGAGCGCAAAATCACCGGACCTAGGACCTTACCCTATCATACAGGTATCCCTAGCCCCTTCTCCCTCTGATCGCCAACTCCTCCCTGGCGGACTGATTGGCATCAAGAAGGCAGCCTTTAGTGGGCAAGACTGGGAGAAGCCAACTGCCCCTTTCCAGCTCATTGGAGTTACCTCCATTCATCACAAAAGTTCCCTCAATGATTCAAACCATTTCAGACACTCAACAGCGCTTTCAGATCATCTGAAAAAGAGTTTCAATGAAACAGATGAGTAGGAACCTATTGTTAGCAATTTTTGAGAAGATTTATAGCTCAGGTTGAGGTTCTGGATTAGGTTTGCTTGCTGAGCAGGAAGGTTCATTTTCAGACGTTTCGTCACCATACTAGGTAATATCTTCAGTGAGCCTCCAGACGAAGCTTTGTCCGGAGACTCACTGAAGATATTACCTAGTATGGTGACAAAACGTCTGAAAATGAACCTTCCAATTCAGCGAGCAAACCTACATCTAGGAACTTATTATGGCTAAAAACTGAAAGAAGCTGGATTGTTTTATTTTTTGGAGACGAGAAGGTTTTAAATGGAGATTTGATAGAGGTTTTCAAAATCTTGAGGGGTCTGGACAGAGTGGATAGGGAGAAACTGTTCCTGGTGGCAAATGGACAGAGTAGAGTGAACAAATTTAACGTAAATTGGCAAAGAAAGCATAAAAAATGTGAAAAGAGGTACATAAAAAGCAGGAGGCCATTCAGCCCCTCAAGCCTGTTCCACCATTCCATGCGATCATGGCTGATCTTATCTCGGCCTCGATTCCACTTTCTTGCCCACTCTCCATACCCCTTCAGCCAGTTACTAAAAATCTGTCTCTCCCCTCCAGAGGATTATTTCGTGTCCTGGCATCCACCGCACTCGGGAATAGTGAATTCCAGAGAAAGGTAGCGCTTTTTGCCGCAGCGAGTGGTTCAGTCTGGAATGTGCTGCTGGAGACGTAGCAGCGGAAAGGGAATCAGCTGATTATCAGGAAATGGACAAATGTGCAAGGTTAAGGAGAGAAGGCAAGAAACCGGTACTCAGTGTAGCTCACTCAGCTAGAGCGATGGCACCAAACACAATGGGCCAAATGGACTGGACCAACTCTGTGAACCATTCACACAGGCAAGAGAGTTGGTAATTGGCGGAAACAGCTTTAAGGTGATTTGATTTGATTTGATTTATTGTTGCCACATGCACCTAAGTACAGTGAAATGTTTTGTTTTGCGAGCAGCACAAGCAAAATGTGACATACAAGGATGGGCAGATCATAGGGTTGTGACTACACAGGATGTGCACAAAGGCAGATCAATATTAGATTTCAAAAGGAGAGGTCCATTCAGCAGTGTAATAACAGCGAGGAAGAAGCTGTTCTTGAATCTGTTGGTACAAGTGTTTAAGCTTCTGTATCTTCTGCCCGACGGAAGAGGTTGGAAGAGGTGGGACGGATCTTTGCTGATGTTGGCTGACCTTCTGCATCAAGGAGAAGTGTATGGACACAACTTTCTCTAGTTTCTTATGGTCCTGGGCAGAGCTGTTGCCATACCAAGCTCTGTTATGCACCCAGACAGAATGTTTCATCATCAAGGGGAAGATAAGAATTTTTTTTTCTGCAATTTACATGATCTGGAATGTGCCACCTGAAATTGAAATCAGATTCAATCAGAACAGTCAAAAGTGAACTGGTTACGGACTTGTAGGGGATATGATTTACAGAATTATACAGAAAATAGCAGACAGCTTGGGATTAATTGGCTAGACTTAACTAGCGCAGCCCAAACAACCTTTGTGGTCTCCTCTGTGCTGTACAGTTCCATAAATCCAACACGCACAATGTCAAAATCTCTCCCCAGGACACTGGACCCTGAACCAAACTCAAGCCTTAGGCATCAGATAGAATTTAGGCTTCAACAACGAATAAATACTTACTCAGTTGCATTTGCAAGAGAACCTGGGCAGTTTTGCGGGTACCTTGAATTAGTCTTTTGCAAATTATTTCCATTTTCATTTGTATTTGCTTTGTTACGAATCGGGAGTGATTGTTCAGGTGCTATGAAAAACCAAAATGGCAGCCTAAAACAGGCTGCTCATGGGTTGGATATCTTCAATACAAAGGGAAGAAAAGATCTCGATAAGCCCAACATTTCTGAAAAAATATTGACCGCAATTTCACGCTAGATAACCCCGAGAGGATGCAGTATATTCTGTTAAAATTCTTCCCCCGAAAAGAAGGGAAGTGCTTGATCATTGATGGTGCTGATGACACAAACTTGCTACAATTGTGCGGTTGTCCTCGGAGGAGACAAGTGAAGTGGGAGGTGGGGTTGCAACTGAAGACATAGCTGAAAGAGGTTGTCAATCAATTTACTAAGCCCGGTCTCAAAACATTACTTCATCTGTTCAGTGACATTTAAATTGTCACATTCTGTACATCAAATGTGTTAAATGACTCTTGCATGCTGTAAACTAGGTGATGACACCTTTAGAACACTTAGTGGCTCCATTTCAACCCAATGGTTTTCTTGAAAGCAGTGATAATGGGAAAACACAACATTGACACACCAGGTGTCATATCTAATGATACTGTTAAATTGCTCCTGGAAATCAGTTAAGACATAAAGCGGTCTACTTTTCAAACTGCCAAAGATAGCAATGGTTGCGAGACAAGACAAGTCACCCTGGAGTGCCACCCAGTGGCCAGCAGGTGCAGCGTGACAGAGTTGCATTGAGAGTGTTGACATAGCAGCATTGGGAGTCTTGACATAGCAATCCCAATAGTAACCAGTGTTTCAGAAGATTGTCCAGTTATAGGAAGGACGTTATCAAGCTGGAGAGATTTCAGAAGAGATTTACCATGGTGTTGCCAGGTATGGAAGGTTTGAGTTATAAAGAAAGGCAGGAAAGGCTGGGACATTTTTCACATAGGAGGTTGAGAAACAACCTGATTGAAGTTTATAAAATAATGAGGGGTATAGATAGAGTTAATGGTAGTTGTCTTTTCCCTAGGATTGGGGTTTTCAAGACTTGGGGTCACATTTTTAAAGTGAGAGGAGAGAGATTTTAAAAAGACATGAGAAGCAAATTTCTTACACAAAGGGTGGTTTGCATGTGGAATGAACTTCCTGAGGAAGTGGTGGGTGCAGATACAATTACAACATTTAAAATTAAAATCAAAATTTCACAACATTTAAAATTTGGATAAATACATGAATAGGAAAGGTTTGGAGGGATATGGGCCAGGAGCAGGCAGGTGGGACTAGTTTAGATTGGGATTATGGTCAGCATGGACTGGCCGGACCAAAGGGTCTGTTTCCGTGCTGGATAATAGTTAGGTGCTTCTCACTAATCCACAGTCGGCACAGTGGGTTCAACAGGTGAGCAGCAATAATCTTAAAGAAAGAGAAATGATCGAACATATTCCTGCAGCACAAAAGAAAGGCAGCTCAAGGCAAGCTGTACCGCTCATGTGTTTCTGCTGGTTCAGAGCCCACAGATCTGAAGTTCAACATTAAAGGTTGGAATCGAACACTGAGCAGGTCACAGACCGCAATGAATGAATGAGTGGAGGCGCCTGAAAGCAGTCAGTAGGGCAGGTCGGATTTATTTTCTGTTGAAATCTGCATTTCTCGTAATGCCTGCCCCATCCCTAAAAGTCAGTCCTTAACACTGTTTAAAATTGCATCTTGTCAGAACATTTGGTAAATCTGCACTGTGAGCTTTTCTTTGTGTTTTCCAAGTGTAATTACTTCATGGCGGGGGTGGTTGCAGATTGTGCTGACTGTGATGGCTTTTCCTTTCCTTACACTGGCTGAGTTTATATGCCCCCTGCTTAAAGCAGCTTCCAAATCAAGTGTTCCTGCTAGTGGTCACCTCATCGTTGCAGCACATAATTAAATGACCCCACTGTGAATGCCTGAACACAATTACCAGCTTCCAATGCTCTTTAAAACAAAAAGGAAAGGCTAGTCTCTGACAACAGCCATTAATAACCTTCCACAGTAGACATTTCTGCAACCACTCACAGGCAAAAGGTGCAATGTTTCCTCAGGCAGAAACAAAGGCCCAAGTCTCCAGTGAGGGACCAAGCCATGGAGCTCAGGAAAGTCTGATGTTCGAACATTGACACTTCAGGACTTAACCAATCTCAGTGAAGCAACGGTAGAGTTTCTGTGCGTGACATGTGGGTCCGTGGGCTTAGTTGGGAATAATGGTCAATATCCTGACTCCCAATGGCTATCCAGTGACCACCACCGCACCCCACCACCAACCCCACCAACCTGCTGTGTGCTCAACTGGACATTAATAAAAGCAGGTCTAATGCACTCTATTGTGAAATAGGATGCTGACATTCACCTTACACTGTGATGAATGACTGATGTCTGAGTAATTATCTCACACAAAAGGACTGGAAACCCAAGTGAAGGCAATACCACTCCCTGCAAGCTCCCTTCTGAGTCACTCACCATCCTGACTTGGAAATATGTCACTGTTCCTTCACTATCAGTGAGCCAAAATCCTAGAACTTCCTTCCTAACAGCACTTAGGATGTCCTGACACATTTGGACTATAGTGGTTCAAGACAGTGGCTCAACATCTTCTCAAGAATGGCTCAATGGTTAGCACTGCTGCCTCACAGGATCAGAGACCTGGGTTCGATTCCAGCCTTGGGCGACTGCCCGTGGAGTTCACACACTCTCCCTGTGCCCTCCGGGTGGTCTGGTTTCCTCCTGCAGTCCAAAAGTATGCAGGTTAGGTGGGTTGGCCAGGCTAAATTGCCCATAGTGTCCAGGAATGAGCAAGCTGGGTGGACTAACCATGAGTAAATACAGGGATTGGGTGGGATGCTGTTCGGAGGGTTGGGTGTTGGGCTGAATGGCCTACTTCTACACTGTATGGATTCAATAATTAGGAATGGGCAATAAATGCTGACCCAGCCAGTGACATTCACATCCCATGATTGAATATAGAGAAAGTGTTCCCGATTCTAGAATCTAGGTGAGTGTTGTCCATCTCATGCCTACGTGAAGACCTTCCTCCTCCTGTTTCCAATTACAGAAAGCTTCATTGTAACCAGCATTTTATCGACCTGCATTCTTAATAAATCGGCAAACATTATGTACCTCAACTACAATCTATCGCAATGTTGGAGTATTTATGTAAATAAAGTATAACAGTGATGTGTATACCCCTACATTACATTGCTGTTACTCACTGTGTTTTTACATTGCTTTTACACTGATATTTTGAGGGTTGTTGATGTGTCAGGGTTGACTGCGGTTGTGCGTAACATCTTGATTGTCCGGAATATTTGATCAATCAGTGCCCTCCTGATCCCATAGGCGCTGGTTAATAAAAAGGTCGCTGCCCTTCAAATCTATGTCCTCTGCGGACAGACTCATTTGGCAGAGGAATCAGGGACACCCCTTTATTTGCTTCAATAAAATCCTTCAACATGTTGAACACCTGGCTCATGTCTCCCTTAACAAGCTCAGCCTTCCCAGGGTCTGTCCCTATCACCCCTCGGCCTACCATCAGCCTGATAAACTCCCCTGTACGCTTACTAAGCGCCTCAGTTTAAAAAAGGGCCTCATACTTTCTAAATCTGAGACATTTCTCAAGCTGAGGATATGTCATTGTGTGAAGTACTTCAACTGATAAACATGATAGCCATGATAAGCATTCCATTTGCCTCAGGATGCTAATCTATACACATAAATTTCAATGAGGACATTGTCCCAAACAGTCAGATCTATTGATTACCTTAATACTTTAAAAAAAAAACCGAGAGATCAATTTCTCTTGAAAATTGATTGACTGAGAAGCTCGGGTGACCTGAACTAATTTCCGCTTAGATTGCATCTCAGTGTCAATTATCACTGTTCTCCCTCACACCTCAAAAACAGGCTCACAATACATTTATTTTATTCACTTACAGGATGAGGGAATCACGGGTCCCCAAAACATTACCTGGGTCGGAGGGTTAACAGTCTGTTGAGGATACCACAAGGCCAACACCTACCCTGAAATTAACTGGCAGGATGAGAGGGGTGGAGCTAGGGAATTGATGCTCAAAGGTTCCCCACACTCTGATCTCCATGCCGATGCACTGATTGCCGGTTTTGAAAGGTGCTGCTATGGAGTGGAACCTCCCATAGATTGGGATAGTCTGAATGAAAGAGAAAGCAACAGGTCAGTTGGCCTTCTTCAGTGTTCTGTTGAATCTCGGATTTCTTTCTTAAGGCGTTGGCAGAATGTGGGCGTCCCTGGCTAGGCCAGCTTTTATTGCCCATGCCTCATTGGCCAGAGGGCTGTTAAGAATTAATCACATTGCTTTGGGTCTGGAGTCACATGTAGGCCAGACCAGGTAAGGATTTCCTTCACTGGAGGACATTAGTGAACCAGATGGGTTTTTCTGACAATAGTTACATGGTCACCATAAGATTCTTAATTCATGATTTTTATTGATTTCAAGAGTCCAATGATGACTCCAGAGTAACAAAGATCAGTTAGTGTGCACGATTCAGGAGAAAACAACAGAAGGTAGGGGGTAATATTGAGTTTGATGTATAGTGTGTTTGATTACACTGGAACATGGGTAAGAGGACCAGGAACAGGTCAATCACCTCAGTGAGTCTGTTGTGTTATCCAACTACATTATAGCTGATCATCTACCTCAACATCATTTACCAAAACTCTCTCCATATCTTTTGATAATGATACTAAATTAATATCCAAGTTACGTGAGCCTGTTTACAATGGTGCTTGTTTGGTTCAGCCTGGGTGTGGAAAACTAGACAAATTTGCAGAAAGATCTGGAAGAATGATTGACTGTAGAGAGATTTCAAAAGATTGTGAACACCATCTATAACATGTGTCATCTTTGTATAGATCCAAGATATGAAATGTACAAGACAGAAAGAGTGTAAAACAGAGTATATCATTCAGTCACCCATTCTCCATCTCTCCCAAAATCAAAGGTGATGGATAATGGAAATTGATGCTAATCCTCTCACAGCATTCCCAAAGTGAAAATTTCTGTCTATGTATCTTAAACTGAATTCGAAATATTTTCCTTGCAGCTAATAACTTACAGAAATGCCACTGAAGTATTTATAATTGCAGAAACGATACAGTCTGAAATGGGAGTGACTACAACTGGCACCAGATGACATAGCAAGATGGTGGTGCATTGGTGATGTCACTGAACTACTATCACAGGAATCAAAGAATACTTAGTGCAGAAAGAGGCCCTTCAGCCCATCGTGCCTGCACTTGCTCTATTATCTACTGTCAATCTCCTGCCTTTTATCCCATGTCTCTACATGTTGTTACTATCAAAAAAAACCAATGTCCTTTTCAACACCTCCTTAGTAATTCAGAGGCCCAAGCTGCTGCTCAAGGGAGATAGAGTCTTAGTGACATACAACATGGAAACAAACCTTTTGGTCCAACTCATCCATGCCAAACATATTCTAAATTAACCTAATCCCATTTGCCAGCTTTTAGCCCATATCCCTCTAAACCCTTCCTATTCATATACCCATCCAGATGCCTTTTAAATATTATAATTGTACCAACTTCCACCACTCCTTTTTATATCTTTCCCCTCTCACTTTAACCTGACAACATCTAATTGTGGACTCCCCTACCCCAGGGAAAAGACTGGCTATTCACCCTATTCATGCCCCTCATGATTTTATAAACTTCTATAAGATGGATCCTCAGCCTCTAATGCTTCAGGGAAAGCAGCCCCAGCCTAGTCAGCCTCCCCCTGTAGCTCAAGCCCTCCAATGCTGGCAACATCCTTGAAAATCTTCTGAACTCTTTCACAACACCCTTCCTATAGAGATGGGTTCAAATCCCTTTGTCCCTCAACATCAAAGTCACATCTGCTTGAACTTCAAATCCTGTATGTTTGCTCTGGACCAAACTAGTATCCAGGAACAACCACACACTACAAACGGGACACATCACCGGTCCTGCCATCCACAGTCTTTTGCTTTTCTTTGATGAATCCCTTTTGAATTATGCTCTTCTTTGGTCCAATTAGAATGATAAAGAAATCACCAGTTTAAGATTAACACCGTTGCACACTGTAACTTTCAGAAACTGTGGATTTTCTCTGGATCCATCTGTGTGTGTTGTGTGTGTGTTGTGTGTGTGTGTGTGGTGTGTGTGTGTGTGGGTGGTGTGTGTGTGTGGTGTGTGTGTGTGGTGTGGGTGTGTGTGTGTGTATACAGAATCTACATGAAACACCTGCCTGCACACGGGTTAGTTAGCTCAATAGGCCAGATGGCCGGTTTGTGATGCAGAGTGGCGCCAACAATGTGGGTTGTGATTCCTGCACCGGCTGAGGTTACCCTGAAGGGCTCACTTTCTTTATCTCTTCCACTTGTCTGAATCATAGTGACCCTCAAGTCAAACTCACCACCAGTCATCTCTCTCTCTCTCTCTCTCTAAGAGGAGAGTAGCCCCATGGATGAGTAAGACTATGGTGATTTTACCTTCCCTTTACAGTAGGTCTAAGGGTGTGTAATGTCTGCTAGTGTTCATACATGAGAACACAAGTGTAGAAACAGTTGAAGGAGAGGTTTTGCTTTGATGATGGAGATCAGAAGAAAGCATGTCTCTCAAAGGGCCAGCAGTCGGTGGAATTATCTTCCCTAGGAAATGGTGGAGACTGGGTCATTTACATTAAGCCTTTAATAAATTCAGAGTTTTTTTTTGATGAAGGAGAGAGAAAGCTACAGGCTGAGAGAGGCAGGCAGGAAAGTGGAGCTCAGACCGCACCCAGATCACTCAAGATTTTATTAAAACGGCAAAGCAGGCTTGAGGGGCCAAATCTTGCTCATAAGTTCTATGTTGCAGTAAGTGAGTGTAATGTTTATGCCCCTGTGTGTGACAGTGTACAAACAAGAGGAGGTCATTCGAGTCATCACACCTGCACTGGCTCTTCAAACAAGCTTCATTGCTGGGACCCAACTCCTGCCATTTCCCTCATGTCCTTACACACTATATCTATCCAAATAACCATCAACACCCTCCTGAATGCCTCAATATCATGGTGTAAGAAAGTGTATGTGAGTGTGCAAATGTGTAAGTGTGAGTGGTGTGTGAGGAAGTGTGCGCGCGTGTGGGTCTGTGCATGTGTGAGAGACTGTGTGTGTATATGTGTGTGTGCGTGAGAGTGTCCGTGTGTGTGAGTCTGAGTGTGTGTCTGTGTTCGAGTGTGTGTGCATAAGAGAGAGTGTGCATGTGAGAGAGAGTGTGTGTGTGAGTGTGTGTGTGAATGTGTATGCATTTGCATATATACACGTGTGAGAGAGTGTGCGTGCTGGCTGTGCATATTACATGTGACCCTGTCTGGGAGTATGACCGAATAAGCGTGTTGTGTGTGTGAGATTCTATATGCGTCACTGAGTGCAGCTGCGAGTGCCTTTGTGCACAGCATGCGGCTGCAAAACACTGGGAAAAGTTTGATAGCAGGAAAGTAAACAGCAGCGAACAGCCTCCTCTTATCAGTCCCCTCTCTTATTCAGATCCACACTCGAGAATTTTTCTCTTTTGAAGGTTTGAGCATAAACATGTAATTGGATTTCAGTGCCTTCGAATCTAACAAGCGATGGCCAGTGTAATATAAACTGTCAGTCACTATTATAGCACAGCAGCCCGAGAAATTCCCATAAGAACTTCTGTATTAATCAGCATCATCTAATCAGTAACTTATGGAAAATAACTACAATCAATTTAAACCAAACCGCTCGAAAGGTAATACAAACATGAGAGAGCAGCCCAGTATCCTGAAACAAAAAGAGTGGGAAGTTTACAACTAAAATATTCAAAGTAAAAAGATTCAACTAGTCCCTAAAGCTTCCACTTGCTGGAAATGCATACTTGGCCAGTTGGTTCTCATCAATGAGGAGAAAGTGAGGACTGCAGATGTTGGAGATCAGAGCTGAAAAATGTGTTGTTGGAAACGTCGATTCTCCTGCTCCTTGGATGCTGCCTGACCTGCTGCACTTTTCCAAGCAACACTTTTTCAGTTGGTTCTCAGTTAATGTGAGTCTCACTTACAGCTACAGTTGTGAAACCACACAGAGATATTCACTCAGAATGAGTTAAGGCCAAAGTTTATGTCCGAATGCATTAATTTCCACCTACACACCGGTTCACAGGCCAGTAGCTACACTCTTTCTTTAGTCGATTTGACTGAATTTGGGGGGGGTGAGTGACTTAGACATCTCCCTTTTTTTTTCCTCTCTGCTCTTAATTATCTCAGACTTGGAGCAACATGGGAGTTTAGTTTTAATGAAGGAACATGACTTTCCAAGAACAACCCATTCTCAAGAGGAGGGTGTTGCTGGAAAGGTCAACATTTAATGCCCATCTACGATTGCCTTGTGAAAATGGCAGTGGCTTTGGTATTGATGCAATGGAATGGCCAACTCACTTATTCAGAGAAAAACCTCGTTGACATAAAATAAAAGCCTACAGCAGTTAATGCTCTCTGTGAGCTTATCCTTGGGCTTGCGCTTATCATAAGTTGTGTTTATTGTAACCAAAATTAAAGGTTTTGGTTCTATGGGTGGTCCACAATTCCTCGAAGTACAATGGACAATTTTCTGTCATATGGTCCCCTCCATCGTTCTCCTTCCTGCTCGCTTTTGTTACTCGGAACCTTTGTTCTTTTATTTACCTTTGATTTTTTTGCTCCTCTTATCAGTACCCTCTCTTATTCACTCACGGGATGTGGGCGTCTCTGGCGAGGACAGCATTTATTGCCCATCCCCAATTGCCCAGAGGGTAGTTAAGGGTCAACCACATGGAGAGTATAACAATGACTATGAATCCATTGCCAATCGTTGGAAAAACTGATCTGGTTCACTGATGCCATTGAGGGAAGGAAATTGCCATCCTTACCTGGTCTGGGTTCTTCTCAAAAATCAACAAAGGATTCATGGTCATCATTAAACTCTTTGTTACAGATTTTGATTGAATTCAAATTCCACCATCTGCCATGGTGGGATTCGAACCCGTATCCCTGGGACATTACCTAGGTCTCTGGATTAATAGACCAGCGATAGGCCTCAACTCCAATGAACAAAGTCAGTTAGACTTCAATGTTTTCCAACTGTTCTGGAGTTAATTTCTGTTGCATCTTTGACTTGAGCTCCAACTCCAACCCCAACCTTCCGGGTCTCATTCCAGCTCTCAGACCTTCAGATTCCTTAATGTCACTGGTGTCAATGACCTTGTTTGTCCAACGTTCCACTACCAAAGTATTCTCACTATCTTCTGTGTCACCAAGGCTCCCAGGTGTCCATCTTATAAGTTGATAAGATATAGGGGTAGCATTAGGCCTATCAGCCCATCAGGTCTGCTCTGCCATTCGATCATGCCTGATATGCTCCTCACCCCCATTTTCCTGCTTTCTCCCCATATCCCTTCAACCCATTACCAATTAAAAATCTCTCTAACTCCTCCTTAAATTTACTCACTATCCCAGCATGCATCACACTTTGGCACAGCAAATTCCACAGATTCACAACCCTTTGGGAGATGCAGTTTCTCCTCAACTCGGTTTTAAATTTGCTACCCTTTATCCTAAGACTATGACCTCTTGTCCTAGAATGCCCCACAAGAGGGAGCATTCACTCCCGTCTATTTTATCAAAACCTTTTATCCTCTTGAATCCCTCCATTTGATCTCCTCTGGTTCTTCTAAATTCCAGGCCTAAACTGTTCAATCTCTCTTCATACGACAAACCCCTTATCTCTGGGATCAATCTAGTGAACCCACCAGGTCAAAGACTCTCTTTGGAATACAATTTGACCTCTGGACACCCACTTCGACAGCCCATTGAAAGAGAGAATTTCTTTGAGAAATGCCACATTTGAGATCTTGTACGTTCCATCTTAATTAACTAGACACGGTATAAGTTTGCAATCCCATCTGAAAGGTAACACCTCTAAATGTATTGAGGTTCTCCCTCAAGTATCCAATTGGAAACCTGGATGGGCTTTGATCCCATCAAGCTCAGTCCAGTTCTTCTCTCTGGCTCCTTTTATCCCCCTGATAAGGGCAAGGGTCCTTATTGAGCTCTAAATGTCTCAAACACCTGGGTGCTGTCTGTACAACTCCGGTGGGTCCCACATTAAGCAGTGACCAATCTATTTCATCTACCACCCTCTGAGAAAAAAAAAGAAATGACATCAACACAGGAAATGACATCACAAACCCAAGGAAACCCAAACACATAAATAGAAAGTGGGACATAACACCAGCACTTTACCGGAGGCTCACTGATGATGTTACCTAGCATGGTGTCGAAACGTCTGAAAATGAACCTTCCAGCTCAGCGAGCAAACTTCCATTCGCAAGTGACCAATGTGGGGGCGGGGGTGGAGGAGAGGGTCAGTTAGTTCACAATGATTCATGATGCAGAGTGACAACCCACACCAGCTGAGCATATGCTGGAAGTCCCACCTTCTCAACCTCGCCCAGCCCTCAACTTAAACGCACCATGAGTTCTCTCTCTACCTCCAACAGACAGCAGCCCTATGTCCCTGTGAAATGATGGTGACATTATTTTGTAAACCAGTAGAATGTGTAGAGTATGTGTCAAGCCATACAACAACAACTTGACTTTAGTACTGCCACAACAATGTAAAAGGTCTCATGGCACTTTGCAAACAGGCTTATACACACAGTTGACTAAAGGGCTCGGTCTTAAACAGCGTCTTTAAAAAAGGAGAGAAGGAAAGAGAGGTTTAGGTAGGGATTTCTTGAACTTGGGATTCAGATAAACATCAAAGCTGGGACAATGGGAATTTGGAGGGGGTCAGAATGGCTGGATGCTACGGAGCTCAAGGTTGTAAGACTGGCATCAGAGCACGGAGGGGTTAAGTGCTCAGAAAGGCACAGCAGAAGTGAAGTTATTCCCCAAGAAGTTAAATCCCTAAAGTAAGCAGCTCAAGGTGACTGTTGATTTAAATTTCCTTTTCGTTCTCGTTGACTGCAGATGAATGTTTTAAATCGGTTTTGCTGACACATTACCAGCACAGCTGCATGAGGCGGAGACACTGACCCCAGGCAGGCAGCCATGAAGATTTCCCTCACGATACCTCGCTGCCTACTCCACGTGGTGGATACACCTCGCCGATGTCAATGTGTGTCGCGGGGTGAACTTTGATCCCCACGCAGTGCAGGTCAGTTGCACTTTCTGCTCAATTAGCGACAACACTTGACGGTCTCCAAAAACACTGACCCAAGCAAATCTGGCCCTTGCTAGTCTATGAGTGCTAGAACAATGTAACCTATTCCTTAGTTGGGGAACAACAAATAAAAAATCACCAGATCCACAGAAAAGACTTAACTTATCAAATCCCTACAGTGTGGATGCAGGCCATTGTGTCCACACTGACCCTCCAGAGGGCATCCCACCCCATCCCCGTAATCCAGCATTGCCCACGGCGAATCCACCCAACCTGCACATCTTTGTGGGTGGAAACCAGAGCAAACCAACACAGACACAGGGAGAACATGCAGACTCCACACAGATAGGGTCATAGAGTCAGAGATGTACAGCACGGAAACAGACAAACTCGTCCATGCCGACCTGATATCCTAAATTAAACTAGTCCCATTTGCCAGCTCTTGGTCCATATCCATCTAAACCCTTCCTAGTCAAATACCCATCAAGATGCCTTTTAAATGCTGTAATTGTACCAGCCTCCACCACTTCCTCTGGCAGCTCATTCCATACACGCACCACCCTCTGCGTGAAAAAGTTGCCCCTCAGGTCCTTTTTATATCTTTCCCCTCTCACTCTAAACCTGTGCCCTCTAGTTCTGGACTCCCCCACCCCAAGGAAAAGACCTTGTCTATTCACCCTATCCATGCCCCTCATGATTTTATAAACCTCTATGAGGTCACCCCTCAGCCTCCCAAGCTCCAGGGAAAACAGTCCCTGCCTATTCAACTTCTCCTTATAGCTCAAGTCCTCCAACCCTGGCAACATCCTTGTAAATCTTTTCTGAACACTTTCAAGCTTCACAACATCCTTCTTGTAGGAGAGAGACCAGAATTGCACATAATACTCCAAAAGCGGCCTAACTAATGTCCTGAACAGCCGCAAAGTGACCTCCCAACGGTGGCTCAGTAGTTAGCTCTGCTGCCTCACAGCACCAGGGTCCCAGGTTCGATTCCAGCCTTGGGCAACTGTCTGTGTGGAGTTTGCACATTCTACGTGTCTGTGTGGGTTTCCTCTGGGTGCTCCGGTTTCCTCCCACGGTCCAAAGATGTGCAGGTTTGGTGAATTGGCCATGCTAAATTGCCCGTAGTGTTCGGTGCATTAGTCCGAGGGAAATGGGACTGGGTGGGTTACTCTTCGGAGGGTCGGTATGTTGGGCCGAAGGGCCTGTTTCCACACTGTAGAAATCTAATCTAATCGAACTCCTGTACTCAATACTGACCAATAAAGGAAGCGCAAGAGTGGAATTGAATCTGGGTCCCCGGCCCTATGAGACATCAGTGCTAGCCACTGAGCCACCTCATGGCGCATCACATGATTGGGATCAATGCAGGACTAAATCTCCTAGCTGCAGGATTGGTCAGAGAACTCATGTAGGTTCACGTAAGAAGCATACATTGAAACTCCTGCCTGTAGTAAGCCAGTTCAATTAGAACAAGATTATATTTACGTAGCGCCTTTCACAAACCCTCAGGACATGTTGCTGCGCTAAACAATCACCGAGTTATATTTAAGGACTGGAGTAACTTTAGTGAGGTCGGAAAGACGCAGCAAAGCTCCTATAAATGGCTAAATAAGTCATTTGAGGGGAAGATATTGGCTCACTTATTTGGCTTCGAAGTTGTGTTGTGTGTGTCCAGCAGAGAGTGAAGCAGGTTTTAACATCCTAACCTCCAGCAGCGAAAGCAGGAGCCACCGTGCAGTGTGAGAGGGGGCCAGTCCGGGAACAGACATCACTGGCACAATCCCATGGACTACTCCAGAAGAGAGCTGGTTGGTATACCTTGCAGAATCGATAATGTAATTAACTTTAGAATATCAGTAGTAACTGGGAGAACCGACTGAACCAGCTCACCCAATAACAGTGTGAATCAGATGAATAATTCAGCATTGTGTGATTGAGTGACCAACGGCTCACTGGAGGAGAAAGCGTGGGTCAAAAACAAAGAAAAATCCTCCACTACCGCAAGAACATTAAAGGTGAGGAAAAGCAATAGGCAATGCAGTCTCTCAAGCCTGTTCTGTATTCAATCAAATCCTACTCACTTCGACCTTAGCTGCATATCCTGTCCAATCCCCATATCTAGTGAGTCACTTAGGATCCAAGTAACTATCTATTGATCACAGTCTTAAATGTACTGAAGGTATGTTCATCTGTAGCCTGCTGGTTCTGACAGAACTACAACAGCACAGCAAGCTCCCGCAAATGATAAGATAATCAGCATCAGATAATATGATTTGGAGCCGTGGGTTGAGGGTTAGTCTTCGCTCCCTGGGGTCAGTGACAAAGGCAGAGTGGGGTCAGTGATTCAGACAGAGTGGGGTCAGTCTGCTCTCCCTGGGGTCAGTGATACCGACAGCGTGGGGTCAGTCTGCTCTCCCTGGGGTCAGTGATACTGACAGCGTGGGGTCAGTCTGCTCTCCCTGGGGTCAGTGATTCAGACAGCGTGGGGTCAGTCTGCCCTCCCTGGGGTCAGTGATACTGACAGCGTGGGGTCAGTCTGCCCTCCCTGGGGTCAGTGATTCTGACAGCGTGGGGTCAGTGATACTGACAGCGTGGGGTCAGTCTGCTCTCCCTGGGGTCAGTGATTCAGACAGCGTGGGGTCAGTGATACTGACAGCGTGGGGTCTGTCTGCCCTCCCTGGGGTCAGTGATTCAGACAGCGTGGGGTCAGTCTGCTCTCCCTGGGGTCAGTGATTCAGACAGAGTGGGGTCAGTCTGCTCTCCCTGGGGTCAGTGATTCAGACAGAGTGGGGTCAGTCTGCTCTCCCTGGGGTCAGTGATTCAGACAGAGTGGGGTCAGTCTGATCTCCCTGGGGTCAGTGATTCAGACAGAGCGGGGTCAGTCTGCCCTCCCTGGGGTCAGTGATTCAGACAGAGTGGGGTCAGTCTGCCCTCCCTGGGGTTTGCATATTCTCCCAATGTCTGCATGGGTTTCCTTAGCGTGCTCCGGTTTCGTTCCACAGTCCAAAGATGCAGACACCTGGAGGTGGAAAACTCTCATCTTTTTACAAAACCATGCTAAATGACCTCAGGTCGATCTGGGAGGGGTGAAGGATGACACTGAACCATGCACCTTGATTCCACTGGGTTTGGCCATACTGTTAAATCACCCCCTTCTGTATCAGAGCAGCATGTGCCTACCCACTGAGACAAAGCTAACCCAGACTAAGTAGGTCTGAGGGAATCCAAATCAGATTGGTTTATGGGTCTGTGAGCTGTTCAGAGTTGTCATGACGTGAAGGTGTCAGTGTTGGACTGGCTGTGGACAAAATCCAAAGTCACATGACACTAGGCTATAGTGCAGCCGATTTATTTGAAGTTACCTGATGCAGGAGTAGCATTTTGAAAGCTTGGAGGTTCATATTAGAGAATGGGCACAATGTAGCATAGAAGAGAAATAGTGCACACTGCTGCTGCTGCTGAGCTTATGGTATCTACCTATGAGATGCACTGCAGAAATTCACCAAAGGTCCTCAGACAGCACCTTCCAAACCCCCAACTGCCTCCATTTAGCAGGACAAGGGCAGTAGATATATGGGGTCACCACCACCTTCATGATTCCACTCCAATCCACACACCATCCTGACTTGGAAATATATCGCTGTTCCTTCACTGTCGCTGGGTCAAAATCCTGGAATTCCCTCCCGAAAGGGCATTGTGGATCAACCCACAGCACAGGGACTGCTGCAGTTCAAGGAGGCAGCTTACTACCACCTTCAAGGGCAATTAGGGACAGGTAATAAATGCTGGCCCTGCCAGCAATGCCCTCACCTGACAAAAATGACTAAATAAAAATCCCGTCCCCAGGTTCCCAACAGTGCACGAATGTATCACGTGACTTTGTGGTTCCAACAGTCCCAATGGCACCCATAGGTTGCCAATACTCAGTGGGTGCTGATGGGCTCAACTCAATCTCTTTCCCCCACAGTCACTGGAAATCAACCACAATGAAAAAGCAGCATGGAAAATTCCGGAGGGGTCTTGACAGGGTGAAGGCTGAAGTAATGTTTCCCCTCATCAGGATGTCTTGAAAATGGGGGCAGAGTTTAAAAAGAAATGGCTCCCCGATTTGAAGCAGAGATTTGGAGGAATCATTTATCTCAGTGGATCATTAACTTCCAGAACTCTCCATCCCAGACAGCAGGGGAGGCAGAACCGTATGGAAAATATTCAGGGTCAAGTTAGACAATTTCGATTGACAAGGGAGCCATGGGTTATGGGGCACTGGCACTAAGTTGGAGTCAAGGTAGCAATCAGATTAACCACAATCTTACCACTGAGTGTTATGGTCTAGAAAGAGGTCATTCAGCCCATCATGCCTGCACTGACTCTTCAAACAAGTATCGTGAGCTAGTGGGGAGAAAGTGAGGACTGTAGATGCTGGAGATCAGAGTCAAAAAGTGTGGTGCTGGAAAAGCACAGCAGGTCAGGCAGCATCCGACAAGCAGGAGAGTCGATGTTTCGAGCATAAGCTCTTCATCAGGAAATGTCAACTCTCCTTCTCCTTGGATGCTGCCTGACCAGCTGTGCTTTTCTAGCACCACACTTTTTGACTCTGATCTCCAGCATCTACAGTCCTCAGTTTCTCCCCATTGCTAGCTAGTGCCAATCTCCGGCCTTTTCCCCAAACACTTGGGCACTATTTCCGTCCAGTAACCAGCCAATGTCCTCTTGAACATCTCATTATTAAACAGTGGAGCATGGATCAGTGTCGTGTCTATCTCTTATGACCTGTGCCTGATCAGATTGCCATTTGTGGGAGCTTGCTGTGCTGTTGCATTTCCAGCATTAACTTTGGAGAGCTATAGATGTTCACTCATTGAGTACATTCAAACAGACATATCATCTATTTGAGTGACAGTCAAGACACCTCAATTTGTACATTTTTACTACGAGCAATCTAAAGATCTCCAAAAGATTTTTTTTTTTTACAAAAGCACTACTTTCAAACACCCAAAATGATTTGCCTTTCTGGTTTTGTCCAAGAGACTAGTCTCTCATTCCTGGAGACTCCAGCCTTTTTCTGAAGTGCTGTTCACTCTTTCCTCACTTCTAGGGGACTAACGAGACCTAAAAGGATTCTTTCAGAATACACGGAGGCTGAAAGGAGTTGCTGGAGTAGCTGCAAAGTTCAACTTAACTTAGAGGATATTTGTAATTTCCTTTTGGTGCTTAAGCAGATATTTAATCACCGAAAGTAGATATTGCGTTAATGTTTTATTGTTTAATCAAGGAAGAAAATGATCATTGGTCAGGAATGTTAGCGAAAAGTGGTCACGTGAGCAAATATTGTAGTGAATGGGGGGGGGGGGGGGGAGCAGCTAAAGAGGGAGTGGGGTTTACAAATGGATTTGACACAGAGCTACCAAAACCTTTAAACTTTACATCACCTCCCAGCTTCCTATGCTTATTCCATCCCCAAATTACTTGATTAATAAAATATCAACTATTAACTTTGTGCCTGTGAAACCGTTCATTGGCAGAGTTGCCATTTAAACTTTTGTCTTTTTTTTTTAAGCATGGTCTTTAATAATGAAACAGCCTTGAACTTTGTAAATATTTTAAGGTTCTTCTCATTCCAGCCGGAGCCATCTCTTCATTTATCTTTCGTACACTGCTTTCTCAGTCAGAAGTAGGCATCAAGGATACCATACTCTGCTGATCATACCTCATGTACAATTTGATTAATTAGAACTGTAAAACTGAATTAGCTGGATGGAATTGTGCCGTTAAAACAAATAAAATGGTTTCAGTGAAGGATCCATAGCAGAATCATTAACCTGTCTGTTCTCCCCGTGGGTGCTGACGGACTTTTCCTTTTAAAACTATTCATCAGTTTCTCCTCATTTATTTCAAAATGAGACAGTGAAATGGAGTGATTTGGATGAATGCTGTTCTTTGTCTTCAAGTTTATTTTCCTACTGTGACTGACTGTAACTCCTGCCCATCCCCCCTACCTCCGACACCGCAACATTGGTAGGTCTGCATTCGGCAGCCAAGGGCCCAAGCTCTGGAATTGGCCCCCTATCCAACTCCCTCCACCACTCTCTCCTACAAACATAGGAACAAGGTCATTCGGCTCTTCAAGCCTGTTCCACTCCTCAATAAGATCAGCGCTGCTCTGATTTTAAACTCAACTCCACAAAGAGTCATAATCATACAGTTGCACAGCATGGAACCAGACCCTTCAGTCCAACTCATCCATGCCAACCTGATATCTTAAATTAATCTAGTCCCATTTGCCAGCACTTGGCCCATATTCCTCTAAACCCTTCCTATTTATATACCCATTCAGATGCCTTTTAAATGTTGTAATTGTACCACAACCTCCACCACTTCCTCTGCAGCTCATAAAATACACGCACCACCTCTGTGTGAAAACGTTGCTTCCCAGGGCCCTGTTAAATCTTCCTCCCCTATGCCCTCTAGTTCTGGACTCCCCCACCCTGGGGAAAAGGCCACAGCTATTTATCCTATCTATGCCCCTCATGATTTTTTAAACCTGTATAAGGCCACTCCTCAAACTCTGACACTCCAGGGAAAACAGCCCCAGCCTACTCAGCCTTTCAACTTAGCTCAAACCCTCCAATCCTGGCAACATCCTTATAAATCTTTTCTGAACCCTTTCAAGTTTCACAACATCCTTCCTACAGGAAGGAGACCAGAATTGCATTTAATATTCCAAAAGTGGCCTAGCCAATGCCCTGTACAGCCTCAACATGACCTCCCAACTCCTATACTCAATGCTCTGACCAATAAAGGAAAGATTACCAACTGCCTTCTTCACTATCTACCTGCAACTCCTCTTTCAAGGAACTATGAACCTATATTCCAAGGTATCTTTGTTCAGCAACACACCCCAGTACCTTTGCATTAGGTGTATAAATCCTGCCCCGATCTGCCTTTCCAAAATGCAGCACCTCACATTTATCTAAATTAAACTCCTCGGCCCATTGGCCCATTTGACCAAGACCCCGATAATCTTTCACCCCCTTGCTAATCAAGAATCTACCTACCTCTGTCCTAAGAAAATTTAAAAATTCTGCATCCTCTGCCTTTTTAGGAAGGAATTTCCGAAAGACTTGGATCTTTAAAAAAAAACACAAAATAACTGCAGATGCTGGAAATCAGAAATGAAACAGAAATTGCTGGAGAAGTTCAGCAGGGTTAATGCTTTGGGTCGAGTGACCCTACCTCAGAACTCAGTTCTGTCGAGAGTCTTTTCCCCTCGTCTGTCTTAAAAATGACTCACTTTATTTTTAAACTGTGACCCGTTGTTTTAGATTCTCCCACAAGAGGAAACATCCTTTCCATAAGCTCACAGTGGAGTCTCCTCAGGATCTTATATATTTCAATTAAGTCACCTCTGACTTGTCTAAACACCAGAGGATACAGGTCTAGCTTATCATCATAAGGCAATGCACGTACTCCAGGTATTAATTTCATGGACTCTCCTCTTTCAAAACACATTCTAAAACCTAACGCTTTTACTGAACGTTTGACCTACAGCTCCTAATCTCTAGCTCAGGGGAAAGGAGTGGCATGGTGCTCATGTCACTAGGAATCTACAACCCCAGACTAACATTCTGGGAAATATTAGTTAAATTCCCCCTCATGGCAGATGAGGAAAGTTGAACTTAATAAAGAACCTGGAATTTAAGAGTCTAATGATAACCATGAAAGCATTGTCGATTCCTGTAACAACCCATCTGGCTCATTAATGTCCTTGAGAGAAGGAAACTGCCATCCCCACCCAGTCTGCCACACATGTGACTCTAGACCCATAGTAAAGTGGTTGACTCTTAACTGCCCTCTGGGCAATTAGAGATGGGCAATAAATGCTGACATAGCTAATGATGCCCACATCCCATGAATGAATAAGAAGAATATCAAATACTGGTCTGATTACTGGTCGTGGGCGGCACGGTGGCACAGTGGTTAGCACTGCTGCCTCACAGCACCTGAGACCCGGGTTCAATTCATGACTCAGGCGACTGACTGTGTGGAGTTTGCACGTTCTCCCCGTGTCTGCGTGGATTTCCTCCGTGTGCTCCGGTTCCCTCCCACAGTCCAAACATGTGCAGGTCAGGTGAATTGGCTATGCTAAATTGTCCGTAGCCTTAGGTAAGGGGTAAATGCAGGGGTATGGGTGGGTTGCGCTTCGGCGGGTCGGTGTGGACTTGTTGGCCCGATGGGCCTGTTTCCACACTGTAATGTAATCTAAAAAAAATTAAATTCATCTGGCATACCTTGGTTGCTTTACCGTGTTAGATAAATCCAAATCACGGCTATTGAAAGTGATAGAGAGAAAAAAGGTTGAACAGTATAATGTGTTGATATAGCTGGAAACATTCCAGGACTAGTAATCTGGAGGATACAACCTAATATTCCAGGAACACAGTTCGGATCCCATCTCCGCAACTGGTGCAATTTGGACTCAGTTTTAAAAAACCAAGCATTGAAAGCCAGTGACCATCAAGCCTTCATCTGTTGTCAAAAAAATGCCAGTTAGTTCCCTAATGCCCTTCAGGGAAGGAATACAGCCATTCTTTTGCCCAAAATGTCAATTTTCCTGCTCCTCGGATGCTGCCTGACCTGCTGTGCTTTTCCAGCACCACACTCTAATCTTGACCCTCATCTCCAGCCTCTGCAGTACCTACCTATGCAGTCATCCTTACCTGGTCTGACCTACATGTGACTCCAGACCCAGTAATGTGACTGAATTTCAACCAGCCCTTGAAGTGGGCAAAAGTGAGGACTGCAGATGCTGGCGATCAGTGTTTAGATTAGAGTGGTGCTGGAAAAGCACAGCAGGTCAGGCAGCATCGGAGGGGCAGGAGAGTCAACGATTCGGGCAAAAGCCCTTCATCAGGGATGAGGCAGGAGCCTCCGGGGTGGAGATATAATTAGGAGAGGGGTGGGGCTTGGGAAAAGGTAGATAAGGGTGCAATAGGTGGATGGAGGTGGGGATGGCAGGTGATAGGTTAGAGAGGAGGGTGGAGCCGATAGGTGGGAAGGAAGATTGGCAGTTAGGACTGGTCATGAGGATGGTGCTGAGCTGGTAGGTTGGAACTGGGGTGAGGTGGGGGGAGGGAAATGAGGAAACTGGTGACACCCTTGAAGTGACCCAACCATCCACTCAAGTCAAGAGGCAATTCAAGATAGGGAACAAATCCTGAGCCCAGTCAGGTACACCCACATCCATCATGAAGCTTAAAAAACACAAAGAAAACAAAAAGGTAAAGAAAGAGAACATAACAGAGACAGAGGGGGAGAGAGCTAGAAATGTCAAGTAGAGAAAGAGCATGTATAAAGCACCTTGAATCATTCTCCAAAGTATTTCTCACACAATGATCTACTTTGAATTGTCATGACAGCTTTCTATTCAAAACAGTCCAAAATGTTTTTCACTGAACCCATTTAAGGAAAAAAAAAACTTCCATTAATTTATTTATTGAATGAGACAATCTGCCAGAAACTGCATCACACATCTCTTCTGTTTTAATTGCTTTTGGTTTTATTGCGAGTTAACCTTAGAAACAGAGTATAGTGTGACAGCAATGGGACTAATGGATCTAGACTATATACACAGCCAACTGAAAGACCTTTAAATGACCCATTTATAGAGAGTTAGTGGGAAGGTGATATGTGACTTCTTCAGTAGTGAGTACAACAGACACATTGAATACAGCAAACTTACTAACCATTACAGTTTTTTTTTTAAATCTAATATACACAACAATATAAGAAATAGAAGCTGGAATAAAAAATTTGGCCCTTTGAGCCTGTTCCATGATTCAATAAGATTGTGTTGATCTTCAAATGTCATCTTCCTTCATTATCCCTCTATGCATTTATTCCCATAAGACATTGCAGCTGAAGTAGACCACTTAGCCCATCAAGTCTGCTCCGCCATTCAATGAGATCGTGGTTGATCCGATAATCCTCAGCTACACTTGCCTGCCTTTTCCCCAAAAGCCTCGATTCCCTGCCTGATTCAATATTTGTCTCCTTCAGACTGGTATTTACTTAATGATTCAGGTCAGCAGCTTAAGAATTCCACAGATTCATAATCAGAGAAGAAATTCCCTTCGTAATCAATAATCCTGGTCTGGAGTATGCTCAAAAATTGTCTGAATTCAAGAATGGACAATCATGCAATTGTAGAATCATTCAATACAGGAGAATATTCAGCTCATCTAACACAGTGGCTCTGCGGTTAGCACTACTGCTTCACAGCGATAGGGACCTGGGTTCGACTCCAGCCTCAAATGACTGCCTGTGTAGAGCTTGCACATTCTCCCAGTGTCTGCTGGCTTTCCTGTAGATGTTCCTGTTTCCTCCCACAGTCCAAAGACGTGCAGGTTAGGTGAACTGGCCATACAAAATTGCCAATAGTGCCCAGGGATATACAGTCAAGGTGGATTGGCCATGCTAAATTGCCCATAGAGTCCAGGGTTGTGTAGGCTAGGTGGTTTGGCTGTGCTAAATTGCCAATATAGTGTCCAGGATTAGCCATGGGAAATGCAGGATTATAGGGTAGGTGAGTGAATGGGATGCTGTTTGGATGGGATGAATGGCCTGCTGCTATGCTGTTCTATTCAATGATCTTTTTGTTTGAAACAGTGATCCAATTCTGCAAGCTTCTCCTTTTCACCAAATTCCCTTTTCGAAGTGGATTTAGAAATTGCCTTCCATAGGCTTTTAGGCAGCACAATCCAGAAAGTCACACATCAGCAAACAGAAAAAAGTTGCAGCTATTAGTCTGTCCTCCCTTATTGCTGTTCCTCCCCACCTTAAAACCAGTGACCATGCTGAAAATGGTCAAAGTGAGCAGCATCCAAGAGCCCAAAGCAATTGGAGAGCAGAGGACAGGACCCCACCCAAACAACGGCCCTTTCCAGTATTTTACGTTCTTTCCCAACTCAACCCTGCAATATAACTGAAGTATACACAGGGAACACTGGAGAAATTCAGCAGGTCCGGCAGCTTCGGTGGTGACAGAAACAGAGTGAATGTTCCAAGTCTAGGATGGCTCTTCTGAAGGGTTCCACTGGTGCTGGATCCACTGCCTCCATAGACATGATTTTGGTGTGCACAGAGGAGGTACTGATAGTACGTTTGCAGATGGCATCAAAATTGGAGGTGTAGTGGACAGTAAAGAAGGTTATCTTAGAGTACAATGGAACATTGATCAGATGGGCCAATGAGCAAAGGAGATGCCAATGGATTTTAATTTTAGGTAAATATGAGGTGTTGCATTTTGGCAAATCATGGCAGGACTTTGCAGTTAATGGTAGGGCCCTGAGGAGTGTTGCTGAACAAAAAGACCTGGAGGTGCGGGTGCATAATCCCTTGAATGTGGAATCACAGGTAGACAGAGTGGCGAGGAAGGCATTTGGTACACTTGCCAGCAATGGCTGGTGCATTTTTATAGGAGCTGGGATGTCATGTTGTGACCATGCAGGACATTGGTTAGGCCACTTTTAGAATATTGCATTTAATTCTGGTCTTCCTGCTACAAGAAAGTTATTGTGAAACTTGAAAGGGTTCAGAAAAGATTTAAAGGATGTTGCCAGGGTTGGTGGGTTTGAGCTATAGGGAGAGGTCGAATACACTGGGGCTTTTTTCCCTGGGGTGTTGGAAGCTGAGGGGTAATATTATAGAGGTTTACAAAATCATGAGGGACATGGACAGGGTGAATAGCCAAGGTCTTTTTCTCAATTTTTGAGAGTCCAAAATTAGAGGGCATAGGTTTAAGGTGAGAGAGGAAAGATTCAAAAAGGATCTTGAGGGACAGCTTTTTCACTCAGAGGGTGGTGCGTGTGTGGAACGAGCTGCCAGAGGAAGTGCTGGAGGCTGGTACAATTACAGCATTGAAAAGGCATCTGGATGGATATATGAATAGGAAGGGTTTAGAGGGATATGGGCCAAATGCTGATAAATGGGACTAGATTAATTTAAGATATCTGGTCGGCATGGATGAGTTGGACTGAAAGGTCTGTTTCCATGCTGTGCATATGGTGATACAGATGACTGTATAAGGGAAGGTGCAAAGAACAAACTTCCATGTCTATTGCAACTTTCACAAAGTCAGGAGACCCAAAAGCCTTTTGAAGTGAAGTGTCATGATGTAGGAAAAACCAACAATGAATTCACACCCAGCATGATCGCATAAAACAGCAGTGTTATAAAAAAGAAATATCTGCTTTCTAGCAATGTTAGCTGAAGACTACACATTGGCTAGGACACCAAGATAAACATCCCAGCTGCTCCTCAGAAGCATGTCACTGAATCTTTCGTGTCTGAGAGAATTGCGGCAATTTACAGCACACAGACCATTCAGTCCATCGTGTCTGCAAAATGGGCTGAATGGTCTACTTCTCCTATGTCTTGTGGTCTTAAGGGAATTACTGCATAAGGGGATTATGCAGTAAAGTGAAGATGACTTAGAAGCTCAGCACAACCTTACTGAATCATGGAGCAAACTCAAAAGGATGAGTGGCTTATTTCAGCTTCTATTTCTTATGTTGGATGGAATGGTTCATAAACTCACTGTATTCAGCCGATTTGTTGTGCTCAGTACCATAGGAGTCACATGTCACTTGCACCTACAAAACCAATAAGAACCATCCAGCCTAGTCCCACTTTCAAGCTCTTGGTTTGTGGTCCGTTAGCTTTTGGCACTTTAAGTGCCTATCCGAGTACTTTCTAAAGACATTGAGGAGTTCAGCCTTTGTTATTCTTTCAGAAATAATCTCTGCTCAGCTTCCATCTATACCTTTTACCAGCTTATTTGTAACCTTTGTCCCTGGGTATTGGCTTCTTTGACAACGGAAAACCTCTTATCCACTCTGCAGAAGCTCCTCATAATTTTGGACACCTCCATTACATTGCCCAACAGACTCCTCTGTTCCAAAGGAAACAACCACAGCCTATCCAATCTTTCGCCTGAACTAAAATTCCCCACTCCAAATTCTCCATTCCCGGCAGTATCTTCATTAATCTGCTCTGTACTCGAGTGGAATCACATTCTTCTTGAAGATGGTTAACATTCTGCACATAGTCTAACTGGCATTTTATACATTTCCAACCTAATCTCAATGCTTTTGCACACTTTCCTCACTTAATGAAAGAAAGGATTCCATTCACCTACTTAACCAATTTCTCTGCCTGCCCTTCACAAATCAGTGGTTGTGCACCTCAAGGTCCCTCTATTTCTCCACCCTTCTCAGAATCTTGCTATTTGTTGTAAATCCCCTTTAGATTAGATTAGATTACTTACAGTGTGGAAACAGGCCCTTCGGCCCAACAAGTCCACACCAACCCGCCAAAGCGCAACCCACCCATACATTTACCCCTTACCTAACACTACGGGCAATTTAGCATGGCCAATTCACCTGACCTGCACATCTTTGGACTGTGGGAGGAAACCGGAGCACCCGGAGGAAACCCACGCAGACACGGGGAGAACGTGCAAACTCCACACAGTCAGTCAGTCGCCTGAGGTGGGAATTGAACCCGGGTCTCTGGCGCTGTGAGGCAGCAGTGCTAACCACTGTGCCACCCTTGTCTTGTCTTATTTGCCCTCCCCACAAATATATCACTGCACACTTCTCCGGATTGAGTTCCATTTTGTCACAGTTCCATCATCTGGTTAGTCCATTGATATCGTCCTGCAGTTTGTCTTCTCACTCTCAACTTCATGACCAATTTTCAGATCATGTGCCAATTTCTTGACTTTCCTAACATATACTTTCATAGTTAAAAATCACACAACACAAGGTTATAATCCAACACTGCCTGATGAAGGAGCAGTGCTTCGAAAGCTACTGCTTCCAAATAAACCGGTTGGACTATAACCTGGTGTGTGATTTTTAACCACTTAGCTCGGCCCCATCCAACACTGGTACCTCCAAATCACATATACCTTCATAACATTTACAATGAAGAGACATTATACTGGGCCTTCCATAAACTTACTGTAAATAGGCTTCCAGTCATAAGGTCAAAGATCACATGACACCAGGTTATAGTCCAACAGGTTTATTTGAAAACCCAAGCTTTCGGAGCCTCTCTCCTTCAGCTGCTCGTGAGAGAGGGAGACTTTAGATACAGAATTTATAAGTAAAAGATCCAAGGGACCCTAAATTCTGTATCTAAGGTCTCCCTCTCTCACAAGCAGCTGAAGGAGAGAGGCTCCGAAAGCTTGTATTTTCAAAGAAACCTGTTGGACTATAACCTGGTGTCACTAGGAGGAAGTGAGGACTGCAGACGCTGGAGATCAGAGTTGAGAGTGTGGTGCTGGAAAAGCACAGCAGGTCAGGCAGCATCCGAGGAGCAGGAGAATCGACATTTTGGATATAAGTCCTTCATCAGGAATTCCTGGTGTTGTGTGATTTTTGACCTTGTTCACCCCAGTCCAGCACCAGCATCTCCACATCATTCCAATCATATAACCACCAATCGACCATCAGCCCTTGCTTCCTGCCACTAAACCAATTAGGATTCAACTTTGCCAATTATTTTCCACTAGATCCTGTGGTATTCATTACTCTAAAGAAAGAACATTCACACAATCTGCTGAAGCAAGGAAAACATTAGCCTTATTTTAGAGACATCTTACTATAACTTATCTTAAAGCTTTAGGCTTTAAGATAAATATTGCATCACTCATTGTGAAGACAGATATTGTCTCATTGGAACACCACTTAATCAGACATATTCCCTTATTCTGCATCTCCGCACACATTCTATTACATCTCCCCCATGACACTTATCTTCACTTTATCCCCCCCCCCCCCCCCAAGGACAAGTGCTGTGGTAGTTTCAGTCATCTACCTGAACGTGAGCTCAGCTCCTTGGCCTGAGGTTGAAAGTTCAGATTAACGATGACTCTAGTTCAGTAGCCAGGTTGCAATTTGGGTCTCTACATGAATGCAGTGTCTCTGGTCTGTTGGACTGTGTTATGATGCTTCAACAATTGCTTCGATGTAGAAATGTGAGCATGTCTGTTCTGTCACACTGTATCACTTTCAGTTTGATTGAGACAAGACCTTATACACTGTATCTGCTCCACCGCATCTATAATTGGCTCAGTGCCAAATCTAAACTGGCTTCTGGTTGAGGATCTGGTAAATTGCGACATTGTAATATTTGTCATCATTCCACATCTTTTTGGTACAATATTCATCCTCTTTCACCCTCACAGTGACCAAGTCATCATCTAGCACATATACCATGCGGGGATCTGGGAGAGGAGGGAGTTGGGGTTTCAGTCATGTTCCTCAGCAGACTGCAGGTATAGCTGAAACATTTTGACGTGGAGTTGAACGAGAGCTTGGAATTGCAAGTTGCTCGTCTTCAGCAATGCTTTTACTGTACGCATTCCTCCTTTAGTTTCACCAATGGCTTGAGGATGCCTGGGTGAGCTGGAGTTATGGGTAACCCTGTGAATTCAGCAAGCTGTGGAGCTTTTAAGGGACAGAAAGGAGCCTGGGATTCCATGTGTTGGAAAGACCTAATCCATTACATCTGTTTCTGAGTAGTTGTTCAAGGCCCCAAATTCACAACTCCCTGAAAGTCTGTACAAGTCATCAATAAAAGCATCAGTGTGTTCTCCTTGTCTCTTATTAAATTTAGCCCACTCGGCAACGATATTGTTTCATAGATTGATGTGTGCATCAAGTGTCTTTATTATTTCATTATTTGCAGCTATTTCTTCATTGATCCCTTGCCTGACCAGCCATCCTCGACACAGCCATCCATTGCATATAACGGTGAACTGATTTGCCTGATCTGTGGCGAAGTCAAATACAATGCAATGTCTCGTAAATCTTTGGTGCAATTCAACCCTGCCTCATTTTGATTCGGACCTGGGACCTGCTCAAATCATTTTGGCAACAGCCAGGACTTTCCCATACAACTCACCGACTGCCACCATGTACTATTCTTATCTTGCTGTGCTGCTAATGAGTCTCCTGATGCAAAGAAAACATGAATTTAAGAGACATCTTTCTGGGATTTCAGCTTGCCACAAAGCTACAAGGGACAATAAGTCCATGTCAAATTATATCACTTCCTGTGATTCGGTTGTTGCAATAATGGGAAATAGGCGTCAAATTGTAACTTTCCCTCCTCTGACTTTAATATCCAATACCTTTTATGTCAGAAAATGTTTCAAAATTGGACAAATTCTGGCCTACGATGCAATAACCACTGATCACAGATAAAGAAGAGTTCAAGAAACCCACAAAACATACAGGTAGAGGTAGGCCATTCAGCCCATTAAGGGTTGAGAGTGTGTTGCTGGAAAAGCACAGCAGGTCAGGCAGCATCCAAGGAGCAGGAAAATCAACGTTTCGGGCTGGAGCCCTTCATCAGGAATGTCATCACTGTCTCCATTCAGCCCATTATGTCTGGGCTGCCATTCAATGAGCTCATGACTGATCTGATAAACCTCAACTCCACTTGAATTCTGTTTTTTTTTAAGTTTTTTGTTTATTTATTATACTATCATGGCAACATTTAAGAGGCATTTGGATGGGTATATGAATAGGAAGGGTTTGGAGGGATATGGGCCAAGTCCTGGCAGGTGGGACTAGATTGGGTTGGGATATCTGGTCGGCATGGGCGGGTTGGACCCAAGGGTCTGTTTCTATGCTGTACATCTCTATGACTGCTATTCTGAACTTTTCATTTCTTTATTTTTGAAATGTAATACTATGATTTTGTACTTTTTAAGGTCCGTAATACTGGACTTCTTATTTCTTAATTTTTCTATTTTTTTTCCCAAAGAATTTGTCCCTAAGATGGCACTATAAGTGGCAACTTGTAAACATTTCACTGTTCCCCTGTGACAATAAATTTCACATCACCTTTGATTCCCTTACTGATTAGAAATCTGTCTGTCTATCTTAAATATACGTAACGATCCAACCTCCACAGCCCTCTGCGGTAAAGAATTCCACAGATTCAGTAGCATCAGGGAGAAGAAATTCCTCCTCATCTCTGTCTAAAATATGTGACCCCCTTATTCTGAGGTTATGCTCTCTGACCCTAGTCTCTGCCATTAGGGAAACACCTACCCTGTCAAGTCCCCTAAGAATTTTGTGTTTCAATAAGATATCCTCTGATTCTTTTTATCTCCAGTGAGTAAAAGCCTATCCTATTAAAAGAACAAAGAAAAAATTTACAGTCCAAAAATAAGCCCTTCAGCCCTCCAAGCCTGAGCCGATCCAAATGTACTGTCTAAACCTGTCGCCCAATTCCTAAGCATCTGTATCCCTCTGCTCCCCACCTACTCATGCAACAGTCCAGACGCATCTTAAATGAATCTACCGTATCTGCCTCTGCAACCTCTGCTGGCAACGCGTTCCAAACATCCACCACCCTCTGTGTGAAGTACTTGCCGCGTGTATCCCCCTTAAACTTTCCACCCCTCACCTTGAAAGCGTGACCTCTCGTTATTGAATCCTTCACCCGGGGAAAAAGCTAGTTTCTATCCACCCTGTCTATACCCTTCATGATTTTGTAAACCTCAAATCAGGCCCCACCTCAATCTCCTGTTTTCTAATGAAAACAACCTAACTTACTCAACCTCTCTTCATAGCTAGCACCTTCCATACCAGGCAACATCCTCGTAAACCTTCTCTGCACCCTCTCCAAAGCGTCCACATCCTTTTGGTAATGTGGTGACCAGAACTATACACAGTATTCCAAATGCGGCTGAACCAACATCCTGTACAATTTTAACATGACTTGCCAGTTTTTAACCTCAATACCCCATCCAATGAAGGCAAGCATACTATATGCCTTCTTGACTACTATCCACCTATGCAGCAACCTTCAGGGTACAATGGACCTGCACTCCCAGATCTCTCTGCCCATCAACTTTTCCCAAGGCTCTTCCATTCATTGGAAAATTCGCTCTGGAATTAGTCTTGCCTAAATGCTGACTGCGTCCAATGAAAACCCATGTGAAATAAACATGCATAGAAACTACCTAAAAACATTGAAACAAGGTAACTGAGTCCACAACAACAAACTCACGCCACCTGTTTTAATTCATACTTGTTTAAGTGCACATATTGAATATGGAAGGTTACCTCCAGGTTGAGCTTGGAGCGACAATGGAACTAGACTGGAGAATACAAACAAAACATATTTCTATAACTTTTTTGAGCAGCAGAGCAGAGCAAAGAGAAAACACACACATTAGTTATACCAAGGACGGTATGAATCTTTCCCACTGGTTCCTCACCATCATCTCAAAAAAGAGCATGGAGTGAAAATGCAGATTGGAGAAATAGCCATTCGTGAGAAATCAAGAGACAGCTACAAACTCTACGTCTTTTCTGGACGTGGATCAACAATTTAAATAAGTCTGTTTGCAGTTTGACGTCCAGCACTTGAAGGACTCACCACAAATTCTTACTTTTCAAAATACCCGTATTTGTGTGTCTGTTTGTTATTATTTCACTTGGAGTTACTAGATAATAAAATTAGTCTTTCTCCCACTTAAAAAATCCTTGTAATTGGCTCCTCCATTTTGCTCTAATTAGCTCCACATTTAGTTGATGTGATAGAGCTACATGCTAAACAAGAAATTATTTGTTGGAACCAACCAGTATGGCATTAGAAAGGAGAGAGTACAACCTCTCCTTTTCAACAATACTGTGTTTGTCTTTTTAGTATCTCATATGGTCAAACCTAACACCTCATACTACAGATCCCAGGAGCTTTACTTTACTGACCAGTCTGCCATGTGGGACCTTTTGAAAATTCACGTAGATACATCAAATTTGCTCATCGATTCTACTTCTTACCTCCTTAGAAAATTCAATCAAATTAATAACACACAGCTTCCCTCAACAAATCCATGCTGACTGCCCTTCATTGATCTTTAGCTTTCTAAATAATGGGTGGCGCAGTGGCTCAGCGGTTAGCACTGCTGCCTCACAGCACCAGGGTCTCAGGTTCGTTTCCAGCCTCGGGCGACTGTCTGCGTGGAGTTTGCACATTCTCCCAGTGTCTGCATGGGTTTCCTTCCACAGTCCAAAGATTTGCAGGTTTGGCGAATTGGCCATGCTAAATTGCCCATAGTGTTAGGTGCATTAGTCAGAGGGAAATGGGACTGGGTGGGTTACTCTTCAGAGGGTCAGTGTGGACTTGTTGGGCCCAAGGGCCTGTTTCCACACTGTATGGAATCTAATCTAAACAGAGATGTACAGCATGGAAACAGACCGTTTAGTCCAACTCATCCATGCCAACCAGCTTTGGCAACCCAATATGTCAGCACATGGTCCATATCCCTCCAAACCCTTCCTATTCACATACCCATCCAGATGCATTTTAAATGCTGTAATTGTACCAGGTTCCACCACTTCCTCTGGCAGCTCATTCCACACATGCACCACCCTCTGTGAAAAAGTTGCCCCTTAGGTCTCTTTTATATCTTTCCCCTCTCACCCCAAACCTATGCCCTCTAGTTCTGGACTCCTCCACCCCAGGGAAAAGACTTTGTCTATTTATCCTATCCCTGCCCCTCATGATTTCATAAACCTCTATAAAGTCACCCCTCATCCTCCGATGCTCCGGGGACAAGAACCCCAGCCTATTTAACCTCTCCCTTTACCTCAAATCCTCCAACCCAAAATACCTGGGTATTTTTCAATACATTGCCCACCAAGGCAGTTTGGCTGATTTATCTGCAGTTACGTGCGCCATCCCTTTCACCCATGTTAGACAATGGGACAAATTAATAAGTCTATCACCTCTAGTACCACAGTTGCACCCAGAGAGGGTTGAGTGATGACTGTGAAAGCCTACATGATTGCCTCCCCTGGATACATAGCATCAGAGTCTGGTGATGCATCTATTTTACCATAAGAGGCAGATGGAGGTCATTCAGCCCATCGGGTCTGCTAAGCCATTCGGTGAAATCGTGGCTGATATGATAATCCTCAGATCAATGTTCCTGCATTTTCCCATCCCCATTCTGGTTAAAAATCAGCCTCCCTGCATGGAATATACTTAATGACCCACCTCAACAACCCTTTGTGGTAAAAAATTTTTAAAGATGCTCAATAATGCCTCTTCCATGATCCCAAAGATTTCACGCACTTTCTCCTTAACTACAGAATCTGCACTGCCACTTCTTTTGTGAAGAAAATATTAATTGTGAAGAAAATAAAATATTTGAAAACAATGACAATACCCAACAGTGCGGCACTCCCTCAGCGCTGAGCCTCCGACAGTGCGGCACTCCCTCAGCGCTGAGCCTCCGACAGTGCGGCACTCCCTCAGCGCTGAGCCTCCGACAGTGCAGAATTTCAGTTATTCTGCCTTTAGCAGTCATGTCTTCAGCCGCATATGCCACAAATTCTAGAATTTCCTTCATCAACCTCCGTATCTATTTGCCCACCTCTCTTCCTAAGAGTCACTCCTAACTGTCTGACTGAGGGTTTGGGTCATCTGGCCCAATATCTCTTTGTGCGTCTGGGTATCAAATCTGGTTTGATAACACCAACACCACCCTCCACTCCCACCATGGATATAAGGGACATTTTCTGATATGATGGGTACTTTAGGAATTCAGATTGTTGTTACTTACGTCTCCTCACCACAGTATAGAGATGTGTGACACCTTCCAACACAACCCCTAAAGGAAATTAATCCTGCCTCCCAAAATCCTAACCAGAGTGGCTTAAATTTCCCCAATCTCCGAAACAAACACTTGCTCTCTGAAGAAGCAATGACTCTCAAGACTAAAACAAAGGAGTGTATCAGCCAGCTCCGATCAGTGTTTGTGACTCTGTGTACAGATTATAGCTTCTTACTACACAGAGCTTTGTTAATCAAAGCACTTTGGAGTCAGAGAACAGAAAATTTGCTTTGAGCTCAAACAGTTACAAGTTTTGGTGTAATTTTTTATTCCCCCCACTCTGTACACCTTGAGCAGATAAATTGGCTGCTTCTACTGTAGTTAATCTGCTGATTCTTTTTCAAAAACTTGATGTCATTCCATCCTGGAACATTCTATGACCTCACCAATTTGGGGTTTTGAATCCCCTTTCTGTTTCCCTCTCACTGGTGTGGGCAATACTGAGTATGGGTACAAGTGGCAGTTTCAGAGACTTTGCACATGACTCAGACACATAGGGCAGTGAGGGAGGGCAACACACCCAGAGGTGTCCATCTGTTAGCACGGCTGCCCCACAGTGGGTTCGATTGCACCCTCGGGCGACTGTTTGGTGTTCACACTCTCCCAGTGTCTGCGAGAGTTTCCTAGGGTGCTCTGGTTTCCTCACAGTCCAAAGATGTTAGGTGGATTGGCCATGAGAAATTGCCCCGTAGTGTCCATGGATGTGTAGGTTAGGTGCATTAGCCATGGGAAATGCAGGGTTACAGGGATAGGATAGGGAGATGTGGGTCTCAATGGGATGCTCCTCAGAGGATCGGTGTGGACTTGATGGGCCAAATGGCCTGCTTGCACACTGTAGGGATTCTATCATTCCATGAAACCTGTCCACTGGACGTAAAAGATCTCATTTCACTATTTCAGCTAACAGCACTCACGTTCGCCTCCTCAATATTTATAGAACATAGAACATAGAAACATACAATGCAGTACAGGCCCTTTAGCCCTCGATGTTGCGCCGATCCAAGCCCACCTAACCTACACTAGCCCACTATCCTCCATATGCCTATCCAATGCCCGTTTAAATGCCCATAAAGAGGGAGAGTCCACCACTGCTACTGGCAGGGCATTCCATGAACTCACGACTCGCTGAGTAAAGAATCTACCCCTAACATCTGTCCTATACCTACCACCCCTTAATTTAAAGCTATGCCCCCTCGTAATAGCTGACTCCATAAGTGGAAAAAGGTTCTCATGGTCAACCCTATCTAAACCCCTAATCATCTTGTACACCTCTATCAAGTCACCCCTAAACCTTCTTTTCTCCAATGAAAACAGCCCCAAGTGCCTCAGCCTTTCCTCATACGATCTTCCTACTATACCAGGCAACATCCTGGTAAACCTCCTCTGCACCCGTTCCAGTGCCTCCACATCCTTCCTATAGTATGGCGACCAAAACTGCACACAATACTCCAGATGCGGACACACCAGAGTCTTATACAACTGCAACATGACCTCAGGACTCCGGAACTCAATTCCTCTACCAGTAAAAGCTAGTACGCCATATGCCTTCTTCACCGCACTATTTACCTGGGTGGCAACTTTCAGAGATCTGTGTACATGGACACCAAGATCCCTCTGCTCATCCACACTACCAAGTATCCGACCAGTAGCCCAGTACCCCATCTTCTTGTTACTCTTACCAAAGTGAATCACCTCACACTTACCTACATTGAACTCCATTTGCCACCTTTCTGCCCAGCTCTGCAGCTTATCTATATCCCGCTGTAACCTGACACATCCTTCCTCACTGTCAACAATTCCACCGACTTTCGTATCACCCGCAAACTTGCTCACCCAACCTTCTAGCACCTCCTCCAGGTCATTTATAAAAATGACAAACAGCAATGGTCCCAAAACAGATCCTTGCGGAACATCGCTAGTAACTGCACTCCAAGATGAACCTTTACCATCAACTACTACCCTCTGTCGTCTTCCAGCCAGCCAATTCCTAATCCAAACCTCCAACTCACCCTCAATGCCATACCTCCATATTTTTTGCCTACCATGGGGAACCTTATCAAACGCCTTACTAAAATCCATATACACCACATCTACCACTTTACCCTCGTCCATCTCCTTAGTCACCATCTCAAAGAATTCAATAAGGTTTGTGAGGCACGACCTGCCCTTCACAAAACCATGCTGACTATCCTTGATCACATTATTCCTATCCAGATGTTTATAAATCCTATCCCTTACAATTATCTCTAAGATGGAAATGTGTTGCTGGAGAAGCGCAGCAGGTCAGGCAGCATCTAGGGAACAGGAGAATCGACGTTTCGGGCATTAGCCCTGAAGAAGGGCTAATGCCCGAAACGTCGATTCTCCTGTTCCCTAGATGCTGCCTGACCTGCTGCGCTTCTCCAGCAACACATTTCCATCTCTGATCTCCAGCATCTGCAGACCTCATTTTCTCTTCAAAATTATCTCTAAGACTTTGCCCACAACAGAAGTGAGACTCACCGGCCTATAGTTACTAGGGTTATCCCTACTCCCCTTCTTGAACAAGGGAACCACATTTGCTATCCTCCAGTCTTCTGGCACTATTCCTGTAGACAATGAGGACATAAAAATCAAGGCTAATGGCTCTGCAATCTCCTCCCTTGCTTCCCAGAGAATCCTAGGATAAATGCCATCAGGCCCAGGGGACTTATCTATTTTCACCCTTTCCAGAATTTCCAACACCTCTTCCCTACATACCTCAAAGCCGTCCATTCTAATTAATTGTGACTCAGTATTCACATTTGCAACAATGTCCTGTTCCTGAGTGAATACTGACGAAAAGTATTCATTCAGTGTGTCCCCACACGCAACTTCCCACTACTATCCTTGACTGGACCTATTCCTACCCTAGTCATTCTTTTATTCCTGACATACCTATAGAAAGCCTTTGGGTTTTCCCTAATCCTACCAACTAAGGACTTTTCATGTCCCCTCCTTGCTGCTCTTAGCTCGCTCTTCAGATCCTTCCTGGCTACCTTATAACTCTCAAGCTCCCCAATTGAATCTTCACGCCTCATCTTTACATAGGCCGCCCTCTTCCCTTTAACAAGGGATTCCAATTCCTTATTAAACCACAGCTCCCTCACACGACCCTTTCCTCCCTGCCTGACAGGTACATACTTATCAAGGACACTCAATAATTGCTCCTTGAACAAGCTCCACATATCAACTGCGCCCTTCCCTTGAAGCCTACTTTTCCAAGCCACACATCCTAAGTCGTGCCTCACCGCATCATAATTTCCCTGCCCCCAGCTATAACTCTTGCCCTGCAGTGCACACTTATCCCTCTCCATCACTAGAGTAAAAGTCACCGAATTATGGTCACTGTCCCCAAAGTGCTCACCTACCTCCAATTCTAACACCTGGCCTGGTTCGTTACCCAGAACCAAATCCAGTATGGCCTCACCTCTTGTTGGCCTGTCTACATATTGTGTCAGGAAACCCTCCTGCACACATTGGACAAATGCTGACCCATCTAATGAACTCGAGCTATAGCTTTCCCAGTCAATATCAGGAAAGTTAAAGCCCCCATAACAACCACCCTATTACTTTCACTCTTCTCCTGAATCATCCTCGCAATCCTTTCTTCTACATCTCTAGGACTATTAGGAGGCCTGTAGAAAACTCCTAACAGGGTGACCTCACCTTTCCAATTCCTAACCTCAGCCCAAACTACCTCGGATGGAGAGTCTTCATCCATCGTCCTTTCCACCGCTGTAATACTATCTTTGACAAGCAATGCCACACCTCCCCCTCTTTTACCCCCACCTCTGACCCTACTAAAACATTTAAACCCTGGAACCTGCAACAGCCAATCCTGTCCCTGTTCTACCCATGTCTCCGTAATAGCCACAACATTGAAATCCCAGGTACCAACCCACGCTGCAAGTTCACCTACCTTATTTCGTATACTTCTTGCATTGAAGTATACACACTTCAAGCCACTTTCCTGTTTACAGACACCCTCCTTGGAAATTGATGCCATGTTCCTAACCTCCCTACACTCCAGGCCCTGCACCCTGAAGCTACAATCTGGGTTCCCATGCCCCTGCAGAGTTAGTTTAAACCCCCCCCCCAAGAGCACTAGCAAACCTCCCCCCAAGGATACTGGTGCCCCTCAGGTTCAGGTGTAGACCATCCTGTTTATAGAGGTCCCACCTTCCCCAGAAAGAACCCCAGTTATCCAGATACTGGAATCCCTCCCTCCTGCACCATCCCTGTAGCCACGCATTTAACTGTTCTCTCTCCCTATTCCTCAACTCTCTATCACGTGGCACGGGTAACAAACCAGAGACAACAACTCTGTTTGTTCTAACTCTGAGCTTCCAATCTAGCTCCCTGAAAGCCTGCCTAACATCCTCAGCCCTCTTCCTACCTATGTTGTTGGTGCCAATGTGGACCACGACTTCGGGCTGCTCTCCTCCCCCTTAAGGACCCGGAAAATACGATCAGAGACATCACATACCCTTGCACCTGGGAGGCAACATACCAAACGTGAGTCTCTCTCGCCCCCACAAAACCGCCTCTCTGTACCCCGAACTATCGAGTCCCCAATAACTATTCCTTTGCTCTTCTCCACCCTTCCCTTCTGAGCAACGGGGACAGGCTCCGTGCCAGAGGCCTGAACCCCATTGCTTACCCCTGGTAAGTCCCCCCCCCCCACAAGTATCCAAAACGGTATACTTGTTCTTGAGGGGAACGGCCACAGGGGGTCCCTGCACTTGCTGCTTCCTCCCAGTCCCCCTCACTGTCACCCATCTGTCTGTAATCTTTGGAGTTACTACTTCCCTAAAGCTCCGATCTATGACCCCCTCTGCCTCCTGAATGATCCTAAGTTCATCCAACTCCAGCTCCAGTTCCCTAACACAGTCTTGGAGGAGCTGGAGATGGGTGCACTTCCTGCAAGTGTAATCAGCAGGGACGACCATGGCATCCCTCACCTCAAACATGTTGCAAGAGGAACATTGCACTGCCTTCACTGCCATCCCTCTAAAAGTAACCTTTCAAAAAAAAACTCGGTCCAAGAATAGAACAAGCAAAATGCAGCACTTGCCTACTTACCACAAGGGGTCTTATTATTAGGTTAGAGGAGGACGGCGGGTGGGAGGCACTACCTCTGTAGTGCCTCGGGTTCCTCTCCTGCGCGCTTTTATAGGGAAAAAAAACCTACCCAGGTAAGCTTGCGCTACACCAGCTTCCAGGTACGCTCCGCACAAAAAAAGCCAAATAAAAGTACAAAAACATGTCAGACCTTCGGATGTTGGAAATTAGAAACAAAAACAAATTGCTGGAAAAACTCAGCAGGTCTGGTAGCACCTGCCCTCTATCCTAGCATCGCTGCCAGACTTGCTGAGTTTTTCCAGCGATTTCTGTTTTTGTTTTCTCCCTGGCCAATGTGATTGCTGTTGGTCAGAAGCTTCCTATGTGGATGAGAGATGCATTTTCCCCCATTACAGGCAATGAATCTCATTTTTAAAAGTGCTTCAAGATGTCCTGGAGCTCTGGAAAGCACGGTAGAAAGGCACTTTCTTCTCTTGTAAATATTCTGATGGTCACATTCCACTCCATCACCTCAGCCACTTGCCCTTAAGCAGTGCAGCTCCCATCAAAGTCATTCTTACTTGATCCACAAACAACTTAACCATGTAACGAATGCCCTTATACACCCAACTGCCCCTCCCCATCTGCTCAGAAAGCCACCAATTCCTTCATTTTGTCCTCCAGCATTCCCCCCACTCCATTCCCTGAATCAACATCAATTCTACTGCTGCCTTTTGGCATAGACAAGGCAGAAGCACCAGCTCCAGACAAAAGAATAATCCATAATCGAGTCAGAAACCTCTGGAGATTAGCGTCAAACTCTCCTCCCCTCCCGCCTAACCCACCCACAAATACTTTCAGCTGCTTGCTCTCTAGTTTTATATGATAGCACTCCAACCAACACACACCGCACCATCAAAGGTTTGTTGGAGCACTATGAAATGTTGGAGGAACAAAACAATGAGTTCTTTTGCAATACTGCACTCAATTCTGGTCTCCCTGCTACAGGAAATGTTAAACTTGAGAGAGTTCAGAAATGATTTACAAGGATGTTGCTGGGATTGGAGGTTTTGAGCTATAGGGAGAGGCTGAATAGGCTGGAGTGGTTTTCCCTGCAGCATCGGAGGCTGAGGGGGTGACCTTATAGAGGTTTATAAAATCATGAGGGGCTTGGACAGGGTGAATAGCCAAATCTTATTCCCACCTTAGGGATGTCCAGAACAAGAGGGCGTAGGTTTAAGGTGAGAGGAGAAATATTTAAAAGGGACCTAAGGGATAACGTTTTCCTGTTGAGGGTGGTGTGTGTATGGAATGAGCTGCCAGAGGAAGTGGTGGAGGCTGGTACAATTACAACATTGAAAAGGCATCTGGATGAATAGGAAGGGTTTAGAGGGATGTGGGCCAAATGCTGGCAAATGGGACTGGATTAATTTAGGATATCTGGTCGGCGTGGACGAGTTGGGTGAAAGGGTCTGTTTCCATGTTATTAGACTCTATATATCCACATCCTTCCCTCTATCAAAAACAGATCACCAATTCAGAGGTTTGACAGGATGCAGATAGGATTATCTTGTGGTCTGACTCCATGCTGTAAATACTTGAGAACCCAGTGTCAGTGCTTTTAGATATGAACCTCCCCCAATCCTGTTAATTCCTTCCTTCCTCGTGTGTTTATGAATAGTTTTAACAAGGTTGGTGGAGAGAGAATGTTGATTCTTGTGGGTGAGTCGAGAAGCATGGGAAGGTTGTAAAATTAGGGGTCAACCTTTTGGGGCAAAGAGGAGGCGAATTCCTTGTTCTCAGGAGGTTCTACAACTTTGAAACTCTCTGCCTGACAATGCAACGCAGACCTGGGTCACTGAATATTTTTAAGGCATGGTGAATAGATTCTCGTCAGGCAGAAATAGACCATTCAGCCCTGTCCCCCAATGAATAAGATCGTAGCTGATCTGTCTGTTGTCTGATATCCGCATTCTCAAACCCGTGATAACCTTCAACTCTCTGCCTGACAATGCAATGCAGACCTGGGTCACTGAATATTTTTAAGGAATGGTGAATAGATTTTCAGCAGGCAGAGAGTCAAAGGTTATCACGGGTTTGAGAATGTGGACATCAGACAACAGACAGATCAGCTATGATCTTATTCATTGGGGGAGCAGGGCTGAATGGTCTATTTCTGCTTCTAAATTGTAGGTTTGTATGTATCCAGCTTCCCTTTAAATGAAAAAATGCTCACCACCTAAACGACTCTCTGTGGTCGTGAATTCTACATTCCGACCACCTCTCTCGGAGTTTCACCTGAATTCCTTATTGGATTTATCAGCGGCTGTTTTATTATTTATGATAGATGCTGCCTGACCTGCCTGATTGTTTCCAATACTTTCTGTTCTTATTTCAGATTTATATTGTCTGCTATATTTTACACTTGTTACATCACTGACCCCAACAAGTGGAAACATCTTCTCCATCTCTAACCTATTCGACCCTTTCATAATATCAAATAAGGTCACCTTTCAGCCCTCTGTTTTCTGAAGAAATGAGCCATGTCCCTTGGCATTCACTCCGTGTGTATTAAAAGTGTGCATTCAACACTATTTTTCTTTCTCCATCCAGCCAATGGGGAGGGGATGGTCTACAGGCATTGACAGTTTATTAATCCAGAGACCCTGGTAATGTTCTACGGACCAGAGTTTGAATCCCACAATGGTGAATTCTGAATTCAATGAAAATCTGGAATTAAAAGCAAAATGTATCTGTCCTTCAGAGAAGGAAATCTGCCATCCTTATCTGGTCTGGGCTGTGACTTCTGACCCACGGTAATGTAGTTGACTTTTAACTGCCCTCTGGGCAATTAGGGATTGGCAATAAATGGTTGCCTAAGCAGAAACTCCAACAGCCCAGGAGTGAAGGAAAAATAATCTGATCTTAAGTGTTGGTACAGTTTCTGCCTGAGCTGTTGTGTTGAAAATTGGGCCCCAGACTCCTCAACATTCACTCTGCAAAACACCAGATTTCCTGGCTCATTCCACGGTCTGTGTGACCTGACATTGACCCCACAGAGAAGACCAAGGATTGGGATCATTAGCAGTAAAAGCAAAAATAAGGAACATAGTTCATTGTGATCACCTGATGGGGAGCCTTCAATGTGACTTAACATTCCTTACAGCCCAATGTCAGAGGGAGATTTGTGTCTCAAGTCAATTTTTAAAATTTTGTCATTATTTCCTCGCACTTTTCTCAAAGGAAACCAATCGTTGTGTTGCCAGTGACATTAGGCCTACAGTGGAGTACTGGTGCAGTGATATTGATGTGCCTGCGAGTGTCAGTGAATGAGGCAACACAACTGAAGGTCCCACTCTCCACAATGTTAACAAAGAAGAGAAACAGTGACATCCCCAAGTCCTTGACCCACATCCTCGACTTTCTCAGACCCAGAAATACTTAGTGTCTTCAGTACTCTCCATCAAAACCTCACCGACCTAAGAACATAAGATATAGGAACAGAGTTAGGCCACTCGGTGCATCAAATCAATTCCACCATTCAATCATAGCTGATATGTTTCTCAACTGAAAATGTGTTGCTGGAAAAGCGCAGCAGGTCAGGCAGCATCCAAGGAGCAGGAGAATCGACATTTCAGGCATGAGCCCTTCTTCAGGACTGATGTGTTTCTCAATCCCATTCTCCTTCCTTCTCTCCATAACCTTTGATCCCTTTACTAACCATGAACCTTCCATCTCTGCCTTATATACACTCAATAATGTGGCTTCCACAGTCTTCTGCAACAATGAGTTTCACAGATTCACCAGCCTCTTGCTGAAGTAATTCCTAAAGGGTCAGCCCTTCACTCTGAGGCTGAGCCGTCGGGTTCTAATCTCTCCTACCAGTGGAAACAGCTTCTCCACATCCACTCTATCCAGGTCTCTCAGTAGGTTTCAATCAGATTCCCCCTCATCATTCCAAACTCCGTCGAGTACAGACCCAGAGAGCTCAATCTAGCTCCTAGTATAGCTCCCAACATCATTCCTTTTCATCCACATAGGAACAGAAGTGTGCAATTCATCCTCTCATCCAATGCAATCATCATTAATCTGTGCCTCAGTTCCATTGCCCATCCTTGCTCAGTGTTCCACTCAAGCAGACAACAATGATCTATTCCAATCTTAAAAGCACTAATTCACCCAATGCATCAATTGCCTGGCAAAGACATTATCCTTTGTGTGAAAAAGTTCTGCCTGATTTCCCTCTTAAATGAGCTAAGTTGGAATTTATATTTCTGCTTGTCCTTGATTTCCCCATAAGGGCAATCACTTTTTCCTGCTCTGTCAGCCTTTACTCCTGTCCTGTCATTCCAAAGGTGGGGGTCATTATCTTCTGCAGGACGGTGATGGAAACCTCTCCCATTCTTAGCGCCTACCAACATTGGCCTTGGGGGCGGATTTAAAGGCTGTCAATCAACTTGCTGGCCACACCTTCCATGGCCAACATGCCTGACGATGGACTCAAACATAGAACTTCTAGCTCAGAGATGGGGACACTGCCCTCTTGCGTCACAAAACTTGCCTTCCCTATCCTCTCAAATATTTCTAACATTTTAAAACACCTGCATCAGAATATTCCTACAATATTCATACTCAGGGAAACTTTATGGAACTTGTCCCCATAATTTAACCCTCCAAGCCCCAGTAATAATTCTGGTAAATCAGCACGTCACCCTTTCCAGGATTACCATCTCCTTGCTGAGGCTCAAAATTTACCAGTCACTCCAGATGGGGTGTGGCCAGTACTCCATCCAACTAAGCATGAGGTCTAGGAGAAAGAAATTTGTTCAACAACATCATGGCTGATCATCCTAACTCCTAGATCGCATTTATGACCATAGCTCTCGATTGGTACCCAGTGGTCTATTCATGCATATCTTCCAGTGACTGAGCACACACAGCCCTAGGAGGTGGAGAATTATAAACACTTACAACCCTCTTGGTGACGAAATTTCCCCTCATCTCAGGCGGAAATGACCAACCTCTTCTCATTGGACTGTGCTCCCTCGATCTGGACTCCCCCTCCTGTAGGGAGCAGCCTTTACCCTAGAGAAAGTGAGGACTGCAGATACTAGAGATCACAGTCCAGAGTGTGGTGCTGGAAAACACAGCAGGTCAGGCAGCATCCAAGGAGCAGGAGAATCAACATTTCAGGCAAGAGTCTTTCATCAGGAATGAGGCTTGAGCCAAGGAGGTGGAGAGATAAATGGGAGGGGGGGTGGGGCTAAGGAGAAAGTAGCTGAGTGTATGACAGGTAGATGGAGGTGGGGGCAAAGGTGATAGGTTGGAGAGGCTTATGGAACGAACAGGTGGGAAGGAAGAATGACAGGTATGACCCTGTCAATCTCTTAAAGAACTCTGTGGGTTTCAATGAGATCACCTCTCATTCCTCTAAATTCCAGAGGATACAGGTCCCGTCTATTCAATCTCTCCTGACGGACAATCCCTTCATCCCAAGAAGTAATACAATCGCTGGTGTCACAAGTATTCCCAGTCACAGTGGACTCCTCATTTCACTCTGATCACTGGAATCCTCTTTGCAGTAAGATCACAGGACACAAGACCTGGGCTGACTATGAGGCAAAATAGCTCCTGACCAGAATTCTATTTCTTTTTAAGAAAGGGTGGAGCCCTTTAAGGATGATGAAAAGGATTATTTCCGAGTTTACAAACACATCCACAATTACAGTCCCTTTACAAGGTAACAGATAGGATTCTGCAATATATCCACCTTGGTCTGGCATACATTCATCATTTACTAAGGGCAAGAATGTGTTTCAGAATAACCATTACCCGAGAGGGGCCAGCGTCACATTGACACAACATGATCATGTTGGATGGACCAGCTAACATAGACAAGCCCCACAACCTGAATGAGAAAGTCCTGTTGAGTTTCCCAGGAACCAGCAAGATTCCCAGAATTGCGGAAGGGAACAAGGTAAGCATCTTCACCACTTGACCGTCAACTTGAGGAGGAAAAACCGGTGAACTAAATATCGTCTTCCCTCAAACCAACATACAGAAATAAAATTTGTCCAAAAATCTTCATAAGAGCTCTATATTTTTGAGCACAAAAGACATAAACATTTTACAATAAAAACAGAGTCTTTTCTCTCAACAGTGTAAATTGAGTTTCAGCTGAATACGTGTAAAAGGGTGATCCTTGGAGGAGTGACAGGGGGGCAAATAAACAGAAACAATAACAGAAGAAAGCATCAAATGCAAAATGTTGAAAAAGAAACAATTTCTGCTGCCTCACTGAAATTCTGGTAAGTATCCCTGACATTGTCCAATTCCACTCTGTTTGAATCTACCAGTTTTGTTTTAAGAAAAATGTAACACAGTGATGTGTGAAATTCAGCAATATCACATCATGCGGAATTTCAATTTTTTTTTGTTTGTTGAAGGTGGGGGTGGTGAGTGGGTGCACTAAGTTGTTAATTTAGGGACAGTTTTCTTGCCAAATCTGGTCCACAGAAGTGGTCACCAAGACCAATTGTCACCCTGTAATCTCTACAGCTGAGAAACGCAGAGTCCGAGGAAACAGATGGAGTGAGAGATGGGAAGTGACAGAGAGAGAGAGAGAGAGAGAGAGAGAGAGAGAGAGAGATGGAGATGGTGCTGCAGAAACAGAAATAATGAGAAAATGACAGGCTTTACCCAGACAGGTGGATAGAGGGGATACCAAGCCACAGAGGTACTGCAGAGACAGTTCCCCAAGTGACTGGTCATGGATCCATAGGCAAAAGAAGTCCAGGAAAAGGACATAGCTCTAAACACTAGGCAGTAAACACAACAACATCAAGGGGAGTTTCTTAAATCTTTTACAAAACCATCAGTGGCCCTTTAAGAGATAATTGCACATGAATTGACATATAATATTCATATCCAGTCATGTACAAAATACACTGTAATACTGCAGCACTAATTGTTTGGTGGTTATAAGTATGTCCCTGTTCTGCATCCTTTTATCTGCAGACCAGTGACCAGTCCCTTGTGTAACTCTGCATCCCAATATAATCATTTAGGGCCATATATAATCATACATGGTTTGTCCACACAGAACTCAAACACCTACACACACACACACACAGACATAAATGTCTCATGTATAGGCACAATTGGTATATCACATCATTTTTTATATATATACAGGCAACAAGCTTAGCTGCAGACATCCTGCACAGACGGCTACGTTTTCACTGAATGATCTTTAATGAAGACATCTCATTAGGGCTGATATCTAATCCCTCACACAGATTAAGGTTGAGTTTTATCAGCTATTGTGTGGGACACACCTACCCGGCCACCACTATCTCCAGCTCTCCGTCGTTGTTCACATCAGTGACTGCCACTCCATAATTCAACTGGACCGGGTTGTTGTCGTAGTCGGGGGGTAGAACAGTGTCGCTCACGGCTGTGAATACAGTTCTCTGCGGGAGCACCGGGTGGAGAAGCAGCAGGAGAGGCAGGAGCGAAAGCGGCATCCTCAGGGTTGAGCTGAAGCTGTCTGAGGGTGGGGAGGGAGGGAGGGAGGAGGGAGATTGGGAGGAGGGTTTGTGGGGTGGACAGTCAGCAGTAGCTGCAAGAGAGAGAGAGAGAAAGAAAGGCTTTCTTTAAAAACAGAAACCTGAAGATTTACAAGACAGACAAAGTAGGCAGCGAACACGCTTGGCACTATCACAAGTAGTGACTGGGAGAGCTAGCTGCAGGGATGTCAGCTTGCAACATTGGATAATGATCCCCCCCATTCCCTCACCAACACAAGTTGACTCGAAATCAGTGCATCCTGTCCAAACTTTCAGGTAAACTTTCAGCAGGAGGGGGTTGGTGTCGAGAGCCGAGTGAATCTTTACTGTCCAAAACATGCCTGAAATATTTAATGAAATGCAGGTCCTACTCACAGAATTAAGAGTTTGTCCGGTCGCCGCTCTAGCTTCTTTTTAAAATGCTCGCTCTGGCTTTTTAGATCACTCTCTATTTCCTACGTTAAAATTTAATTCAATTCAACTATAAAAGTGTTGCATCCGCGGGTATTTAAAAGCTAATTTAACATATAAAGGAAATTACTGTCCATCTAAAATTGTACATCGAAACATTGCACATCTAAAATTGTGCGTCTAAAATGTGACTATAAAATTATTGCATCTATAGGCTAATTTAACATATAAGGAAATTAATATACATCTGAAATGGATTAGGAAGGATTAAACATAAGGAGGGAATCTTTATGGGATGTTAGAGTGCTAAGATGAAGTTTATCATTTCCAGCATGGATTTTTTTTTGTTGTGAAATTCAAAGGCAAACGCTAGACATACTCACGAGAGGGCAGTTGTCACTTCCTGAGCCCGGGGTTGCAGCTTCTCGTCCCTGACTTATGGGCTCAATGTTTCCCTCCTTCTCTCTGTCAGCTTGGAGCCCGCAACAGGAAGGTCCCCTTTCCCGTTTTAAGGGCTTTTCTTCCTTATGCAAGATCCTTACATAACGCGCACTCCAATCATAGAGCAACTGCCAATGTTACAGCACCTCCCACAAAATGCCTCCGCTCCAATGACATTGGGGCGGTGTCCTGGCTCCTGCCTCTTGATTGACACCTTCTACTACGTGTCCTGGGATGGCACAGTGAGATCCCAGAGACAGGGAACTGTTGGGATGTGACTTGCTGTCCGGCTGGATGGTTATGAGATGGTACCACTTAATTCATCCTATTATGGGATTTACTAATCTTCCTGGGATAGAGGGGGCCTGGGCAGTTTGCCCTCAAGTGTTGCTGAGAGACCTTGTGCAGAGACCTCAGATTGTCATTTCTGCTTTGGGATCAATAGTGTAGTTGTTCATTTTTAAAAAAAAGCAAAATTCAATCAGCACTTGACAAACTGTTCACTGGTGAATAAGGAGATTGATATCAACCAGCAATAACCCCTGACTTACTTTCACCCCCATCTCCTCAAGTCTCACCTCCAACTCAAATTGCTAGGAGTTTCTGGATTTATTTGTTGCTGAGATCGAGACCATTCCCTTGGCTGCCTTTTCCAATCTCCTCCCTCCCCAAACACCCTCTAATTCTCTCTCTGCCCTCGCCCAGAATTTGGATCTTGGTCTGCAACCTCCCCTCACACGCTCTCTGACCTCATCGAGTCCCTGAGGTTCATTGCCTGTTCCCTCAACACTGCATCCACTGGATACTCTATTTCTCTGATTTATATATGCGTTAAAGTTAGTCAAATGAAGCTTTAAGGTTTTTAAACAGGATCATTGGATACACTAACCTGTTTAGATTAGATTCCCTACAGTATGGAAACAGGCCTTTCGGCCCAACAAGTCCACACCGACCCTCTGAAGAGTAACCCACATAGACCCATTTCCCTCTGACTAATGCACCTAACACTATGGGCAATTTAGCATAACCAATTTACCTGGCCTGCACATCTTTGGACTGTGGGAGGAAACCAGAGCACCCAGAGGAAACCCACGCAGAAACGGAGAGAATGTGTAAACTCCACACAGACGGTCACCCGAGGCTGAAATTGAACCTGGTTCCCTGGCACTGTGAGGAAGCAGTGCTAACCACTGAGCCAGCGTGCCATCCTACCTGTCTAGTTTGTGGACACTTGAGCTAATTATGATACACATTCTTCCATGTTGCCCATGAATCTATCTTTTTATGTTTAGGAAACCTTGTGGTCTCTCCGAGACCTCCTCAATCCTGATGGCCAATATTGTTGTCAGTCCGCTAGCTTCAGATTTGAAATCTATCATTGTCACTTCCCTCCCTCAAAGTTGCAAGCATTGACATTCTCATCTGTCCATCTATCTCCCCTCCCCCATTCATTGCTGATGAACTTGAATTCTAAAATGATTGCTCATCTTTGCTGGAACTTTTTAAAATTTTATTCATTTGTGGGATATGGGTGTTGCTGGCTGGGCCCTGCATTTATTGCCTGTCCCTAGTTGCCCCTTGAGAAGGTGGGGGTGAGCTGCCTTCTTGAACCACTGCAGTCCACCTGCCCTTAGAGGGAATTCCAGGATTTTGACCCAGAGACAGTGAAGGAATGGCAATATATTTCCAAGTCAGGATGGTCAGTGGCTTGGAGGGGAACTTGCACAAGGTAGTTTCCCCCTGCATCTGCTGCTCTTGTCCTTCCAGATGGAAGTGATCGTGGGTTTGGAAGGTGTTGTCTGAGGATCTTGGGCGAATTTCAGCAGTACATCTTGTAGATAGTACACACTGCTACGACTGAGCATCAGGGGTGGAGGGAATGGATGTTTGTGGATGTGGTGTCAATCAAGTGGGTTGCTTTGTCCTGGATGGTGTCAAGCTTCTTGAGTGTTGTTGGAGCTGCCCCCATCCAGGCAAGTGGGGAGTATTCCATCACACTCCTGACTTGTGCCTTGTGGATGGTGGACAAGTTTTAGGGAGTCAGGAGGTGAGTTACTCATTGCAGTACTCCTAGGCTCTGACCTGCTATTGTAGTCACTGTGTTTATGTGGTAAGTCCTGTTGTGTTTCTAGTTAATGATAACCCACTATTTTCTATCAAGGGGTGCTGGTTAATTGTCTCTCACTGCATGCTTCACTGCTTCCAGTCCAGCTATCCATATCAGGAAGTCAATAATGACATCCTTTGTGTCTGTGACAGGGGTGAATTATGTCTCCTTTTCATCCTTGGCCCATTTTGCAGTCTCTGACAAAGTTGACCCCATCCTCCTCCTCCAGTAGCACCTCACTGACATCATGATATGGCTGGGACTGCTCTCCCTCCTATTTCTATTCCAATCTATTTCGTGATGGCCAAAGATCCAGGTCATGTTCTGGGAACAGAAGTTCAAATCTGGCCATGGCAGATGGTGGAAATTAAATCCAAAGTCTGGAATTAAGAGTCTAATCATGACCATGAAATCATTGTCAATTGTCAGAGAAACCCATCCTTACCTGGTATGGCCTACATGTGACTCCAGACCCACAACAATGTGGTTGACTCCGAATTGCCCTCTGGCAATGATGCCCACATCCCATGAATAAAAAAACACAATGTAGCCACAAACTCACCTGCAATTACTTCTCCTGCTTCCCAAGTGTAGTGTAAGGTGAGAGGAGGGTACATGGATGGAGAGGCACAAGGCAATTGAAGGATTCGAACACAAGGACAAATGAGGACTTTTAAGTTGAGGCATTGCTGAATTAGGAGCAAACTCAGCAATACCAGCCACCAGAACAGACAAATAGAGCATCAATATAATGTTACCTGAAAGTCACATTAAAAATATAGAAGATAGGAGCAGGAGTAGGCCATTTAGCCCTTCGACCCTGCTCCACATTCAATATGACCATCAAGCTCAATACCCTACTCCTGCCTTCTCCCAATATCCCTTCATCCCTTTAGCCACAAGAGCTACATCTACCCTTTTTCTTGAAAATACACAATGTTTTGTCCTGTTTTGTTACAGTAAATCACAGTGTATACACCAATAAGACTGCAGATGCCGGAGAATCGGAGAACCAGAGGGGATAAGACAGTATCAAGGTAGGTGGAGATGAGTTTGGTGGGACAGGAGCAGGCCGAGAGGATGGGTCAGCCGGGGTAGTCAGGCTTGTGGATCTTGAGTAGGAGATAGAACTGGCAGTGCGGGGTTCCCAATCTATGAGGTTGGAAGCTGTTGGCGGAAGATCCCCTGAGGTGATGAGATTGTGTACAGTCTGGGAGATGATGGTTTGATGATGGGGATGTGAGGTCATGGTCAAGGGGGCGGTAGGAGGAGGTGTCTTTGAGTTGGTGCCTGGCTTCAGCTGTGTAGAGGTCAGTGCGCCAAACCACCTCTGCGCTCCCCACTCCCTCCACTGGTTTGATGAAGGGCTTTTGCCTGAAACATCAATTCTCCTGCACCTCAAATGCTGCCTGACCTGCTGTGCTTTTCCAGCGCCACACTCTCGACTCTGATCTCCAACATCTGCAGTCCTCACTTTCGCCTAGATACATACTAAAGTCATACTGACCCCTTATCAGTCAGTGCCTGGAATCAATCAGATGATATTGATTATGTTGCTGAGGAGATATGCAGGAGTTTAACAACCTTCCCACACAGAATAGATCAAACATGGCAACCAATGGACAGAAATGGGCCATCACCAAAGGTTCGCAGTTTATACTCGGCGCATGCATCAACCACCTCATGTATGGAAGGATTTTACAATCCTTCACCCATCAATGTATGGACAACAATTCACACTGTTGATTTTGACCCAGTTTTGGTTCAGTAAGGAGGGCACAAATCATTTGTAAACCAATCAGCTATGACCGTTTACAAGCAGCGAAAGATCTGACACAAAGCTCTCCTTGTAGCTTCCTGGAGACAACGTTGGTTCAGCCGTGGGTCATAAAGAGTTAAAAACCAGCAGCACTCAGCGTTTACTCTGGAACCAACGTCAATACAATAAGAATTGCTGATGGCTTCTGCTGGCTTGAGGGAGGAGCTAATTTGTACAATTCAGACACAAAGTCCAGCATGGTCACTCAGTCATAAGTCTGTGTGGCGGCTCCTTTTGAATTTAGATGATAGTTATTCAAATCTGGAGCCCCTGTAATTGTTCTCTGGGGTATTTATCAGCTTAGACTGCTCAAAACAGTGAGCCAGTCTGGAACTGTTGCAGAGAGAAGGTCAGGATGTGTAGATCGTGTATAAGACGATAAGGGATTAAGAAAATATATAAAAGTTCGCTATAAAATATAGATTATTTTAGAGATTGTGGACCATGTTCATTATTTATCAGTTTCCTTGGCAGTAGCACAGTGCAGTCTCTCTGGCAAATGTATCAATGGTTATATTAATGTTATTTATTTGTCTGTTTGTCCGTTATTCAATAAATTGGTTCGGCAGTAAAGGCATATAACAAGGTGATAGTGTACTGCTGCCTCTGATGCTTTGAAGAAGATCCTTTGAAGAGTCAGGATTGATCCAGGAGCTAAAACAAACTGCAGAAAAGGTCTCCTGGTCAAGCTTGTTATCAGGGCAATTGTAAATAATCTTGTAGCTAGGTAACAAATGCTGAAAAGTACCAGTAAAATCCTTTCGAGAGGCAAGTCTACCATCCTAACCCCATCTAGCCCACATGTGACTTCTGACTCACAACAATGTGGTTGACTGTTAACTTCCTTCTGCAAGACATTCTGCTCATAGGCAAGAGTGTGGTGCTGGAAAAGCACAGCAGGTCAGGCAGCATCAGAGGAATGCCCTTCATGATGAAGGGCTTATGCCCAATACGTCGATTCTCCCACTCCATGACCTGCTGTGCTTTTCCAGCACCACACTCTTGACTCTGATCTCCAGCATCTGCAGTCCTCACTTTCTCCTCCATGCTTATAGACACGTGTGAGTGGGAGTAGGCCATTCTGCCTATCGTGCCTGCTTTGCAGTTCAATGTAATCATGGCTGATTGAACAACTTTCACTCACTCCATCCCCATAATCCTGTACCCCACTGGCAATCAGAAATCCAACAATCCACCGCCTTAAGGACTGAACTTCCACAACCCCCTGTGCAAGAGAATTCCAGAGGTTCATAACTCCGAGAAAAAACAATTGTCCTAACCTTGGATCTAAGTGGCATCCTCCTCATTCTTCAATTGGTTCTGGACTCTTCACGAGGAAAATCATCTTATGTGCATCTAGATTGCCTATCCCTTGAAGTATTTTCTCAGGTTCAATGAGATCATCTCACATTCATTGAAAGTTTAGAGCATACAGGCTCAGTTGGCTTCATAGGGTATTTCCACCAACCAAGTAACAAGGCTGAGGAACCTTCATTGCACTCCATCTACAACAATAATACCCTTGGTGCGGTCTAAGCAAGCCCCTATACAATCGAAGCAAGACTTCATCACTCCTGAATTCAAATCTTCTTACAATAAAGGGTATAATTTCTCTGTTCTTACAAATGTCATGATGGAAGATGAGGGAGAGGTTGATTAGGTTACGGCTGTTTTCTCTGGAGCATTGGAGACTGAGGGATGACCTTATAGATGTTTATAAAATCATGAGGGACATGGATAGGATAAATAGACAAAGTCCTTTCACTGGGGTGGGGGAGTCCAGAACTAGAGGGCAGAGGTTTAGGGTGAGAGGGAAAAACCTAAGGGACAACTTTTTCACGCAGAGGGTGGTGCGTGTATGGAATGAGCTGCCAGAGGAAGTGGTGGATTCTAGTACAATTGCAACATTTAAAAGGCATCAGGATAGATGTGTGAATAGGAAGGGTTTGGAGGGATATGGTCTGGGTGCTAGCAGGTGGGACGAGATTGGGTTGGGATATCTGGTTGGCATGGACAAGTTGGACCGAAGGGTCTGTTTCCATGCTGTACATCTCTATGACTATATGAGTATAAGACAAAAAAATTGAAATAAAGTGTGTCTTTTTTTTCTATAATTCTATGTTCTATGACTGGAGATACTGAGGATGAAATGCAGAATTTTTCTTCTTCAAACTAGTTCCTGGGTGAGGGAGCAACGGATGTACTTTTGCAACTATAATTCTCAAACATTGAAATCGTTCGATTTTGAAGCTCTTGCCATGAGAAGACAGATGCGTACAGGCACAAAAAGAGTTTCTGGAAGAAAATCTGTGCTTGAAAAAAAACAAGATAAGTGTCTTACGTATTAACCTTGCATACACATCAATCTATATTCCATGTACTTCAGAGAGTATGGTGACTCTCTCTAGCCTTACATCTGCTCCTTGGCAATCCTGAGAAAGACAATGTTCTCTCTGGAAAAATACACCCCGTTACCATAGTGATGCTGAGACCTTCTTGACTCCCAGTTGCCACAGTCAAACAAATTTTCCCAAATCTTGTTCAGCACAGTTATTTTCATTGATGACCCGCAGGACTATTACGAGCCTCAGACAACGAGTTGAGAGAAACCTGTTAATTTAAACAGAAGTCAGATAATGTTCAGCCTCAACTGTGGTGTCTTAGCATTTGGATTCAATGGAGATTTCATCACCCTGGCAATGACAAGCATAGTGAAAAGCTGGTCACAAAGGTCATGAGGCCAATCCCAAGTGTCAGAATTAACAGCAAAATGCTTTGAAACCTGCAATACAACTTTAAAGAATCAAATAGAGATCCTGCAGCCCATCGCGTTTCTCCCAGCCCTTTTGAAAGTTCTATCCAATTAGCCGCACCCTCTTTCTTTATAGTCCTCATTGTTTCTATTCTCTTTCAACTGTCTATCTGACATTTGTTGTTATTGATTATGCTTCTCCTCATTTCACCTCCCACTCTCTTGAAGGATGCTGAGTGGAAGGGCCCAATGGATAATGGAAACACCACCACCTGCAAGTTCCCCTCCAAGCTCCTCTTGACAAGCCCCACCTTCCAAACCACAACCACTTCCATCTAGAAGCACAAGAGCAGCAGATACATGGGAACACCACCACCTTCAAGTGCCCCTCCGAGCCACTCACCATCCTGACTTGGAAATATATCACCATTCCTTCAGTGTCACTGGGTCAAAATCCTAGACTGCCTCCCTAACAGCATTATGAGGGTACACGAGTTACCTAGGAAGTGTTGGCCTAGTGGTATTATTGCTAGCCTATTAATCCAGAGGCCCAGGTATTGTTCTGGGGGCCAGCGTTTGAATCTCACCATGGCAGATGGCAGAATTTGCATTCATTAAAACAAAATCTGGAATTAAGAGTCTAATAATGACCATGAATTGATTGTCAGAAAAACCTAACTGCTTCACTAGGGAAGGAAACTGCCATTCTGGCCTGCATGTGACTCTAGACCCACAGCAATGTGGTTAACTCTTAAACTGTCCTCTGGGCAATTGGGGACGGGCAATAAATACTGGCCAAGCCAACGACATCCACTTCCCACAGGTGAATATAAAATAAAATGGACTGCAGCAGCTCAATAAGGCAGTTCATCACCTCCACCTCAAGGGAATTTAGGAAATTAGCAATAAACACTGGCCCAGCCAATGGTTCCCACGTCCCACAAAAAAGAAAATGAAATTCATTACAGAAAAACAGAATCATTATTTGAAGCTGAACCTTGCTTTCAGGACTGGCTTGGGGATTTGTTAAACATTTTGTGGGGTATTTTTATGTCATGACATGTGGGCATCACTGGTTGGGCCCAGCATTTATTGCCCATCCCTAATTACCCTAGAGAAGGTGGAGATGCGCTGCCTTCTTGAACCGCTGCAGTCTACCTGCTGTAGGGAGGGAATTCCAGGAATTTGACCCAGAAACAATGAAGGAATGATGATATACTTCCAAGTCAGAACGGTGAATGGCTCAGAAGGGATCTTGAAGGAGGTGGTGTTCCCATGTATCTGCTGTCCTTGTCCTTCTAGATGAAGTGGTTGCAGTTTGGAAGGTGCTGTCTGAGGACCTTTGGTGAGTTTCTGCCGTGCATTTTGTAGATAGTACACACTGCTGCTACTGAGGGTGGAGGGAGTGGATGCGGTGTCAATCAAGAGGGCTGTTACACACTGGTTGGTGTCAAGCCTCTTGAGTGTTGTTAGATGTTGGATGTTACATCAAAATTGGCTTGTGAACAGGGACAAGAAGATGTGACTGTGAGTGAGCTAGGTGTGGGAATCCAGAAGTTAGCTTCGGAGGATTTCAGCCAGTATCTGTGTCCAATCAGTAAGACGTTCTTGATCCCAGTGATGGACAAAGGCACAGACAGCAGGGAGGATGAGCAAACTGACCACAACATCCTGATCCAGAGTGTTATTCAAGTGGGGGGAGGGAAGAGAAATGGAGTAGTAAAAGGGGACATGAGTTATGAGTTTCTGAGGAAGGGTCACTCAACCCGAAACATTCATTCTAATTTCTCTACACATATGCCACCAGATTTTCTGAGCTTTTCCAGCTATTTCTGTTTTGGTTTCTTGAGTTCTGCATTTCTTTTGATATTTATGAGGTATTTATTGTCACATATATCGAAAAAGAAACAATGTTTTGTTGATGGTCTGAAAAACCCATCTGGTTCATTAGTGTCCTTTAGGGAAGGAAACTGCCATCCTTACCTGGTCTGGCCTACATGTGACTCCAGACCCACAGCAGTGAGGTTGATTCTTAAACAGCCCTCTGGGCAACAAAACAGCGTTTGTCACCACAATTCAGCCTCATTTTGAGTTGCGGAAAGAATGAAAAGAAGTGACATAAATCGAGATCATCCTTTGTTCACGGTCTCTTCAAACACAGCTCTAGGGTTTTATGCAAGATCTCTGCTAAGTGCCCCGGGCCTCAAGGAATCGTCGTGCTTCAGACCTACCATGGTCAGGAGTGGACAATCCGCCGAGCCCACAAGACCCGGCTCCTGGCCTACTGGGGCCAGGTGTCCACGCACCAGGCACAGCCACCACTGTAGCCGATGACCTGCCAAGTACCACTCCGGCCTCCCCATGATGTTAGAAGATGAAGAAAAGTGAAAAGAGAAGGAAGAAGGCAAAGAAAGGGGTGATAAAGAATGACTTGGGCAGTCCAGAGCACTCAGGCTCAGGAACCCTACCGTGCTGGCTCTGCCATCTTGGTTATGAGGGAAATAGATTCTGTTCTCTGAAGCAAAGGTAGAGATTTCTGAATCCAAAGTTGCCTAGCTAGTGCCAAAGGTAATGACATCTGCTCTCTGCTAGAGAGGAACTTGCAATGTGAGGAAAAGGATCTAGTTGTCATTGTCCATGTAGGTGCCAATGATATAAGTGGGATTGGGAAAGAGGTTCTGCTGAGGGACTATGATCAGCTCAGGGATAAATTGTAACGCAGACCCACAAAGGTAATGGTTTATGGATTACCTGAGCCACATACAAATTGATGTGGGAGAAGTAAGATTAGAGAGGTAAATGTGAGACTCAATATTGGTTGGAGATTGGTGTGGGAGAAATGGGTTCTGATTCATGGGGTACTGGCACCAATACTGGGAAAGAGGGAGCTCTTCCATTGGGATGGGTTTCATTTGAACCATGATGGAACCAGTGTCCTAGAGAATTCTACAACCAGGCTTGGAGCTAAGGCTTGAAACGAGCTGGGGGCCGGGAAGGGGGATGCCCTATTGAAGTCAAATTGAAGAATGAAACAATAGATTTGCAAAGTAGTGAAGAGGGGAACAATAATCAGAGTGAAGGGAAGGAGTAGAAAATATATCCAGAGGATTATAGAAGGAACTAGACCCAGAGAGGGTAATATTGGTTAAAAAGGCAAAAGTTAGGACTCTCTATCTGAATGCACACACCACTTGTAACAAGATGGAAATAAATGAACACAACGTGATAGCTGTGACAGAGACATGGTTCAGGATGATTTCTGGGTACTCACTTCCACGGTAATAGGAATAACCAGGCAGGGAATTACTGGGAGTCTTTATTGCAGAAGTATGATGTTACTGGTATGTAGCAAGTGATGCAAATCACATCTGTCCATGTTTGGCTCACATTTTTATACTTTATTTTTCCCTTCCATGCTCTTTTTTTTTACCTAATCCTTATCCTCCATTAACACCCTACTTTCTTCAAACCTATCACTTTTTACATGTCCAACTACAAGATATGTGTCTTGTTGTTCTGCTTTATCTGTTGAGCTAGGCATGACCAAAGCTTGCTCATCAACACAATGTGTTCCTACTGTGATTGCCAAATGTTTCCTTTACAGGGAAACTTGTCACCAGTTTTGTGCCCGCAGCAACTGTTCTAATATCGATCGTCTAGCCACAATAATGTCTTTCCGTTACCCCTCTTACACTTACCAACGTTAACTGTTCCGTATCCCACAGTGACCAAAACTGGGAACTTAATATTCAAGGCTATTTAATGTTCCAGAAGACAATGCAAAACAAAAAAGGGGCATGTGGTAGCTTTCTTCATAAAGGACAATATCAGTGCAGTGATGAGTAGGGAGATAGGTGAAGAGATCATGATGTGGAATCAGTTTGGATATACATCAGAAACAGCAAAGGAATGAAGGCATGGGTAGTGTCATACAGAATACTGAATGGCCTAGACAGAGTGGATGTTGGGAAGATGTTTCCATTGGTAGGAGAGACTAGGACCCGAGGGCACAGCCTTAGAGTAAAGGGAAGACCTTTTAGAATGGAGATAAGGTGAAACGTCTTCAGCCAGAGAGTGGGGAATCTATGGAATTCACTGCCACAGAAGGCTGTGGAGGCCAGATCATTGAGTATATTTAAGATGAAGATAGATAGGATCTTGATTGTCAAGGAGATCAAGGGTGAGGGGGAGAAGGCAGGAAAATGAGGATGAGAAACTCATCAGCCATAATTGAATGGTGGAGCAGACTCAATGGGCTGAATGGCCTAACATCTGCTCCTACATTTTATGGTCTTATGGTCCTATCTATACGCCCCTGAACAGTTGTCCCACTGTCGGCAAGATATAAATCAGGAAATAATGGAGGCGTCTAAGAAGGGTACTATATGGGTGATATCAATCTGCATGTTGGCTGGAAAAATCAGATAGACAGGAGCAACATGGAAGATACATTTGTAGAATTCATCAGGGTTTGTTCCTTGCAGCAATAGTTTGTTGAACAGGAGTCAGTTAGCTCAGTTGACAGGCTGGCAATGCAGAGTGATGCTAACAGGTGTGGGTTTAATTCCTATGCCAATTGAGGTTACCATGAATGCCCACCTTCTCAACCTCACTCCTTGCCTGAGGCATGATGACCCTCAGAATTAAATTCACCACCATTTGTATCTCTCTGATGACAGGGCAGGACAGCAATGGTGTGACTTAACTCTGCAGAGCCAATATTTTAGATCTAATATTGTGTAATGCGGTAGAATTAATGAGGAATCTCATAATTAAGGGTCCTCTAAGGGCCAGCAACCACATGAATTTCAAATTCAACTTAAAGGTGAGTCAGTTGAGTCCGAAACCAAATGTCTCCAACTCAGGACAATTACAGAGGTATGAAGAACGCCAGGAAAATAGACCATGGGGGAGGTCAGTGGTTGAGCAGCAGCCAACATTTAAGCTGGTATTTTATAATGCTCAGCACAAATATCTTACGATCATATAAAAGGATTCAATAAAAGGGAAGAACCACCTGCCATTCACAAAGTTGGTCAAGGAGAGTATCCAACCAAACAACTAAGACACACAAAAAAATGATAGAACAGAAGATTGAGATTATTTCAGGAAGCAGAAGCTGATGACTGAGTACGTAAAGAAGGAGAAATTGATTTTGAAATTGGCACGAAATATAAAAACAAACACTGAGAGTATCTGTGGGTAGGTAGAAAAGAGAGTGGCGTCTGTCAGTGTGAGACCATTTGAGGATGCAATTGTGCAATTAATCATGGGAGCAGGGAAATGGGAGATTATTTAGACCAATAGGTTGCATTGGTCATCATGGTATGGAGGGCGCCCTAAACATCCCATCTATAACAGGAATGTAAGGGGATATGGATAGGTTAAGCGATTGAGCAACTAGAGTTTAAGGTAGGGAAATGTGAGGCCATGCACTTTGGTAGGAAGAATTAAAAAGGCAGGCTACTATTTAAGTGGAGAAAGAAACTCCAAAAATGTGCAGTGCAGAAGGATCTAGGTGTTCTTGTGTATGAAACACAAAAGGTTAGCATGCAGGTGCAGCACATAATTTAAAAGGTGAATGGAATGTTGGCTTTTATTGCTCAGGGGTTGGAGTCTTAAAATCGGAAATAATTGTCACAACTATACAGGGAGTTGGTGAGACCCCTCTGGGAATACTCTGTATAGTTCTGGTACCTATAATTGAGAAAGGATGTGTTGGCATTGGAGGGGAGCCTGGGCAAGACTCTCCAGCTCTTCATCAAAATAGCACCATGATGTTGGCTACACACACCCAAGGGGGCTGAAGCAGAGAAAATAGGAGCAAGGGTAGGCCATTCAGCCCATTAAGCCTGCTCCACCATTCATTATGATCACGGCCCATCTATTATCTCACAGCCATATTCCCACACTCTCCCTAAACCCCTTGTCGCATTTAGTGTCAAGAAATCTATATTGTTTTTTCAATATTTTTAATGCCAAAGATGCGTGAATTGGTGGAATTCACTATGCTAGACTGCAGAGGATGTTGGGACACTGAATAAATTTAAGGAGGAGATGACAGATTTTTAAAATTTTCAACAGTTTGAAGAGTTATGGTGAGCGGGCAGGAGGGTGGAGTTGAGGCCAAGATGAGATAGGCCATGATTGTATTTAATGTGGAGTAGGCGCCACTCCCATTCCTAATTCTTATATCCTCATGCCTTTAATGGTGAGGTGTGAAGAGGAAAACATCCTATGATCGTGTTGAGTGTAGACCTATATCCACAGGTCTCCCCAATAACCTTAGTAACAAGATCTAATTTACTAATCCAACTTGTAGCTAACTGTAACCAAAAGAGAAAATGCTGGAAAATCTCAGCAGGTCTGGGGCAGCATCTATAAGGAGAGAAAAGACCTGACGTTTCGAGTCTAACTGACCCTTTGTCAAAGCTTTGAGTTGCTTTAATTTGCTTAAATTAAGTAGTAATTTGCTTTTATTTCGTAGCTAACTGTATCTTGTTTAAAGGCAAGAGGCTCATCTCCTTAAGACTCACTCGTGGTTGTTCCTCGGAAGTTGTAAATCAAGTAGGCCCCTAGATTCTGTCAAGGAAAGAGGGGATTGTCCGAAAATAATGTGATCACATTCAGATAGCGGTGACATTGCAGTCACTAACGCCAGTGCTCATAAAAAGGAATGGGTGTGCTTCAATGATAACTTTAAGGTTTGGACCTTGTATGAGACTTTGCAAATTGAGGTCAGTGGACCATTTTCACCCCTGGACTGCTGTCGGGTGTTCACCTCAGTGAAGCTGCCCCTATCATATCAAGAAACCAGATTCTGGAAAATTTGTGTTAGCATCCTTTAGGGTCTCCTCCAATCAGGCTATTGATGAGTCATATGATCATGATAGTGTTTACAGATCGCCTCATTCTACCTTGAATCCCCAACAAGCCCCCAACATCCAAAACACCCCACCCCAAACAACCCTCCACCCAATAACCCCCCCATACACAACAACTCTCCACCCTCAACAATCACCAATCCCCAATGACCCTCCACCCCAATAACACACACCTCTAACAACCCCCCACCCCAACATCCCCACCCCCAATAACCCCCCACCTCCGATAACCCTCCCATCTCAACAACCCCCCAGCCCCAAGAACACTCCACTCCAACAACCCCCACACCAACAACCACCCCACCCCCAACAACCCCCACCCCGACAAACCTTCACCCCCAACAACCCCCACCCCAACAAACCCACACCCCACCCTCAACAACCACCATCCCCAACAAACCCTCACCCCAACAAACCTTCACGCCAACAATTCTCACCCCAACAACTCCTCACCCCCAACAAACCCCACCCCAACAATTCTCACCCCAACAACCCCCACCCCAACAAACCCACACCCCACCCTCAACAACCACCATCCCCAACAAACCCTCACCCCAACAAACCTTCACGCCAACAATTCTCACCCCAACAACTCCTCACCCCCAACAAACCCCACCCCAACAATTCTCACCCCAACAATCCCTACCCCCAACAAACCCCACCCCAACAACTCCCACCCCAACAACCCCTACCCCAACAACGCTCCACCCCAACAACCCCCCCACCTCCAACAACCCCACCTCCAACATCCACCACTCCACTAACCCCCATCTCCAAAAACCCGCACTCCAACAACCCTCCACCCCCATCAACTCCCCACCCCCAACAAACCCCATCACCAACAACTCCCCTCCCAACAACCCCCAACCCCCAACAAACCCTACGCCAAATATATCCCACCCCAACAACCCCTTCCCCAATAACCCTGATCCCAATAACCCCCCACCCCCAATAACTCCCCACCCCTGACAATCTCCCACCCCCAACAATTCTCCACCCCTGACAATCTCCCACCCCCAATAACTCCCCACCCCTGACAATCTCCCACCCCCAATAACTCCCCACCCCTGACAATCTCCCACCCCCAATAACCTCCCATTTGGAGAATGGACTGGATAATAATTGCACCTGATCAACTCTGCTTTAATCTCAAAGTGTGCCGCCGGATCTGCTGAGTATTTGCAGCCTTCCACCAATGGTTCTGCCTTACCTTCTTACATAAACAGCAGTATGTCACTCATGAAAGCATTCAAAAGAAACAAAATGTTTACACTATTCGAGCTGTACACTGTCCTTCGCATCCTCACTGCCAGCTATCATAGCAAGCATCACTTACCACTCCTCCCACGCCAAGCACCATCCAGCCTTTGTTTGTTCTGTGATAAATACAGGCCTTCAGACATTTTTTTGTGTTCAAGTTGATTCTACCCAATGCTTTCTGTTACTTATCCTCCTGTTTCCCAACTGATTCATTAGCGTCTCTCACTTGTAGTTAGGTTGTCTAAGGCAAAGGCAAACCCTAAAAAATAACACTTCTAACAAGTCACTTTGTCCCTCAGGCCCAGGTGACACGTGACCTAACTCCATATCCTTTGATGCTTGTAGCTGTGGCTCTTTGACACAAATCTCAGTTTTGAAAATTACCAATTAATCTAGCATCGGCTGCCACTTGTGAAATAGAGTTCTAAATTCACAACACTGCAGAATTTCACTCCTGGTTCTAATTTTTGCCCTCTGTCCCCAATAATCCTAGACTCTCCAACCAATGGAAATGGTTATTCTTTTAATCCCATCTGTTCCCCTCAAAATTCTGATTATATCATTCTCTTAAACCTTTCAAATTTCAGGGAATGCATTGTTTAATCTCTGCTTGTAATTCAAGCCTTAGTGTCTCGGGATCATTCTGCTTAATCCCTCTAATATCGCTTTCCTGAGGTGTAATGCCTAGAACTGCTCCCAATAACTCAAAGTGTTTATTTTTTAAATTCACAGGGATGACGATATAGCTGTCTAGGCCAGCATTTGAGATTTGATTAGAATCCCTACAGTGTGAGAACAGACCCTCCAGCCCAACAAGTCCACACCGACCCTCCGAAGAGTAACCCACCCAGACCATTTCCCTCTGACTGATGTACCTAACTCTATGGGCAAATTAGCGTGGCCAATTCACCTGACCTGCACATCTTTGGACTGTAGGAGGAAACTGGAGCACCCGGAGGAAACCCAAACGGACACAGGAAGAATGTGCAAACTCTACACAGACATTCACCCGAGGCTGGAATTGAACCTGGCCCTGGTGCCATGAGGCTGCAGTGCTAACCACATGAGCCACATTGCCGCCTCATTTATTACCAATCCCAGAGGGTAGCTAAAGAGTCAGCCATATTGTGGCGAATCTGAAGGCAGATGTATCCAGACCAGGTAAGGATGGTGGGTTTCCATCCATAAAGTACATTAGTACATGTCTAACCATGGCTGTGTTTCACTGGAGGACAACACCCACTCCCTTTCACTTTCATCCTTCGGCTGGAAAGGTAAGTATTCCACTTATGAATATTTTCTGTGGCTCGTTACAATATTTTCGTGATCTGGGCTCACATGGATCTTCATGGTTTCTCATTTTCACCAGATGGAACTGGGTTTGTTCTGAGGAAGAATGACCTCAAGTTTGTCTATACTGAGATCCATTTGCCACAATTTTGCTTAATCTCTGTAATTTTTTACACTTCCATATACCTTGCTCACAATGCTGCTTACCTTTGTGTCATCAGCAAATGCAGATAGACGGCTTTGATGTCCATCATCGGAGCTGGTAATGAAGATGGTAGTTGGACATCTTCCTGAACCAAATCTTTGTTGTAAACCACTCGTTGCAGGTCGGATACTGTCCAACTTTCCCGACACTCTGTCGCTTGCCTCTCAGCCAATTTCCTCACTCTGTCAATAATTTGCCTTCAGTTCCACCAGCTCCCCCCTTTATCAAGCAATCCTTTATGGGGATCTTATATCAAATCTTTCTGGGGAATCCATGTACATATCATCCAGAGACATTCCCCTGTCTATTACTGCAATCACCTCCTCAGAAAAAATTCAATCAGACTCACCCTTTCCAAATTCATACTGGGTTTCTCTCTCTCAAACCTCTAATTCCCCTTTCCCAAGGTATTCCATAAAGAAACAAATCTGACACTGAGCCACATTGGTGGAGGTGAGAACATTTATCCAAATGCTTGGTCAGTAATGGAACACCATAAAGGAGGTCAGAGAGATGAAAGACATTCTTAATTTCGGTCCTTCTGAAGAAGGGTAATTTCTCTTGAAATGTTAACTCTGTTTTTCCCTCTCTACAGATGCTGCCAAACCTGCTGAGTATTTCTTGCAATTTCTGGTTTTGTTCATTCCAGATTTTCAGCACCCACATTTCTTCATTTTATTCCTAATTTCAACGAGGAATAAAACTAGCCACAGTGTCGCCCCCTCACTCCGCTCCCTCCTGCTGCTCTGTGTTTTAAAACTAGTTTTATTCCTAGTTTTAAAACACAGGGCAGCAGGGAGGAGCAAAGGGGACCACACCATGGCTCAGTGGTTAGCACTGTCGGCTCACAGCGCCAGAGATCCAGGTTCAATTCCAGCCTCGGGCAAATATCTGTGTTGAGTTTGCACGTTCTCCCCATGTGTGAGCGGATTTCATCTGAGTGCTCCGATTTCCTCCCACAATCTGCAACCTATCTGCTCCATCTGGTCCTAGGAAGGATCACTTAACTGGAAGCAGTCAGACCAATGGATCACTTAAATGTAAGAAAGCTGTGAGGAAGCGGGATAAGTGTGCCAGCCTGATGGTAAGACAGAGACCACGTGGATTCAAGACCTCCCTTCCTAGCTTACTCCGAGCCACGGTACGATCTCTGGAGAACAAGATGGATGAACTCGGATCACAGCTCAGCTTCCAGCATGAACTGTGGTACTGTTGCGCAGTCTGCTTCACAGAAACCTGGCTTAACCCATCTATTCCCGACTGCGCACTTCAGGCTGATGGTTTCTCTATCCATCGTATGGACTGTACAGCATTCTTGCATAAGACAAAGGGTGGCGGGGTTTGCTTTTTAATCAACAACTTGTGGTGCATGGGCATTGCAACCCTGGGCAGCCATTGCTCCCCCAAACCTTGAATTTCTTACCATCAAATGCCGCCCCTTCTATCCACCACGGGAATTTACTGCAGCTATACTAACTGCTGTGTACATACCACCACAAGCAAAGGTTGAGGAACCTCTGGTAGTACTCCACCACTAACACCCTGGAGGCTGAACACCCCGAGGCCCTGTTTATTGTAGCTGGTGACTTCATTCAAGTCAATCTAAGGAAGGTGTTGCCCAAGTACCACCAGAACATTACCTGCCCCGCCAGGTGCCTGAACATTTTAGACAACTGCTACACCACTGTGAAAGATCATAGCGCTCCATCCCCTTCCCTCATTCCGGAAACTCTGATCACAATGCCGTGATTCTTTCCCAGCTTACAGGCAAAAGCTCAAGCAGGACACCCCCTCACAGATACAGGCCTGGTCGGTGGAGGCAGAGGATCAACTCCGGTGCTGTCTGGAGTCGGCTGATTGGGCCGTGTTCAAACAGGCCGCAGGTACCTTGGACGAGTACACCGCCACCATCACAGACTTTATCAGCAAGTGTATGGAGGGCTGCATACCAAGGAAGTCAATCCAGGTGTTCCCCAACAGGAAACCCTAGATGAATCAGGACACACAGAACCTGCTAAAAACCAGGTGTGAGGCCTTCAGATCAGGAGACCCATTCAAATATAAGGAATCCCAGTATGACCTTTGCAGAGCCATTAAGACAGCCAAAGACCAATACCGATCCAAACTAGAGACTCAGACAGACACCCGGCAACTAAGACAAGGACTGAATGACATCACAAGTTTGAAAAAGAATCAGTGCAAGATAGCAGACGATGCCACATCCCTCCCAAATCGTCTCAACGCCTTCTTTGCTTGCTTTGAACAGAATTTCGGCAGCGAGGTAACACCTATTCCGACCAGTCCTGATGAACCTATCCCAACAGTCTCTGCATCAGAGGTCGTATCAGTTTTCCTTCGTCTGGATCCAAGGAAAACAATAGGACCAGACGCAGTACCAGGCCGTGCACACAGATCATGCGCAGATCAACTGCCAGAGGCCTTCTCGGACATCTTTAACCTCTCCCTGCAGCAGGTCACTGTCCCTGCCTGTTTCTAGAGGGCCAACATCATCCCTGTACCAAAGAAGGCTTATGCAGCATGTCTCAATGACTACCGTCCAGTGGCCCTAACTTTGGTGGTCATAAAGTGCTTTGAAAGGCTGGTCATGGTATTAATCAACCCCAGCCTCCCCACTACTCTTGACCCACTCCAATTTACCTGTCGGATCAACAGATCCACATCAGATGCCATATCACTTGCCCTTCATTCCTCCCTGGAACATCTTGACACCAAGAACAGCTACATAAGAATCCTACTCATTGACTACAGTTCAGCCTTCAATACTATTATTCCCTTGAGACTGATTACTAAACTTAGTGATCTCGGACTAAGCCCCACCCTCTGCAACTGGATCCTTAGTTTCCTGACCCACAGGCCACAATCAGTGAAGATTGGGGACAATATTTCATCCTCACTAACACTCAACACTGGAGCCACAGGGGTCGTACTCAGCCCCCCCCCCCCCCCCCCACTGTACTCACTGTATACCCATGACTGTGTCACTAAATACCAGACTAATACCATTTACAAGTTCGCTGATGACACCACCATAGTTGGTCAAATCTCAGATGGCCATGAAACAGACTACAGATGGGAAGTGGAAGACCTGGAAAAATGGTGCATTGAGAACAACCTAGCTCTCAATGCTGGCAAAACCAAGGAACTTATTATTGGCTTTCAGCGGGATGTTACTCATGCCCCCCTACACATTAACAGCATGGAGGTGGAATGAATGGAGAGTGTCAAGCTCCTGGGAGTGGTCATCCACAATAAGCTTTCTAGGACTCTTCATGTGGATACAATGGTTACAAAGGCCCAACAATGTCTCTTCTTCCTCAGGCAGCTGAGGAAATTGGGCATGATGGCGAATACCCTTGCTAACGTTTATAGGTGCGCCATCGAAAGCATTCTGTCTGGATGTATCACTACCTGGTATGGCAACTGTACTATTCAAGATCGGAGATGGTTACAGAGAGTGGTGAACTCACAAAGGCCACCCTCCCATCTGTAGAATCCATCTACCAGGTCCGCTGTCAAAGACAGGCCACCAGCATTTTCAAAGATCCATCCCACCCTGGCAATGTTTTTCTACAACCTCTACCATCGGGGAGAAGGTACAGAAGCCTGAACACATGCACCAGCCGGTTTTGTAACAGTTTCTACCCTACTGTTGTTAGAATATTGAATGGATCACAAACTCTTAGCATTCGCCTGCACCTGCTTTTGTTTTTGCTGCTGTTTACCTATTATTTACTTACCTATGCTATTTAACTCTGTGATCTGCCTGTATTGCTCGCAAGACAAAGCTTTTCACTTGCCTTGACAATATACGTGACAATAAATTCAATTCAATTCAATTCACAATCCAAAGATGTGCAGTTTAGATGAATTGGCTGTGCTAAGTTGCCCAGAGTGTTCAGGGATGTGTAGGTTCGGTGCATTAGTCAGGGGTAAATATAGGATAATAGGGGAATGGGCCTGGGTGGGTTGGGCTGAAGGGCCTGTTTCCACACTGTCGAGAGCTTTGCACAGGCTGGAGGCTAGAGAGTTATGGATTCAGAACTGTAGCCACGGATCCAGTTTCCACTTTAATTAGGCAGTAATGGACAAGCTTGTCTCCTGTCTTGTGTAACTCAGCGGTCAGCTGAATGATGAAAGGATGAGAATGAAGGCCAATTCTGATTGTCTTTTAGCTTCTCGCCAGCCAGGCTGGATGGAGCCACCCTCTCCTTTCACACAGCTGCAAATTAGATAACCACAGTCAGTTGGCTGTGGAAGGCAACCCATTCCGTTCTGAGGCAGCTGAAACATGCTTTCACCCAACAATCCCAAATATTTCACATACAGCATATGAGTTACTTGAGAAATAATTGTAGCTGGGAGGTTGTGGCATAGAATCCCCTAGAGTGTGGAGGCTGATCATTCGGCCCATTGAGTCCACGCCAACCCCTTGAAATGCATCCCACCCCATAACCCTATCCTTGTAATCCGGCATTTCTTATGCCGAATCCACCTAGCCTGAATATCCCTGGACACTGTGGGCATTTTATTATGGCTAATCTAACCAACCTGCACATCTTTGGACTGCGGGAGGAAACCCACACAGAATGTGCAAACTCCACACAGACAGTTGCCTGAAGGTGGAATCAACCCTGGATCCCTGGCACTATGAAGCAGCAGTGCTAACCACCGAGCCACCATACCACCCTAATATCACCTGACCAGCATTTCAAACTCCGAGGCTAATGTTCCAGGGATGTGGGTTCGAATCCCATCACAGCAGATGGTGAAATTTGAATCCAGTTAAAATCTGGAATAAGTGCTGCCCAATGATGACCACAGTTAATTATTGTTAAAAACCCACCGGGTTCACTAATGTCCTTGAGGGAAGGAACCTACGTGGTCTGGCCTACACATGACTCCAGACCCACAGCAACGTGGTTGACCCTTTGTCACCCTCTGGGCAGTTAGGAATGGTCAGTAAACACTGGGCAAGTTAGTAACAACCACACACTGTGATCAAATAAAAATAAGTTTATTCTTCCACAGGACAGTTAGGAATTGTTGCCCATCTCCAATACCCTTGAACAGTGTGTCTTGATGGTGCCACTTCAGAGGGCTGTTAAGTGTCAGCCGCGTTGCTGTGGGTCTGGAGTCACGTGTAGGTCAAACCAGGCAAATAAAGCATGTTACTTTCCTACCCAGAAGGAAAAACTAGTAAAATTGGCAAAATGGAGTTTAATGGTCCATCTGTCTTGCATTTTTTAACCACATGCCTGATACATTCTAAGTAATACTGGTTTTTCACTCCAGACAAAGGACATTAGTAAACCAGATGACGTTAGAACAATGTAGTCAAACTTTCCAAAGCATTTTCCCAAACGAAATTTGCTTTGAAGGAAGGTGGAGTTCTAGTGGCATTATCATTGGACTGTTTATCCAGAGACCCAGGTAATGTATTGGGGACCCAGGTTCAAAACTTGCCATGGCAGATGGTGGAATTTGAATTAAATTTTTAAAACATGGAATTAAAAGCCTAACAATGATCATGAAACTATTGTCAATGGTCAGGAAAAACTCACCTGGTTCACTAATGTCCTTTAGGGAAGGAAACTGCCATCCTTACCTGGTCTGGCCAAGTTAGAACTGCAGACCCACATGTGTTTGAAAGGCAAGGACTGATTAGGGATAGTCAACATGGCTTTGTGCATGGGAAATCATGTCTCACAAACTTGATTGAGTTTTTTGAAGAAGTAACGAAGAGCATCAATAAGGGCAGAGCGGTGGACGTGATCTATATGGACTTCAGTAAGGTGTTGACCAGTTTCTTCATGGTAGACTGGTTAGCAAGGTTAGATCACATGGAATACAGAGAGAACTAGCCATTTGGATACAGAACTGGCTCGAAGGTAGAAGACAGAGGGTGGTGTTGGAGGGTTGCTTTTCAGACTGGAGGCCTGTGACCAGTGGAGTGCCACAAGGAACGGTGCTGGGTCCACTGCTTTTCGTCATTTATATAAATGACTTGGATGTAAACATTGGAGGTATGGTTAGTAAGTTTACAGATAACACCTAAATTTGAGGTGTAGTGGACAGTGAAGAAGGTTACCTCAGAGTACTACAGAATCTTGATCAGATGGGCCAATGGGCTGAAGAGTAGCAGATGAGTTTAATTTAGATAAATGTGAGGTGCTGTATTTTGGAAAGGCAAATCAGGGCAGGACTTATACACTTCATGGTAAGGTCCTGGGAAGTATTGCTGAAAAAAGAGACCGTGGAGTGCAGGTTCATAGTTCCTTGAAAGTGGAGTCACAGGTAGATAGGATAGTGAAGAAGGTGTTTGGTATGCTTGCCTTTATTGGTCAGGTCTGGTCAGACATCAGATGTCACCAGGTTATAGTCTAACAGGTTTATTTGAAATCACAAGCTTTCATAGTGCTGCTCCTTCGTCACCTGTTGGACTATAACCTGGTGTCATCTGACTTCTGACCTTGTCCACCCCAGTCCTCCACTTTATTGGTCAGTACATTGAGTATAGGAGGTGGCAGGTCATGTTGAAGCTGTACAGGATATTGGTTAGGCTACTTGTGGAGTACTACATTCAGTTCTGGTCTCCTTCCTATGGGAAACATGCTGTGAAACTCGAAAGGGTTCAGAAAAGGATGTTGCCAGAGTTGGAGAGTTTGAGCTACAGGGAGAGATTGAATCGGATGGGGCTATTTCCCCTGGAGCATTGCAGGCTGAGGGGTGACCTTATAGAGGCTTATGAAATCATGAGGGACATGAATAGGGTGAGTAGCCAAGGTCTTTTCCCCAGGGTAGGGGAATCAAAAGCTCAAGGGCATACAGTCTTAAGTGAGAGGGGAAAGATATAAAAGAAACCGAAGAGGCAACTTTTTCACACAGAGGGTGGTACGTGTATGGAATGAGCTGCCAGAGGAAATGGTGGAGGCTGGTACAATTGCAACATTTAAAAGGCATCTGGATGGGTATATGAATAGGAAGGGTTTAGAGGGATATGGGCCAAGTGCTGACAAATGGGATTAGTTTAGGATATCTGGTCAGCATGGACCAAAGGGTCTGTATCTGTTCTGTATATCTCTATGACTCTATGATTGTTAGTGATGGACAATTAATCCTGAAATTACCAGTCCTGTATTTAAGTTTTAAGAATAAAGAATTCTTCAGAATAGCACCGGACCTTTGTGAGAGGTTAGAAGATGGCCTTAGCTTAACGCCTTAACTGAAAGAGACCACTCAAGACCATGTGGCAATCCTGCAGGATTTGCCTTTGTTGCTGGAGTTAAGGAATGGGAATTGAACAACTTGCTAATGCCTGGCAGTTAAATAATTAATTGCATACTCTATACTCCCCTATCAATGCAGCTTAAAATATAATGACAGCCATTATGGAACTGTAAGCGATGGTGTTGGACATGGTTAATTTTCTGAACTAATACACTGAAAGCTATCTTTGTGAGTTAGTAGACTCTGTAAAATCATTAACAATGAAGCTGCAATCAGCAAAGCAAATGAAATATTGTGAATTTGCAGAATATAAGTCAGCGGATGCTTTGCTGATTCTGTACAGGCGCATTAGATTTTGTCTCCTAGTTACCAAGAAAGAGTCAAGCTCTTAAAACAGGCCAAAGAACAGCTACATGGTCGAATTGTGAAGGAGACTGGTGAAGCCTGGCCTTTTTAACAAGTATTTGAAGTATTAACTGAGCTTGGAAAGGTAAATCCAGCTCACAAAAGTGGGATATTTTTGAACTGGTGTAAAGGGAGATTTCAGATTGACGTCAGCAAGTTTTTCTTCATTAGAGCTGTTGACTTCAGTTCAGGCCTCCATATTACAGAGTTCTGGTCTCTACAGTACAAATGAGAGCTCCTGGGAAAAAAATTGTATCACACATAATAATGGCAGGGGCAAGTTATAGCTCACTTGAGGAGTCTGAATTGCTCTGGCAATACACACTTTTACAAGCATGTTGTACGCTTGGGACTACAGATACTGATGATACAGACTCCGGTGTCAATGCATCACAAAACTAACTAGGAATTATCCTCTGCTTTTCCCATTGCCATTGACATGTGTTGTTGCTACACGAGCTGCAGGACTTGCAGGTTGCTACACGACCTGTTTCTGTTATGGACACACCTACCTTGGCCATCAAATCCTGGAGCAGGACTCGAACCCCATACTCCTGTTTCAGATACTGGGACACTACCCACTGCACCGCACAACCAGCCATCAATATTACATTTCAACTCAATTTGGTGGAGAGAAAGAGAAAAACAATCTCAGATTTCAATTTGTGCTTGGCTGCAAATGTTTTAGAGGTACTAAGGGGTTAATATCATCTGTTCCTTATTGCAATTAAAAGCTGAATTATGTTAAACATACAGGGATGCTATTTGCTAAGGATGGCTTTCATTGTGAGTGATTGTGTTAGCCTTCTTCTCAAAAATATAACCTCCCAAGTTTCCAAAAGAGAATGATTCAGTAATCAGAAGCTGAGGGCTGATTCTGTCGGGTTGTATAGATTGCATTAGGTATTTTGAAGGGATTCTAACCATGAGATTTCAAACAAACCCACCTACCTACACCTATGGTATCCGTTTTGTGTGATTCCCGCTCCATTGTACTGCATGTCCTTTCTGCAAAAGTTTGCAGAAAGACCAACATCCCTGGCCCCTGCAACTTTTCTCAAAGATCAGTGTTGAGAACTGGCAATCCAAAGATGCCATGCTGAGTCAAGCAGTGCTCTGAAGATGCCTGGGAAGGGGAAGATGGCATTGTGATTCTCCTACAGGAACCTGGAGTTCCTGGTGGGAGGTGGGGGCTAGTGTAGAGGAGGTGTGTGTTGGCAGGTCTTGGTCTAAGGTTGCCATTCAGCTCAGTGGTGTCACAATGGGCGAGAAGAATGTCCCAGGAAGGTCACTGCTCTGTCAGTGTAGCTGCTACCTTCTTCCCTCTCCCATCAAGGCTCATGCTCTGCCAATCTCACTATCCTCCCTCACTCGCTCCCACCCAACCCATGACAATACTAGCCCTGTGTGTCCTCTATGCTACTACTCACTACCTCAGATCAGTTCAGCACCTTTTGACCACCTGCATGAGCTATACCAACCCACCCTCAGTTCACACAATGCCCCATCCTCTTACTCTAATCCAAAACAGCTCACAACAGGGGAGAAAGACCTGGATGGGTAGAGGGGTTGCCTCTCCTGATGCCCCAACAGGCATGGACCCCTGAACATTGCAGGAGAAGATCAGGGTTGCTCGGGGGATGCTAAGAGATCCATGTCCTTCCTAGACGGAGCAGCAGGAGGCTGGAAGAACATAGCAAACCAGGCTGCATCAGGAGGTGGAGAAGTCAATATTTCGGGTGTAACTCTTCTTCAGGACTGGGGGTAAGGGTAGGGGGGGCTGCAAATAAAGAAAGATAGGGACGTGTGGGGTGGGGAGGGGAGAGTAGCAGAATGTTGAGACAGAGGTGGGTTAACACAGGTGGTGGTCAATGAGAGGGATGAATCCGGTTGGTAGCTGAAAGGAAGGGTGGGTACTTGGAGTGGAAGGCAGGGCGAAGAGTTGGAAAGGGGAGTCAAGGGGGATGGGAAGGAATGTTATTTGAGATTGGAGAACTCAATGTTGAGTCCTCCAGGCTAAAGGCTGCCCAGGTGGAAGATGAGGTGTTGTTCCTCCAGTATGTGGTCTGATCCACTGCGGCAGTGGAGGAGACCGAGGGTGGTCACGGTGGAGAGGGAGTGGGAAGGGGAATTGAAATGGACAGTGACCGGGAGATCAGGCTCCTGCCTCAGACTTTGCAGCTGAATATGTCCCATTCGCCATTCCACCGAAAGTCACAGAGTAACCCCGCTGTCAGTCTCATGCATCACACACCACTTCTAACCACTGGCCAAGTGGTACTGTCCTTACCTCTGAGCCAGGAGACCTGGGTTGGAGTCCCACCTGCTCCAGAGGTGTGTAATGACATCTCTGGACAAGTCAATTAGAAATCTCAAAAAGAAACTAGCCCACGCCATCTTCTCTCCAGTCTGTGTGTGCTGGCAAGTACCAGTGGGATGCCCATTACCTCCAGAGTGAGACAGCAAGCATCTCTAGAAGCCCCCCCCCTCCCCAACCTCGGAGGATGAGAGTGCTGAGGAAGCACCAACAAGGTGGCCTCCTGGACACTTACTCCACCACCAACTCAGCTACTGACGCCTCAATCTAGTGAGCACCCCTCTGCGTTGGTTGAGCTAGAAACACAGCAGGCCGCTGACCCAGCACCTACTCAGGCCCAGGCAGGAGAAGACACTGTGCTGTTGGCAATAAGGGGCTTCACCCACATCCACAGGCAGGAGGCAGCAGCAGACAGGGATACTGGATTCGAAGCCCACCGTCCCACCCCATAACCTACCCATGACTGTGTGTGTGTCTCCATGGAGACAGGAAGGACTGCAGATGCTGGAAGCCAGGGTCAATAGATGTGGAGCTGGGAAAACACAGCAGGTCATCTAAGGAGCAGGAAAGTCAACATTTCGGGTCGTAACCTTCATCCAGACTTTCCTGCTCCTCTGATGCTATCTGACCCGCTGTGTTTTTCCCAGTTCCACATCTATTGCCTGTCTCTATGGACAGGTTGACCTCTCATCTTAAATCGACCCCCATGAGGAAACATCCTCTCTATTTTGTCAATCCTCAGTAGACTTCAATTTGATCACTTCTCATTCTTCTAAACTCCAGAAAGTCCCGACCTAATCTGCTCAAACTCCCTTCTTCAGACAAACCCCCTCACCTCTGGACTTAATCTGGTTGCTGCCATTTTCATTCCCCATTGTGGTAACTTTGATGTCCAGCTCAAGGGAAGTTAACAGTGAGAGCTCCTCATCCAGTCACTTCCATTCTCTACCTTTACGTATCAGTAAGGCCCCAGACATCCAGAGTCCCCTCCTGGGTAGCCATTCCCCAAAACCCCCATAGACATCACACTTCCTGAAGCCCTCACCCAACCCAGTTACAGGAGCCTTCACCTCTCTCCCTCAAGGTGGCTATGTGTGATCCCACACTGTCCCTGCATTGGACCTGGGTACTTCTGACTGTGGACAAACTCTCACTACTGCATGACCCTGCTCCCATCTAATCTTTACCACATGCCTCCCCTCCCTACCTTACAGGTACTGTTGACCCCCCCCCACTCACATGTTTTATAACCCCTCAAGACTGCAGATTCCAATCCCAAAGAATAGCTCCTTCCTGCAGCAGCGACCCCCCCTCCCAATCAGAGTTAAATTCATCCATTCTGACTTCTGTGTCGACATCTAACCTGTTTGTTGCCTGAGGTAAGATAGAAAGCTGAATATTAATGAGTTGTACTGGGCTGTCCATAAAACATTTAACTAGCAATATATTGGGTTCTGCTATAACATGTGCTTCTTCAACGTGAATTGGCTATGAAGCGATTGAAGAATTTAGGCCGTTATTTGTAGAACATGAACTTTCCTTACCTGTATTGACTGTAGTGCGATTCCGGACCCATTATTTAAATGGCACTGCTATTGTGCAATTTTGTTATTACGCGAGATCACATGAGAACGGAACCATTGTGTTTTATCAGAACCAACTGTAATCACCTTTCATTGATGACTCTCCAATATCTAATGAGAAACTCACCTTGCCGCTCAGCACATGCATATAAAATGGAGCAGGATAGTTAGCTTGCAGGTGCAGCAGGTAAATAAGAAAGCAAATGGAAGATTGTCCTTCATTGCGAGAGGGATGAAATTTATATCAGAGAGGTTATGTTACAGTTGTATAGGGTACTGGTAAAGCCATACCTGGAATACTGTATACAGTTTTGCTCTCCTTACTTGAGAAAGGATGTGCTGGCACTGGAGGAGGTGGAGAGGAGGTTCACTAGGTTGGTTCTGGTATTGAGAGGGCTGGCTGATGAGGAGAGACTGAGTAGACTGGGACTATACTCATTGGAATTTAGAAGAATGAGAGAGGAATCATATAGAAACATATAAAATTATGAAGGGAATATACAGGATAGAAGCAGGCTGGATGTTTCCACTGATGGGTGAAAGTAGAATGAGGGTTAATAGCCTCAAAATAAGGGGGGAGCAGATTTAAGACTGAGTTGAGGAGGAACTTCTTCACCCAAAGAGTTGTGAATCTGTGGAATCCCCTGTCCAATGAAGCAATTGAGGCTTCCTCTTTGAATGTTTTTAAGACAAAGATAGATTTTTGAACAGTAAAGGAATTAAGGGTTATGGTTAGCAGGTTGGTAAGTGGAGCTGAGTCCACGAAAACTTCAGCCATGATCTTATTGAATGCTGGAGCAAGCTTGACGGGCCGAATGGCCTACTCCCGCTCCTGTTTCTTGGGCTCTTACATCATCGGGATTACCCTGGCCGAGTTCTCTCCTCTTTGTGTCGCCAATCTCGCCAAAGCCCACGGCACTGAGATCACAAGATGGTTCCTCCACTGGAAACAGAAAATCTCAGCACATGGATGAGGCACATATGCACATTGAGAAACATTCCCAAATCATCCTGCTATCTCTTAAATAATCCAAAACATTTTGCATCGACTGTCTGAGCTTTTGGCAGGTGTTACATAGGATTACTATACTGTTATTGCAACATGAAGACCAGAATTGTGCACATTAAGCAAAGTTCCATACAAATTTGATATAACTTTTCAATTCGATTCCTTTCAAAATGCTTTGTTTGCGATTTCTACAGCCTTGTGAACTTGTGGTGCTACTTATAAAGATTTGTCACTGTACTCTCATTGCAATGAGAAGGCAAGGCTAAGTGTCGTTTTCAGATGATGCAGAGTTGGATCGCAGGAAATCAGTGATTCAGAATTAGTCAAATAAAATTAAAGTACTGAAAAACTGGAAATCTGAAACAAAAACAGAAACTGCTGGAGAAACTTAGCAGGTCTGGCAGCGTCTGTGGAGAAAGAAACAGAGTTAACATTCAGGAGTGTAGTGCTGGAAAAGCACAGCTGGTCAGGCAGCATCCAGGGAGCAGGAGAATTGACATTTCAGGCATAAGCCCATCCTGATGATGGGCTAATTCCCGAAACGTCAATTCTCCTGCTCCCCGGATGCTGCCTGACCTGCTGTCCTTTTCCAGCACCACACTCTGGACTCTGAGCTCCAGCATCTGCAGTCCTCACTTTCTCCTGAAGCTCACACTCGGGTCCAGTAACCTTTCTAGGTCTGGACTTGAAACATTGACACAGTTTGTTTCTCTATAGGTTCTGCCAGACTTGTTGAGATTTTCTATCAATTGCTGGTGATTTTTCAGAAGTAATATGTCCCCACTTTGGAGTCACACATTCCATCTTTCTTTTTGTACTTGCCAACTCATGTTCTATGTGGCTCAGTTCTGGAGAAGGGTTTCTGAACTCTGTTTTCTCCCTACAGATGTTGCCAGATCTGCTGGTATCTCCAGCAATTTGTATTCTAGCTTGTGTCATGTTCTATCTAGACTTTATGGGTCAAATGGATTTGTTCTACACTGGGGGATGATTGGATTAGTTGGCTGGTTTGCAGTACAAACTCATACCAGCAGTGTGGGTTCCATTCCTGTACCAGCTGAGGTAACCAGGAAGGTCCCACCTTCTCGAACTTGTTCCTGAACTAAGGCATGGTGACCCTCAGGTTAAACCCATTGCCAGTCATCTCTCTGTCTAATAGGACTACGGTGACTTTATTTTAATGAGTCTCTTAGTGCCGTTCTATGTAGCATGGAACCTCCCTATGTAAAGAACACAGCCAAGACTATCACACAAGTCAACCTTCCATCTATTGACTTCATCTGCACTTTGTACTGCTTGGAAAGGCAGCCAACTTCATCAAAGGCCTCTCTCATCCTGGCTATAATCACTTCCAACCTCTTCCATTGGACAGAAGATACAGAAGCTTAAACACACGTACCAACAGGTTCAAGAATAGCTTCTTCCCTGCTGTTATTAGACTTCTGAATGGACCTCTCACATTTCAAATCTCATGTTGATCTTGATTTAAGTGCATCTTCTTTTGCAGCCATAACATTGTATTCCTCGCTCTGTTCTATCACCCAACGATCCTTGTATGGTATGTTCTGCCTGTGCTGCATGCAAAACAAAGTTTTTCACTGTACTTAGGTACATGTGATAATAATAAATCAAATCCAACTTGCCATGCTGCAATTATAAAGGTAAAGTGAACATAGTCTTACCAAAGCGACCATAGTCTTACCAAAGCATAGGGCTGCTCTCTCATTAGAGGGAGATGACCAATGCTGAGTTTAATCTGAGGGTCACCACACCTCAGGTGAGGCGAGAGGTTGATAAGGAGAATCCTTCATGGTAACCTGAGCCAGTGCGGGAATTGAACCCATGCCGTTAGCGTTACTCTACATCGCAAACCAGCCGACTTGTTGTTTCTGTTAGGCAGGGAGACTAGAACCTGTGGGCATAGCCTTAGAATTAGAGGGGGTCAATTTAGAATAGAAATGAGGAGACACCTTGTCAGCCAGAGAGTGGAGGGCCTGTGGAATTCATTGCCATGGAGTGCAGTGGAGGCCAGGACGTTAAATGTCTTCAAGGCAGAGATTGATAAATTCTTGATCTCGCAAGGAATTAAGGGATACGGGAAGAGTGCAGGTAAGTGGAGTTGAAATGCCCATCAGTCATGACTAATTGGTGGAGTGGACTCGATGGGCTGAATGGTCTTATTTCCACTCCTATGTCTTATGGTCTTATGGACTGGGCTAACTGACCGCCTACCTTTTCACCAATGGTGGCATTACGGTGTTTCACCTGCAGGGAGACAGTAATTGCATTGTGGGGAGATTGTGCAGATTAATGTGTTATAAATGTGGCCGGAGAAATTTCTGTTAAAACCTGACTGGGTGCAGGCATAGATGTAATCATTTTATGGATTGTAGGGTTGTCATGGATAGAAGAAAGACCTCTTTTGTGAATTCTGAACTTCCTGAAATTTCTTTTTGTCAGTAAGTTATTTTTTCCCCACCTCATAAAAGGGCTTTTCAGTATTCAATATGTTAAAATTGTGGCACTGCCAGACACAAAATCTGTTCATTTGTACTGGAGCCTTATGTTCTGAAGTGTGTAAATACCATGAACTGTTTCAATCACAGTCTGTCTTTTTAGAAATTAATTCTGTTGTCGTCTCAAAGGATAACATATTCTTTTATTCCTCTCTTCTTCACATTTGCCTCACTTTACTTCAAAGTTATGATAACGCATGTTGCTATAGCAATGGAGTGAATGTGCTATTTTCCCTGAAAGATCCAATAATTTTAGCTTTAGTGAATGCATTCCCAAGCATCCATCCCCAGTCTCAGCATGAATGTCAGCGTTGCTCAGTTGGAAGCAGTTCTATCAGCACGTTTCTAGATTCACGGTTTGCTGTGGCAAACTTCACCTTCCACTACATCATCAGTTATTCTGTCCACTGCCTGAGATAACCCAGCATCTCAGTTTGTTAGTTCCAGTGGTTGCATTTAAAGGAGGGGAGGGAGATCTATTGCACCTTGGCCAAGTTTCCAGTTCAAAGATAAGTCATGAATACTCCTGATGAGCTAGCTGACACTCCTATAGGAAGGACCGTAATTAGACATAGTCAAGAAAGGACCTCTTGCTCCATTAGAGAGCGATGCTTTGTTATATTTAACTATAGGGGCATCATTCCTGAGGCAAGGTGAAGAGGCAGACCTCAATAAAACTACCACAAGGGTTGAACTTGCTGTTTAGGTGTCCTTCTGTAGTCGGCATCCAGCGAACTGACCTTGCTGAAAACCATCACAGAATTCTTCTTGTATCTTGCTATTTGTAGTCTGCATCACGAAACCAAAACACGAAGGGAGAGAGTGCGGAAAGCTGATGGAGGCCATAACACACCTTTTCTCTAGCTACATCTTTACCAACATTGCAACATTGTTTGAATTCAATATTTTCTGACCCTCTTCAAATATTAGTCATTCGTTGACATTTTTAATTAATTTGTCTCCAGCTGGTCTTTTTTAACCATGTGTATCCCTCCTGGATGGAACTGCTACAATTCAGCTGCTTCCCCCCGCCCGCCACTAGGAGAAGACAGATGCTCGCAATTTTGAAACTTAAAATAGTCAAGGACAAAAAAAAAGATCACCGAGTCTGTAATTAAAAGCAAAATAACAAGCAAAACAACCTTATCCTCGAGCTTTTGTTTTTGGGAAGTGCGATCTTTATTTGAAGAGAGAAGCTCACATTTATAGAATAATTGCCGCCCACTTAAAGGGCCTCCTTCTCCCAGCCCAGGGAAGGGGGGAGATGGGTGCAGGAGGCTAACCAGTTGGGACCATGGTAAGTAAATCCATGTGGTGCTAGGGGGAAGGTCTCTGTTCAAATTGAGGATGTAGGGTCTTGTTGAGAGTAACCTACACTGCCATTGCTGTCAAATCTCTCATTCCCACTGCCCACCTGCACCCCTCCTCCATCCTCTGTGATTCCTTTCTCGCCATTGTTGACTGTGGTCTGGGGTCCAGCGATGACACTGAACCTCAAATGGCTGCTGCACCAGCAACAGCCATTCCCCCCTAGGTGGTGCTGCCAATTGAAAGAGCCGCCGGATTCTGATTGGCCAGCAGGACTTGGCAGGCAGGACTTTCCTTATCTTGGTATCGTCAATCCCAGGGACTGCCCGCTGCTGTCTAGTTAAATGAAACTGGGCAGTTAACGTTGCCTTCTGACAAATGGACACGCAGTGCTCTCACTCACTCTTCCAGTAGATGGTGAGGCCCGCCATTCACCACCACCCCCGCACACCACTACCTGCCCCAGCAGATGGTTAAATACCAGCTAAGCCAGTGTCTCATATCCACATGGTCTTTGAAGCACTTGTCCTCAAAAAGGTGGTGGAAGGCTAATGTAGATGGTTGCTGAAAATATGTTGCTGGAAAAGCGCAGCAGGTCAGGCAGCATCCAAGGAACAGGAGAATCGACGTTTCGGGCATGAGCCCTTCTTCAGGAATGAGGAAAGTGTGCCAAGCAGGCTAAGATAAAAGGTAGGGAGGAGGGACTTGGGGGAGGGGCGTTGGAAATGCGATAGGTAGAAGGAGGTTAAGGTGAGGGTGATAAGGTGAGGGTGTTAGGCCGGAGAGGGGGTGGGGGCGGAGAGGTCAGGAAGAAGATTGCAGGTTAGGAAGGTAGTACTGAGTTCGAGGGTTGGGACTGAGACAAGGTGGGGGGAGGGGAAATAAGGAAAATGGAGAAGTCTGAGTTCATCCCTTGTGGTTGGTGGGTTCCTAGGCAGAAGATGAGGTGCTCTTCCTCCAGCCGTCGTGTTGCCATGGTCTGGCGATGGAGGAGTCCAAGGACCTGCATGTCCTTGGTGGAGTGGGAGGGGGAGTTGAAGTGTTGAGCCACGGGGTGGTTGGGTTGGTTGGTCCGGGTGTCCCAGAGGTGTTCTCTGAAATGTTCCGCAAGTAGGTGGGCTGTCTCCACAATATAGAGGAGGCCACACTGGGTGCAGCGGATGCAGTAAGTGATGTGTGTGGAGGTGCAGGTGAATTTGTGGCAGATATGGAAGGATCCCTTGGGTCCTTGGAGGGAAGTAAGGGGGGAGGTGTGGGCGCAACTTTTGCATTTCTTGCGGTTGCAGAGGAAGGTGCCGGAAGTGGAGGTTGGGTTGGTGGGGGGGCGTGGACCTGACGAGGGAGTCACGGAGGGAGTGGTCATTTCGGAACGCTGATAGGGGAGGGGAGGGAAATATATCCCTGATGGTGGGGTCTGTTTGGAGGTGGCGGAAATGGCGACGGATGATACAATGTATATGGAGGTTGGTGGGGTGGTAGGTGAGGGCCAGTGGGGTTCTGTCCTGGTGGCGATTGGAGGGGCGGGGCTCAAGGGCGGAGGAGCGGGAAGTGGAGGAGATGCGCTGGAGAGCATCATCGACCACGTCTGGGGGGGGAGTTGCGGTCTTTGAAGAAAGAGGCCATCTGGGTTGTTTGGTATTGGAACTGGTCCTCCTGGGAGCAGATGCGGCGGAGACGAAGGAATTGGGAATATGGGATGGGGTTTTTACAGGGGGCAGGGTGGAAGGAGGTGTAGTCTAGGTAGCTGTGGGAGTCGGTCGATTTATAGTAATTGTCCGAGTTGATCGGTTGTCCGAGATAGAAATGGAGAGGTCTAGGAAGGGGAGGGAGGAGTCTGAGATGGTCCAGGTAAATTTGAAGTTGGGGTGGAAGGTGTTAGTAAAGTGGATGAACTGTTCAACCTCCTCGTGGGAGCACGAGGCAGCACCGATACAGTCATCGATGTAGCAGAGGAAAAGGTGGTGAGTGGTGGACTGTTCCACATATCTGACGAAGAGGCAGGCATAGCTGGGGCCCATGCGGGTGCCCATGGCTACTCCTTTGGTTTGGAGGAAGTGGGAGGATTGGAAAGAGAAGTTGTTCAGAATGAGGACCAGTTCAGTCAGTCGAAGGAGGGTGTCAGTGGAAGGGTACTGGTTGGTACAGCGGGAAAGGAAGAAGCGGTGGGCTTTGAGGCCTTCGTGATGGGGTATGGAGGTGTACAGGGACTGGATGTCCATGGTGAAGAAAAGGCGTTGGGGGCTGGGGAAGCGAAAATCATGGAGGAGGTGGAGGGCGTGGGTGGTGTCCCGAATGTAGGTGGGGAGTTCTCAGACTAAGGGGTACAGGACTGTGTCGAGGTATGCAGAGATGAGTTCGGTGGGGCAGGAGCAGGCTGAGACAATGGGTCAGCCGGGGCAGTCAGGTTTGTGGATTTTGGGCAGGAGGTAGAAACGGGCGGTGCAGAGTTGTGGGACTATGAGGTTGGAGGCAGTGGATGGGAGATCTCCTGAGGTGATGAGGCTATGGATGGTCTGGGATATGATGGTTTGGTGGTGGGAGGTGGGGTCATGGTCAAGGGGGCAGTAGGAGGAGGTGTCCGCGAGCTGGCGTTTAGCCTCAGCGGTGTAAAGGTCGGTGCGCCAAACTACTACCGCGCCTCCCTTGTCTGCCGGTTTTGTAGTGAGGTTGGGGTTGGAACGGAGGGAGTGGAGGGCTGCACGTTCCGAGGGTGAGAGGTTGAAGTGGGTGAGAGGGGTGGAGAGGTTGAGGTGGTTAATGTCGCAGCGGCAGTTGGCTATGAAGAGATCGAGGGCAGGTAAGAGGCCAGCACAGGGTGTCCAGGTAGATGGGGTGTGTTGGAGGCGGGAGAGGGGGTCGTCAGAGGGTGGGCGAGAATCCTGGTTGAAGAAGTAGGCGCGGAGACGAAGGCAGCAGAAGAATTGCTCGATGTCTCGCCGCATGTTGAACTCGTTAATCCAAGAGCGTAGGGGAATGAAGGTGAGGCCTCTGCTGAGGACTGATCTTTCATCCTCAGAGAGGGGTAGTTCTGGAGGGATGGTGAAAATGTAGATGGTTGGTAAGTAAAAAGGGTCAGGATTTAACAGGGGCACGTGTGAATGTGAAACAATCAGATGATCCATGTGCTTATTGGATGGTGGGCCAACTGGCCTAATCTGCAGTCCTCACCCAGTCTGGTCTACATAGCCACGTAGCTGACCCTAGCTGTCCCTTCATTGTCTAGCTACAAGAAATGGATGCCTGTGGATCTTAAAATTAGAGTAGAACTGCAGAATTGGCAGATGAATAGTATGTTCGTTGGCAGTGTGGTGATGGGCAATGAATGCAGAGTTTGTCATAGTTGGCCTTAACTGGCAATCAAATAGATCAAAAAATATCCTTAACTCCAGTTTGGATGTCTCTCTGTAAAAAGTAATCAATTGAGACAAGTTAATGTCCATATGTTTACATAGAAACATAGAAGATAGGAACAGGAGGAGGCCTTTCGGCCCTTTGAGCCTGATCTGCCATCATGATCATGGCTAATCGTCCAACTCAATACCTAATCCTGCTTTCTGTTGTGGTTCTGTTCGCCGAGCTGGAAATTTTTGTTGCAAACGTTTCGTCCCCTGTCTAGGTGACATCCTCAGTGCTTGGGAGCCTCCTGTGAAGCGCTTCTGTGCTGTTTCCTCCGGCATTTATAGTGGCCTGTCCCTGCCGCTTCCGGTTTTCAGTTCCAGCTGTCCGCTGTAGTGGCCGGTATATTGGGTCCAGGTCGATGTGTTTCTGCTTTCTCCTCGTAACCTTTGATCCCATTCGCCCCAAGTGTTATATCTAGCCGCCTCTTGTGACTGAGTAGATTTAATGTTTTTTTATCAAATGCCTCCAATACTGGCCTCTTGCACCTCTCCTCTTTATTTTGCTGCACTATTTACAAACTGCGCCTTCAGCTCCCAAGGCCTTGAGCTCTGGAATTCCCACCAAATATCTCTCTACCTCTCCTTGTCTCTATCCAGTTGTAAGATGCCCTTTTAAACTTTGCTTTCATCATTCGTTGTCAATTTTAGTGCAGGCAAGTAACATTGAGTAATTGAATAGAAAAGTTAAGGTTTTGGGTCTGGTGACCATTCAGGGTCACATGTCTGTCATTTCAGAGTAATAACCCTATTGTTTCAGACACCAGTTCCCAAGCTCTTGGTAATATCAATGTGTTTACACTGAGTGGGGCTTGGCAACAGAGCTAAACACAAATAGGCAAAAGTGAGGACTGCAGATGCTGGAAACCAGAGTTTAGATTAGAGTGGTGCTGGAAAAGCACAGCAGGTCAGGCAGCATCCGGGGAGCAGGAAAATCGATGTTTCAGGCAAAAGTCCATATTCCTGATGAAGGCCTTTTGCCCGAAACGTCAATTTTCCTGCTCCTCGGATGCTGCCTGACCTGCTGTGCTTTTCCAGCACCACTCTGATCTAAACACTCTGAAATTTAAACTCACAACCATTGGTTTACTAGACCAGCACTCTAACCACTGAGCTAATGAGCCCTTTCCTGCAATTATCAGCCATGATATAGAATGGCCCTTGAGGGGCTGAATGGCCCACTTCTCCTCCGATGTTGCTACCTTCCTGCACCCCTGTGACATGTCTCAGGAGGCTTTACTATCTCAAAGAAGTATATAAATGGAAAGCTATGTTTTTTTTTGATTGGTTAAAATGTGTGAAGCAAATGTTTTAAATAGAAGGTGGATTAGATAGGCATGACAGAGTATCAAAACTTTCTGAATCATCAGCTGTGAGTTCAGATGAACTTGGAACTATGTCATTATTCCTTCGGTGTCGCGAGATCAGAATCCTGGAAAGAACTGTCTCTGTAACAACACTGCGGATATAAATACACACACACACACATCACATAGACTACAGTGGTTCAAGAAGGCAGCTCATCACTACCACCTCCAGGGCTAATTATGGATGGGTACAAATTGGTCCCCATATCCCAGGAATGAATTTTAGAAGGTGAAATGTGAAAAAGCTTCCCTAACCTTTCAGTTGTTGTCATTTATGGGAAAAAACACACAAAATACAACATATGCTAGGTACATCGGTGAGATGCAGTTACATGGCTATGATGTCCTACTCAATCAATGAAACAGTCAGTTCTCTCTTTTTGCATGTGTTGATGGCTGCTATTCTCTCATATTCCTTGTAAGAATTTTTTCCTCTTTGTTCTACTTTATTCCCATGAGTTGGTTCATGTAATCCATTTGTCATTGGGTTAAGCACTCTGTTCTATTCTGGTTTTCTTTCACTTATCAGAGAAATTACATGGTTTAATTATTCATTACTGCTGATAATTATCTTTGCTGACTCTGGTTAATGCTGTCTTCCTCCCACCTCTGACTCCTCTGTTCACTTTTCCCACCCTATGATCTCCTCCATGTTCATTCTCCTGCCAAACTAATCTTTTCGGTTTTCGTCTGTTTTATGTGGGACTCTCTCTCATCAGGTTTATGATCTCGAAAACAGAGGAGCAAGAATAAGGGACATTAAAATTGCGGTTGGCAATAATGGGCACTATGAAGGATATGGAGAGTAGGTTTTCATGTATTTGTCACTGGCGATAGGAATGCAGGAGGGACGACGGGGGAAACGGGACAAAACAAGAGGAATGAGATTGAATCCAGCCGTGCGGAACAGGATTTGGATGTTGACTTTGACAGTCAACTGAGAGGAACATCAGAGGGGGCATTCAGTAGGAAATGCAAAGTGAACTTGTATGTGAGCTAGTGAGCATTGGTCCACATTCACTTCCAACCTGTCTTAGAGCTTTGCACAGTCACTCATTCAGTGAGTAGCCAACCACCTGTATCGCCGCAGTGGAGCCCAAACATGAGGGAGCCTCTGCAGCCAGCAGTGATGGTAGTGGCAGAATCATTGGATTGGCACTTCAGAACCCCAAGGGCCCATGCTCTGGGGACGTGGGTTCAAACCCTACCAAGGCAGGTAGTAAAATTCCAATTCAATAGAAATCGGGAATCCAGAGCCTCATGGCAACTCTTGTAGGAAAAATCCACCTGGTTCACAGTGCCTTTTGGGGAGGGAAATCTGCTGTCCTTACCCAGGCTAGTCTACATGTGACTCCAGACCTGCAGCAATGTGGTTGATTCTTAACTGCTCTCCAGGCAATTAGGGCTGGGCAATAAATAGTGGCCCAGTCAGTGGTGCTCACATCCATGAACAAGCAATGGGAAATAGAGAGCTCACTGTGCTGCCTTGTACAGTCAGGGTTTGGCTGTTCAGGTCCCAGGACCCAGTGTTGAGAGGTCTTCCCCAGTCAGGAGCAGGAGAGTGCTGTGCAATGCCGGCAGAGTGACCTTGGTAGCAGGCACCTCCACTCTCCCATGGGATACAGCTGCTAGGGAGATGGTCAGTGCCACACATCCGGCTGGTCACAGCCCATGATAAAGCTGAGCACAATGCCAAGTTCTCCATTGAGGGGTCACCCATCACTGAGCCATCCTCACACTTCCCAGGCTATATTTATTCACAACGACAGCTAAACAAGAGACAAATCAAAAGGTTTCTCTGCAAATTAACTATTGCTGGACTATAAAGTGAACTTTTGTAGCCAGTTTTCATTTTCCTTGGGCTCTCTGTTCACATGAGTAACTTTTAATGAGGATGCATTTTTATTGAACATGGGAGACTTGTTGTGCCATAGATTACAGGAGTGAGGAGGTCTTGTTGGAGCTATACAGGACTTTGGTTAGGCCACAGCTGGAGTACTGGGTGCAGTTCTGGTCACCACGTTCCAGGATGAATGTGATTGCACTGGAGGAGGTTCACCAGGATGCTGCCTGGGATGGAGCAGTTTAATTACAAAGAGAGGATGGATAAGCTTGGGTTGGTTTCTTTGGAGTAGGGAAGGGTGAAGGGGGACCTGATAGAGGTGTATAAGGCCGGATAGAAAGCAGCTGTTCCCCTTAGTTGGAAGGTCAGTAATGAAGGGGAACAATCTTAAAGTGAAAGGCAGTAGGCTTAGAGGGAATTGAAAGAGAAATGTTTTCACCCAGAGGGGCATGAGGGTCTGGAATGCGCTGCCTGAGAGGGTAATCGAGACAGGAAAACTCATAACCTTTAAAAAGTACGTGGATGAGCACTTGGAATGTCATAACATTCAAGGCTATGGATCTATTGCATGAAAGGGGGATTTAGTATAGAGCGGTTAGCACTGCTGCCTCACAGTGCAGGTACCCGGGTTCGATCCCAGCCTCGGGCGACTGTCTGTGTAGAGTTTGCACATTCTCCCCATGTCTGCGTGGGTTTCCTCTGGGTGCTCTGGTTTCCTCCCATAATTGAAAGATTTGCAGGTTAGGGTGAATTGGCTATGCTAAATTGGCCATAGTGTTCAGGGATGTGTAGGTTAAGTGCATTAGTCGGGGTAAATGTAGGATAACAGGTAGGCAAATGGGTCTTGGTGTATCACTCTTAAGAGGGTTGGTGTGGACTTGTTAGGCCAATGGGCCTGTCTTCATGCTGTAGGGACTCTATAGATTGGCACATTCTCGTGCGTATGACTCTATGAAGTGAGGACGTACGCAGAAGATCCGACTGCAAAGATGGTCAAATGGCAATGGTGATGTGAAGGAAAACAGAAAGTGCTGGAAATACCCATCAGGTCTTGCAGATTGTGTGAAGATACAAACAGTTAGTGGTTCTGATTAATGATCCCCCATTGTACCTGAAGAAATTGATGAAATCTAATAGATGTTGAGAAACTGAAAGAGAGGGGTCAAAGATTGGAAGAAGAAACACAAGGAAGATCTGTGATTAGTTGGAGGACAGAAGTGATTAGATGACAAAAAGCATCACTGAGCTTAGCCACTAGGGGGCACTAATAGAGCCATAGAACACCTACAGTGTGGGAGCAGGCCATTCAGCCCATCAAGTCCACACTGACCTTCCAAAGTACATCCCACTATCTCCCATGGCTAATCCCCTTAACATACATATCCCTGAACATGATGGGTAATTTAGCACTGCAATTCACCCTAACCTGCACGTCTTTGGACTGTAGGAGAAAGCCAGAGCACCCAGAGGAAACCCACACAGACAGTTGCCTGAGACTGGAATTGAACTCGGGTGTCTGACACAATGAGGTAGCAGTGCTAACCACTGAGCCACGTGCCACCCCAAGAGGGGAATGAGACAAGTCATGAAACAAACATGTCTCCAGGGGAGGTATGAATAGCAGCACAGCTGTTTTCCGAATGCAGAACCTTTCAAATAAAGAGTAAACAAAAACAGAAATAAAACAAAATGGGGACTGGGGGTGGGGTGGCTGGGGGAGCGGGGTTCATGGATTCGTACTGTTGGGCTTGGTATTAAGTCTCGGAGGTTGTCAAGGAGAGGTGTCAGTCTTTGGGCTTGTGCTGAATTTAACTACAACACCATAGCAGGTGGAAGACAGAGAGATCAGAGAGGGAGGAAGGTGCAGGAATAAAATGGCAGCTGACTGGTAGTTGTGAAGAGATTGTTGGATGGACAGCAGGTTTGCTGGATTATTGGGAAGCAGAGCAGCGGTTCAGGGATTTGAGAGTTCTGGCTCTGGATGATACTGTAGCTCCTCATAGCCTTCTACAGCACAAAAGGAGCATCAGCCCCTCATGCCTAGGCCAATTCTTTGAAAGTGTTAAACCATTATTCCCAATCGCCAACACTTTCCACATAGCCCTGCCAAATCACCCACACATTCCCATTCCTTGTCTCTCACACAGGCAATCTCGTTGTCCACCTCCACTTCATACACCTCCCATCGTCTCCCTTAACACTGCCATCCATCTCCATCTTCCAATGCCACCATCTGCTTCCCTCTGATTGGTGCCTTTCTGTCATTGGTGCAGCCACGTTGACAGGATGCATCTCCCTTTCTCACCAGTATTCAGGACACTCCATTCCTATACTGTCTGGGTACGATGCTGAGGAGAGATCACTGCACTCTCTATCAGTGAAGGGTCTCAACATCTCCTGTGTCTTCAGAAGAATGTTGCATCCTGTCCCCAAATGGTTGTCATTATTCCCATATCCCTCAGGTCTCTCTGGTTGTCTTTGATTGAAATTGCCAATTAAAAATCAATTAGGAGTTCATTACTTCCCTCAGTATCCTTACATCTGTTATAAACAGGATGCTTTCAACCTCTAAGTCTGGGATGGAATCCAATTCTACTCCCCATGGGTGAGAGAGCAACATGCTAATTGCCTGATCTGCCCAACTCCTTGTTTGTTATCCTTCTTGATCTCAAGCTTTGTTTAAGCAGCGAAATCCAACCCAGTGTGGATTAGGCCATCCAGCCTTGAGCACATGCTTGGCTGGTAATGATGTCCTCTACTTCAGTGGAGACAAGGCAATGGAGGGACCTGTATCTCCGTAACAACTTTCATGAACTCATCACACCCTAGAAACCAGAAATATGTCCAGAATGATACAATCATCACAGCAACTTGCGATCACACAGCAGCCTTTAATGTTAACTGTCCCAATGTACTTCATTATCACAATAGGTAACATGGCGGATATAAGAGCAGGGTACCAAAGGTTTACTCAAAGAAGTAGTTTTTAAGGAGAGTCTTAAAGAAAAAGATGTGGCTAAGTGTTATACAGAGAGTTCACAAAGCTCAGGGAAAACAAATTACCCCATTCTTAAAAGGGAGACCTCTTACTCATTTATTTAACCTGTTCAGAGATATTATGATCCATCTCTGGAGCAGCTGGGACTTCAACCGGGACCTCCTAGCCCAAAGGTAGGGACACTACCACTGCCCCGATCTCTTACTCTGAAAAAGCGAATACGCTCTCTCCCATTACTAAATTACCCACTATCAAGATCAGAAACTCTATAGGACCAGCCATATAAATACAATGTTGCAAGAGCAGATCAGAGGCTAGGAATACTGCAGCCAGTAACTCACCTCCTGACTCCCTAAAGCCTGTCAACCACCTACAAGACACAAGTCAGGAGTGTGATGGAATACTTCCCACTTGCCTGGATGGGTGCAGCTCCAACAACACTCAAGAAACTTGACACCATCCAGGACAAAGCCTTCCACTTGATCGGCACCACATCACATCCACAAGCATTCACTCTCTCCACCACTGATGCTCAGTAGCAGCAGTGTGTACCATATGCAAGATGCACTGCAGAAACTCACCAACACTTCTGAGACAGAGCACCTTCCAAACACAGAATCTTTCCCACTGAGAAAAACAAAGACAACAGATCAAAACACCGCCACACATTTCCCTGGCACTCGCAAGAACCAACTTGGAAATATAACATCCATTCCTTCTCTTTTCCTGGGACAAAGTCGTGGAAGTTGCTTCCTCACAGCACTGTGGATGTCCCTATGCCCCTTCATAGGTAAGGCTAATAGCCAAGGTTTTTTCCCCAGATAGAGGAGTCCAGAACTGGAGGGCATAGATTTAAGGTGAGAGAGGAAAGATTTAAAAGAGACCAAAGGGGCAAGTTTTTCATGCAGAGGAACAAGCTGCCAGAAGAAGTAATAGAGGTGGGTACGATTACAACATTTAAAGCACATTTGGACAGGTAGATGGATAGGAATGTTTTAGAGGGACATGGGCCAAACGCAGGCAGACAAAGTCATAGAGATGCACAGCACGGAAACAGACCCTTCAGTCCAACTCGTCTATGCCGACCAGATATCCTAATCTAATCTAATCCCATTTGCCAGCATTTGGCCCATACCCCTTCAAACCCCTCTTGTACATATACCCACCCAGATGCCTTTTAAATGTTGAAATTGCACCGGCCTCCACCACTTCCTCTGGTAGCTCATTTCATATATATGTACCACCCTCTGTGTGAAAAAGTTACCCCTTAGGTCCTTTTTTAAATCTTTCCCCTCTCACCCTAAACGTATGCCTCTCTAGTTCTGGACTCCCCCACCCCAGGGAAAAGACATTGTCTATTTACCCTATCTATGCCCCTCATGATTTTATAAACCTCGAGAAGGTCACCCCTCATCCTCTGATGCTCCAGGGAAAACAGCCCCAGCTATTCAACCTCTCCCTATAACTCAAATCCTCGAACCCTGGCAACATTTTTGTAAATCTTTTCTGAACCCGTTCAAATTTCACAACATTCTTCCAACCAGAAGGAGACCAGAAATGTACACAAATTCCAACAGTGACCTCATTAATGTCCTGTCCAGCCGCAACATTACCTCCCAACTCCTATACTCAATTTGACTCTGACGAATAAAGGAAAGCATACCAAATGCCTTCTTCACTATCCTATCTACCTGCGACTCCACTTTCAAGGAACTATGAACCTGCACTCCACGGTCTCTTTGTTCAGCAACACTCCCTAGTAACTTACCATTAAGTGTATAAGTCCTGCTAAGATTTGCTTTCCCAAAATGCAGCACCTCGCATTGATATAAATTAAACTCCATCTGCCACTTCTCAGCCCATTGGCCCATCTGATCAAGATCTCATTGTAATCTGAGGTAACCTTCTTCGCTGTCCACTACATCTCCAATGTTGGTGTCATCTGCAAACTTTCCAACTATACCTCCTATGCTCACACCCAAATCATTTATATAAATGACAAAAAGTAGTGGACCCAGCACTGATCCAGAGGATGAGCTCAGGAAACCTGGTTGGCATGGATGAGTTTTATTTATTAGAATCCCTACAGTGTGGAAACAGGCCATTTGGCTCAGCAAGTGCACACCAACCCTCCAAAGAGCAACCCATTCCCATCGGACTAACACACTGAACACTATGGGCAATTTCCCATGGTCAATCCAGCTAACCTGCATATCTTCGTGAGTGTGGGAGGAAACCCACACAGACACAGGGAGAATGTACAAACTCCAAACAGACAGTTGCCTGAGGCTAGAATTGAACCCAGGTCCCCAGTGCTATGAGGCTGCAGTACTAACCACTGAGGCACCATGTCACCCGTTAGGCTGAAGGGCCTATTTTTGTGCTGTGTACCTCCATGACTATGACTACAGCCCATCATCACCTTGTCAAGGGCAATGGGGGATGGGCAATAAATTTATAACCTCGCCAGCAAAGTCTATGTCCTATGAATTAACTAAAAAAGATTATAGATAGTCTCGGTAACATTCCTGGGAAATAGGCAGGACCAAAGTAGGCACAGGGAGGGCGAGTTGACCTACTCCTGATCCTTCCTACATTGGTTTTATTGTGCTAGCCATGTAGGTGTTGACAGCATGGTATCTATCTCCCCGATTATATGCCCCACTGTCTTCCAGGCTTCACTCTAGTCAGGGGATCTGCACAAAAATTCTGGAGTCAGTTAGAATGTGGACAGCACAAGTGAGTTGCTGTCTCGATATGCAGTCACATAACGAGTAAGGATCAGGAGCTAGCCTGTTTCCCCATTCAGTAAGAACATGGCTGATCTGGTTGTAATCAGAAATCTCCCACTTTGACCAAGCTATTTGGACGTTTGCCCTAGAATTTCTCTGTATGTCTCAGTGTTGTCCTCTGAAGTGTCTTTGGGTGTGAGTATTATACTGAAGTCTATCTATAAATGATACTTATTGTTGTTATGACCAAGCAAGAAAGATGCAATTGGAATGTTAACTCCATTCCGCCAGAGCCAAAGTCCAGGTCCAGGGTTTCAATCCTATTCTCACTGAGGATGAGCAGTTCCTTGCTGTGGTTATTTAAATCATTCCCATCTTCCATGATAACCTTTTTACCCCTCGCTCATCAAGAATCCAATAATCTCTGCCTTAAAAACATCCAAGATCTCGATTTCTATCCCCTTTTCAGGAAGAAAGTTCCAAAGCCTCCCCAAAGGCCATTTCTGCTCCTTCACAATCTACAGACTCAGAAAATAGCACCATTATTTTGCTCAAAAAAAAACAGTGCTCCAGGTTAAATTCATACTTATGGCTTATGTTTTTAAAATTCAATCAAGAGACAGATCATAATAAAACATATAATTAAGAAAGAACCCACTCTATTCACTATTGTAGACTTATGGCAAGGTTACACTTGAAAATGATGCACTTATCTTCCTGCGCTGTGAGCTGTCTCACATAGGTTCCTCTAAGGTCAGCAGTGAATTTCACTGTTTATTAATTGTTCCTAGATACACTCCAATGTCTAGAGATACATGAAGTCAAACAGCAAGACAGTAACTGCGCAGACTCACTGTGTGCCCGTTAGCAGTGTAGGTTTCCTTCTCTCTCCCCCCCCCCCACCTCCACTCCCACTGAGCATCTGAGCATGTGGTCGCTGTCTTTTGTCTGTCTGCCTCCTTTTAGAAGTGCTGTTGTTCCAAAACGATGCAACAGCATATAAAACAGTAATTGCATCTCCTGGAATTCAAGGAATTCACCTCCAACGCCTAAAATATCTCAAAAAAGGAGCAGCTCTTACAGCCACAAATCTTTCCCATCCTCTATATTGGAAGGATGTTGTGAAACATGAAAGGGTTCAGAAAAGATTTACAAGGATGTTGCCAGGGTTGGAGGATTTGAGCTACAGGGAGAGGCTGAATAGGCTGGGGCTGTTTTCCCTGGAGCATTGGAGGCTGAATAGTCACCTTATAGAGGTTTATAAAATCATGAGGGTCACAAAAAGGGTAAATCGACAAGTTATTTTACCTGGGATGGGGGAGTCCAGAACTAGAGAGCATAGGTTTAGGGTGAGAGTCAAAAGATATAAAAGGGACCTAAGGGGCAACTTTTCCATGCAGAGGTTGGTGCGTGTAAGGAATGAGCTCCCATAGGAAGTGGTGAAGGCTGGTACAATTACAGCATTTAAAAGGCATCTGGATGGGTATATAAGTAGGAAGGATTTAGAGGGCCAAGTCCTGGCAAATGGGATTAGATTAGGTTAGGATATCCGTTCTGCATGGACGTGTTGGACCAAAGAGTCTGTTTCTGTGCTGTACATCTCTATGACTCCGTGACTCACAAGCCTCTGAGGGAAAGAAATTCACCTCATCTCAGTTGTAAATTATCTGATGGCTGATTTTTAAAACATTCTCCCATAACAGGAAGCATTCTTTTTACATCCACCCTACCCAGACCCCTCAGAATTCGAGGTTTCAATCAAGTCTCGCACTCTTCCAAACTTCAGTGGATACAAACCCAGCTGGTCAGGAGACAACCTACCCAGCCCAGAGATTGGTTTGGAGAAGCTTCTCAGGACTGACTCCAATGTCTTTACAACCTTAACTAAGGTGATCATTAACATGAATGGTATTCCAGATTTATACACATCTTACTCAAATGAGATAAATAAAGCCTTCTCCATTTGTGTCCCATTAATCCTGGCCTTTTGAGCAATTCTGAATTTTAACCGATCCTCCACCGTTGGCCATGCCTCAGTTGCTAGGCCCTGCTTTTTCCTCCATAAACCTCTCTGTCTCTTTTCTTCTTTCAGAGGTTCATGGAATCATAGCATCCCTATGTGTGGAAATAGGCCATTTGGCCCAACAAGTCCACACTGACCTTCTGAAGAGTAACTCACCCATGCCCCTACCCTATTATTCTACATTTCCCCTGACTAATGCACCCAGCCTGCACATCCTTGAATACTACGGACAATTTAATATGGCCACTTCATCTGAACTGCACGTCTTTGGACTGTGGGAGGAAACCGGAGCACCCGGAGGAAACCCACGCAGACACGGGGAGATTGCGCAAACTCCACACAGTCCAAGGCTGGAATCGAACACAGATCCCTGATTCTGTGAGGCAGCAGTGGTAACCAATGAGCCACTGTGCCACCCAAGGTTCTTTAATATCTTCCACTTTGACCAAGCTTTTTGGAAATTTACAGTCATAGAGTCATAGAGAGGTACAGCACGGAAACAGACCCTTCGGTCCAACCCGTCCATGCTGACCAGATATCCCAACACAATCTAGTCCCACCTGCCAGCACCTGGTCCATATCCCTCCAAACCATTCCTATTCATATACCCATCCAGATGCCTTTTAAATGCTGTAATTGTACCAGCCTCCACCACTCCCTCTGACAGCTCATTCCATACACATACCACCCTCTGTGTGAAAACGTTGCCCCTCAGTTCTCTTTTATATCTTTCCCCTCTCACCCTAAACCTATGCCCTCTAGTTCTGGACTCCCCGACCCCAGGGAAAAGACTTTGTCTATTTATCCTATCCATGCCCCTCATGATTTTGTAAACCTCTATAAAGTCACTCCTCAACCTCCGATGCTCCAGGGAAAACAGCCCCAGCCTATTCAGCCTCTCCCTATAGCTCAAATCCTCCAACCCTGGCAACATCCTTGTAAATCTTTTCTGTACCCTTTCATATTTCACAACATCTTTCCAATAGGAAGAAGACCAGAATTGCACGCAATATTCCAACAGTGGCCTAACCAATGTCCTGTACAGCCGCAACATGACCTCCCAACTCCTGTTTTCAATACTCTGACCAATAAAAGGAAGCATACCAAACGCCTTCTTCACTATCCTATCTACCTGCGACTCCACTTTCAAGGAGCTATGAACCTGCACTCCACGGTCTCTTTGTTCAGCAACACTCCCTAGGACCTTACCATTCAGTGTATAAGTCCTGCTAAGATTTGCTTTCCCAAAATGCAGCACCTCACATTTATCTGAATTAAACTCCATCTGCCACTTCTCAGCCCATTGGCCCATCTGGTCAAGATCCTGTTGTATTCTGAGGTAACCCTCTTCGCTGTCCACTACACCTCCAATTTTGGTGTCATCTGCAAACTTACTAACTGTACCTCTTATGTTCAATCCAAATCATTTATGTAAATGACAAAAAGTAGAGGACCCAGCACCGATCCTTGTGGCATTCCATTGGTCACAGGCCTCCAGTCTGAAAAACAACCCTCCACCACCACCCTCTGTCTTCTACCTTTGACCCAGTTCTGTGTCCAAATGGCTAGTTCTGCATGTATTCCGTGAGATCTAACCTTGCTAACCAGTCTTTCATGGGGAACCTTGTCGAATGCCTTACTAAAGTCCAAATAGATCACATTGATAGTCCAATAGATCGCTTTGACCTCATCAATGTACATTGTTACTTCTTCAAAAACCTCAATCAAGTTTGTGAGACATGATTTCCCATGCACAAAGCCATGTTGACTACCCCTAATCAGTCCTTGCCTTTCCAAATACATGTACACCCTGCCCCTCAGGATTCCCACAAACAAATTGCCCACCACCGATGTCAGGCGCACTGGTCTATAGTTCCCTGGCTTGTCCTTACCACCCTTCTTAAACAATGGCACCACGTTAGCTAACTTCCAGTTGTATGGCACCTCACCTGTGACTATCAATGATACAAATATCTCAGCAATCATTTCCCTAGCTTCCCACACAGTTCTGGGATACACCTGATCAGGTCCTGGGGGTTTATCCACTTTTATTTGTTCAAGACATCCAGCACTTCCTCCTATGTAAAAATATGGACATTTTTCAAGATGTCATCATCTATTTCCCCACACTCTATATCTTCCATGTCCTTTTCCACAGAAAACACTAATGCAAAATACTCATTTAGTACTTCCCTCATCTCCTGCGGCTCCACACAAAGGCCGCCTTGCTGATCTTTGAGCATCCCTATTCTCTCCCTAGTTACCCTTTTGCTCTTAATGTATTTGTAAAAACCCCTTGGATTCTCCTTAACTGTATTTGCCAAAGCTATCTCATGTCCCCTTTTTGCCCCCTTGATTTCTCTCAAGTATATTCCTACTGCCTTTTTACTCCTCTAAGGTTCATTCAATCTATCTGGTCTATACATGACATAAGCTTCCTTCTTTTTCTTAACCAAACCCTCAATTTCTTTAGTCATCCAGCATCCCCTATACCCACCAGCCTTTCCTTTCACCCTAACAGGAATATACTGTCTCTGGACTCCCATTATCTCATTTCTGAAGGCTTCCCATTTTCCAGCCATCCCTTTACCTGCAAACATCTGCTCCAATCAGCTTTTGAAAGTTCTTGCCTAATACCGTCAAAATTAGCCTTTCTCCAATTTAGAACTTCAACTTCTAGATCTGATTATCCTTTTCCATCACTATTTTAAACCTAATAGAATTATGGTCGTTGGCACCAAAGTGCTCCCCTACTGACACCCCAGTCACCTGCCCTGCCTTATTTCCCAAGAGTAGGTCAAATTTTGCACCTTCTCTAGTAGGTACATCCACATATTGAATCAGAAAAAATTCCCGTGCACACTGAACAAATTCCTCTCCATCTCAACCCTTAACACTATGGCAGTCCCAATCTATGTTTGGAAAGTTAAAATCCCCTACCATAACCACCCTATTATTCTTACAGCTAAATGAGATCTCCTTACAAATTTGTTTCTCAATTTCCCTCTGACTATTAGGGGGTCTATAATACAATCCCAATAAGGTGATCATCCCTTTCTTATTTCTCAGTTCAACCCAAATAGCTTCCCTGGATGTATTTCTGGGAATATCCTCCCCCAGTACAGCTATAATGCTATCCCTTATCAAAAATGCCTCTCCCCCTCCTCTCATGCCTCCCTTTCTATCCTTCCTGTAGCATTTGTATCCTGGAACATTAAGCTGCCAGTCCTGCCCATCCCTGAGCCACATTTCTGTAACTGCTATGATATCCCAGTCCCATGTTCCTAACCATGCCCTGAGTTCATCTGCCTTCCCTGTTAGGCCCCTTGTATGGAAATTCTTGAAATAAAGACATTTGCAAGGGCTGTGGGCTAATGGAGCAAGACGAATTGGATAGATCAATGGAACACAATTGCCTCCATGATATGAATTAACCAGCACTTGCTTCCACCTCCCCCACCAAATGTTGCCATCACCAGGTCCTGACAGCAGGCTGTTGTAGGGGTCATGCTTCCCAATTACCTGCATCTCTTCTACAACTACATCCGAGGCCTGGGTTTCCTTGGACAGGGACACATGTTGTCCACTAATGCCTTTGAGAGAGAAGATGGCATCGTGGGGGTAGGAGCATATTATTTTCCCCTTCCCTCCTCTAACCTTTTGTTACTGTCACATTGCCCTTGGACAGTAGTGCTTATTTTTCATAAATATTGTTTTAATCTGGGAGAGCTAGCCAACTGGATACAAAATTGTCTTAACGGCATGTGGCAGAGGGTGGTGGTAGAGGCTTGTTTTTCGGATTGGAGACCTGTGACCAGCGGTGTGCCACAAGGATTGATGCTGAGTCCACTGTTGTTTGTCATTTATATAAACAGCTTGGATAAGAATAAAGGAGACATGGCTGGTAAGTTTGCAGATGGCACCAAAGTTGATAGTATTGTGGACAATGAAGAAGATTACCCCAGAATGCAACAGAATTTTGATCAACTCAGTCAATGGGCTGCAGAGTGGCAAAGTTTAACTTGGATGATTATGAGGTGTTGCATTTTTCTAAGACAAACCAGGGCAAGACTTAGACAGTTCGTGATATGGTCCTGGGAAGCCGAACAGAGAGACCTATGGGTTCAGGAACATAGTTCATTGGAAGTGGCATCACAGGTGGTTGAGAAGACACTTAGCATGTTTGCCTTCACTGCTCAGACCTTTGAGTGTAGGAGTTAGGACGTCATGTGGCAGTTGTGCAGGATGTTGGTGAGGCCGCATTTGGAGGACTGCATATAGTTCTGGTCATCCTGCTATAGACTATGTATACTATTCAATTGGAAAGGGTGCAGAAAAGATTTAAAAGGATGTTACTAGGACTGGAGAGGCTGGATATTCTGGGACTTGTTTCACTGGAACGTCGGAGGTTGAGAAGTGAGACCTTGCAGAAGTTTATAAAATCATGAGGGACATGGATAAGGTGAATCACAAAGGTCTTTTCCCCAGGGTGCGGGAGGTCAAAATTAGAGGGCACAGGTTTAAGGTGAGAAGGGAAAAATTTGAAAGGGTACTGAGGGGCAGCTTTTTCACACAGAGAGTGGTTTGCATGTGGAATAAACTACCAGAGGAAGTGATAGATGCAGGTACAGTCACAACATTTAAAAGATATTTGGACAGGTACATGAATAGGAATGAGTTAGAGGGAAATATAGGGCAGAGGAATAGGTCTTGGGGAGGTTACTCTTCAAAGGGTCAGTGTGGGCCAAAGGGCCAGTTTCCATACTGTAGGGAATCTAATCAAATCTAAAAATAATTGGACCGAATACAGGCAAATGGGACTAGTTTAGTTGGGGAAATGTGGTTGACGTAGATGATTTGGACTGAAGAATCTGTTTCCATGTGGTATGACCCTATGACTCCATGAAAGAAAACTCACAATAGCAAATGATGAAGGAAGGTCTCTGAGATTTGAACTTACACTCAGCTTGCTCTCTCTCCCTTTTCTGATTGAGTGCACTATCCTCAACAAACCACCTCACCAGTGAAGGCGAATGCTCTTGCTTCGACCTCCCAAGTCTCAATTAATGCCTGCCATTGCTGCAGGGTGAAAAACACAGAAAACTGGAGCAATTATTAATTGTGCTGCAGCTATGTGATGAAGCATAATTTCACAAGGTTTAAATTGTGCCATACATCTTTCTGAAAGCATTTAATTATTGAAGAGCCAGATGTGCACCATTCTCATTTTGTTTTGTAACACAATTAGGTGGTGTCAAAGCTGGGTTTGGGGGTTGCTAGGTAAAGGAGGATCAGCGAGTGGTCACTACAATGTGTTGAAGTCACAAGTGACACAGTCCCAAATCCTAACCTGAAGAGATCCCAACAGCTTTAAGGCACATTACAAAAGCAAGGCATTTGTGAGTATCATGTTGTTTACCACACATACCAGAACCAACGCTAAGCAGAATCCTTTGCTCACTGCTACAAGCAAGAGGCAAGGGGTGCTCTTTAATTTTCTTACATTCATTCATGGGATATGTGTATCACTGGCCTGGCCAGCACTTATTGCCTGTCTCTTGAGAAGGTGGAGGTGAGCTGCCTTCTTGAACCCCTGCAGTCCACCTGTTGAGGGTTGACCCATAATGTGTCAGAAATAAGAGTGATGAACTTAGAGCATGGATCAGTACTTGGGACGTGGGTTTCACAGGAGCAGGAATGGTTGTTAAATGTTTCAGGGTTTAGAACATTTAACAAGAACAGGGAGGGTGGATAAAGAGGAGGGGGTGTAGCATTGCTAATCAGAGAGTGCATCACAGCCACAGAAACGAAGATTGTTGAGGAAGGCCTGTCTACTGAGTCAGTATGGGTGGAAGTTAGGAACAGCAAGGAAACAGCCACCTCATTGGGGGTTTTCTACTGACCCCCTAATAGCAGTAGGGAGATTGAAGAACTCATAGGCAGGCAGATTTTGGAAAAATGCAGATGTAGCAGGGTTATTGTTGTGGATGACTTCAACTTTCCCAATGTTGACTGGAATCTCCTGAGTGCAGATGGTTTGGATGGATCCGTTTTTGTCAGGTGTGTTCAGGAGGGTTTCCGTATTCAGTATGTATGGGCCTGGTATCTCTGCCCGAGAGGGTAAAGTGCAAAAAGATGAGGCAGTGCAAGGCAGGGATGCAGTAAGCATCCAGATAGACTCAGAGTGAGTGAGGAGCCCAGAGATGCAGCCTGGTTCGGTCCATGAGCTGAGTGCGTGTGTCTGAGTGCACAGTGTCCTTGCTGCAGCATTACCTTCAGAGTTGTAGGTACAGCACTGAAGTGCAGAAAAGTCCCTTCAGTGGATTGGAGATATGCTATCAGGGTTCTTAGAGGATGGCACATGTCCATGGATGTGAAGTGTGTATGGCCAGTGCCTATGGAGCGAGCTCTGAGATATCGGTGTCCCAGTATGGAGTTCCTTCACAGTCCATGGTGAGTTGAATCAATCAGGTTCCTGCTCTGATTTCTATGTTGAGAATTCTCTGTCTGGAGCTTTCACTAACGTAAAAAGCTGAACATTAATAAGGTGAGTTGTGGCGTGAGAAAGGTGCTTAACAAGCAATAATCCCTCCCAATAGTCAACTCGCTGCTGCCTAATGAGGAACTTGGCTTACTGCAACAAAGATGTAGTGAGTTGCTCCTGACATTGAGATGGCCCTCAGTGGATTTCCCACACGATTCTGCCATCAATCTCACCACAGCCCACGTTGCTCAAGCCCCTATGGATCCTGCCAAATGTGCATTTTTTTCAGTAATACTCAAGTTCTGTACTACCAAATAACTACTCCTGCACAAATCTAGTCTAACCTCAGAATTAGCCATCTTAGCCCAACTATAATTCCACCTTGCCCTTTCTGAAGGGAGCTGCTTGACAGCATGGTACGGTTTAACTTGGCATCTGACCACACTCTGGGACCTCACACATGGAACCAATACCACAGGGGACAGAAGGAGGCCATTCAGCACCTCGTGGCCTAGTTAGATCAGTTAGATCATGGTGATCCATATCTCAAATCCATTGGTTCCCATCTTTGCTCCATAATCTCTAGATACACTGACCAAACAGAAAATCGATCCATGTCAGTTGTGTGAACTCCAACTGTCCTTTGGAGGGTTTATGAAGTGGCCTGTGGCAGGGGAGGAGAAACATTGCAGTTATCTCTCTCACAAACTGACATTGTGAAGCACCTTATGCCTGCTGATTGTGAGATGTTAATGATCACAGTTACACGGTATAGGCAGTCAATGGGTCATTGCAATCTTCTGCTTGTTTACTGAGTTTGTTAAGGAACAGTAGCTTGGATACTTTATATTAGTGAGTTTGTAAAGAAACTATGCAACCGTGACAATTGGGGATGGGTCACTGGTACCAGAGGAAAGACTGTCAGGATGGAATATTTCAGTCTCATTAAAGTGTCAGGGGCAGCACCCTGCTCTCTTCCCTGGCTGTTGCTCCTCTTCCTCTGCTCTGTCTTCCATCTGCCTTGTGAGGACTGCTGGGTGAAGACTGCTCTTTCTGGATTGCCAGATGAGAACCGTTGGCCACCAGGTCTGCTCGGGGAAGCTAAACTCCTCTCTGCCCTGAGCCCTTCTTGTTAAGTATTTTTGGGAGCGAGGACCTTACATTTGTATTAATTGCTGTCTGAACGTTCTAGACCAATGGCAATGGGACAGCCATTCATGACTTCTGGTGACCATTGCGCCCTTGCCTGCCTTCACCTGGGAGTTAGATTACTACCTATTCTTTGTCAGGACTAATACTTCTTATTTACTGATAATAAGAATCACATTCCTGATGAAGAGCTTATGCTCAAAACGTCGACTCTCCTGCTCCTCAGATGCTGCCTGACTGGTTGTGCTTTTCCAGCACCACACTTTTTGATTCTGATAATAGGAATCGTTTGGCACCATATGAATTGTTGACGCTGGTTCAAAGAGCATTCTGCACTGAAAACAAACAATGCTGGAGATCACAGTGGGTCAAAGTGAGAGCAAGCTAATGTCTTGAGCCTAGGTGACTTTTTTTCAGCTGACATCATCATGATTCTTTGATTTTGTTTTTGTAAGTCTTTGCTTGCATATGTTCGAATTTTAATAAAGTTCATTCCTGCTGTAATAGCTCTTTAAATGAAATCTTATTGTAAGTTGAATAAGGTGTTGAAATTGGCCTGTTGCAAAGGTATTACTACAGTTGTTATGGGGGATTTTGACATGCAGGTAGACTGGGAGAATCAGGATGGTACTGGATCCCAAGAAAGGGAGTGCCTCCGAGATGGATTCTTAGAACACCTTGTACTGGAGCCTACCAGGGAGAAGGCAATTCTGGATCTGGTGTTGTGCAACGAATCTGATTTGACCAGAGACCTCGAAGTAAAGGAGCCATTAGGATGTAGTGACCATAATATGATAAGTTTTAATCTGCAATCTGAGAGGGAGAAGGGAGAATCGGGAGTGTCAGTATTGTAGTGGAACAAAGGGAACTATGGAGCTATGAGGGAGGAGCTGGCCAAAGTTCAATGGTGCAATATCCTAGCAGGGATGGCAGTGGAACAACCATGGCAGGTATTTATGAATATAAGGTGCGGGATCAGTTCATTCCAAAGAGGAAGAAAGATCCTAAGGGGAGGCAGGGGCAGCCGTGACTGACAAGGGAATTAAGGACTGTATAAAGATAAAAGAGAAGTATAACATAGCAAAGATGAGCGGGAAGTTGGAGGACTGGGAAACTTTTAAAGAGCAACTGAGGATCACTAAAATGGCAACATGCAGAGGAAAATGAGGCATGACAGCAAACTGGCCAAAAATATAAAGGAGGATAGTAAAAGCTTTTTTAGGTATGTGAAAAGAAAAATAAAAGTTAAGACTAAAATTGGCCCTTGAAGACAGAAACAAGTGAATTTATTATGGGGAACAAGGAAATGGCAGAAGAGCTGAATAGGTATTTTGGATCTGTCTTCACTGGGGAAGACACAAACAATCTTCCAGATGTAATAGTGGCTGAAGGACCTAGGGTAATGGATGAACTGAAGGGAATTTATATTAGACAGGAAATGGTGTTGGAGAGACTGTTAGGTCTGAATGCTGATAAGTCCCCAGGACCTGATGGTCTGCATCCCAGAGTACTTAAGGAGGTGGCTCTATAAATTGTGGACGCATTGATAATCATTTTCCAATGTTCTATCAATACAGGATCAGTTCCTGGGGATTGGAGAGTGACTAAAGTTGTCCCACTTTTCAAGAAGGGAGGGAGAGAGAAAACACGAAATTATAGACCGGTTCGCCTGACGTCAGTGGTAGGAAAGATGCTGGAATCCATTATAAAAGATGAAATTACGACTCATTTGGATAGCAGTGACAGGATAGGTCAGAGTCAGCATGGACTTATGAAGGAGAAATCGTGCTTGGCTAATCTTCTGGAATTATTTAAGGAAGTAACTGTGAAGATGGACAAGGGAGAGCCAGTGGGTGTAGTGTACCCGGACTTTCAGAACGCCTTTGATAAGGTCCCACATAGGAGATTAGTGAGCAATGTAGGGCACATGGTATTAGGGGCAAAGTACTAACTTGGATTGAAAATTGGCTGGCTGACAGGAAGCAAAGAGTAGTGATAAACGGGTCCCTTTCGGAATGGCAGGCAGTGACAGTAGGGTACCACAAAGTTTGGTGCTGGGACCGCAGCTGTTTACAATATACATCAATGATATAGATGAAGGCATTAAAAGTAATATTAGGAAATTTGCTGATGACACAAAGCTGGGTGGCAGGGTGAAATGTGAGGAGGATGTTAGGAGAGTACAGGGTGACTTCGACAGGTTAGGTGAGTAGACGGATGCATGGCAAATGCAGTTTAATGTGGATAAATGTGTGGTTATCCACTTTGGTGGCAAGAACAGGAAGGCAGATTACTATCTAAATGGAGTCAAATTAGGTAAAGAGGAAGTACACCGAGATCAAGGTGTTCTTGTACATCAGTCAATGAAGGCAAGCATGCAGATACAGCAGGCAGTGAAGAAAGCTAATGGCATGCTGGCCTTCATAACAAGAGGAATTGAGTATAGGAGCAAAGAGATCCTTCTGCAGCTTTACAGGGCCCTGGAGAGACCGCACCTGGAGTATTGTGAGCACCTTTGGTCTTCAAATTTGAGGAAGGACATTATGGCTACTGAGGGAGTGCCGCATAGGTTCACGAGGTCAATTCCGGAATGGTGGGACTATTATATGTTGAAAGATTAGAGCAACTGGGCTTGTATACACTTGACCTTAGAAGGATGAGAGGGGATCGGATTGAGATGTATAAGATTATTAAAGGATTGGACACTGTGGAGGCAGGAAGCACGTTTCCACTGATAGGTGAGTCCAGAACCAGAGGACACAGTTTAAATATAAGGGGTAGGCCATTTAGAACAACGTTGAGAAGAAATGTCTTCACCCAGAGAGTGGTGAGTGTGTGGAATGCTCTGCCCCAGAAGGCAATGGAGGCCAAGTCTCTGGATACTTCCAAGAAAGAGTTGGATAGAGCTCTTAAAGATAGTGGAATCAAGGGTTATGGGGATAAGGCAGGAACAGGATACTGATTGTGGATGATCAGCCATGATCATACTGAATGGTGGTGTTGGTTCAAAGGGCCGAATGGCCTACTCCTGCAGCTATTATCTATTATCTATTGTCTATTATGCCTCACAGAAAATACTAGGCAAATCCAGGACCCCAGTATTCTCCACAGTCTGTAGATTGTATCTGAAATGTAGTTAGTGTTGAGAGGGTCGTAAAGAGATTACAATCTCGTCATGCACCTGTTATGGACTCGGCCAGGCCGCTCAAAACATTCTTAAGCAGGCAGCCCCAGACCATAACTTTGCAATTTGTTTCAGTCAGTGTACAGTAAAAATTACCCAGAGTAAGATAGCTAGGTTGACTACCTGATTTTAAAACAGACAAAAATGTATTCACAAAGTAACACAGTGAAACACAAAAGAGAATAAGGAACCCCTGCAGAACTCAGCCTATCCAGCTCGACTTAATTATGCTGTTCCGAATATATGCAACAGTCCCAATAAGCAAACTCCCTTTAAAAACCATCAGAAATGGAACACATGCTTAAAGGTTAAAGTTGAAGGGCAGAAAAGAGAAAGAGTTTCCACACAGCTCCCTGTTAAACTTCCCAGCTCAAGTCTGCACTAAAGCTGCTCAGCTCAGCTAGAGAGCTGATCACTCCCCTCTCTTTATACAGGTCACTTCTAAAGCATTGAGGAGAAAGTGAGGTCTGCAGATTCTGGAGATCAGAGCTGAAAATGTGTTGCTGGAAAAGCGCAGCAGGTCAGGCAGCATCCAGGGAACAGGAGAATCGACGTTTCGGGCATAAGCCCTTCTTCAGGAATGAGGAAAGTTTGTCCAGCAGGCTAAGATAAAAGGTAGGGAGGAGGGACTTGGGGGAGGGGCGTCGGAAATGTGATAGGTGGAAAGAGGTCAAGGTGAGGGTGATAGGTCAGACTGGGGTGGGGGCGGAGAGGTCAGGAAGAAGATTGCAGGTTAGGAAGGCGGTGCTGAATTCGATGGATTTGACTGAGACAGGGTGGGGGGAGGGGAAATGAGGAAACTGGTGAAATCCAAGTTCATCCCTTGTGGTTGGAGGGTTCCTAGGCGGAAGATGAGGCGCTCTTCCTCCAACCGTCGTTTTGTTGTGGTCTGGCGATTGAGGAGTCCAAAGACCTGCATATCGGTCTGGCGATGGAGGAGTCCAAAGACCTGCAGGTCTGGCGATGGAGGCCCTTGAGCCCCACCCCTCCAACCACCACCAGGACAGAACCCCACTGGTCCTCACCTACCACCCCACCAACCTCCATGTTCAGCGCATCATCCGCCGTCATTTCCGCCACCTCCAAACGGACCCCACCACCAAGGATATATTCCCCTCCCCTATCAGCATTCCGTAAAGACCACTCCCTCAGTGACTCCCTCGTCAGGTCCACACCCCCCACCAACCCAACCTCCACTCCCGGCACCTTCCCCTGCAACCGCAGGAGGTGCAAGACTTGCGCCCACACCTCCCCCCTCACCTCCCTCCAAGGCCCCAAAGGAAACTTCCATATCCGCCACAGATTCACCTGCACCTCCACACACATCATCTATTGCATCCTCTGCACCCGATGTGGCCTCCTCTATATTGGGGAGACAGGCCGGCTACTTGCGGAGCGTTTCAGAGAACACCTCTGGGACACCCGGACCAACCAACCCAACCACCCTGTAGCTCAACATTTTAATTCCCCCTCCCACTCCACCAAGGATATGCAGGTCTTTGGACTCCTCAATCGCCAGACCACAACAAAACGACGGTTGGAGGAAGAGCACCTCATCTTCCGCCTAGGAACCCTCTAACCACAAGGGATGAACTCGGATTTCACCAGTTTCCTCATTTCCCCTTCCCCCACCTTGTCTCAGTCTAATCCATCGAATTCAGCACCGCCTTCCTAACCTGCAATCTTCTTCCCGACCTCTCCACCCCCACCCCAGTCTGACCTATCACCCTCACCTTGACCTCTTTCCACCTATCACATTTCCGACGCCCCTCCCCCAAGTCCCTCCTCCCTACCTTTTATCTTAGCCTGCTGGACAAACATTCCTCATTCCTGAAGAAGGGCTTATGCCCGAAACGTCGATTCTCCTGTTCCCTGGATGCTGCCTGACCTGCTGCGCTTTTCCAGCAACACATTTTCAGCTCACTTCTAAAGCATGACCACTTTGGGCTGAAGCCTCACCTGTTTACAGATAAACAAAAGGCCTCTCAAAATCCTTTTCATCTCTGTACCAAACCAGACTGATCGGAGCCCAGCCTGGTCTATTGCCCCTCTGAAAAAAAATCAAAGACAGAGTCTCCTTGAACCAAGGGACAGCTTTTAGAAAAGAAAGGGACTCAGTTCATGACAACCCCCCCCCCTAATCAGACTTTGCCAGTGGGTGCAGGGGCCATCACTAATGGCAGACAGAGACTGACTGGAAGCCAATGGTGAGGCACTGGGTGCTGCCAGTGAAGAGCTGCTCCCCTCTGTAGCTGCAAAAGCACACGGAACAGAAGGCTGCTGACAGTGCAGAGGGTTTCACAATACTGCGGTCACGGGGTGGCCATAACCCTTGACCCTCACACCTGTCCTGATACTGGTGGAGTAGTGTCTCAGCTGTCTTCACACCCACATTTCTTTCTCTCTCTTGTAGCTGGTGGAAAGTGAGGTGCCCATTCAGTCTCCCAATCGTCTCTGCTCCCATCAGGTGGTGCTGCTTCACATTTCAAGTGAGCCAAAAGGCTGTGTCTGCAGCATTCCTAATTGCTTCACTTAATGAATTAATGTCATAGAGTCATAGAGATGTACAGCACTGAAACAGACCCTTCAGTCCAACTTGCCCAAGCCGACCAGATCTAGTCCCACCTGTGAGCACCCGGTCCATATCCCTCTAAACCTTTCCTATTCATATGCCCATCCAAATGCCTCTTAAATATTGCAATTGTACCAGCCTCCACCACTTCCTCTGGCAGATCATTCCATATACGTACCACCCTGTCCATGAAAACGTTGCCCTTTAGGTCTCTTTTATATCTTTCCCTTCTCACCCTAAACCTATGCCCTCTAGTTCTGGACTCCCCAACCCCAGGGAAAAGATTTTGTCTTTTTACTCTATCAATGCCCCTCATGATTTTATAAACCTCTATAAGGTCACCCCTCAGCCTCCGAAACTCCAGGGAAAACAGCCCCAGCCTATTCAACCTCACCCAATAGCTCAAAATCCCCAATTCTGGCAACATCCTTGTAAGTCTTTTCTGAACCCTTTCAAGATCCACAACATCTTTCCGATAGGAAGGAGACCAGAATTGCACGCAATGTTCCAACAGTGGCCTAACCAATGTCCTCTACACCCACAACATGACCTCCCAACTTCTGTACTCAATACTCTGACAAATAAAGGAAAGCATACCAAACGTCATCTTCACTATCCTATCTATCTGCGACGCCACTTTCAAGGAGCTATGAACCTGCACTCCAAGGTCTCTTTGTTCAGTAATGTGTGTAAGTATGATGAGTCCTGAAATTACTGCTTATACAATAAATTAAACTTGTACTTATCCAAAAGGGGCACAATGCCCGCAGGCAGGTGCTTTGTTTTTCCCCATGTCCCTGATGCTGACTGGGCACTTCCTGAGGCTGCAGCAATACCCTCACCAAGCTCTGTGCCACAACCATGTCGAGTAACACTTCCATCCATAACCCACCACCCACCCTTCCCACCCTCCCCGCCCATTGACAGCTGACCCATCTTAGAAGATAGTTCCTCCTGAAGCCCTCCACCCCATTCCCTCATTCACCCATCTCCTCTGGGATGCCCCAGCAACTAGCCATTCAACAACAACAACCTACACTTCTGTAGCACCTTTGCATGTATAGCACTAAACATCCTGACAAGAGTGTTGAAACAAATATGACTAGACTTACATTTAGAGTCAGACTTTATTGTCACGTGATTTCAAGTATGGGTTACATGTGAATAGTGTGCAATATTGCCACACACATCTTAGGTACAAAGTGCCTCGGTAGAAAATCTTAGTTACTGAAGTAGAAAAGTGAAGAAATAAGTTTAAAAGTTCAGCACTGTAGTCTTCTTCGCATAACAGTGGAAAAAAAAATGTAGAGAGAAAGTTAAATGTCAAACATCATAGCCCTGAAACAGTAAATCCTCCTTCCCTGACCAGGTCTCATCAAACAGCAGAAAGTCAGGTGACAGTACATTTGAATAAAGGCCATAAATACGAAGTTGGAGCTTGTGAGGAGCAGTGGGCTATTCAACAACAGAGGGCGTCGCAATTGTTTGCCAGCCAAATGGATCCTCCTGATTGGCTCTTACCCCATTCTCCATTCTCCCTTGGAGGTTCGTGAGTGTGTGAAACTCCACCCATTTCATGCTCAACTGAGGTTAGTTAGCTCAGCGCAAGGCGGGGGAAGAAAGCAATTCTGTTCTAATATATTATTGCCATCTATGAAATCCATTCACAGCGCATGAGAGAATGAATTAACATCTGCAGAGATACAGTCATTAACCCGCAGGGTGCATCAACAATTGCAGCACTCTGACTGTGAATGTTAATTCAATTTCATCTCACTGTCAGCCTCAGAAGCTCCTTCCAGCTAGTTCCTACCACGATGTCCTCATCACTCTCTTGTAATGAAAATATTTTTTAAAAAACTTAACAGAGAGAGAAAATAAAAGACATTAAGATATTCCAAACTAATTGAGGCTCTTTCATCCCTCACCAGTGTGTTTCCCCCTGTTTAGTGAGTATGGCATGTGGTGCAGTTGCTACCTGTTAAACCTTCATCAGCAACATGCTCTCTTACTCAGCAGTGAGGAGAAGGGTGTTAAGCCCAGGCACCAGGGCTCACTATCTTGGCTGGCCATCCCCGAGTGATATCCATTGTCAGATTGAGCCACATCATCCACGTACCTGACACAGGTCTCCCCAGGTTAAACCTCAGTGTCATCACATCACGTCAAGTGGTCACCAGGAACCAGAAAATGCTCTAAGGAGGAACTCACAGCCTCCTCAAAAATGAATTCAGTATTCCCAAGGGAACCTGTTGCCTGGGGAACCACCCCAAGATGGAGAAATAGCATCTGTGAAGGTGCCAACCATCTCTGATTGGCCTGGGTGAGTCACCAAGTGCAAACAAAGAACATGGAACATGGAACATTACAGCGTAGTATAGGCCCTTTGGCTCTTGATTTTGCGCTGATCTGTGGAACCAATCTGAAGCCCATTTATCCTACACTATTCCATTTTCAACCATATGTTATCCAATGACCATTTAACTGCCCTTCATGTTGAGGAGTCTACTACTGTTGCAGGCAGTGCGTTCCACGCTCCTACTACTCTCTGAGTAGAGAAACTACCTCTGACATCTGTCCTATATCCATCGCCCCTCAATTTAAAGCCCCTCATGCTAGCCATCACCATCCAAGGGCAAAAGCTCTTCCTGTCCACCCTATCTAACCCTCTGATTATCTTATATGTCTCAATTAAATCACCTTTCAACCTTCTTCTCTAACAAAAACAGCCTCAAGTCTCTTAGCCTTTCCTCATAAAACCTTCCCTCCATACCAGGCAATACCTAGTAAATCACCTCTGAACCCTTTCCAAAACTTCCACATCCTTCCTATAATGCGATGACCAGAATTGATCGCAATATTCCAAGTGCGGCCGCACCAGAGTTTTGTATAGCTACAGCATGACCTCATAGCTCTGAAACTCAAGCCTTCTACCAATAAAAGCTAACACACCGTATGCCTTCTTAACAACCCTGTCAACCTGGGAGGAAGGAGTACAACCCAATCAGAGCCACCTGTGGAAGCATGGGACATGCAAGGCCAGGTGGAAGGAAGGTACATTGAAGGAATTCAATTTGCCTTTATACCATTTTCCTCCTATGATCCTATGAGGAAGACAGGAACAGGAATAGGCCATTCAGCCCCTCGAGCCTGTTCCACCATTCAATGGGATCATGGCTGATCCTTGGTCTAACTCCATATACCTGCCTTTGACCGATATCCCTTAACATCTTTCCTTAACAAACATTTATCTAGCTCAGGTTTAAGCTTAACAACTGGTCCAGCATGTATTGCTATTTGTGGGAGAGAGTTCCAAACCTTTCCTCCTCACATCTCTCCTGAACGGTCTGGCCCTAATTCTCCGACTGTGCCCCCGGTCATAGAATCCCAAACCAGTGGATGTAGTTTATCTTTCTCCAATCTATCTTTTCCTTTACTTGAAGACTTCGATTAGATCACCGCTGAATTCTCAGGAAAACAGACTGAATTTATATAAGCCGTCCACATAACCTAGCCCTGAAATCTAGGTATCATTCTTCAAAACCACTGCTACTGGTTTTTCAATGTTTGTACACAACTGTCCCTTATTGTCACTCGCTAAATATTATTAGTTAAATAGCTGCCCTGCAGAGTTGCCTTACTCTATTGTTTTGTAAGCCCATGTTTCTCCTCTCCTGCTACCTGTTTAGCTTAAAATCTTCTCTACAGCACTAATTATCTGAGTCACCAGTGCTCTGGTCCCAGCACGGGTTCAAGCGAAACCCATCTCAATGGAACAGCTCCCTTCCACCCCAGTACTGGTGCCAGTGCCCCACAAAGTGAATGACATTCCATCCTCACCAATCTTAGAGCCTCGCATTTAATCCTTGACTTTTATTGATCCGTTGCCCACTGCTCCAACAATAATCCAGTTTGAGTTCGCTGTTCAAATCCTTTCAGCAGAATCTCCGTTTCCAGTTCTAGCATTGTCCGATCAATCTGTGAATCATCCCAACCCATGGCAGCAGCAGGTGGTAAGAGCAGGCCTCTCGTCAGCCAGGTGACAGAAACAAAATGGAGGCCTCTACCATTCACTACCATTCCTGGAGTTGCAACAACAACTGGGATTGGGGAGGTTGGCTGGTGTAGACAAAATTAGAACATAGAACATTACAGCGCAGTACTGGCCCTTCAGCCCTCAATGTTACGCTGACCTATGAAACCAATCTGAAGCCCATCTAAGCTACACTAATCCATTATCATCCCCATGTTTATTCAGTGACCATTTAAATACCCTTAAATGTGGCAAGTCTACTACTGTTGCAGGCAGGGTGTTCCAAGCCCCTACTCCTCTCTGAGTAAAAAAACTACCTCTGAAATCTGTCCTCTAAAATACCGTCCTATAAAATTACAAAATACTGTGCAAGGACTGTAACAAACATTACATTGGACAAACAGGCAGAAAACTAGCCATCAGGATACATGAACATCAACTAGCCACAAAAGGACATGACCCACTCTCACTAATATCCTTACATACGGATGAGGAAGGACTCCACTTCGACTAGGACAACACGTCCATCCTAGGACAAGCCAAACAAAGACACGCACAAGGATTTCTGGAGGCATGGCATTCCAACCGGAACTCTATCAACAAACACATCGAGTTAGACCCCATCTACCATCCCCTGAGAAAAGGAACAGGAAGTGACTTCACCACAGTAAATAATATCACCACAGGAAATGACATCACCAATCCAAAGAAACCCAGACGTATAAATAGAAAGCAGGAATTTTCAGCATTGTTTTGCCTGAGGCCCACTGAACATGTTACTACTAGGGTAATGAAACATCTGGAAATGAACCTTCCAGCTAAGCGAGCAAACCTACATCCAAAACCTCAACCTGAGCTACAAATCTTCTCAAAACGCATCTGTCCTATATCTATCACTCCTCAACTTAAAGCTATGTCCCCTCGTGCTTGCCATCACTATCCGAGGAAAACGGCTTTCACTGTCCACTTAATTTAATCCTTTGATCACCATCAGTGCCAACAAGACAGGGTCTGATGTCTGTTTTGGCTGGTGTGGATCCAGGACCAATCCCCTTGCCCCTACCCTTGTTGGAAGTCATGGCAATGTGGGTTGGCACTGCAACGGGGCAGCCAGGTTGAAGTTGGAGGAGCTGACCGTGTGACTGATGAGTCGCTGACAGTGATTGTACCTCATCAGATCACTTCATTTGCTACAAAGGGGCCTGTGACGGCCTGCGGTCATGAAAGGCACTATGTAAACGTAAGTCCATCTTTCTTTTCCCAGACAAAAAGGGGAGGTGATGGGTCTATTGATGTTATTACTGCGCTGTCAACCTGGAGACCCAGGTAATGTGGTGGGGATCTGGGCTTGGATTTTGCCATGGCAGCAAGTGTAATTTCAATTCAATAAAAATCTGGAATTAAGGGTCTAATGATGACCATGAATCCACTATTGGAAAAACCCATCTCGTTCACTAATGTCCTTTAGGGAAGGAAACTGCATCCTTACCTGGTCTGGCCTTCTCCACACTCACAGGAATGTACTTGACTCTTAACCTAGTTGGGGATCGACAGTAAATTGCTGGCCTAGTCAGCGACACCTTCATCCTGTAAATGTCTAAACAGGTTAGGAAAGAGGAGCAGGAATAGGTCGTTCAGCCCTTCATGGGTGATCAGCCAACTCAGTAGTCTGTTCCTGTTTTTCCCCTACACCCTTTTAGCCCCAAGTGTATAGCCAACTCGTTCATGAAATCAACCATGATTACTTTCTGTGGTAGTGCATTCCACAGCTTTACCACTGTCTGGGTGAAGAGATTTCTCCTCATCTCTGCCCTAACAGGTTTATCCTTATTGCCCCTGGTTCTGGATTCCCCCTCCATCAGGGACGCCCTTCCTGCATCTAACCTGTCTGGTCCTGTTAGAATTTTATAGGTTTCTCTGAGACTCCCCCACCCCACATTTTTCTAAACTCCAGTGAGTACAATCCTGACCGACTCAACCTCTCCTCATTGGTCAGTCCTGCCATTCCCAGGGATCAGTCTGGTAAACCTTTCCTCAAAAGCAAGAATGTCCTTCCTTGCATAAGGAGACCAAATCTGCACGCAGTATTCTGGTTGTGGCCTCTCCAACCCCCTGTATAATTGTAGCAAGTGTTATCAAGATGTGGGAAAAGCTTTAAGAGAGTTAAAAGCAGCTGATCTGGGAGAACTGCCATGGCCCAGCATGCTTGAAAATAGCTCTGTCTTAAAAGTGCCTTTTCGATCAGTAATCTGTAACGCAGAAATTCCGAACAAGGAGAAAAGCAGACACAGGAAGATCCAAAAACAAGAACCTACAGCTGCCTGGTTTTGAGATAAGAAATGTTGTTTCGTAAATCTTAATTAGTAGTTTATCAGAGTAATATTATAAAAGGGAAGGTAACAGATAGGTTAGAGAAAGAAACGGTTAATAATGGTTAGTTAATTATTCTCTGTTTTCTTTTAAGAAATCAAGTTGTTAATTTTACTTTACGTAGTTCTTGGCCGCTCGAATTTTTACAGATTACTGCACGGGATAAATCTTTTCTGTGTTGCTGGTTGAAGTTAAGCAGGAGAGTTTACCCCGTGTCGTAACACAAGTGAACCTGCTCCTGTAATTAAATCTTCTCTACGAAGGTCAACACACCATGTGCATTATTGACCACCTGCTTGCTTACTTTCAGATGGTTTGTATGTGAGTTTGAAGTATGAGTATGAGAAGACAGTTCTCATTGTAGCTCAATCTGATTCTGTCCTCATTTGCATAACGCCTTGCAGAACTTATTTGATAAGAGAAAGTAAGTACGGCCAATGCTGGCGATCAGAGATAAGAGTGTGACGCTGGAAAAGCACAGCCGGTCAGGCAGCATCCAAGGAGCAGGAGGGGCGACGCTTTGGGCATGAGCCCTTTGTCAGGATACAGGAGCGCAAACCCTAAGGCACAGGTCCTGGAGTAGAGTGGTGCTGGAAAAGCACAGCAGTTCTGGCAGCATCCGAGGAGCAAGAAAATCGACGTTTCAGGCAAAAGCCCTTCATCAGGAATACAGGCAGAGTGCCTGCAGGGTGGAGAGGTAAATGAGAGGAGGGTGGGGGTGGGGAGTAAGTAGCATAGAGTACAATAGGTGCGGATGAAGGTGATAGGTCAGGGAGGAGGGTGGGGGAAGGAAGCAAACAGTACAATGGGTGAATGGGGGTGGGGTGAAGGTGATAGGTCAGAGAGGAGGGTAAGTGGATAGGTGGAAAAGATGGGCTGGTAGGACATGTCATGGGGATGGTGCTGAGCTGGAAGTTTGGAACTAGGGTGAGGTGGGGGAAGGGGAAATTAGGAAACTGTTGAAGTCCACATTGATGCCCTGGGGTTGAAGTGTTCCGAGGCGGAAGATGAGGCGTTCTTCCTCCAGGCGTCTGGTGGTGAAGGAACGGCGGTGAAGGAGGTACAGGACCTCCATGTCCTCGGCTGAGTGGGAGGGGGAGTTGAAATGTTGGACCACAGGGTGGTGTGGTTGATTGGTGCGGGTGTCCCAGAGTTGTTCCCTGAAGCGCTCTGCTAGGAGGCGTCCAGTCTCCCCAATGTAGAGGAGACCGCATCGGGAGCAAAGGATACAGTAAGTGATATTGATGGATGTGCAGGTAAAGCTTTGATGGATGTGGAAGGCTCCTTTGGGGCCTTGGATGGAGGTGAGGGAGGAGGTGTGGGCACAGGTTTTGCAATTCCTGCGGTGGCAGGGGAAGGTGCCAGGATGGGAGGGTGGGTTGTTGGGGGCGCGTGGACCTGACCAGGTAGTCACCAAGGGAACGGTCTTTGCGGAAGGTGGAAAGGGGTGGGGAGGGAAATATATCCCTGGTGGTGGGGTCCATTTGGAGGTGGCGGAAATGTCAGCGGATGATTTGGTTTATGCGAAGGTTGGTAGGGTTCTGTCCTTGTTACGGTTGGAGGGGTGGGGTCTGAGGGCAGAGGTGCAGGATGTGGATGAGATGCATTGGAGGGCACCTTTAACCACGTGGGAAGGGAACTTGCGGTCTCTAAAGAAGGAGGTCATCTTGTGTGTTCTGTGGTGGAACTGGTCCTCCTGGGAGCAGATACGGCGGAGGCGGAGGAATTGGGAATACGGGATGGCATTTTTGCAAGAGGTAGGGTGGGAAGAGGTGTAATCCAGGTAGCTGTGGGAGTCGGTGGGTTTGTAAAAAATGTCAGTGTCAAGTCGGTCGTCATTAATGGAGATGGAGAGGTCCAGGAAGGGGAGGGAGGTGTCAGAGATGGTCCAGGTAAATTTAAGGTCAGGGTGGAATGTGTTGGTGAAGTTGATGAATTGCTCAACCTCCTCGCGGGAGCACGAGGTGGCGCCAATGCAGTCATCAATGTAGTGGAGGAAGAGGTGAGGAGTGATGCCGGTGTAATTACGGAAGATAGACTGTTCTACGTAGCCAACAAAGAGACAGGCATAGCTGGGGCCCATATGAGTGCCCATGCCTACTCCTTTGGTCTAGAGGAAGTGGGAGGATTCAAAGGAGAAATTGTTAAGGGTGAGGACCAGTTTGGCCAAACGAATGAGAGTGTCGGTGGAAGGGTACTGTTTGGGACGTCAGGAGAGGAATAAACGTAGGGCTTGGAGGCCCTGGTCATGGCGGATGGAGGTGTAGAGGGATTTATCTCTCCACCCTTCAGGCACTCTGCCTGTATTCCTGATGAAGGGCTTTTGCCCGAAACATCAATTTTCCTGCTCCTTGGATGCTGCCTGAACTGCTGTGCTTTTCCAGCATCACTCTACTCCAGGGCCTGGTTTCCAGCATCTGCAGTCATTGTTTTTACCTGAGTCACAGGTCGACAACTGTCCTGGCCGAGATCAGAGTGTCATGGGGACAGTCTGGTTTCTGTAGTTTTGTACAATCAGGCCAGTGTCGGGCTGACTACAGGAAGCTGTGATCTTTCAAAGTGTTCTGAATGGTTAACTTGGCCCAAACATTTGACAGATCTTTTCCCTCAGCATGCTTTCTAATTAAAATTATCTCCCAATGCATTGGTTTTGGCAATATTCTATTCAAATTGAGTACATTGACAAAGCCAGCAGGAGCAGCCTGAGGGCTGATACCTACATCAGGAAATGTACAGAAGTGAAATTATGGTATTTCTGCTGCACTTCCCGATTCATGTCAATCATTCTTACAAGATAATACATGGCTTGGAAAGGGTGGACGCTAAGAAACTTTTTCCGTTAGGTGGAGAGACTAGGACCCGTGGGCACAGCCTTCGGATTAGAGGGGGTCAATTCAGAACAGAAATGCGGAGACATTTCTTCAGCCAGAGAGTGGTGGGCCTGTGGAATTCATTGCCACGGAGTGCAGTGGAGGCCGGGACGCTAAATGGCTTCAAGGCCGAGATTGTTAAATTCTAGATGTCACAAGGAATTAAGGGCCACGGGGAGAATGCGGGTAAGTGGAGTTGAAATGCCCATCAGCCATGATTGAATGGCGGAGTGGACCCGATGGGCCGAATGGCCTTACTTCCACTCCTATGTCTTAATCAAAGGAATGGGTCACATTCTCTGGCGTTTGGAAGAATGAGAGTTAATTTCATTGGAATATAGAAAATTCTTAGACCATTTAATAAGGTAAATGCTGGGAAGCTGTATTGAGGTAAGGATTTGGTCATTCAGGATTTGAAAATTAGGCAAATTCTCTTTTCTTAAGTGTGTGTGAATCTTTGGAATTCTCCAGCCCAGATGATCATTGACTATGCATGAGGCTGAGATCAACAGACTCTGGATGAGGCAGGGATTCAAGGGATAAGGGTGAGATATTGAAGATGAGGGAGAAGATCAGCAATGATTAGGGTCGAGGGGAGCTGCTTCTTTTACTGATATTCTTGTGGTGTGCTGCCAGGATGGGGGATTCAGAGTTGGTGTTGCAAAATGCGCTTTCCTTGAGCATGTTGTAGTCTGAAGTCCTGAAGAAGGGTTATACCCGAAATAGTGACTTGTCCAACTCCTGAGGCTGCCTGGTTTGCTGCATTCTTCCAGCCTCCTGCTTGTCTACCTTGGATTCCAGCAGCTGCATTTTATTTTGCCTGTTCTAGCCTGGAGCTATGGATAATAATGGTGGGGAATCTATTGTTCTCTCCATCACATGGTTGAACAGGAATCTCTCCCATTCTGACAAGCTGATGGGCATTAGACTGACTTATAAGTTGCTACTCAATGTGTTTGACCTTGTGTTGGATGCAGTTAGCTCTTCACATCTGGAGAATGGGGACTCGAACCCAGAGCTTCTGACACCAAGACAGGGGCACCACCAGTGACCTCCTGTAACTCTGTGTAAACTGTGAGATGATATCCTTGAAATTAACCAGAAAGTCTTCCATTTAAATAGCATCTTAGCACATCTTGAAATTCTTGCAACTAATTACTTTGGCGTACACTGACTATGTTAACTTTGACAGTGTCTCTCTTTCTCCTACCACTGAGAAGGATAAAGAGCAGAAATATAATTCACTTCCAAATCATCCTGACTAGGGAGGTGGGGGGGGGGGGGGGGTCGTTCTATGTTCTTTAATGGGAAATGGACATTGCTGGAAATGACAGCTTTTGTCATATTATCCTGGAATTGATTGGCTTGCTCTGCCATTGCAGAAGGTATTTAAGATCCAGTCACATTTGGGGCGGCACAGTGGCTCAGTGGTTAGCACTGCTGCCTCAAAGCGCAAGAGACCTGGGTTCAACTCCCGCCTCAGGCAACTGCCTGGGTAGGGTTTGCACATTCTCCCCGCGTCTGCATGGGTTTCCTCCGGGTGCTCCGGTTTCCTCCCTCAGTCCAAAAATAATGTGCAGATTAGGTGAGTTGCCCGTAGTGTTAGGTGAGGGGGTAATATGTATGGGAATGGGTTTGGGTGGGTTGTCTTCGGAGGGTCGGTGTGGACATGTTGGGCCGAAGGGCCTGTTTCCACACTAAGTAGTCATAGAGTCATAGAGATGTACAGCATGGAAACAGACCCTTCGGTCCAACCCGTCCATGCGGACGAGATATCCCAACCCAATCTAGTCCCACCTGCCAGCACCCGGCCCATATCCCTCCAAACCCTTCCTATTCATATACCCATTCAGAGGCCTTTTAAATGTTGCAATTGTACCAGCCTCCACCACATCCTCTGGCAGCTCATTCCATACACGTACCACCCTTGCATGAAAACGTTGCCCCTTAGGTCTCTTTTATATCTTTCCCCTCTCACCCTAAACCTATGCCCTCTAGTTCTGGACTCCCCAACCCCAGGGAAAAGACTTTGCCTATTTATCCTATCCATGTCCCTCATGGTTTTGTAAACCTCTATGAGGTCACCCCTCAGCCTCTGACGTTCCAGGGAAAACAGCCCCAGCCTGTTCAGCCACTCCCTGTAGGTCAGATCCTCCAACCCTGGCAACATCCTTGTAAATCTTTTCTGTACCCTTTCAAGTTTCACAACATCTTTCCGACAAGAAGGAGACCAGAATTGCACACAATATTCCAACAGTGGCCTAACCAATGTCCTGTACAGCCGCAACATGACCTCCCAACTCCTGTACTCAATACTCTGACCAATAAAGGAAAGCATACCAAACACCTTCTTCAGTATCCTATCTACCTGCAAGTCCACTTTCAAGGAGCTATGAAACTGCACTCCAAGGTCTCTTTGTTCAGCAACACTCCCTAGGACCTTACCATTAAGTGTATAAGTCCTGCTAAGATTTGCTTTCCCAAAATGCAGCACCTCGCAGTTATCAGAATTAAACTCCATCTGCCACTCCTCAGCCCATTGGCCCATCTGATCAAGATCCTGTTGTATTCTGAGGTAACCTTCTTCGCTGTCCACTACACCTCCAATTTTAGTGTCATCTGCAAACTTACTAACTGTACCTCTTTTGCTCGCATCCAAATCATTTATGTAAATGACAAAAAGTAGAGGACACAGCACCGATCCTTGTGGCACTCCACTGGTCACTGGCCTCCAGTCTGAAAAACAACCCTCCACCACTACCCTCTGTCTTCTACCTTTGAGCCAGTTCTGTATCCAAATGGATAGTTCTCCCTGTATTCCATGAGATCTAACCTTGCTAATCAGTCTCCCATGCGGAACCCTCTAGTCGAACGCCTTACTGAAGTCCATCTAAATCACATCTACCGCTCTGCCCTCATCAATCTTCTTTGTTACTTCATCAAAAAACTCAATCGAGTTTGTGAGACATGATTTCCCACACACAAAGCCATGTTGACTATCCCTAATCAGTCCCTGCCTTTCCAAATACATGTACATCCTGTCCCTCAGGATTCCCTCCAACAACTTGCCCACCACTGAGGTTAGGCTCACCAGTCTATAGTTCCCTGGCTTGTCTTTACCACCCTTCTTAAACAGTGGTACCACGTTAGCCAACCTCCAGTCTTCTGGCATCTCACTTGAGACTATCGATGATACAAATATCTCAGCAAGAGGCCTAGCAATCCCTTCTCCAGCTTCCCACCGAGTTCTCGGGTACACCTGATCAGGTCCTGGGGAATTATCCACCTTTAACCGTTTCAAGACCTCCAGCACTTCCTCCTCTGTAATCTGGACATTTTGCAAGATGTCACCATCTATTTCCCTACAGTCTATATCTTCCATATCCTTTTCCACAGTAAATACTGATGCAAAATATTCATTTAGTATCTCCCCCATTTTCTGTGGCTCCACACAAAGGCTGCCTTGCTGATCTTTGAGGGGCCCTATTCTCTCCCTAGTTACCCTTTTGTCTCTAATATATTTGTAAAACCCCTTTGGATTCTCCTTAATTCTATTTGCCAAAGCTAATTCATGTCCCCGTTTTGCCCTCCTGATTTCCCTCTTAAGTATACTCCTACTTTCTTTATACTCTTCTAAGGATTCACTCGATCTATCCTGTCTATATCTGACATATGCTTCCTTCTTTTTCTTAACCAAACCCTCAATTTCTTTAATCATCCAGCATTCCCTATAGTTACCAGCCTTCCCTTTCACCTTGACAGGAATATACTTTCTCTGGATTCTTGTTATCTCATTTCTGAACGCTTCCCCTTTTTCAGCCGTCCCTTTACCTGTGAACATCTGCCTCCAATCACCTTTTGAAAGTTCTTGCCTGATACCGTCAAAATTGGCCTTTCTCCAATTTAGAACTTCAACTTTTAGATCTGGTCTATCCTTTTCCATCATTGTTTTAAATAGAATTATGGCCACTGGCCCCAAAGTGCTCCCCCACTAACACCCCAGTCACCTGCCCTGCCTTATTTCCCAAGAGTAGGTCAAGTTTTGCACCTTCTCTCGTAGGTGCATCCACATACGGAATCAGAAATTGTCTTGTATACACTTAAAACATTCCTCTCCATCTAAAACTTTAACACTATGGCAGTCCCAGTTGATGTTTGGAAAGTTAAAATCCCCTACCATAACCACCCTATTATTCTTACAGATAGCTGAGATCTCCTGACAAGCTTGTTTCTCAATTTCCCTCTGACTATTTGGGGGTCTATAATACAATCCCAATAAGGTGATCATCCCTTTCTTATTTCTCAGTTCCACCCAAATAACTTTCCTGGATGTATTTCCAGGAATATCCTCCCTCAGCACAACTGTAATGCTATCCCTTATCAAAAATGCCACTCCCCCTCCTCTTTTGCCTCCCTTCCTATCCTTCCTGTAGCATTTGTATCCTGGAACATTAAGCTGCCAGTCCTGCCCATCCCTGAGCCATGTTTCCGTAATTGCTATGATATCCCAGTCCCATGTTCCTAACTATGCCCTGACTTCATCTGCCTTCCCTGTTAGGCCCCTTGCATTGAAATAAATGCAGTTTAATTTATTAGTCCTACCTTGTCCCTGCCTGCCCTGACTGTTTGACTCACTTCTGTTCTCAGCTGTACCCGTCTCAGATCGATCTCTTTCCTCACTATCTCCCTGGGTCCCCCCCCCCCAACCTTTCTAGTTTAAATCCTCCCAAGCAGTTCTAGAAAATTTCCCTGCCAGTATATTAGTCCCCTTCCAATTTAGGTGCAATCCATCCTTATTGTACAGGTCACTTCTACCCCAAAAGAGATTCCAATGATCCAAAAACATGAATCCTTCTCCCATACACCAGCTCCTCATCCATGCATTCATCTGCTCTATCCTCCTATTCCTGCCCTCACTAGCTCGTAGCACTGGGAGTAATCCAGATATTACTACCCTTGAGGACCCCCTTTTTAAAATTCTACCTAACTCTCTCTAATCTCCCTTCAGAATCTCAACCTCATCCCTTCCAATGTCGTTGGCTCCAATGTGGACAATGACCTCTTGCTGGTCCCTCTCCTACGTGAGAACATTCTGCACCCTCTCTGAGACATCCTTGATCCTGGCACCAGGGAAACAACACACCATTCTGCTTTTTCTCTGCTGGCCACAGAAACGTCTGTCTGTACCTCGGACTACAGAATCCCCTAACACAATTGATCTCTTGGAAGCCGATGTACCCCCTCGTTGCATTAGAGCCAGTCTTAATACCAGAAACTTGGCTGTTTGTGCTACGTTCCCCTGAGAATCCATCACCCCTACATTTTCCAAAACAGCATACCTGTTTGAAATGGGTATATCCACAAAAGACTCCTGCCCTAGGTGCCGACCTCTCTTACCCTTCCTGGAGTTAACCCATCTATGTGACTGTATCTGAGACTTTCCCCCCTTCCTATAACTGCCATCCATCACATACTGTTGCTGTTGCAAATTCCTCATCGCTTCTATCTGTCTCTCCAACCTATCCACTCAATCTGATATGATTCGCATCCAACAGCATTTATGGCAGATATAATCCACAGTAACCCTTAAACTCTCTTTAAACTCCCACATCTGACAAAAAGTGCATATCACTGTACTAAGGGCCATTTTTGCTCCTTCACAATCTACAGACCCAGCAAATAACACCATCTTATTCCTCTACAAACACTGCACCAGGTTAAATTAATAGCTATGGCTTATATTTTAAGTTTAATCAAGAGACTTATCTCCAAGAACATATAATCAAGAAAGGATCCACAGTACCCACTACTGCAACCTTTCTCTTGGACAGACTTATAACAACAATTAACTTATCTGATTCTGTGCTGTGAACTTTGCCCAACAGTTCCTCCAAGATTAGTTGTGAATTTCACTGTTTGTTAATTTTCCCAGATGCACGTCGATGTCCAGCGATACACGAATTCAAACAGCAAAGGCAGTAACTGTGCAGGTTCTCGCTCTCGCTCTCGCTCTCTCTCTCCTGCACTGTCCTCACCATGTGCTTCCTTTGTCTGCTCTTCTCCCTTTTAAACTGCTGTTGTTTTGACTTTCTTTCTCCCAAAATTCCAAAACAATGCAACAGCGTATAAAAAAGGAATTGCTGCTCCTGGAATTTGAGGAAATCGCCTCCAACACCTAAAATACCTCAAAAAAAAGAGCAGCTCTTACAGCCAGAAATTTTTCCCATCCTCCATCTTGGATTACCCAGAATCCTCTAATTACATTGGCGTACACTGACTATGTTAACTTTGACAGTGTCTCTCTTTCTCCTACCACTGAGAAGGATAAAGAGCAGAAATATAATTCACTTCCAAATCATCCTGACTGGGGGGGTGGGGGGGAGCGTTCTATGTTCTTTAATGGGTAATGGACATTGCTGGAAATGACAGCTTTTGTCATATTATCCTTGAACTGATTGGCTTTCTCCACCATTGTAGAAGGCATTTAAGATCCAGTCACATCACTGAAGTCATATTTAAGCCAACCCACGATGGCTTTTCCTTTCCAACAAGATGAGTTTTTACAACAATCAAGTGGCAACTTCATGGTCGCTCTCACTGACAGTGGATCTCCATTCCAGATTTCATGAGTTGAGTTCAGATTTCACCATGTTCTACTGCGGGATTTGAACCCACCTCCCCAAACTATCATAGTAAAACCAGAAAGTGCTGGAGAAACTCAGCACATCTGCCAGCATCAGTCAAGAATACAATAAGAGTTCGCTTTTCAAGTCCAGTAACCCTTCGTCAGAAAGCCATGAATTTTTCTTCTGTTCCGATGAAGGGTCACGGACTTGAAATGTCAACTCTGCTTTCTCTCCACTGGTGCTGCCAGCCCTGCTGAGTTCCTCCAGCACTTCCTGATTTTATTTCAGACTTGCAGCATCCTCAGTTCTTTGAATTATTTATCCGTGCACTATTAGCCTGGGCCTTGTGACGATGAGTCCATTGACAAGTCCAATTTGCTGGAGCTCAGCGGAGGGAGGGAAGACAATGGCCTTGTGGTATTAATACTGGCCCATTAATCCAGGGACCCTGGTGATGTTCTGAGGGGCAAAGTTCAAAACCTGCCTTGATCGATGTGGGAATTGACTCTCGCACAAATGTGGAATTAAGAGTCAGATTGTTGTGGGTGGAAACCCCATCTGGCTTGTTAATATCCTTGAAGGAAGGAAATCTGCCTTCCTTACCCAGTCTGGCCTGCATGAGTCTGCAGACCCATGGCAATGGGATTATCTTTTAACTGTTGCCTGGCAAACCAGGATGGAGAATAAATGCTGCTGTAGCCCACAGTAGAAAACTGTGAGTCAACGTTTCAGGCCTAAACCCTTCATCAGGAATTCATCAGACATTCCTGATGAAGGGCTTATGCCAAAACATCGACTCTCTTGCTCCTTGGATACTGCATGACCTGCTGTGCTTTTCCAGCACCACACTTTTCGACTCTGATCTTCAGCGTCTGCAGTCCTCACTTTCTCCTAGTTGCTATAGTCCACATCCAATGAAATAAAGTACCATGACACAGACGTTACAGCATAACCTTGAATCTCCAGCCTCCCTCAACAAAAAAACCATCAGTACAAATACTGCAGTGATTCAGGACCCACTTCCTTACCATGACTAAACATTCAGCAATAAATTCCAACTTCATCAGCAATGTCATAATTTTAAAGAAAAACACGGTTTTGAAAACTTCACCAACTTTACAAAACAAATTTAAAAAGTGAAACTTTTCGAGCCAGATTGGCAATAGCTAGAGGAACTCCAGATGAAATGTTTAGAATTATTAACTTTAAATTAAAATTGGATTATGAAACTTTACTTCCGACACTTTCACTAAAACTATGGATTTTTGCTTTTCCACCAGTTTGTCAAATACCACGTCTGATTTTACGACCTCCACTTTATTAATTTCTGCTTCAAGCTCCAGAACCTGTTATTCCTAAATGTGAGTTCTGTCATATTTTTGTGTGATTGGGTATTAATGTAAATAGCATACTTCCTTTTTTTTAATTCATTGAAGAAATGTAATTGCAACTAAGCTCATTTCTGTATGCAAATGAGTCCTGACCGTTCTAATTTTCATTTTCAAACAGATAAGCTTAATTACAATTTCTGATACAGTGCTTTCCCTAAGGGGGTGTCTAAAAAATTCATGAAACAACCCCAAACGTACAATTCTCACTGTAGCAGTGAAGACCTGCCCTCCCAGAGGGCAAAGACTTTGATAAATCAGTGCAGGAAACTGGTGCCTCAACTCTGTGGGAATTCAGCGAGTTTAAATGTTTCGGTCACTGTACATCCACATCTAAATTACTTTCTTTATGTTGACGAAGCCCCATAGATCATTTCTAGCCAATCCTTCACGTCTAATTACTTCAAATTGTAACCATCCAAATGCCAACAACAACTTGCATTTGTATAGCATCTTTAATGCAGTAGAAATATCCCAAGGTGTTTTACAGCAGGTAAATCAAGTAGAATTTGACACCAACACCCACAAAATCATTGAAGAGTTACAGCACCAGAGGTCATTCTGCCCATCGAGCCCATGACAGCTTTTTGTAAGAGCAATTCAGGTAACTTGGAATGATCCCCTTCAGTGTCACAGAAGCAAAATCCTTGAACTTCCTCCCTAATAGCACTGCAGCCCCACATCATTCACCATCACCCTCTCTAGGGATGGGCACTTAGAGATGGCCTAGTCAGTGACAGCCGAATCTCATGAATGAACAAAAGAAGTCCCAACTGACTCTCTCTTTCCCGAAGTCCTGCAATTTCATGTTTTATGCTAATTCCCTTTGAAGTAGACAGGCAGGAGGCTGGAAGATCTCAGCGAGCCAGGCAGCATCCGGAGGTGGAAAAGTTGTTGTATCGGGTATGACCCATCTTCAGGACTGAAAGCACAATCCCTGGGCATGTTCTAGCCTGAAGTCCGGAAGAAGGGCTACACCTGAAACATCGATTTCTCCACCTCCTGATGCTGCCTGGCATGCTATGTTCTTCCAGCCTCCTGTTTGTCCCTCCTGATGCTGCCTGGCTTCCTGTGTTCCTCCAGCCTCCTGCTTGTCCCTCCTGATGCTGTCTGGCTTCCTGTGTTCCCCCAGCCTCCTGCCTGTCCCTCCTGATGCTGCCTGGCTTCCTGTGTTCCTCCAGCCTCCTGCTTGTCCCTCCTGATGCTGCCTGGCTTCCTGTGTTCCCCCAGCCTCCTGCCTGTCCCTCCTGATGCTGCCTGGCTTCCTGTGTTCCTCCAGCCTCCTGCCTGTCTACTTTGGATTCCAGCATCTGCAGTTATTTTTTATCTAATTCCCTTTTGAAAGGCTCAGTTGAAGTTGCCTCCAGCTCTTTTTCAGGTAATACGTCTAAGGCATCACGGACTGATTAACAGATGCATCTTCAGAGAGGTTGTTTTTAACATGGTGTCCTTAGAAAATGAGCAAGGCGGAGAGCAGAAGAGTTCTATAAAGAAAACTGCAGCTGAAGACGAAGCCAAAAAAGCTGGAGTGGGTAAAATCAGGGCTGGACAATAGGCCCGAATTGGAAGCGTCCACATATCTTGCAGGAGGTTACAGAGATAGGGACAGAGAGCTTGGAAGACAAGGATGAACCTTTTAAAATCAAGGCAAAGCAACAGATGGAAAGTGGGGTTATTGGGGTGGCAGGGTTCACTGTTGGAATGAAACATCTCCTTTCCCCGTCAGCTGGATGTACAAAGCTCACATGGTCCTATTTGAAGAAGAGTAGAAGAGGTGTGATGTCCTGGTCTCCTGGCCATAGGCCGCATCTGGCAGTGATGGTATTGAATTGAATTGATTGATTGTCATGTGTACCGAGACACAGTGAAAAGCTTTGTCTTGTGAGCAATACAGGCAGATCACAGAGTTAAATAGCATAGATAGTGAATAATAGGTAAACAGCAGCAAAAATAAAAACAGGCGAATGTTAGGAGTTTGTGAGTCCATTCAGTATTCTAACAACAGTAGGGTAGAAACTGTTATGAAACCGGCTGGTGCATGTGTTCAGGCTTCTGTACCTTCTCCCTGATGGTAGTAGTTGTAGAAAAACATTGCCAGGGTTGGATGGATCTTTGAGAATGCCTTGACAGTGGGCCTGTTGATGGATTCTACAGATGAGAGGTTGGCCTTTGTGATTGTCCGGGCCAAGTTCACCACTCTCTGTAACCGTCTCCGATGTTGAATGGTACAGTTGCCACACCAGGTAGTGATACATCCAGACAGAATGCTCTCGATGGCGCACCTATAAAAGTTAGCAAGGGTATTCATCATCATGCCAAATTTCCTCAGCTGCCTGAGGAAGAAGAGACATTTTTGATCCTTTGTAACCAGTGTATCCACATGAAGAGTCCAAGAAAGCTTGTTGTGGATGGTATCATAGGAATGTCACTGGGCAAGCTATCCAGAATCCCAGGCCAATGTTCTAGGGTCATGGGTTCGAATCCCACCAGGGCAGATGGTGAAATAGAAATCAGGAATAACAAGCCAACCTTAAGGTGGGCCATGTAACTGCTGTTGATTCTCATAAAACCCATCTTCGTGGCCTTTAGAGAAGGAAATCTCCCACCTTTACCACGTCTGGCCTATTTGCAATTCCAGACCCACAGCAATGTTGCTGACGCTAATTGCCCTCTGGATAATTAAGGATAAGGAATGAATGAATTTGAAAAAAATGTATCCATAAACCAATGTCATTAAAACCAGTGACCTGATCGTTAAAACTGGTGATATGATCATGATCACACTGCTGCGAGCAACAATACGTTTTACAGAAATTGGTCGGACATGTTTTTTTTAATTCATTTGTGATTTTTAGGTGTCACTGGCTGGGCCCAGCATTTATTGCCCATCCCTAATTGCCCTTGAGAAGCTGTCTCCTTGAACCATTGCAGTCCACCTGCCGTGGGTAGACCCACAATGTCATTAGAGAAGGAATTCCAGGATTTTGACCCAGTAACGGTGATATTTCCAAACCAGGATGGGGAGTGGCTTGGAGGGGAACTTGAAGTTGGTGGTTTTCCCACATATCTGCAGCCCTTGTCCTTCTCGATGGTAGTGGTCCTGGGTTTGGAAGGTGTTGTCTAAGGATTCTTGATGAATTTTTACAGTGCATCTTGTAGAAAATACACACTGCTGCTACTGAGCGTCGGTGGTGGAGGGAGTGGATGTTTGTGGATGTGGTGCCAATCAAGTGGGCTGCTTTGTCCTGGATAGTTTCAAGTTTCTTCAGTATTATTGGAGCTGCAGCCATCCGGGCAAGTGGGGAGTATTTCACCACTGTCCTGACCTGTGCCTTGTGGATGATGGATATGCTTTGGGGAAGTAAGTTACTCGCTGCAATAATCACCTGATGAAGGAGAGGCGCTCTGAAAGCTAGTGCTTCCAATTAAACCTGTTGGACTATAACCTGGTGTTGTGTGATTTATAACTTTGTACACCCCAGTCCAACACCGGCATCTCCGAATCATGCAATAATCCTAGCCTCATAATGTTCCCTACATTACAGCAGGGACTATACAAGAAAAAAACATAATCAGCCGTCAAGTACTTTGGGATATCCTGAGGTTGTAAAATGCATGTCCTTACTGCCTCTGTGATTCCAAAATGACAACATTTGATGTCGTACATGTGCCCCTCTTACTGAATGTACCAGCTCATGGACCAACTGGAACTACACTTGACCCACGCTCGGACAGAGCTTCACTTTCACAGTGGCTCAGTGGTTAGCACTGCTGTCTCACAGAACCATGGTCCCAGGTTCGATTCCAACCTCGGGTGACTGTCTGTGTGGAGTTTGCACATTCTCCCTGTGTCTGCATGGGTTTCCTCCGGATGCTCCGGTTTCCTCCCACAGTCCAAAGATGTGCTAAATTGCCCATAATGTTAGGTTCTTCATTCAGAGAGAAACGGGTCTGGGTGGGTTACTCTTCAGAGGGTCAGTGTGGACTGGTTGGGCCGAAGGGCCTGTAGAGGATCTAATCAAACTCAGTTCCTGTAGCCAGGACACAGAAAGAATGAGCTCATCAGTCTAAGATTCATTTCAACCCAGATCTGAAGGGTGAAAGATCAATGTCTGGCACATGGCTCACTCAATATCGCTTTCTTAACAAAGATATATTTAACAGTTATACGATGTTGTTGTCCTGTACGTTGTAAATTCAGTCATGCTAGCACTAGATTACTAGGTTTATGCCAATTATTGCAATTATTTAAACTGCATTTCCCTTAAAGATCTTCACCCTTAACAATTGTTATCTCTGAACCAATTTAACCTTCCCATGTGCTCCAGTCACAGTGAGGTACTTGTTCTCACCGTATCCGAGTGTATTAATGTTACACATGGTCCTGATTGAATTAAGAATTGAATGTAGCAATTACTTCATTAGGATGTGGAGAGATCCCTTTAATTGCAGTAATGAATCCTGGTAATCTCTTCAACCTCTGCAGTGTATGCTTCAATTATCCTGTCACCCAGTGATACCAGTGTAAGAAAACCCAACGTTATCAATAAATAAAGACTTAATCCCATGTAATTAACCAGTTCAATGCTGGAACTTTGTCACTGTCTCCTGCCTGCGATCACAACCGTCTGATTTCTCCTTAATCCTCTCTTCGTGTGTCAGCCGTGTATTATGGGGTGTGCCCACATCTCTTGGTTTAAAATGCTTTGGCTTCATGTTTCCATTCCAGCACTTCAAGTGCAAAACCTGAACTGAGGCCACCACTGCAGCACCAACCGAACTGGAAGTGACACCTTTTTATACAAGAGACTGAACCAAAGCTTCTCCTGGTCAAAGAATCCACAGAAGACCAGGGAGGTTCTCCCCCACTTTCCCCAATATTTATCCCCTAAACGACATCACTAATAAGCCAACCTCCTGCCATGTCTCCCTACGACACAACAGCTACTCGAAGGTGTTTGGGTAGTGGGTGATAGAAATTCAAGTCTTTGGTGTTTTTTTTTAGGGGATCTTCTCACACACGGTGAGTTTCTTATTCTGACCATTTTCTTTTTTATGGATTGTGGTCACTTGACATCCCAGATTTTGCTCACTTCAGTATCAAGTGTTGATGGATGCAGTTAAATGCCCCCTCTCCCATGCTACTGCAAACTGTTACACTTTTATATTGGAGGGCTCTGGTCTGGAGTAGTGATTGCAAACCAAAATTAACCTCACCTGGATTTGCTAAGTCCTCTGGTCAGGATGTTGAGCGTGAGGTCTTATTGGCCATGCCTTAGTGAATACTTAGCTGAAAATGTGTTGCTGGAAAAGCGCAGCAGGTCAGGCAGTATCCAAGGAGCAGGAGAATCGACGTTTCGGGCATGAGCCCTTCTTCAGGAATGACGAAAGTGTGTCCAGCAGGCTAAGATAAAAGGTAGGGAGGAGGGAATTGGGGGAGGGGCATTGGAAATGCAATAGGTGGAAGGAGGTCAAGGTGAGGGTGATAGGCCGGAGTGGGGGTGGGGGCAGAGAGGTCAGGAAGAAGATTGTAGGTTAGGAAGGCGGTGCTGAGTTCGAGGGATTTGACTGAGACAAGGTGGGGGGAGGAGAGATGAGGAAACTGGAGAAATCAGAGTTCATCCCTTGTGGTTGGAGGGTTCCTAGGCGGAAGATGAGGCGCTCTTCCTCCAACCGTCGTGTTGCTATGGTCTGGCGATGGAGGAGTCCAAGGACCTGCATGTCCTTGGTGGAGTGGGAGGGGGAGTTGAAGTGTTGAGCCATGGGGTGGTTGGGTTGGCTGGTCCGGGTGTCCCAGAGGTATTCTCTGAAACGTTCCCCAAATGGGCGGCCTGTCTCCCCAATGTAGAGGAGGCCACATCGGGTGCAGCGGATGCAGTAAATGATGTGTGTGAAGGTGCAGGCGAATTTGTGGCAGATATGGAAGGATCCCTTGGGGCCTTGGAGGGAAGTAAGGGGGGAGGTGTGGGCGCAAGTTTTGCATTTCTTGCGGTTGCAGGGGAAAGTGCCGGGAGTGGAGGTTGGGTTGGTGGGGGGTGTGGACCTGACGAGGGAGTCACGGAGGGAGTGGTCTTTTCAGAACGCTGATAGGGGAGGGGAGGGAAATATATCCCTGGTGGTTGGGTCCGTTTGGAGGTGGCGGAAATGACGACGGATGATACGATGTATATGGAGGTTGGTGGGGTGGTAGGTGAGGACCAGTGGAGTTGTGTCCTGTTGGCGATTGGAGGGGCGGGGCTCAAGGGCAGAGGAGCGGGAAGTGGATGGCACTCTTACAGGGGGCCTTCTGCTGAGGCCTCACCTTCATTCCCCTACGCTCTCAGATTAACGAGTTCAACATGCGGCGAGACATCGAGCAATTCTTCTGCTGCCTTCGTCTCTGCGCCTACTTCTTCAACCAGGATTCTCGCCCACCCTCTGACGACCCCCTCTCCTGCCTCCAACACACCCCATCCATCTGGACACCCCGTGCTGGCCTCTTACCCGCCCTCGATCTCTTCATAGCCAACTGCCGCCGCGACATTAACCACCTCAACCTCTCCACCCCCTCACCCACTTCAACCTCTCACCCTCGGAACGTGCAGCCCTCCACTCCCTCCGTTCCAACCCCAACCTCACTATCAAACTGGCAGACAAGGGAGGCGCGGTAGTAGTTTGGCGCACCGACCTTTACACCGCTGAGGCTAAACGCCAGCTCGCGGACACCTCCTCCTACTGCCCCCTTGACCATGACCCCACCTCCCACCACCAAACCATCATCTCCCAGACCGTCCATAACCTCATCACCTCAGGGGATCTCCCATCCACCGCCTCCAACCTCATAGTCCCACAACCCCGCACCGCCCGTTTCTACCTCCTTCCCAAAATCCACAAACCTGACTGCCCCGGCCGACCCATTGTCTCAGCCTGCTCCTGCTCCACCGAACTCATCTCTGCATACCTCGACACGTCCTGTCCCCCTTAGTCCAAGAACTCCCCACCTTCGTTCGGGACGCCACCCATGCCCTCCACCTCCTCCATGATTTTCGCTTCCCCGGTCCCCAACGCCTTATCTTCACCATGGACATCCAGTCCCTGTACACCGCCATCCCCCATCACGAAGGACTCAAAGCCCTCCGCTTCTTCCTTTCCCGCCATACCAACCAGTACCCTTCCACTGACACCCTCCTTCGACTGACTGAACTGGTCCTCACCCTGAACAACTTCTCTTTCCAATCCTCCCACTTCCTCCAAACCAAAGGAGTAGCCATGGGCACCCGCATGAGCCCCAGCTATGCCTGCCTCTTCGTAGGATATGTGGAACAGTCCATCTTCCGCAACTACACTGGCACCACCCCCCACCTTTTTCCTCCGCTACATCGATGACTGTATCGGCGCTGCCTCATGCTCCCACGAGGAGGTTGAACAGTTCATCCACTTTACCAACACCTTCCACCGTGACCTCAAATTCACCTGGACCGTCTCAGACTCCTCCCTCCCCCTCCTAGACCTTTCCATTTCTATCTCGGGCAACTGAATCAACACGGACATTTACTATAAACCGACCGACTCCCACGGCTACATAGACTACACCTCCTCCCATCCTGGCCCCTGTAAGAACGCCATCCCATATTCCCAATTCCTTCTTCTCTGCCGCATCTGCTCCCAGGAGGACCAGTTCCAATACTGTACAACCCAGATGGCCGCCTTCTTCAAAGACCACAATATCCCCCCAGACATGATCGACGATGCCCTCCACCGCATCTCCTCCACTTCCCGCTCCTCCACCCTTGAGCGCCGCCCCTCCAATTGCCACCAGGACAGAACCCCACTGGTCCTCACCTACCACCTCACCAACCTCCAGATACATCGTATCATCCGTCATCATTTCCGCCACCTCCAAATGGACCCCACCACCAGGGATATATTTCCCTCCCCTCCCCTATCAGCGTTCTGAAAAGACCACTCCCTCCGTGACTCCCTCGTCAGGTCCACCCCCCCCAGCAACCCAACCTCCACTCCCGGCACTTTCCCCTGCAACCGCAAGAAATGCAAAACTTGCGCCCACACCTCCCCCCTTACTTCCCTCCAAGGCCCCAAGGGATCCTTCCATATCTGCCACAAATTCGCCTGCACCTCCACACACATCATTTACTGCATCCGCTGCACCCGATGTGGCCTCCTCTACATTGGGGAGACAGGCCGCCCATTTGGGGAACGTTTCAGAGAATACCTCTGGGACACCCGGACCAGCCAACCCAACCACCCCATGGCTCAACACTTCAACTCCCCCTCCCACTCCACCAAGGACATGCAGGTCCTTGGACTCCTCCATCGCCAGACCATAGCAACACGACGGTTGGAGGAAGAGCGCCTCATCTTCCGCCTAGGAACCCTCCAACCACAAGGGATGAACTCTGATTTCTCCAGTTTCCTCATCTCTCCTCCCCCCACCTTGTCTCAGTCAAATCCCTCGAACTCAGCACCGCCTTCCTAACCTACAATCTTCTTCCTGACCTCTCCGCCTGCACCCCCACTCCGGCCTATCACCGTCACCTTTACTTCCTTCCACCTATCCCATTTCCATCGCCCCTCCCCCAATTCCCTCCTCCCTACCTTTTATCTTAGCCTGCTGGACACACTTTCGTCATTCCTGGAGAAGGGCTCATGCCCGAAACATCGATTCTCCTGTTCCTTGGATACTGCCTGACCTGCTGTGCTTTTCCAGCAACACATTTTCAGCTCTGATCTCCAGCATCTGCAGTCCTCACTTTCTCCCCTTTGTGAATTCTTAGGAGTGTACATTGCAGAAATAGGCCATTTGACCCAATTGGTTGCTGCTAGATTGTTTTTATTCTCCTCATGAACCTCCTCCCGCCCTGTTTCATCAACATACTCACACTGAAGACAACCTCTTCTACACTCCCTTTTCTCCACTTCAAAGAGAACAATCCCATCCAACCATCTCCTGGTGCATTCCATAACCACTTCCAAAACAGGTACTCCCCCTCCAACAGCACCTTCCCTGATAACACACCCTGCCTTCTCACTGCTCTGGGCATTGAGACCATAAGACCATAAGTCATAGGAGCAGAAATTAGGCCATTTGGCCCATCGAGTCTGCTCTACCATTCGATCATCGCTGACAGATTTTTCAACCCTATTTTCCCTCTTTCTCCCCATAATCGAGATCCCCTTGGTAATCAAGAACTTATCTATCTCTGTTTTAAATACACGCAATGACCTGGTCTTCCCCAGTGAAGTGGCAGTGAATTCCACAGATTCCCCACTCTCTGGCTGAAGAGATGTCTCCATATCTCCGTTCTATAGGGTCTTCCCTTTACTCTCAGGCTGTGCACTCCTTATGATTGATGCAGTGATTCACTTGGTAAAAACAATGACTGCAGATGCTGGAAACCAGATTCTGGATCAGAGTGGTGCTGGAAAAGCACAGCAGGTCAGGCAGCATCCGAGGAACAGTAAAATCAACGTTTCAGGCTAAAGCCCTTCATCAGGAATACAGGCAGAGCGCCTGAAGGGTGGAGAGATAAATGAGAGGAGGGTGGAGCTGGGAAGAAAGTAGCACAGAGTACAATAGGTGAGTGGGGGAGGGGATGAAGGTGATAGGTCAGGGAGGAGAGGGTGGAGTGGATAGGTGGAAAAGAAGATAGGCAGGTAGGACAAGTCATGGGGACAGTGATTCACTTGCCTTTCTTTCAGTTTAGTCTACCGCATTTGCTGTTAACATTGGGAGGCCAGGCCTAGATGGATTGATTGCTTTAGGCCAACACCTCCATTAGCAAGAGGATGGCAAGTTATTGGGGATGAATGGGGTAAGGAGAAAGTGAGGTCTGCAAATGCTGGAGATCAGAGCTGAAAATGTGTTGCTGGAAAAGCGCAGCAGGTCAGGCAGCATCCAGGGAACAGGAGAATCGACGTTTCGGGCATAAGCCTTTCTTCAGGATGAATGGGGTAATCAGACCAGCCATGATCCTATTGAAGAGTGGAACATTGAAAGTGGCTGACATCTGCACTTCAATTGTACATCCTTGTCTTTATGTTGAATCCCAAACATGATCCTGGGCATTCACAAAGTTACATGTCACTTTAACTTTTGACCCTACTTCACCTCCAACCTCTCCGTCCTCGGGCTCTAATATTGTAGCTATGGAAAACAATGCAAACGTGAGGAAAAGCACTTTGTCTATTATTAGTCTGGATTCAAGAGGAAACCATGTCCATTCGTAACATCCACCCCATTGTTTCAAGTAGCAGCTGTTGAGAAAGATGCTGTAACAATCAGGTGGAATGGGTGGGGGAAGAGGGGGTTAGGGTCCGAATGAATAGTCCAGTGGCCCAGACATGGATTTAGGGAAAACAGTTCAAATTTCAACAGATCTGTGGAATTTAAGCAATGAGGACAATTCAAACAGTTCCCCTCATTTGGCATGTCACAGGCTTTTGCTTTGTTTGGAAAGGATACACTTGCCAATCTATTCAGCACTGAGCTTTTTACATGCTGTGATCATAACAGAAAGAAAATTGGACAGGTTTACTTGATTTTCGCAAAGAAAGAGGTTCACTTTATAACACTTGAACTGACCAAACTAAACTAACAAAATGCATACTGGGGCAGCAGAGTAGTTCAGTGGTTAGCACTGCTGCCTCACAGAACCAGGGAACTGGGTTTGATTCCAGCCTTGGGCAACTGTCTGTGTAGAGTTTGCACATTCTCCCCCTGTCTGTGCGAGTTTCCTCCGGGTGCTCTGGTTTCCTCCCACAATCCAAAGTTGTGCAGCTTTGGTGGATTGGCCATGCTACATTGTCCGCAGTGTCCAGGGCTGGGCAGGCTAGGTGGGTTAGCCATGGGAAATGCAACTCGTTCTGCTATAACGTGTTCCTCTGCAACCTCGCGCTATAGAAAATCATGCTGTAGAGGATCACTAATAGGAAATCATTATACCCATTCAGTACAAATTTTGCATTATACAAGCCATGGTCCATAATTCATCAACTCCGTTATAGCCAACATGCGCTGACAAAATGCGGGTTATAGCAAAGCGACCTGTACACGGTTAAAGGGACAGGGTAGAGAGGTGGGTCCAGGTGGGACAGTCAGTGCGGGCTTGATGGGCTGAATGGCCTGCCTTGACAGTAGGGATTGTATACCGACTTTGACAACGTGCACACACGCACACACACTCTCTCGCTCTCTCTCTGTCTCTCATGGAGTTTAACCTGAGGGTCACTGTGCCTCAGGCAAGGTTGAGAAGGAGAGACCTTCATGGTAACCTGAGCTGGGTGCAGGAATTGAACTTACATTGCTGGGATCACAAAGCAGCCATACAGGCGTGCGCATGCACAAGCACTGAATGAGGCTGGATAGACTGGTTAAATTAGACTCTGCAAAAGGATTTCTGTCTCTTGTTTGGTGAACCTAACTGGCTTTGAGCATAATCCTGCGGTCTTACTGCTTTCAGTGCTGAGGTGGTTTAAATCTGTTGATAGATGATCTGTCTGCTCTTCTGGAGGCACAACTGTGGAATTGAAATCTTTGTTTAAAAAATCGCAGTCTGCTGCAAATAGAGAGAGAGGGTCAGACAATAACAGACAGGACCCCAAGGCTTGTAATTGAGGTGTGACAAGACATACAGAGGAAAGCTCACTCTCAGTTTCTCAGTTCTGGGTGATACATTATCTGCTTAAAAGATAGCAAAATTTGGGTTGTCATGTGACTGACTTCTCCATTTGATCAATAATTTAAACCTGATCGAACATTCCCATTGTAACCTGAAGAGGTTAGACCTAGGTATTCCCAATACTAGCCGGAGTCCCATTGATCATTACCATGAAGATATTAGGAATCATGGAATCCCTGCAGTGTGAAAGCAGGCCATTCAGCCCATCGTGCCCACACCAATCCTCCGAAAATAATGTTACCCAGACTCACCCCTCTTCCCTATCCCTGTAACCTTGCATTTCCCATGGCTAATCCACCTAACCTGCACCCAGGAGGCTCAGAGGAATCTTGGGGTGCTTGTCCACAAATCCTTGACAGGATTCTGAGAGATAGGATCTATGACTATTTTGAAAAACATAGTTTGATTAAAGATAGTCAGCATGGCTCTGTGAGGGGCAGATCATGCCTCACAAGCCTTACTGTGTTCTTTGAGGATATGACAAGACAAGTTAAAAATGTTCAAGCAGTGGATGTGGTGTATATGGATTTCACTAAGGCATTTGATAAGGTTCCCCCACGGTAGGCTTGTTCAGAAAGTTAGGAGGTATGGGATACAGGGAAATGTGGCTGTGTGGATACAGAATTGGCTGAAAGAAAACAGTGAGTGATAGTGGAGGGAAAGTATTCTGCCTGGAGCTCGGTGACCAGTGGTGTCCCACAGGGATCTGTTCTTGTGGTTTTTATAAATGACTTGGATGAAAAAGTGGAAGGGTGGTTTAGTAAGTTTGCTGATGACACAAGTCCGGTGGTGTTGTAGATAGTGTCAAGAGCTGTTGCAGGCTACAACAAGACATTGACAGGATGCAGAGCTGGGCTGAGAACTGGCAGATGGAGTTCAACTTGGATAAATGCAAAATGATTCATTTTGTAAGGTCGAATTTGAATGCTGATTACAGGGTTAAAGACAGGATTCTTGGCAGTGTGGAGGAATAGTGGGATCTTGGGGTTGATGTACATGGATCCCTTAAAGTTGCTTCCTAAGTTGTTAAGAAGGTGTATGGTGTTTTGGCTTTCATTAATGGGGGATTGGGTTTAAGAGCCGCGAGGTTTTGCTGCAGCCCTATAAAACCCTGGTTGATCTTAGATTAAGATAAATGCTTGACACAACATCGTGGGCTGAAGGGCCTGTCCTGTGTTGTACTGTTCTATGTTCTAAGGTGGCAGGACAGGTTAATAGGGTAGTTAAGAAGGCAATGTACACTTGCCTTTATCAGGCATAGATTACAGGAGTGAGGAGGTCTTGTTGGAGCTGTACAGGACTTTGGTTAGGCCACAGCTGGAGTACTGGGTGCAGTTCTGGTCACCACGTTCCAGGATGAATGTGATTGCACTGGAGGAGGTTCACCAGGATGCTGCCTGGGATGGAGCAGTTTAATTACAAAGAGAGGCTGGATAAGCTTGGGTTGGTTTCTTTGGAGTAGGGAAGGGTGAAGGGGGACCTGATAGAGGTGTATAAGGCCGGATAGAAAGCAGCTGTTCCCCTTAGTTGGAAGGTCAATAACGAAAGGGAATAATCTTAAAGTGAAAGGCAATAGGTTTAGAGGGAATTTAAAGAGAAACATTTTCACCCAGAGGGTGGTGGGACCTTGGAATGCACTCCCTGGGAGGGTAATTGAGATGGGAAACCTCACAACCTTTAAAAAGTACTTGGATGAGCACTTGAAATGTCACAACATTCATGGCTGTAGGCCAAGTGCTGGATGAGTGTAGCATAGTTTGGCAGTACAGACTCAAGGGGCTGAGTGGCCTTTTTTGTACTGTACGGTTCTATGATTCTGCGATTAGCTTTAAGGGTTTCTCTCCACCCAGTTGAGTACCTGGACATTGTTCTGCTAATGGAACAGGAAATGGCATTTATTCACATTTCTCAGAGTCATTGTTCCTGATGGATTTTTGCAGTGCTGACGTTTCTATCCTCAATGGGATTGGAACATGGACTGCACAGTTTTGTAAATTAAGGAGCAATCATAACTGAGTTCAAGACATTTCAGGTACCCGTGTTTTTAAAAAGTTTGTTTTAAAAGTTCAATTCAATTTCCCAGCTACTGAATTAAAAATTATTATTTGGCATGAAGTACATCTTCATGCCAATGTAATTCATGTTTACAGCTGTTTCAGCACCATTATTTAGCTCTTTGTATATTCCACTAGCAGAGATTCTCACCTTGTTCCATGGTCTGTTTTTGCTGTTGTATCACTCCTACCTTCCCTTTTATTCTTTCACTCTTTTTGTCTGGCTCCGCACTTGCTTGAAACTGGCTTCCCTTCAAACGTTGTTGCCATTCTGTCAAAAAGTAATTGATCTGAACTTTGTTTCATATCTCTCTTTCTCTCTCTCTCTGTCTCCACAGATGCTGTGTGGTTTGCCAATTGTTTCCAACATTTCTATTTTTATAGCGTTACAATTAACTTTATTGTCATATGTACACAGATACGTACGGTGGAAAGTTTACAAGTCACCAATTATAGCACCATCTTAGGTACAAAGGTGCTGAGGTATACATTCCTGAGTAGAAATTCTTAGGAAAAATAATTAGAAAAGTAAAGAAATAAGAAGTTCAGAATAACGGTCCTTCCAACCCAATCCAAGCCGATAGCTTGCCTCTAGTCCACATCAGGCCATGACTCCAGACCGCACTGGGCTTCACCTCGAGGCCAGGAGACCACTCTGGAATCATCTCGAGGCTGGAAGTCCATGCTGAGACCATGCCAGATCATCCAGAAGCCACCATGCCGGGCCCATGCTAAAGCTGAGAGTCCAATCAGGGTTACAGGAATACATCTGGAGAGCATCTCACTCAAACCCCCACCCCATTCCCCATAACCCTGCATGGCATTTTTACCATGGCCAATCCATCTAACCTCCAAGCCTTGCCTCTTCAGGTCTTCCTCATGTGACCATCTCCTCAGATGCTGCCTGACCGGCTGTGCTTTTCCAGCACCACACTTTTAAGCTTTTCCAGGTATCAGTCTAGTAAAGCTTTTCTGAACTGTGTCCAGTACATTCACATCTTTCCTTACATGAGGTGATAAGAACTGTGGGAGGAAGCTGGAACACCCAGGGGAAACGCACACAGACACGGGGAGAACATGCAGTCACCCGAGGGTGGAATCGAACCTGGGTCCCTGGCGCTGTAAGGCAGCAGTGCTAACCACTGAGCCACCATGCTGCCCTAGTCCTGCCTCATGTACTTGTCAAGCTTCCAATTAACTGCAGCTATTTTAGTCAACAACAGCAAGATCTTGTATTTACAGAGAGCCTTTAACATGTCAAAAACTTCCCAAGACTCTTCACAGGAGAATTCTCAAACAATATTTGACACCGGGGCATATAAGAAGACATTAGGACATCTGACCAAGAACTCAACACTAATAAACATACAAATCTGAAACAGGAATAGGCCCCTCAGTCCCTCAAGCCTGTACTGTCATTTAATAAAAGCAATTCTGATTTGATTACTCCATACTCCCACCAATCTCCAATAATCCCTGACCACTTTACTTGTCAAGGATCTTTCGCTCTGACATAAAAAATAGTTGAAGATGCTGCTTCCACTGTCTTTACAGGAAGAGACTTTCCAAAGACTCGTGCCCCTCTGTAAGAGAAAAAAAAACTCCTCATCTTGGTTTTAAGTGGGTGACCCTGACTTTTAAACAGTGACCCTAAGTTTTACTTTCTCCCACAAGAGGAAACATTCTCTCCACATCCATCCTGTCAAGATCTCTCGGGATCTTAAATGTCTCAATTAAGACGCCACTTGCTTTTCTGAACTCTGGCAGCTCCAAGCCTTGGCTGTTCAAATTTTCCTCATTAGACAATCTGACTATTCTTGGTATTAACAATGACTGCAGATGCTGGAAACCAGATTCTGGATCAGTGGTGCTGGAAGAGCACAGCAATTCAGGCTGCATCCGATGAGCTGCTCATCGGATGCAGCCTGAATTGCTGTGCTCTTCCAGCACCACTGATCCATATTCTTGGTATTAGTCAGGTAAACCTTTTCTGAACTGCCTCCAACACAGTCACATCCTTCCTGACACAAGATGACCACCAGGAGTATGCACGCTACTCTAAATGCAGTCTCAACAATGCCCTGTATAACTGAAGAATAATTTCCCTCTATTGGTTTCAGTTCCGCTCACAATAAACAAGAAGTCTACTAGTTTTCCTAAGCGATTTTTGTACCTGTAAGCCAAATCTTTTTAGATTCTTGCATGAGGACAACCTGACCCCCTCCATCTCTCACCGTTTAAATACTATGTTTATTTTTTTAATCCACTTGGCAAATTGAATAACTTCACATTTTCCCATTTTATACCCCCTTTGTCAGATCTATCCCCACTCACTTAATCTTTTTGTAATGTCCTTGTGACTTCTCCTCTTCCCTAAATCCTAACGTCGTCAGCAAATTTATCAACCTGTACCAACGGACCCTCTATCGAAGTCATAAGCTTTAAGTCCAGGTTTAGAGAGCATCTTAGAAAAGGAGGGAGTGGTTGGGAGAGGGAATCGTTGGGTTGAGAATCCAGGCAGCTGAAGGCCATTGACCAATGCTAGAGAAATTAAAAAGTCAGGGTTCTTCTCAAGGTGCCTCGTGTGATAGCAACTTGCACATTTGAACGAGCTAAATTCATTGTTGGATTTACAAATGGCTGTCTTTCATTTGTGGCCCCCGGTGCTGAGTTACCCACAAGTGAAAACATTTTCTGCATGTCAGCCGTGATCACTACCATAATGTTCAGAGCCTCCGTGAGGTCACTATTCAGTCTTCTCTCGACAGCAAACAGCTCCGGCGAGTTGTTCACTTTATAATTTGCTGCAGGCTGCTCCAGAGCTGCTTGTCTTGAGCTGATGCCACCTTCCTGGGCCTTAATGTGATATGCTGAAAATGTGTTGCTGGAAAAGCGCAGCAGGTCAGGCAGCATCCAAGGACCAGGAGAATCGACGTTTCGGGCATGAGCCCTTCTTCAGGAATGAGGAAAGTGTGCCCAGCAGGCTAAGATAAAAGGTAGGGAGGAGGGACTTGGGGGAGGGGCGTTGGAAATGCAATAGGTGGAAGGAGGTCAAGGTGAGGGTGATAGGCCGGAGTGGGGGTGGGGGCAGAGAGGTTGGGAAGAAGATTGCAGGTTAGGAAGGTGGTGCTGAGTTCGAGGATTGGGACTGAGACAAGGTGGGGGGAGGGGAAATGAGGAAACTGGAGAAATCTGAGTTCATCCCTTGTGGTTGGAGGGTTCCTAGGCGGAAGATGAGGTGCTCTTCCTCTAACCGTCGTGTTGCTTTGGTCTGGCGAATGTGATTCGCCTCTTAATGTGATATAATAGGCTCCTTTACAGCTTTGCTTCATCGGCTGGCCTGCAGTGTTTAATTATTTACCTTGCTGCCTCTGGATGAGCGGTGAACTCAGGGTCCCATCATTGTGCCACTCTGGGCCTGATTTTCAATGGGTTCAGGGGATACCTACAGGCTTCCCAAAGTGGGCAGTGCCCTTGAGAGTTTGGGAAGGGTTGTAATGTCTTTAGGGCCAAGGGCTCACAAACATTTCAGTTCAGATGAAGCATCCCTTTTGAGCCACGAGCTCTGATTGAATCATACAAGGTCTTGAGAGGAATGAAAAATAATGGTTACCAGGAGGCTTTCTTCATAGAGTCATGGAGATGTACAGCATGGAAACAGACTCTTCGGTCCAATTCATCCATATGGCCCAGATATCCCAACCTAATCCAGTCCCATTTGCCAGCACTGACCCATTTCCCTCTGAATCATTCCTATCATGTACCTATCCAGATGCCTTTTAAATGCTGTAATTGTATCAGCCTCCACCACGTCCTGTGGCAGCTCATTCCACACATGCATCACTCTCTGTATTATGGACCAGACCAGACCCCCTCAAAACATTTCAAAAAGGCATCCCTGACCCTAGCATTTCTAGTTGTTTTAAGCAGGTGTGTAGTGGATAGTCCAGGAGTGATGCAGTTGGCCCAACCACTCAGTTTTAAACAAAACTGAATTTATTTATAGAGTACTGAATGGAACACAGACAAAAGAGGATCAAATTTAAAATAACTTAACCTATCTGAAAACCCAATTGACTCAAGTGCAATTTTATGATGCTGGTCCAAATACTTGTAACATTCCCATAGACACCCCCTTGGCAAAAAAAAAGGTAAAATCAAACATAGGTTCTTACAGGGGAGCTATCAGAGAGAGAGAGAGGATCAACATGGAACGGCTTCTTTGGGTCCAGCAGCTTTTCTAGGTTCCCAACTAAAACTTGACCAACAGCTACAAACAAAACAGCTTGCTAAAACCCACCCAAACCAAACCGAGCAAGAATATACCCTGATCTGGGAGAACTGGCCACTCCACTTTCATTGTATAAGTGCTTTAAAAAAATATTCAAAGGCCTGTTGTGGTTCTGTTCACCCCGGCTAGGCGACATCATCAGTGCTTGGGAGCCTCCTGCGAAGCGCTTCTTTGATGTTTCCTCCGGTGTTTATAGTGGTCTGTCCCTGCCGCTTCCGGTTGTCAGTTTTAGCTGTCCGCTGTAGTGGTTGGTGTATTGGGTCCAGGTCGATTTGTTTGTTGATGGAGTTTGTGGATGAATGCCATGCCTCTAGGAATTCCCTGGCTGTTCTCTGTCTGGCTTGCCCTATGGTAGTAGTGTTGTCCCAGTCGAATTCATGTTGCTTGTTGTCTGCGTGTGTGGCTACTAAGGATAGCTGGTCCTGTCGTTTCGTGGCTAGTTGATGTTCATGTATGCGGATTGTTAGCTGTCTTCCTGTTTGTCCTATATAGTGTTTAGTGCAGTCCTTGCATGGTATTTTGTACACTACATTCGTCTTGCTCATGTTGGGTATCGGGTCCTTCGTTCTGGTGAGTTGTTGTCTGAGCGTGGCTGTTGGTTTGTGTGCCGTTATGAGTCCTAGGGGTCGCAGTAGTCTGGCTGTCAGTTCCAAGATGCTCCTGATGTATGGTAGTGTGGCTGGTCCTTTTGGTTGTGGTATGTCCTCATTCCGTGGTCTTTCTCTTAGGCATCTGCTGATGAAGTTGCGCGGGTATCTGTTTTTGGCGAATACCTTGTATAGGTGTTCCTCTTCTTCTTTTTGCAGTTCTGGTGTACTGCAGTGTGCTGTGGCCCTTTTGAATAGTGTCCTGATGCAGCTTCGTTTGTGTGTGTTGGGGTGGTTACTTTCATAGTTGCAAGTCAGACAGAGAACAGCCAGGGAATTCCTAGAGGCATGGCATTCATCCACAAACTCCATCAACAAACACATCGACCTGGACCCAATATACCAACCACTACAGCGGACAGCTGAAACTGACAACCGGAAGCGGCAGGGACAGACCACTATAAACACCGGAGGAAACATCAAAGAAGCGCTTCGCAGGAGGCTGATGATGTCGCCTAGCCAGGGGACGAAACGTTTGCAACAAAAACTTCCAGCTCGGCGAACAGAACCACAACAACGAGCACCCGAGCTACAAATCTTCGCACAAACTTTAAATTCAAAGGCCTTTTTAAGTAGATATTCCCAGACATATCAGAACCTCTGCCTTTACAACCCTCTCTTGAAAAAAAAACCAAGGACAGAATAACCTTGTTAAAGGAGCAGGATCATCACATCTTCATGAAAAGGTTGCCCTTTAGGTCCATTTTAAAATCTTTCCTCTCTCACCTTCAACTGATGTCCTCTAGGTCTGGACTCCCCTAGCCTGGGGAAAAGACCTTGACTATTCATCCTTTCCATGTCCGTCATGATTTTATAAAGCTATACAAGGTCACCCCTCAATCTTTGACACTCCTGAGAAAACAGCCTATTCAGCCTCTCCCTATAGCTCAGACTGTTCAACCCTGGCAACATTCTTGTAAATCATTTCTGAACCCTTTTAAGTTTAACAACATCTTTCCTAGAGCAGGGAGACCAGATTTGAATGTAGTATTCCAAAAGAGGCCGAACTAATGTCCTGTACAGCTGCAACATGACCTCCCAATATTTTTCCTCTGCTAGGGGACATTAAAACTAGATGTCATAGAGTCATAGAGATGTACAGCATGGAAACAGACCCTTCGGTCCAACCCGTCCATGCCAACCAGATATCCCAACCCAATCTCGGCCCATTTGCCAGCACCTGGCCCATATCCCTCCCAACCCTTCCTATTCATATACCCATCCAGATGACTTTCAAATGTAGTCAACCTAGCTACCACACACTGGGTAATTTTCACTGTACACTTATCGAAACAAATTGCAAAGTTATAGTCTGGGCTGCCTGCTTAAGGATGTTTTGAGTAGTCTGGTCTAGTCCATAATAACTCTTTCTGATCTGTTACCCAAGAATGTGGTAATATTTGGGATAGATGGACAGAAATTTAGTGGTCCCCTATGTAAGATCAGGTTGGAGTGCCAACTCAAGACTGGGGAAGTTATAGTGGGAGTGATTGACAGAGTGTCACTTCCAAGAATTCAGTTTGTTCTTGGGAATGATTTGGCAGGGTCCAAGGTGGGAGTGACACCCCTTGTTGTGGAGAAGCCGAAAGAAGACCATGAAACTGAGGAGCTTAGACAGAAATATCCTGGTATTTTCCCAGACTGTGTGGTAGCCAGATCCCACTGCCATAAGTCACAGCACGTAGCAAAAAGTAAAGAGAAAAATGAAGGAATTGAGGTTCAGTTAACAGACCCCCTGTTTGACATAATGGTGCAGGAAAAACCTGACCAGACAGAGGGTCAGACAGAAGTCTTGAATGGCTCAGAGATTTGCAAAATCAAGACCAGGCGATAGAGGATATATATGTGGATGCGTACTCTGAAAAGGCGGCAGAGAATATTCTGGAGGGCTATTATCTGAAAGATAGAATCCTAACAGGGAAATGGAGATCACGGCAGGTTAGTGCAGAGGAGAAGTGGGCCAAAGTGCACCAGAATGTGTTGCCGCTAAAATACAGATGGGAGATGTTATGGGTAGCATATGAACTACCTATAGGAGGTCACCTAGGGGTACGAAAGACTCAGGCTAAAGTACAAAAACACTTTTATTGGCCTGGAATGAACAAGGATGTGGTTAACTTTTGCCATACGTGTCATACATGCTAAATGGTAGGTAAGCCACAGGCAGTAATAAAACCAGCCCCTTTGTTGCCAATTCCTGCATTTGAAGAATCTTTCATGTGGGTTAAAATTGATTGTATAAGTCTCGTCCTGAGAACTGTAAGTGGGAACCAGTACTTGTTAACCCTAATGGATGTGTCTCCCAGATTTTCAGAGGCAATTCCATTACGGAGTATCAAGGCAAAAAAAGGTGGTAGAGGAGTTAGTAGCTTTCTTCACACGGCGTGGGCTACCCAGAGAGATTTGGTCGGACCAAGGGTCAAATTTTACTGCTAGACTGTTTAATGAGGTTATAGATAGCTTAGGCATACAGCACTTTAAATCCAGTGTGTATTACCCTGAATCCCAGGGAACTTTAGAAAGGTGGCATCAGACCTTGAAGACCATATTGAGAGTATACTGTCAGGATTATCCGAATGATTGGGATAAAGGTATCCCATTCATATTGTTTGCCATTAGAGATGCCCCAAATGAATCTACTCAGTTCACTCCTTTTGAGTTAATATTCAAGTGAGAAGTCCTTTGAAACTAATTAAAGAAAAATTGACAGGACCAAAGTCGGAGATCTCACACTTAGATTATGTATCGGAAGTGAGGGGGAAATTAAATTGAGTAGGTGAGTTAGCTAAACAGCACCTAAAGAGGGCACAGTGTAGAATAAAACAGGTGGCAGATAAAAGCTCTGAGACTCGGACATTTTCCCAAGATTATGACATGTTAGTACTGTTACCAGTGATAGGAGATCCCTTCAAAGCCAGGTTTAGTGGTCCCTATCAAATTGAGAAGAAGGTGAGTCTGGTGAACTATTTAGTAAAGATGCCATATAGAAAAAACAGGTATCAGGTATGTCACATGAACATGTTAAAACCGTATTACACTAGAGAGAAAGAACTGGAGAAACAGGTGTTAGTTATTGCCCCACAGAGTGAGGAATCAAATCCGGATGATGTGGATTTAGATGTAAATCAAAATAGATTTTAAAAATGAAGAAGTCCTTGAGGAGTGGGATAGGTTAGTAAGCTATCTGTCTCAGGAGCATAGAACACAGTTGAAAGATTTGTTACTGCAGTATAAGATCATATATAAAAATCAGATGGGGAGGACTAATGCTATTGTACATGTAATAGACATAGAGAATACTGCTCTGATAAAACAACACCCCTATTGGCTTAATCCTTTCAAAGCCAGACAGGTCCAGATGGAGGTGGAGGCCATTTTTGACAAAGACATCATCGAACCAAGCCAGCACGAGTAGAGTTCGCTGGGTGTCTTAGTTCCCAAACCAGACGGGACTCAACGAATCTGCGTGGATTATTGGAAGGTCAACGCCGTTACAAAATCAGACTCAAATCCAATTCCTAGATTGGAGGACTGTATTGAGAAAATTGGTCAAGCCAGTTACGTCACCAAGTTGGACTTAATGTGTGGTTACTGGCAGATACCTTTATCAGAGTCAGTGAAAGAAATTTCTGCATTTGTAACCCCAAACGGGCTCTATCAGTTTAAAGTGTTGCCCTTTGGAATGAAGAACACACCCGCCACATTCCAAAGACTCAAGAACAGAGTTGTGGCTGGGTTAACAATCTGTGCAGTCTATTTGGACGATGTAGTGATCTTTAGTAAGTCCTGGAAAGATCACATGGTACAGTTGGCAGAGCTCTTCGAATGATTGCGAGAAGCAAAATTGGTGATAAACTTAAATAAAACTGAATTCACGAAAATAGAGGTGACGTTCTTGGGACATAACCTTGGTCATGGAAGGTTAACACCACAGAACGCAACGACGAAAGCTCTCAAGGAATTTCCACAACCAACCTCGAAGAAAGAGATGCTTCAATTCTTAGGACTCAGCGGATTCTATCAGAAGTTTGTTCCAAACATCAGCAGTGTAGTGGCACTGTTAACCGATTTGCTGAAGAAGAACACAAAGTTTTGGTGGACTGAACGATGCCAAGAGGCATTCGACCATTTGAAAGCAATATTAACCACCAAACCAGTTTTATCTACACCAAACATTTCAAAATCTTTGAAAGTCACCATTGATGCTAGTGACATTGGAGTTGGAGCTGGACTCCTACAGGAAGTTGAGGATGGGATTGAACTGCCAGTTGGTTACTTTTCAAAGAAGATCAACACCCACCACAGGAAGTACTCCACAACTGAAAAGGAACTACTGAGTTTGGCCTTACAACATTTTAATGTGCATGTCATCAACAATGTGTCAGGGACTGTTGTGTACATGGAACACAATCCATTTATATTCTTAGAAGGCTTTAAAGACAAGAATATGAGACTATTTCATTGGAGTCTTATGTTCAGACTTTTAATTTAAAAAGCGTACATGTTGTGGGTCATAAGAATGTAATCGCAGATGCATTATCGTGGATTTAACTGATAAAGTTTAGATGAGTTTTGTATTTACTTAATGTTATATATATATGTACAATTAGATGGGAAGAAGTTAAGGTAGACTTAGATTAAAGTTATCGCTATGTTAGGGTTATGTGTTTAAGAAGAGAAAAAGGATGAAGCCATCTTTTCATTATGATGGTTCATTTTTTCTTAAGTTGGGAGGTGTTATGAAGATGTGGGTATACTGTACCTTTAAGAGAGTTAAACAATAGCAGAACTACCTGACACAGCACCAAGTGTTCTGCACAAGATATAATGTAACATCTCGTCGAACAATTTCATTTGCTGGTTGCCTGGAGATGACAAAACAAATTCAAATTAGGTCAATCAGTTTAAATTATACCCTGAAAAATACCGAACTCCAATCCAGTTTGAATTTAGTATATTGACAATCTTAAAAGCGAATGACATAATCCGATGCTTTGGGGGTATAAGATTGGGGAAAATTGAACAGTTGGGAGGAGAACTGCCAAGCCACCAGCATCTGCAAACTGCCCAGAGAATAGTACTCTTAAAGGTATCTTTATCAATCAGTAACCTGTGAAACAGAAATCCCTAAGAAGAAGAAGAGAAGACAGAGGAAGATATAACGAGAAGATTCGACATCTGGCTGATTTAAAAAATTTGAATTTTTAGTAAATCTTAATCAGGGGGGTTTTATCGGACCAGTATTATAGAAGAGAAGGTAAAAGATAGGTTAGACGAAGGAATTGTAAATAGTTGTTAGTTAATTATTCTCTGTTATACTTCAAGAAATAAAGTTGTTAATTTTTACTTTAAATAGTTCTTGGCCTCTTGAAGTTTCATAGATTTCTGCACGGGATAAATAATTATGTGTTGCTGGTTTAAATTAAGCAGGATGGTTTACCCTGTGTTGTAACAAGTGTCAGACAGATAGTGAGAGGATATCGATGGCCAGAGAACAGAGTTTGTGGTGAGTCCACAAGATCCAAAGTTTTGGTCTTTTCAGCATTTACTTAGAAGGGCATGTGTAGGGATTTTATGAATTGAGCAGAGACCTTATTAAAACACATGAGAGCATGAGAGAGCTTGACAGGCTGGATGATGAAGGGAGCATTAACCAAGGATCTCCTCATTGTGGCACAGGTAAAGAGAATTTTTTTGTCTGTCAGAGTATCAATGGTGTGCTGAATTCTCTCCTAAAGCATGTTTCTATGTTCTATTTTATGCTTATGTTCAGAGTTGAATGTATTCTTGACCAACAAGGCAGATGCTATCAGGGCTTTGGCAGGAATTGGCAAGAGTTGAGGCCATCGTCACATCAGCCATGATCATATTGAATGGCTGAACAGGCTGAAGGGCCTGAATAGCTTCCTACAACTCCTAACCTTATAATCTAATTGGATTTCTTGGTAGCACTCTGATATTGATTCCCTCTGACTTTTGCCTTTCTCACAAGTGGAAGCACATACTCTGTGCCAACAAGAATTAAGAAGTGCCACACTTTTTGGTTCCCCCTCCTCTTGGTTTCCTGTTATTTACAGAAGTCAGTGTTCTGTGATGGGCAGTGTTTTGCTGGAACAAAATCAGAAATTGCTGAACAAACATACCAGGTCTGGCAGCATCTGTGGAGAGAAAGCAGGGTTAAAGTCCTGAAGGAGTTCTGATTAATGTACCCTTCATGTTAATTCTGCTCCCTCTTCACAGATACTGCAGCAATTTCTGATTTTATTTCTGATTTCCAGCATCTGCAATTCTTTGAGGTTTTTCTGCTTAGCGTTTTGCTTTAAATTGATTGGAAAAGGGCCCAGTTGTTTTGGCATAGTTATTCCAACAGGCACAAGGTTCGATACAATGCAGCCCCACTGGCATCTGTCATTTTACATCTGAACCACTACTCATTATTCGTGTCCTACAGTCACAGTTCTAACCTCCATCATAACAGATGCATTTGCATAACAACAAATGTGGCAATTTTAGCTAAATCTATTAATCATGGTTTAGCCAATAGTAAATAATCAAAGCTTCAATCATACAAAGTGACCTTCCATTAGCCCTTCAAGCAAACTCAGCAGGGTGCGGAGAAAAATACTTTTCCTCATAAAAGAAACATTCCAAGCATGGCTCTCAAAGGTTTTTCTCTAAAGTCTGGTATTTTGTTCGAGGAATATGATGCAATGATGCAGTAAACTGATGTTACACTTGGGAAAATTTAGTGATATCATGGATATGTTGTCAGAAGTTCATCTCAAGGGTAAATATGGAAATAATGCAATGAACGGTCTGGTTCAGTGTCAGGCAGTTACCAGGGAGAAGGTATCAGTGGCTAGCGTTTGTGGTGAGGGTGCAAGACCCAATGTTTTGATCTTTCCGGCATTTACTTGGAGGGAATACCTGCTCAGCCAGGATGGGATGTTGGAAAAATCATCCAGCAATCTGGATTCATGGATGGAGTTGGGAGAGATGGTGGCAAAGTCATCAGCACACACATAGAAACCAACACTGCATTTTGGATAGGTAAAGGTGTCCTTACCAGATCATGGCGCTGTTCTGTCATTAGAGAGAGACGACTGGTGGTGGTTTAGCCTGAGGGTCACCATGCCTCAGGCGAAGGGTGAGGTTGAGATGGAGAGCTCTTCAGGGAACGTCAGCCAATGGGGGAATTGAACTCATCCTGTTGGTTTTCCTTTACTCTTGGGATGAGCCATCCAACTAACTGAGTTAACCACCCACCTTCCTGTTGCCAAGGGACAGGAGTAGATGAGAAATAGGTGGGTGTCAAGGAGAAACAAAGTCTGTCCAAGACGACAAAAGTGGAGGCCTCTTCTGGAGCACAGTGTGCAGTTCTGGTCACCCTGCAGGATATAGAAAAGATATTATTAAATTGGAGGGGGTTCAGAAAAGATTTACCAGGATATTGCTGGGAATGGAGGGTTTGAGCTATGGAGAGATGCTGGGATTTTTTCACTGGAGCACACGAAGTTGAGAGGTGACTTTACAGAGGTTTATAAAAATCATGAGTGGCATAGATAAGGTGAATAGCAAGGATCTTTTCCCCAGGGTGAGGGAGTTAAAAACTAAGGGGCATATTTCTAAGGTGAGAGGAGAAATTTTAAAAAGGACATGAGGGGCAATTTTTTAACATAGAGAATGCTTCGTGTGTGAAATGAACTGCCAGAGGAAGTGGTGAATGCAGTACGATTAAAACATTTACAAGACATTTGGATAAGAACATGAATAGAAGATTTAGAGGGATATGGGTCAGGAGCAGGCAAGTGGGAGTATTTTAGTTTGGGAACAGGGTTGGCGTGGATTAGTTGGACCAAAGGGTCTGTTTCTGTGATGTTTGACTCCATGATTCTAAGTGCACCTTCTGTTTTCAAACCCCTGTGATATTTCTCGGAGCAGCATCCTTGAAGATAACCTTCAATTTCTGGAGACTCCAGGACAATTCTACTGGGTTAACAACCTGACAAAAGGCCAGAGAACGGGCTGTGTTCAGCACTGGTTTACATGGGACAGCTTCACATTGTGTATTTACCCAGCAAGACACAATGGAATCTGAAATCACTCTTTTAAAATTAAAGCAGCAGCACTTTAAGTGGTTCAGCAGGTCACAATAACAAAATAACTCGACAGAAAGAGATGTCCTCGCTTTACATCTCAAGCTCCATAATTAAATACTTCTCGTTGCTGAGAAGTGTGATGGGAACAACTTGTTCTGTGAACACAATGACACTTTAACAAAACGGGAAAAGCAGAGGTGACAGGAGTTACGTGGTGAAATTTGGTAAAAAATATAACTGAAGCCTTCATTCACTTTGAAGGCAGTGATTTGTAACAAAACAGTCGCTCACCAATAACCCGCCTGCAACATTGGCAGTGTCTGACACCTTGACACAGTTCTTTTGAGACTGTGATTTTGTTAGCAAGTCACCAATTATGGATGAGAAAAGTACAGACTTTATTCTGCTTGTTAGTTATGGTTCAATTCAACTTTATTGTCTTTTGACAATAGCTGCTGTATTATTAACAGCTGAAGATCTGAGCTGAGAGGATTTCTGCATTAACACTATTAGAGGTCTCCAGTGGATACCTGTATGATATAAAATGTATAAACAATAGATTTATACTAGTAGCAGATTTTAGATATCCATAAATAAATTGCCATTGAGACAATGATGTGTAAGGAGAAAAAGAAGACTTGTTTTTCTGTAGTGTCTTCAGAAATGTTTTGTCACTCAATCTACTTACACCCTAACAAGAGAGGAAGTTTACTTGAATCTGAAAGTTGAGATACAAGATGCAATAGCTTGAAATTAGGACAATATTTATCAAATTGTGATATCAGTTTAGTTCAGTTCTCTGTAGTAGGAAAGGGAAAAGATTGAGAAACTTGAGAGCTGTATGAAGTCTTAGCCACGAAGTAAGTTCAAGACTGAGATCAACAGATTTCCACATATCACCAACATCGGGGAGAAGGGGGCAACGTGCAGTAAAGTGCCATTGAAGCAAAAGATTAACCATGATGTCATTGATTAGTGAAGGGCTGAATGGCCTACTCCCACTCCTATTGTTACATTATTATGCTCTTAAGTGAAAATTAGTAATGGTGAACACTTAAAGGGACCATAAATAGATAAAATGGAAGCAAATAGTGTAAATGAATCTGTAAATTAACAATGAGAAATATTTTAAATGGAAACAGTATGAGCACATGTTAAATACATTTAAGCAGCAAAGATTAAAGGATTAGAAAGAGAAATAGAATCTATGGTTTTGTATCTAAAGGTATATTACATAAAAGCAATGTAGAAATGTTGAATTCGTACAAAACCTTAATAAGGTATCAACTGTAACATAGCATAAAGACAAGAAAGCTTAAGAAAACAATGCGAGAGAATGAATAACTGTTTTAAAAAGCAGACAAGTGCTTGAAATAATAGGAGGAATGAGAAAGGAAAAAGAGCTTAATGTTTCAGCAAGTTAAGGTCATGGCCAACAGGTGTTCTGCTACTTAGTCAGTGATCTGTAAGTGAATGCAGCTGGTGTAAGGCCCTTGGATAATTTATGATGATTAAAGTTAAAGTAAACCAGCAGTCAAAGTTCCAGTTAGCTTAAATTTTGAGTTGGGGAAAATGCTTGAGTATATTATCAAAGAAGAAATAGCAAGGCATCGAGATAGAAATTGTCCCATTGGACAGATGCAGCATGAGTTCATGAAGGGCTGGTCATGTTTAACTGATCTTTTGGAATTCTATAAAACATTATAATTGTGGTGGATAATGGGAACTCATAGATGTGGTGTACCTAGATTTCCAAAAGGCATTCAACAAGGTGCTGCATAAAAGGCTGCTGCATAAGATAAAGATACATGGTGTTATGGGTAAAGTATTAGCATTGATGAAGGATTGGTTAATCAGCACGAAACAAAGAGTGAGGATACATGAGTGCTATTCTGATTGGCAATCAGTGACGAGTGGTGTGACTCAGGGATCAGTGTTGGGATGGCAATTATTCACAATTTACATAGATGACTTGGAGTTGGGGACCACGTTTAGTGTGTCAAAATTTGCGGATGACACTAAGATGAGTGGTAGGGCAAAGTGTGCAGAGGACTATGCAATTTTGCAAGTTTAAGTGAGTGGGCAAAAGTCTGGCAGATGGAATACAATCTTAATAAAGGTGAAGTCATCCATTTTGGTAAGAATAACAGTAAAAAGGACTGTTACTTGAATAGTAAGAATTTGTAGCATGCTGCTGTGCAGAGGGACCTGGGTGTCCTTGTGTATGAATCAGAAAGTTGGCCTGCAGGTACAATAAGTCATTAGGAAGGCAAATGGAATTTTGTCCTTCATTGCTAAAGGGATTGCGTTTAAAAGCAGGGAGGTTATGTTGCAGCTGTTCTGGGTGCTGGTGAGGCCACACCTGGAGTACTATGTGCAGTTTTGGTCTCCTTACTTGAGAAAGAATGTACTGGCACTGGAGAGGGTGCAGAGGAGGTTCACTAGGTTGGTTCCAGAGTTGAGATGGTTGGCTTATGAGGAGAGACTGAGTAGATTGGGATTATATTCTTGGGAATTTAGAAGAATGAGGAGGACCTTATAGAAATTTATAAAATTATGAAGGTAATAGATAAGATAGAAGTAGAGAGGATGTTTCCAATGGTGGGTGAAAGTAGGACAAGAGGGTGTAGCCCCAAAATTAGAGGGAGCAGATTTAGGACTGAATTGAGAAGGAACTTCTTCACCCAGAGGGTTGTGAATCTGTGGAATTCCCTGCCCAGGGAAGCAGTTGACGTTACTTCAGTAAATGTTTTTAAAACTAAGGTAGTTTTACTTTTAACAATAAAGGGAATTAAGGGTTATGGTGACAGGGCGGTAAGTGGAGTTGAGTCCACAAAAAGATCAGCCATGATCATATTGAATGGCAGAGCAGGCTTGAAGAGCTAGATGGCCTTCTCCTGCTCCTAGTTCATACATTCTGATGTTTTAAGAGACAACTAAGGAGATTGTGGAGGTATTGGTGGTGATCTTTCAGAAACACTAGAGTCAGGGTGGGTCCCAGAGGACTGGAAAATGCCTAATATAACATCTCCATTTAAAAAAGGGAGGCAGAAGACAGGAAATTATAGGCCAGTTAGCCTGATCTCAGTTGTTGGTAAGATTTGCAAGTCTATTTTTAAGGATGAGATTGCAGAATACTTGGAAGTAAATAGTAAAATATGGCTGAGTCAGCATGGCTTCATCAAGGGGAGGTCATGCCTGGCAAATTTGTTAGAATTCTTTGAGGAAGCAGTGAGCAAGTTAGACAAAAGGCAAGCTGAAGGCTGTGATCTCTTTGGATTTCCAGAAGGACATTAACAAGGTGCCGCACAGGAAGCTGCGAAATAAGATATGAACCCATGGTGTTGGAGCAAGATACTGGCATGGACAGAGGATTTCCCAATTGGCAGAAGGCAGCTGGTGACTAGTAGAGTTTCACAGGGGTCAGTGGTTTGACCACAACAGTGTTGGGTCAGTGTTGGGACTGTTACACATTAACGATTTGGTCAAAGGAAGTGAGGGCATTATGGTTGATTTTAGAGATGACACAAAGATATGTGGAGGAACAGGTAGTATTGAGGAAGTGGGGAGACTGCCGAAGGAGTTTCACAGTCTTGGAGAGTGGGCAAAGAAGTGGCTAATGGAATACAATGTGGGAAAGTGTGAGATTATGCACTTTAGAAGGAAGAACAGAGGCAAGGATTATTTTCTAAATGGGGAAAAGCTTTGGAAATCTGAAGCTCAAAGGTACTTAGGAGTCCTGCTTCAGGATTCTCTTCAAGTGAACATGCAGGTTCACTTGGCAGTTAGGAAGGCAACTGCAAAGCTGGCATTCATTTCAAGATGGCTAGAATGCAAGAGCAGGGATGTACTGCTGAGTCTATATATATGGCTCTAGTCAGACCACATGTTGAATATTTTGATCCATTTTGGGTCCAGTATCTAAGGAAGGATGTGCTGGCATTGGATAGGGTCCAGAGGAGACTTAAAGAATGATCCTGGGATGAAGGGTTTGTCACTTGAGGACTCTGGATCTGTACTTGATGGAGTTTAGAAGAATAAGGGGGACTGAAACTTATTGAATACTGAGAGGTGTGGATGGAGTGGACATGGAGAAAATGTTTCCACTAATAGGAGAGATTAGGACCCAAGGCCACAGCCTCAGAGCGAAGGATGGCCCTTTAGAACTGAGATGAGGAGGAATTTCTTCAGCGAGAGGGTGATGAGTCTGTGAAACTCATTGCCGTAGAGGACTGTGGAGGCCAAGTCATTGAGAGTATTTAAAACAGAGACTGCTATTTGATTAATAAGGGGATCAGAGGTTACAGGGAGAAGGCAGGGGAATGGGGCTGAGAGCATATCAGTTATAATCAAATGATGGAGCAGAGTTGATGGGCCGAATGGCCTAATTATGCTCTATCTCTTTATAATTCATCAGCTGTGATGATGCTTGTAGTTGAATACTTAATGGTGTGATTTACTGGTATAGAATAGATATAGAATCCCTTCAGTTTGGAAACAGGCCCTTCGGCCCAACAAGTCCACACCAACCTCCGAAGAGTAACCCACCCAGACCCATTCCCCTAACCTTTTATCCGATATTACCCCGACTAATGCACCTAACCTAAAAACTCCTGAACACTATGGGCAATTTAGCACAACCAATTCACCCTAGCCTGCACATCTTTGGACTGTGGGTGGAAACCCATGCAGACACGGATAGAATGTGCAAACTCCACACAGATAGTCGCCCAAGGCTGGAATTGAACCCAGGTCCCTGGCCCTGAGAGGCAGCAGAGCAAACCACTGAGCCACCGTGCCACCCCACAGACTAGTAGGATGGCAAATTTTGGGAAGGAAGGAAGTCACTTATTTTCATTAGATCGACGGTGTTGACCTTTCCCCACTGTTTGGCTTTCCTTCAACAGAACAGGATTTACTTTCTGTCTTCCTTCCTCTTTGTCCTCACAGGTAAAGCCTTCACTCTGAGGGTGGCCCTCAATTCCTCTTCGAGTTTTGCACACTGGTTGTTCACTGAAAACTCAAAACGGTGGCATTTGAAGTATTTCATTTATTTTAAGGAATCAAAGGTTTCACAACACAAAGAAACGAATGATACTGAGTACATTCTTGTTTTACAACCTATCTACTGTTCCTCTCTGAAGCTTCACTTCTTACACATCCATTGTCTGTCTGCCATCTCTTGGTACATCAGAATCTTTCCATTTCTGGATATGTCTCGCTGCAATCCACATTAAGTTCGCAGCTGTAGAGTCAGGTGACCTGTAGCAGCCTTTTCTTTTAGCTTTTTGTGATTAGTTAGATTCAGATTCTTTTGACAACATTTTCTAATTAATCAACACCCCTTTGTTCATGACAATTTGGGAAAGCGCAGATTGCTTATTGGTCTAAATTTGTGCCTTTGAATTCAATGATTTCTTCTGATAATTGAGGCTTTTTTTCTAGTCTGTGATTTCCATCTCCCAAAGGCAGTAAAAACAGCAGACCCTTATTTCCATTTAAATACAGAGTTTAGCAAAAGCCTCCCTTGATTTTTTTCTTTGAATGTTTAAAAACACATCAGCCAGTCCAAAAGAAGAATAAAAAAGAATTCTCAACTGGTACAGTTGCAACAAATGAGAGATTTGTTCTCAAATGTGTCACATCATGTACAATGCAATTGATGAAAAGAAAGAAATTACTTTTCTATAGTGCCTTCTTTGCCTCCAAATGTCCCAAATGTGTGAAGCACTTTTGAAATGTAGACAACCACAATAACCAAACAATGTTATTATAATAAAAACTGAAAGAACTGCGGATGCTGTCAATCAGGAATGAAAACGGAAGTTGCTGGAAAAGCTCAGCAGATCTGGCAACATCTGTGAAGAGAAATCCGAGTTAATGTTTCAGGTCTGGTGACCTTTCCTCAGAGCACTGTTATATAATGTATTTTTTGGAGGCGCTGGTGTTGGACTGGAGTGTACAAAGTTAAAAAATCACACAACACCAGGTTATAGTCCAGGTAAAAACAAGGACTGCAGATGCTGGAAACCAGAGTCTAGATTAGAGTGGTGCTGGAAAAGCACAGCAGGTCAGCCAGCACCTGAGGAGCAGGAAAATCGACGTTTCAGGCAAAAGCCCTTCATCAGGAATAGAGGCAGGGTGCCTGCAGAGTTGAGAGATAAATGAGAGGGGGTTGGGGGGTGGGGATAAAGTAGCACAGAGTACAATAGGTGAATGGGGGTGGGGATGGAGGTGATAGGTCAGAGAGGACGGTGGAGTGGATAGGTGGGAAGGAAGATAGGCAGGTAGGACAGGTCATGAGGGTGGTGCAAATGTGGCTGTGGTAGCGAGTCTATTTCAGGGTATGGTTGAAGAGCTTCAGGGCAGAGGAGATGACCTGGGGGTTGCAGTGAGAGGTTTATTCTATTTAGAAGCACCAGCTTTCAGAGTGTCAACCACCTGATGAAGGAGCGGCGCTCCGAAAGCTAGTGCTTCCAAATAAACCTGTTGGACTATAACCTGGTGTTGTGTGATTTTTAATTTTATATAATACAGGTTATGAGAAACAGCAGGTTCTTACAATGAATAGTGATAATACCAGATGTTTGGTTTGTACTGTGAGTCATTGAAACATAAATTTAGCCAAGTTACTGCAATCTCAGAAAAATGGCATATTGTCTTTTACATCTACCTCAAGGACTGACAGAACATTGCTTGAACATTTCATCTGAAAGACAGCATTACTGACTGCAGCATTTCTGAGATACCAGCACTTGAGTGTTAGTATCGATTTTGTATGAAAAAGTTGGACTTTTAAAAAATTAATTCAAGGGATTCAAACCAACGCTGTTGCTCATCCCCAGTTGCACAAGGGAAGGTGGTAGTGAGCTGTTTTTCTTGAAATGCAGTATTTTCTCTGGTATAGGTAGATGCATAATGTTGTTCGTGGGTGAGATCCCAGATTTTGACCCAGTGACATTGAAGAAACAGAAATATATTTCCAAGTCAGGATGGTCAGTGGCTCGGAGGGGAACTTGCAGTTTTTTGGCATTCCCATGCCCTTGCTGTTCGTGTCATAGTGTTGTACCACATAGTAATAGACCGTTTGACCCAACTCATCCATGCTGACCAGATAGCCTAAATTAATCTAATCTAATTTGCTAGCATTTAGCCAATATCCCTGTAAACCCTTCCTATTCATGTACCCATTAAGATGCCTTTTAAATGTTAAAAATCACATAACAACAGGTTATAGTGCAAGAGGTTTATTTGAGAGTACGAACTTTCAGAGAGCTGCTCCTTTATGAAGTAACTAGTGGGGCAGGATCATAGAAGACAGAACTTATAGTAAAAGATCAAAGTGTCATATAACTGATGCAATGCATTGAACCAACTGTTAAGTCTTTACTCACTTAGGATGGGGGTGTAGAGTTTGATTGATTAATATGTAAATCCCAGAACTTCTTTCAAGTCACATTCCCAAGACAACTTAAGGTTTTATCAGGATAAAAAAATGACATCTCAGTTCAGACAATGCATTGAGGGTGTAAAGTTAGGGTTTGTCTGTATCCCAACCTTGAGTTAGACTGGTTCTATTTCCAAAGTAGGAATTTATAAAATGTCACTTGGACTTACTGCCCACAAACTGTGTGCTTTTTGAACAAAATAGAATGTACCTGGAAATACAAATCTGCAAATGCAAATTGATCTCCATAGACTTATATGTGTGTGTGTGCCTGCATGTGAGGGAGAGAAAGGGTGAGAGTGTGTGTGCATGTGAATATGTATTTGCATGCTTGATAGAGTGTGTACGCCAGTGTGACGGACTGTATGCCTGTGAGAGGGTGTGCACGTGAGTGACTGTATGTGTCTGTGAGAGTGTGTGTATGAGAGAGGGTCTGTGTGTGCGTGTGTGTGAGTGAGAGTGTCTCGTGTCGTGGGCACTCCTGTAGTGTGACATGAACCCAAGGTCCTGGTTAATACTATTCCCATGGGTACTAAACTTGGCTATCAGCCTCTGATTGGCCACTCTGTGTGGAGTCTGCCTTGGAGGACAGTCACCCGAAGATCCAAGGGCAAATATCCCTGACCACTGAAGTGTTCCCTGACTGGGAGGGAATATCCCTGTTTGGCAATTGTTGCACAGTGTCCAATCATCTGTTGCTGTAGTGTCTGCTTGGTTTAGCCAATATACCATGCCATGGGGCATCCTTGCCTGCAGCATATGAGATAGACAACATTGGCCAAGTCACATGAGTACCTGCCACGTACTTGTGAGTGGTGTCCCTATGGGTAATGGTAGTATCTGTGTTGACACTCTGACACGTCTTGCAGTGCTTGCCATGACAGGATTGTACGGTGTTGTGGTCCATGTTGTCCTGAAGGCTGGACAGTTTGTTGCGAAAATGGTCTGTTTAAGGTTTGGCAGTTGTTTAAAGATGAGAAGTGGAGGCATAGGGAATGTCTTGGTGAGGTGCTAATCCTCATCGATAATGTGTTGCGGGCTGAAAAGGACATAGCGCAGTTTCTCCGCTCCCAGGAAATACCGGATGTTGAAGGGCACCCTACTGGTTGCATCCCATGTCTGCCTCCTGAGGAGGTCATTACAGTTTTGTGCTATGGCATGTTGCAACTGGTGATCGATGAGTGGAACACCGTACCCTGTTCTTCTGAGGGTGTCCTTCAGCTGTCTATCGCATTCCTCCTCATCTGAACAGACCCTGTGCATGCTTAGGGCTTATCTGTAGGGGATGGCTTTTTAATATGTTTAGGGTGGAAGCCGGAGAAGTGCAGCATTGTGAGGTTATCTGTGGGCTTGCGGTAGAGTGAGGTACTGAGGTGCCCGTCCTTGATGGAGATGTGGATGTCCAAGAATGAGACAGATTAAAAGTTGTAATTGTGCTGGACCCCCACCACTTCCTCTGACAATTCATTCCATACACACACCAAAACAAAACCTCTTAAGTCTCTTTTAAATGTTTTCCCCTCCCCTTAAACCTCTGCCCTCTCGTCTTGCATTCTCCTACCCCGGGGAAAAGACACTTAATGGTAAGGTCCTAGGGAGTGTTGCTGAACAAAGAGACCTTGGAGTGCAGGTTCATAGCTCCTTGAAAGTGGAGTCGCAGGTAGATAGGATAGTGAAGAAGGCGTTTGGTATGCTTTCTTTTATTGGTCAGAGTATTGAGTACAGGAGTTGGGAGGTCACGTTGCGGCTGTACAGGACATTGGTTAGGCCACTTTTGGAATACAACATGAAATTCTGGTCTCCCTGCTGCAGGAAGGATGTTATGAAACTTGAAAGGATTCAGAAAAGATTTACAAGGATGTTGCCAGGGTTAGAGGATTTGAGCTATAGGAAGAGGCTGAATAGGTTGGGGCTGTTTTCTCTGGAGCGTCAGTGGCTGAGGGGTGACCTTATAGAAGTTTATAAAATCATGAGGGCATGGATCGGGTAAAGAGACAAGGTTTTTCTCCCCAATGGTAGAGGAGTCCAAAATTAGAGGGCATGGGTTTAAGGTGAGAGGGGAAAGATTTGAAAGGGACGCAAGGGGCAACTTTTGCAAGCAGAGTTTGAAATGAGCTGCCAGAGGAAGTGGTAGAGCCTGGTACAATTACAACATTTTGAAAGGCAACTGGATGGTTATATGAATAGGAAAGGTTTAGAGGGAAATAGGCCAGGTGCTGGCAAATGGGATTGAATTTATTTAAGATATCTGGTCAGGATGGACAAGTTGGAGCCAAGGGTCTGTTTCCATGCTGACTCTTAACTGCCCTCTGGGCAATTAGGGCTGGGCAATAAATGTTGGTCTAGCCAGTGACACCCTCATCCCGTGAATGAGTGAAAAGAAAAGGATACTCTCATGATAGGAAAAGGAAAGGCAATGAAGGAATTGAAAAAAAAACACTGGAGCAGAATAATGACTTTTTCGCGTGGAGTACCCATGTAAGTCAGTGAGGGCAGAGGTGTCACGATGTGACAGCTGAGCAACAGCAAGAGTCGTGTTTTAACTAATGTTTAGGAGAGTGAGAGGGAAGAGCTCTGCAGCGTAAGGTCTGGAAGTGACAACGCCTGAATGAGGGGTTCAGCAGCCCACATGCTGAGTTTGAGATGAAGGTGGGCAGTGTGACAGATGTAGAAACAGGCTGTTAGTATGATGAGGAAACATAAATGGATTCTGAAGCTCAGCTCCAGCTCAAATAGGATGTCTAGGTTTTAAATAGTGATCCACCCTCAGCCAAATTTCGATATAAAAACCTTTTAAAACAATCAAATCATCGCAGTTTCAATTTTGGCAGGGAGCCAGTGGGACAAAGGTCTGAAATTTGAAAATACCTCTCAAAATTGCGAGACTTTGTCCATATATCTGCTCCATGTTAATGTTATATTTTATTCTTGGTAACGTGGCGAGGTAACAATGAGCCTGTGAGGCACCTTTTGTGATGTTTTCACAGTTCACTCAAATGCTAGACATTGGAGCTGCTTTGTCCATAGTTCTGTAACTCTCAACGCTCGGTTTCTTTTTTGCTGCACCACTTCATTCATCAAGTCCTGCCAACGTGCTTAGGATGTGCTCTGGGGAGGGACTGACTGTCTCATCAGAGTAGGGATTTCCAGTAACAGCTTGTTTGCTCTGGGCCGATCGCACTCGGGTTGACAGAGAGAGCTGCCACTTTGAATGTTGCTGAGGAAGGCTAGATGAGCATTGCCATTTGATATTGTTCAGCTGTAAGTGGAGGGACCCGAGAGGGCTAAGTGCAAAATTCCTTCAGGGCCAATGAAATCAAAGACAGGAAGATGAGTTGAATTTCCGACATCCTCGAAATGGCCCCGGTGTGGCCTATGCACTTTTCCCTTCCTCTACGACTGTAACGTTGTATTGAGTTTACTTCAGCACTGAGTTCAGAAAAAGGCCATGCTGTTCAACCAAGCTGTGCTGGTTGTCATGCTGCATTCATGCTTCCTCTCCCCACTCTAACTATTTTATTTTACCCAATAGAATCCCTACAGTGCAAAAAGAGGCCATTCAGCCCATCCAGTTGACATGAACTCCCCACAGCATCCCACTCTATGCCAATAACCACATACTTAGTGTGTCTAATCTACCTAGCCTGCACATCTTTAGACACGATGGGCAATTTACCATGGCTAATCCACTTAACCTGCACATCTTTAGACTGTGGGAGGAAACCCATGCAGACATGCGGAGAATGTGCAAACTTCACCCAGACAGTCGCCTGAGGGTGGAATCGAACTGGCGCTGGGAGGCTGCAGTGCTGACCACAGTGCATTAAGAATGCCTTCTCCTCCTTTCACCCTTTGTGCTTTATTCAACTGTCTTCAGATCCACCCTGACCATTCATCTTGACAATTCCTAATGGTAATGAAAACCATGGGTGGAACCTTCTGGACTCACTGGCAGCTTTCAGAAGAGCAGACAGGGGAGTGCCATTGGAAGAGAAATGAAAAAATTAATGTTTCCTAACAGCAGGTTGAGGTTTTGTTACTAAGGTTCTAAGAATCTTTCAAGTGGACCCATACCTGACCCTCATCATCAGGAGTTTATGCAGTATTTATTAATATGTCATAAATACATGTGACGAAGCTGCACATCCTGGAAAGGTTATGCCATCCTTGATTTTTTTTCAGAGAGGTTATAAATGGCCCAGACTCCCAAAAGTCTGAGAGTTTGGATAGATTTTAGGGCCCATTTGTTTACAGCTAACAGATACTGCCTCAGACAGAAGGCTTTCAAGTTTTAAAAAAAATTGTATAATGAAAGGGGAGTGGCCAGTTCTAACAGCTGAGTTTTTGATTCAATTCAGCAGCAGTGTGTATGAAGAAAGGTTGGGCTTTCTCTTCTGTCTTCAAACCTGTGAGGCATTGTTTCATTTTTACCTTTTGTGTCAAGAAGTGTTTATTGGAATTGTTACAAGTATTTTGGAACAGCATCATCAAGTTGGAATAGCCTGTCATGTTCGGATAGGTTAAGTTATTTCGGCAGTTTGTTTTCTGTGTTTCATTCAGCAATCTTGTAAATAAATTCTATTTTGCTTATAACTAAGCAAGTCTGACCAGCAGATTGTCTCCTGGAATATCCATTGTACACCTGCTTAAATCAAACAGTAAAGTTATAATCTGTGCGACCTTCTTGAAGTGTTTTGATGGGTCTGGCCTGGTCCATAACAAATGCATTGAGGCATCATCCCACTGGAATTACACGTGACTGATTGTCCTGCCAAATCTGAAGATTGCTGTTGGATTATTTACAACAAACGGGCAACTACAGAGAAGAAAGTAGAATTATTCATCCTCACTCACCATTCAGCCCCTCCTCCATCCTCACTCACCAACCAGCCCCTCCTCCATCCTCACTCACCATCCAGCTCCTCCTCCTCCATCCTCACTCACCATCCAGCCCCTCCTCCACCCTCACTCACCAACCAACTCCTCCTCCTCCAACCTCACTCACCATCCAGCCCCTCCTCCATCCTCACTCACCAACTAGCTCCCCCTCCTCCATCCTCACTCAACAACCAGCTCCACCTCCTCCATCCTCACTCACCAACCAGCTCCCCCTCCTCCATCCTCACTCAACAACCAGCTCTCCCTCCTCCATCCTCACTCAACAACCAGCTCCACCTCCTCCACCCTCGCTCACCAACCAGCACCTCCTCCTCCTCCACACTTGCTCACCATCCAGCTCCTCCTCCTCCATCCTCACTCACCATCCAGCTCCTCCTCCATCCTCACTCACCAACCAGCTCCCCCTCCTCCATCCTCACTCACCAACCAGCTCCCCCTTCTCCATCCTCACTCAACAACCAGCTCCACCTCCTCCATCCTCACTCACCAACCAGCTCCTCCTCCTCCATCCTCACTCACCAACCAGCTCCCCTCCTCCATCCTCACTCACCAACCAGCGCCATCTCCTCCATCCTCACTCACCAACCAGCTCCCCTCCTCCATCCTCACTCACCAACCAGCGCCACCTCCTCCATCCTCACTGACCAACCAGCTCCACCTCTTCCATCTTCACTCACCAACCAGCTCCACCTCCTCCTCCATCCTCACTCACCAACTAGCTCCTCCTCCTCCTCCTCCATCCTTACTCACCAACCAGCTCCACCTCCTCCATCCTCACTCAGCAACCAGCTCGTCCTCCTCCATCCTCACTCACCAATCAGTTCCCCCCCTACTCCTCCATCCTCACTCACCAACCAGCTCCCCCTCCTCCTCCATCCTCACTCACCAACCAGCGCCACCTCCTCCATCCTCACTCACCAACCAGCCCCTCCTGCTCCATCCTCACTCACCAACCAGCCCCTCCTGCTCCATCCTCACTCACCAACCAGTTCCTCCTCCTCCACCCTCACTTACCAACCAGCCCCTCCTCCTCCGCCACCCTCACTCACCAACCTGCTCCTCCCCCTCCTCCACCTTCACTCCCCAACTAGCTCCTCCTCCCCCTCCATCCTCTCTCACCAACCAGCTGCTCCTACTCCATCCTCACTCAACAATCAGCCACTCCTCCTCCTTCATCCTCACTCACCAACCAGCTCCTCCTCCTCCATCCTCACTCACCAACCAGCTCCTCCTCCTCCATCCTCACTCACCAACCAGCCCCTCCTCCATCTCCACCCTCACTCACCAGCCAGCTCATCCTCCATTCTCACTCTCCAACCAGCTCCTCCTCCCTCTCCACCCTCACTAACAAACCAGTCCCTCCTCCTCCTACATCCTCACTCACCAACCAACCCCTCTTCCTCCTCCAACCTCACTCACCAACCAGTTCCTCCTCCTCCACCTTCACTCACCAACCAGCCCCTCCTCCTCCATCCTCACTCACCAACCTGCCCCTCCTACTCCTCCATCCTCACTCACCAACCAGCTCCACCTCCTCCATCCTCACTCACCAACCAGCTCCTCCTCCTTCTCCATCCTCACTCACCAACCAGCTCCTCCTCCTTCTCCATCCTCACTCACCAACCAGTTCCACCTCCTCCTCCATCCTCACTCACCAACCAGTTCCTCCTCCTCCATCCTCACTCACCAACCAGCTCCTCCTCCCCTACATCCTCACTCACCAACCAGCTCCTCCTCCTGCAACCTAACTCATCAAACAGCTCCTCCTCCTCCACCCTCACTCAACAACCAGCTCCACCTCCTCCATCCTCACTCACCAACCAGCTCCTCCTCCTCCTCCTCCACCACCCTCACTCACCAACCAGCTCCTCCTCCTCCACCCTCAATCACCAACCAGCTCCTCCTCCTCCATCCTCACTCAAACAGCTCCTCCTCCATCCTCACTCACCAACCAGCTTCTCCTCCTCCTCCACCCTCACACACCAACCAGCTCCTCCTCCTCCACCCTCACTCAGCGACCAGTTCCTCCTCGTCCATCCTCACTCACCAACCAGCTCCTTCTACTCCATCCTTACTCAAAGATCAGCTCCTCCTCCTCCTTCATCCTCACTCACCAACCAGCCCCTCCTCCTCCTCCTCTGCCCTCACTCACCAGCCAGCTCCTCCTCCATCCTCACTCTCCAACCAGCTACTCCTCCCTCTCCACCCTCACTCACCAACCAGCCCCTCCTTCCTCTCCACCCTCACTCACCAACCAGCCCCTCCTCCTTCCCAACCCTCACTCACCAACCAGCCCCTCCTCCTCCATCCTCACTCACCAACCTGCCCCTCCTCCTCCTCCATCCCCAGTTACCAACCAGCTCCTCCGCCCCCTCCATCCTCACGCACCAACCAGCTCCTTCTCCTCCTCCATCCTCACTCACCAACCAGCTCCTATTCCTCCATCCTCACTCACCAACCAGCTCGTTCTCCTCCTCCATCCTCACTCACCAACCAGCGCCTCTTCCTCCACCCTCACTCACCAACCAGCTCCTCCTCCTCCTCCATCTTCACTCACCAACCAGCTCCTCCTCCTCCATCCTCACTCAACGATCAGCTCCTCCTCCTCCGCCAACCCCACTCACCAACCAGCTCCTCCTCCACCACCCTCACGCACCAACTACATCCACCTCCTCCTCCTCCAGCCTCACTCACCAACCAGCTCCTCCTCCTCCTCCATCTTCACTCATCAACCAGCTCCTCCTCCTCCACCCTCACACACCAACTAGCTCCTCCTCCTCCATCCTCACTCACCAACCAGCCCCCCCTCCTTCTCCACCCTCACTCACCAACCAGCCCCTCCTCCTCCATCCTCACTCACCAACCTGCTCCTCCTACTCCTCCATCCTCACTCACCAACCAGATCCACCTCCTCCACCCTCACTCACCAACCAGCTCCTCCTCCTCCATCCTCACTCACCAACCAGCCCCTCCATCCTCACTCACCAACCAGCTCCTCCTCCTCCATCCTCACTCACCAACCAGCTTCTCATCCTCCATGCTCACTCACCAACCTGCCCCTCCATCCTCACTCACCAACCTGCCCCTCCCACTCCTCCATCCTCACTCACCAACCAGGTCCACCTCCTCCATCCTCACTCACTAACCAGTTTCTCCTCCTCCATCCTCACTCACCAACCAGCTCCTCCTCCCCCTCCATCCTCACTCACCAACCTGCCCCTCCTACTCCTCCTTCATCACTCAACAACCAGGTCCACCTCCTCCATCCTCACTCACCAACCAGTTAGTCCTCCTCCATCCTCACTCACCAACCAGCTCCTCCTCCCCCTCCATCCTCACTCACCAACCTGCCTCTCCTCCTCCATCTTCACTCACCAACCAGCTCCTCTTCCTCCACCCTCTCTCACCAACCAGCTCCTCCTCCTCCATCCTCACTCACCAACCAGCCCCCCCTCCTTCTCCACCCTCACTCACCAACCAGCACCCCCTCCTTCTCCACCCTCACTCACCAACCAGCCCCTCCACCTCCATCCTCACTCACCAACCTGTCCCCCCTACTCCTCCATCCTCACTCACCAACCAGCTCCACCTCCTCCATCCTCACTCACCAACCAGCTCCTCCTCCTACTCCATCCTCACTCACCAACCAGCTCCACCTCCTCCTCCATCCTCACTCACCAACCAGCTCCTCCTCCCCCTCCATCCTCACTCACCAACCTGCCTCTCCTCCTGCATTCTTACTCATCAACCAGCTCCTCCTCCTCCATCCTCACTCACCAACGAGCTCCACCTCCTCCATCCTCACTCACCAACCAGCTCCTCCTCCGCCTCCATCCTCACTCACCAACCAGCTCCACCTCCTCCATCCTCACTCACCAACCAGCACCTCCTCCTCCATCCTCACTCACCAACCAGGTCCACCTCCTCCATCTCAATCACCAACTAGCTCCACCTCCTCCTCCATCCTCACTCACCAACCGGTTCCTCCTCCTCCATCCTCACTCACCAACCAGCTTCTCCTCCCCCTCCATCCTCACTCACCAACCAGCTCCTCCTCCTCCAACCTCACTCATCAACCAGCTCCTCCTCCTCCACCCTCACACACCAACTAGCTCCTGCTCTTCCTCAACTATCACTCACCAACCAGCTCCTTCTCCTCCTTCTACTCCTCACTCACTAACTAGCTCCTCCTCCTCCATCCTCACTCACCAACCAGCTCCTCTTCCTCCATCCTCACTCACCAACCAGCTCCTCTTCCTCCACCATCACTCACCAACCAGCTCCTCCTCCTCCTCCATCCTCACTCACCAACCAGCTCCTCTTCCTCAACTGTCACTCACCAACCAGCTCCTTCTCCTCCTCCACCCTCACTCACCAACCAGCTCCTCCTCCTCCTCCACCCTCACTCACCAAACAGCTCCTCCTCCTCCTCCACCCTCACTCAGCAACCAGCTCGTCCTCCTCCATCCTCACTCACCAATCAGTTCCTCCGCCTCCAACCTCACTCACCAACCAGCTCCTACTCCTCCTCCACACTCACTCACCAACCAGCTCCCCCTCCTCCTCCATCCTCACTCACCAACCAGCCTCTCCTCCCCCTCCATCCGCACTCACCAACCAGCTCCTTGTACTCAATCCTTACTCAAAGATCAGCTCCTCCTCCCCCTCCATCCTCACTCACCAACCTGCCTCTCCTCCTCCATCCTCACTCATCAACCAGCTCCTCCTCCTCCTCCATCCTCACTCACCAACCAGTTCCTCCTCCTCCATCCTCACTCAACCAGCGCCTTCTCCTCCATCCTCACTCACCAACCAGTTCCGTCTCCTCCTCCATCCTCACTCACCAACCAGCTCGTCCTCCTCCATCCTCACTCACCAATCAGTTCCTCCGCCTCCAACCTCACTCACCAACCAGATCCCCCTCCTCCTCCACCCTCACTCACCAACCTGTCTCTCCTCCTCCATCTACACTCACCAACCAGCAGCTCCTCCTCCTCCTCCACCCTCACTCACCAACGAGCTCCGCCTCATCCTCCACCCTCACTCACCAACCAGCTCCACCTCCTCCACCCTCACTCACCAACCAGCTCCGCCTCCTCCTCCACCCTCACTCACCAACCAGCTCCTCCTCCTCCATCCTCACTCACCAACCAGCTCCACCTCCTCCAACCTCACTCACCAACCAGCTCCACCTCCTCCATCCTCACTCACCAGGCAGCTCCTCCTCCTCCTCCATCCTCACTCACCAACCAGCTCCTCCTCCTCCATCCTCACTCACCAACCAGCTCCTCCTCCTCCTCCTCCATCCTCACTCACCAACCAGCTCCTCCTCCTCCATCCTCACTCACCAACCAGCTCCTCCTCCTCCATCCTCACTCACCAACCAGCTCCTCCTCCTCCATCCTCACTCACCAACCAGCTCCTCCTCCTCCATCCTCACTCACCAACCAGCTCCTCCTCCTCCATCCTCACTCACCAACCAGCTCCTCCTCCTCCATCCTCACTCACCAACCTGCCCCTCCATCCTCACTCACCAACCAGCCCCTCCTCCTCCATCCTCACTCACCAACTTGCCCCTCCTACTCCTCCATCCTCACTCACCAACCAGCTCCTCCTCCTCCATCCTCACTCACCAACCAGCTCCTCCTCCTCCATCCTCACTCACCAACCAGCCTCTCCTCCCCCTCCATCCTCACTCACCAACCAGCTCCTCTTCCTCCACTATCACTCACCAAACAGCTCCTCCTCCTCCTCCATCCTTACTCAACGATCAGCTCCTCCTCCTCCTCCACCCTCACTCACCAAACAGCTCCTCCTCCTCCACCCTCACTCACCAACCAGCCCCCCCTTCCTTCTCCACCCTCACTCACCAACCAGCTCCTCCTCCTCCATCCTCATTCACCAAACTGTCCCCCCTACTCCTCCATCCTCACTCACCAACCAGCTCCACCTCCTCCATCCTCACTCACCAACCAGCTCCTCCTCCTTCTCCATCTTCACTCACCAACCTGCTCCACCTCCTCCTCCATCCTCACTCACCAACCAGCTCCTCCTCCCCCTCCATCCTCACTCACCAACCAGCTCCTCCTCCTCCATCCTCACTCACCAACCTGCCCCTCCATCCTCACTCACCAACCAGCCCCTCCTCCTCCATCCTCACTCACCAACTTGCCCATCCTACTCCTCCATCCTCACTCACCAACCAGGTCCACCTCCTCCATCCTCACTCACCAACCAGCTCCTCCTCCTCCATCCTCACTCACCAACCAGCTTCTCCTCCTCCTCCATCCTCACTCACCAACCAGCTCCTCCTACTCCAACCTCACTCAGCAACCAGCTCCTCCTCCTTCTCCATCCTCACTCACCAACCAGTTCCACCTCCTCCTCCATCCTCACTCACCAACCAGTTCCTCCTCCATCCTCACTTACCAACCAGCTCCCCCTCCCCCTACATCCTCACTCACCAACCAGCTCCTCCTCCTGCAACCTAACTCATCAAACAGCTCCTCCTCCTCCATCCTCACTCACCAACCAGCTCCTGCTCCTCCATCCTCACTCACCAACCAGCTTCTCCTCCTCCTCCACCCTCACACACCAACCAGCTCCTCCTCCTCCTCCACCCTCACACACCAACCAGCTCCTCCTCCTCCACCCTCACTCAGCGACCAGTTCCTCCTCCTCCATCCTCACTCACCAACCAGTTCCGCCTCCTCCTCCATCCTCACTCACCAACCAGCTCCTTCTACTCCATCCTTACTCAAAGATCAGCTCCTCCTCCTCCACCCTCAATCACCAACCAGTTCCGCCTCCTCCTCCATCCTCACTCACCAACCAGCTTCTCATCCTCCTCCATCCTCACTCAGCAACCAGCTCCTCCTCCTCCACCCTCACTCAGCGACCAGTTCCTCCTCCTCCATCCTCACTCACCAACCAGCTCCTTCTACTCCATCCTTACTCAAAGATCAGCTCCTCCTCCTCCTTCATCCTCACTCACCAACCAGCCCCTCCTCCTCCTCCTCTGCCCTCACTCACCAGCCAGCTCCTCCTCCATCTTCACTCTCCAACCAGCTACTCCTCCCTCTCCACCCTCACTCACCAACCAGCCCCTCCTTCCTCTCCACCCTCACTCACCAACCAGCCCCTCCTCCTTCCCAACCCTCACTCACCAACCAGCCCCTCCTCCTCCATCCTCACTCACCAACCTGCCCCTCCTCCTCCTCCATCCCCAGTTACCAACCAGCTCCTCCGCCCCCTCCATCCTCACGCACCAACCAGCTCCTTCTCCTCCTCCATCCTCACTCACCAACCAGCTCCTATTCCTCCATCCTCACTCACCAACCAGCTCGTTCTCCTCCTCCATCCTCACTCACCAACCAGCGCCTCTTCCTCCACCCTCACTCACCAACCAGCTCCTCCTCCTCCTCCATCTTCACTCACCAACCAGCTCCTCCTCCTCCATCCTCACTCAACGATCAGCTCCTCCTCCTCCGCCAACCCCACTCACCAACCAGCTCCTCCTCCTCCACCCTCACGCACCAACTACATCCACCTCCTCCTCCTCCAGCCTCACTCACCAACCAGCACCTCCTCCACCTCCATCCTCACTCACCAACCAGCTCCTCCCTCCCCTCAATCCTCACTCAGCAACCAGCTCCTCCTCCTCCTCCTCCACCCTCACTCACCAACCCACTCCTCCTCCTCCACCCTCACGCACCAACTACCTCCTCCTCCTTCTCCTCCAGCCTCACTCACCAACCAGCTCCTCCTCCTCCTCCACCCACACTCACCAACCAGCTCCGCCTCCTCTTCCACCCTCACTCACCAACCAGCTCCACGTCCTCCATTCTCACTCACCAACCAGCCCCTCCTCCTCCATCCTCACTCACCAACCAGCTCCTCCTCCTCCATCCTCACTCACCAACCACCTCCTCCTCCTTCTCCATCTTTACTCACCAACCAGCTCCTCCTCCTCCTCCATCCTCACTCACCAACCAGTTCCTCCTCCTCCTCCACCCTCACTCACCAACCAGCTCCTCCTACTCCATCCTCACTCACCAACCAGCTCCTCCTCCTACTCCATCCTCACTCACCAACCAGCTCCACCTCCTACTCCATCCTCACTCACCAACCAGCTCCACCTCCTCCATCCTCACTCACCAACCTGCCCCTCCTCCTTCTCCACCCTCACTCACCAACCAGCTCCTCCTCCTCCATCCTCACTCACCAACCTGCCCCTCCTCCTTCTCCACCCTCACTCACCAACCAGCTCCTCCTCCTCCATCCTCACTCACCAACCTGCCCCTCCTCCTCCATCCTCACTCACCAACCTGCCCCTCCTCCTTCTCCACCCTCACTCACCAACCAGCTCCACCTCCTCCATCCTCACTCACCAACCAGCTCCTCCTCCTCCATCCTCACTCACCAACCAGCTCCTCCTTCTCCACCCTCACTCACCAACCAGCTCCTCCTCCTCCATCCTCACTCACCAACCAGCTCCTTCTCCTCCAGCCTCACTCACCAACCAGCTCCTCCTCCTCCTCCACCCACACTCACCAACCAGCTCCACCTCCTCCATCCTCACTCACCAACCAGCTCCTCCTAGTCCATCCTCACTCACCAACCAGCTCCTCCTCCTCCATCCTCACTCACCAACCAGCTCCACCTCCTCCACCCTCACTCACCAACCAGCTCCTCCTCCTCCATCCTCACTCACCAACCAGCTCCTCCTCCTCCATCCTCACTCACCAACCAGCTCCTCCTTCTCCACCCTCACTCACCAACCAGCTCCACCTCCTCCATCCTCACTCACCAACCAGCTCCTCCTCCTCCATCCTCACTCACCAACCAGCTCCACCTCCTCCATCCTCACTCACCAACCCACTCCTCCTCCTCCACCCTCACGCACCAACTACCTCCTCCTCCTTCTCCTCCAGCCTCACTCACCAACCAGCTCCTCCTCCTCCATCCTCACTCACCAACCTGCCCCTCCTCCTTCTCCACCCTCACTCACCAACCAGCTCCACCTCCTCCATCCTCACTCACCAACCAGCTCCTCCTAGTCCATCCTCACTCACCAACCAGCTCCACCTCCTCCACCCTCACTCACCAACCTGCCCCTCCTCCTTCTCCACCCTCACTCACCAACCAGCTCCACCTCCTCCATCCTCACTCACCAACCAGCTCCTCCTCCTCCATCCTCACTCACCAACCAGCTCCTCCTCCTCCATCCTCACTCACCAACCAGCTCCTCCTCCTCCATCCTCACTCACCAACCTGCCCCTCCATCCTCACTCACCAACCAGCCCCTCCTCCTCCATCCTCACTCACCAACTTGCCCCTCCTACTCCTCCATCCTCACTCACCAACCAGGTCCACCTCCTCCATCCTCACTCACCAACCAGCTCCTCCTCCTCCATCCTCACTCACCAACCAGCTTCTCCTCCTCCTCCATCCTCACTCACCAACCAACTCCTCCTCCTCCATCCTCACTCACCAACTAGCTCCTCCTCTCCATCCTCACTCACCAACCAGCTCCTTCTCCTCCATCCTCACTCACCAACCAGCTCCTCCTCCTCCAACCTCACTCATCAACCAGCTCCTCCTCCTCCACCCTCACACACCAACTAGCTCCTGCTCTTCCTCAACTATCACTCACCAACCAGCTCCTTCTCCTCCTCCTACTCCTCACTCACTAACTAGCTCCTCCTCCTCCATCCTCACTCACCAACCAGCTCCTCTTCCTCCATCCTCACTCACCAACCAGCTCCTCTTCCTCCACCATCACTCACCAACCAGCTCCTCCTCCTCCTCCTCCATCCTCACTCACCAACCAGCTCCACCTCCTCCACCCTCACTCACCAACCAGCTCCTCCTCCTCCATCCTCACTCACCAACCAGCTCCTCCTCCTCCATCCTCACTCACCAACCAGCTCCTCCTTCTCCACCCTCACTCACCAACCAGCTCCACCTCCTCCATCCTCACTCACCAACCAGCTCCTCCTCCTCCATCCTCACTCACCAACCAGCTCCACCTCCTCCATCCTCACTCACCAACCCACTCCTCCTCCTCCACCCTCACGCACCAACTACCTCCTCCTCCTTCTCCTCCAGCCTCACTCACCAACCAGCTCCTCCTCCTCCATCCTCACTCACCAACCTGCCCCTCCTCCTTCTCCACCCTCACTCACCAACCAGCTCCACCTCCTCCATCCTCACTCACCAACCAGCTCCTCCTAGTCCATCCTCACTCACCAACCAGCTCCACCTCCTCCACCCTCACTCACCAACCTGCCCCTCCTCCTTCTCCACCCTCACTCACCAACCAGCTCCTCCTCCTCCATCCTCACTCACCAACCAGCTCCTCCTCCTCCATCCTCACTCACCAACCTGCCCCTCCATCCTCACTCACCAACCAGCCCCTCCTCCTCCATCCTCACTCACCAACTTGCCCCTCCTACTCCATCCTCACTCACCAACCAGCTTCTCCTCCTCCTCCATCCTCACTCACCAACCAACTCCTCCTCCTCCATCCTCACTCACCAACTAGCTCCTCCTCTCCATCCTCACTCACCAACCAGCTCCTTCTCCTCCATCCTCACTCACCAACCAGCTCCTCCTCCTCCTCCTCCATCCTCACTCACCAACCAGCTCCTCTTCCTCCATCCTCACTCACCAACCAGCTCCTCTTCCTCCATCCTCACTCACCAACCAGCTCCTTCTCCTCCTCCTCCATCTTCACTCACCAACCAGCTCCTCCTCCTCCTCCATCCTCACTCACCAACCAGCTTCTCCTCCTCCTCCATCCTCACTCAGCAACCAGCTCCTCCTCCTCCTCCACCCTCACACACCAACTAGCTCCTCCTCCTACATCCTCACTCACCAACCAGCTCCTCCTCCTCCATCCTCACTCACCAACCAGCTCCTCCTCCTCCATCCTCACTCACCAACCAGCTCCTCTTCCTCCATCCTCACTCACCAACCAGCTCCTCTTCCTCAACTATCACTCACCAACCAGCTCCTTCTCCTCCATCCTCACTCACCAACCAGCTCCTCCTCCTCCATCCTCACTCACCAACCAGCTCCTCCTCCTCCATGCTCACTCACCAACCTGCCCCTCCATCCTCACTCACCAACCTGCCCCTCCTACTCCTCCATCCTCACTCACCAACCAGGTCCACCTCCTCCATCCTCACTCACCAACCAGTTCCTCCTCCTCCATCCTCACTCACCAACCAGCTCCTCCTCCCCCTCCATCCTCACTCACCAACCTGCCTCTCCTACTCCATCTTCACTCACCAACCAGCTCCTCCTCCTCCACCCTCTCTCACCAACCAGCTCCTCCTCCTCCATCCTCACTCACCAACCAGCTCCTCCTCCTTCTCCTCCCTCACTCACCAACCAGCCCCCCCTCCTTCTCCATCCTCACTCACCAACCTGCCCCTCCTACTCCTCCATCCTCACTCACCAACCAGGTCCACCTCCTCCATCTCAATCACCAACCAGCTCCACCTCCTCCTCCATCCTCACTCACCAACCGGTTCCTCCTCCTCCATCCTCACTCACCAACCAGCTTCTCCTCCCCCTCCATCCTCACTCACCAACCAGCTCCTCCTCCTCCAACCTCACTCATCAACCAGCTCCTCCTCCTCCACCCTCACACACCAACTAGCTCCTGCTCTTCCTCAACTATCACTCACCAACCAGCTCCTTCTCCTCCTCCTACTCCTCACTCACTAACTAGCTCCTCCTCCTCCATCCTCACTCACCAACCAGCTCCTCTTCCTCCATCCTCACTCACCAACCAGCTCCTCTTCCTCCACCATCACTCACCAACCAGCTCCTCCTCCTCCTCCTCCATCCTCACTCACCAACCAGCTCCTCTTCCTCCATCCTCACTCACCAACCAGCTCCTCTTCCTCCATCCTCACTCACCAACCAGCTCCTTCTCCTCCTCCTACATCTTCACTCACCAACCAGCTCCTCCTCCTCCTCCACCCTCACTCACCAAACAGCTCCTCCTCCTCCTCCACCCTCACTCACCAACCAGCTTCTCATCCTCCTCCATCCTCACTCAGCAACCAGCTCGTCCTCCTCCATCCTCACTCACCAATCAGTTCCTCCGCCTCCAACCTCACTCACCAACCAGCTCCTACTCCTCCTCCACACTCACTCACCAACCAGCTCCCCCTCCTCCTCCATCCTCACTCACCAACCAGCCTCTCCTCCCCCTCCATCCGCACTCACCAACCAGCTCCTTGTACTCAATCCTTACTCAAAGATCAGCTCCTCCTCCCCCTCCATCCTCACTCACCAACCTGCCTCTCCTCCTCCATCCTCACTCATCAACCAGCTCCTCCTCCTCCTCCATCCTCACTCACCAACCAGTTCCTCCTCCTCCATCCTCACTCAACCAGTTCCTCCTCCTCCATCCTCACTCACCAACTAGCTCCTCCTCCTTCTCCACCCTCACTCACCAACCAGCTCCTTCTCCTCCATCCTCACTCACCAAACACTCCTCCTCCATCCTCACTCACCAACCAGTTCCGTCTCCTCCTCCATCCTCACTCACCAACCAGTTCCGCCTCCTCCTCCATCCTCACTCACCAACCAGCTTCTCATCCTCCTCCATCCTCACTCAGCAACCAGCTCGTCCTCCTCCATCCTCACTCACCAATCAGTTCCTCCGCCTCCAACCTCACTCACCAACCAGATCCCCCTCCTCCTCCACCCTCACTCACCAACCTGCCCCTCCTCCTCCATCTTCACTCACCAACCAGCTCCCCCTCCTCCTCCATCCTCACTCACCAACCAGCTCCACTTCCTCCACCCTCACTCACCAACCAGCTCCTCCTCCTCCACCCTCACTCACCAACCTGCCCCACCTCCTCCACCCTCACTCACCAACCAGCTCCTCCTCCTCCATCCTCACTCACCAACCAGCTCCTCTTCCTCACCCTCACTCACCAACCTCCCCCACCTCCTCCATCCTCACTCAACAATCAGCTCCTCCTCCACCCTCACACACCAACCAGCTCCTCCTCCTCCATCCTCACTCACCAACCTGCCCACCTCCTCCATCCTCACTCACCAACCTGCCCACCTCCTCCATCCTCACTCACCAACCAGCTCCTCCTCCTCCATCCTCACTCACCAACCAGCTCCTGTTTCACCCTCACTCACCAACCAGTTCCTCCTCCTCCATCCTCACTCACCAACCAGCCCCTCCTCCTTTTGTGTAAAATTGGATACTGATGGATAAGAGTAGAAACCAATTCGTACAAGGTGAAAGCGTTTTAAAAATTCACAAAAGCTAAGTAGCACATTCTTCTAGAACAGTCTCATCTCATCAACCACCAAGCATTCTACTCAAGCCAAACTAAGTTGATGCACCTTGAGAGGATGGGACAGCTAGAGAGAGAAATTCTTCAGGGTAGGCATTCTTCGAAGAGGCTTCGCAGTAGGGTTAAGATCAACTAGGAGAAAGTGAGGACTGCAGGCACTGGTAATCAGATAATTCCTGATGAAGGGCTCTTGCCCAAAACGTTGATTCTCCTGGTCCTCAGATGCTGCCTGAGCTGCTGTGCTTTTCCAGCACCACTCTTTCGCCTCTGATCTCCAGCAGAGAGAGGTCAAGGCTACTTTGGCCCCTCCCTACTGAGATAGTAAATGAAAGCAGCAATGGCAGTAGTAATAGTGTCCAAATTTGTCTCAGTCATTTACTGACTGGTCTGCTGGACCTGGCTCTCCGTGGTGAAAGTGGATAATTCCCGAGGACCGAGTGTCTCCCAGGCTGCCCCAAGAGGAAACAGGAGGAGATTGCAGGGGCACTGTCATTAATTTTCAAGTCCTTACTGGCCACGGGGGATGCCACAGGACGAGAGAACAGGAATGAGGCACCATTGTTCAACAAGGATAATAGGGATAAAACAGGAAACTACAGGCTAGTGAATCTAACATATGCAGGAAGGAATCTTGGAAAATATTCTGAGGGATGGAATTAACCTCCACTTGGAGAGGCAACGATTGATCAAAAATAGCTTTACTTTGTAAGAGGGGGATCATGTGGAACAAATTTAATTTTTCAAGGACATGATTAAATGTGTAGATAAGGGAGGTGCAGTTGATATGGTAAATGTGGATGTTAGCTTTTGTAAAGTCTTACATGGCAAACTGGTTAAAAAGCTAAGAAGTCATGGGATCCAAGGCAGTTTGGAAAATTGGACCAAAATTGGTTTAGTGGCAGGAAGCTGAGGGTAATGGTCAAAGGTGTATGTGAGCATAAGAATGTGTCCAATGGCATACCAAAAGGCATGGTAGGTGGGTCCTTTGCTATTTGTTGTGTACATTAATGATTGAGACAAGAATAAAGAAGTTACGTTCAGTAAATTTGCAAATTACACAAAAGTTGATGGTGTGGTAAGTAGCAAGGAGAAAAGTCTTCGTGTATAAATTATACAGATAGGCTGTTCAGAGGGGCTGAACAGTGGCAAATGCAATTCAATCCTGAAAATATCAGATGATGCATTTTGTGAGGCGAGAGAGTAGACCGTGATTAGTAGGATCTGAAGAAGTACAGAGGATCAGAGAGACCTTGGTGTGGATGTCTTGAAGCAACAGGACAGGTAGACAGGGTGGTTAAGAAGGCATATTGATTTCTTGGCTTTCTTAGTCAAGGTACTGTTTGCAAGAGCAGGGAGGTTATGATGGAGCTGTAAATAACATTAGTTAGGTCACAGCTGGAGCACTATGTGCAGATCTGGTCATGATGCTATAGGAAGGATGTGATTGCACTGGAGAGAATTCAGAAGAGATTCACGAGGATGTTGCCTGCGTGAGAGAGATCCAGCTGTGAAGAGAGACTAGATAGGCTTGGGTTTGTTTTTCTTGGAACAGAGAAAGCTGTGGGGGATCCGATTGTGTTGTACAAAGTGCTGACTGGCATAGGCAGGGGAGAGAGATGGAAACTTTTCCCTTTAGTACAAGGGCTAATAACCAGGGGACACGATTTTAAGGTATGAAGCAAGACGTTTAGAGCAGAATTAGGGAAATAGAATTCACACAGAAGGTTATGAGTATAGCACTGTCTCCCCCCTTCACTCCAGGATGCTCCTCAGTACCGTAACCCCATTCACCCCAGAGTGCTCCCCAGTACTGTATCCTCCCTCCATCCCAGAGTTCTCTCTAGTACTGTAACAACGCACCACCCCCCCACCAACGCCCTCCATCCCAGGATACTCCCCAGCACTGTCTTCCCCTAACCTGGCTGCTCCATAGCGCGGTCTCCCTTCCACCCCAGGATGCACCCAGCACTATCACCACCTACCCCAGGGTGCTCCCCAGCACCGTATACCCCCTCCACCCCATGGTGCTGCTGAGCACTGTATCCTCCATCCTCTCCAGGGTGCTTCCCAGCACAGTATTCACCCTTGACTCCAGGGAGCACCCGAGCACAGTATTCCCCCTCAACCTCAGGACGCTCCCAAGCACTGTTCCCCCCCCCCCCCGGGCCGCCAGGGTGCTCCACAGCACTGTCTCCACCTACCTCCTGGGTGCTCCCCAGCACAGTATTCCCCCTCCACCCCAGGGACCTCCCCAAAACAGTACTCCCCCTCCACCCCAGGGACATCCCCAAAACAGTATTCCCCCTCCACCCCAGGGACATCCCCAAAACAGTATTCCCCCTCCACCCCAGGGACCTCCCCAGCACAGTATTCCCCCTCCACCCCAGGGACCTCCCCAGCACAGTATTCCCCCTCCACCCCAGGGTGCTCCCCAGCACAGTATTCCCCCTCCACCCCAGGGTGCTCCCCAGCACAGTATTCCCCCTCCACCCAAGGGACCTCCCCAGCACAGTATTCCCCCTCCACCCCAGGGACCTCCCCAGCACAGTATTCCCCCTCCACCCCAGGGACCTCCCCAGCACAGTATTCCCCCTCCATCCCGGGACCTCCCCAGCACAGTATTCCCCCTCCACCCCAGGGTGCTCCCCAGCACAGTATACCCCCCTCCACCCCAGGGACGCCCCCAGCACAGTATTCCCCCTCCACCCCAGGGTGCTCCCCAGCACAGTATTCCCCCTCCACGCCAGGGACCTCCCCAGTACGGTATTCCCCCTCCACCCCAGGGTGCTCCCCAGCACAGTATCCCCCCTCCACCCCAGGGTGCTCCCCAGTACAGTATTCCCCCTCGACCCCAGGGACCCCCACCAGCACAGTATTCCCCCTCCACCCCAGGATGCTCCCCAGCACAGTATTCCCCCTCCACCCCAGGGTGCTCCCCAGCACAGTATACCCCCTCCACGCCAGGGTGCTCCCCAGTACAGTATTCCCCCTCAACCCCAGGGTGCTCCCCAGCACAGTATTCCCCCTCAACCCCAGGGTGCTCCCCAGCACAGTATACCCCCTCCACCCCCGGGACCTCCTCAGCACAGCATTCCCCCTCCACCCCGGGACCTCCCCAAAACAGTATTCCCCCTCCACCCCAGGGTGCTCCCCAGCACAGTATTCCCCCTCCACCCCAAGGTGCTCCCCAGCACAGTATTCCCCCTCCACCCCAGGGACCTCCCCAGCACAGTATTCCCCCTCCACCCCAGGGACGCCCCCAGCACAGTATTCCCCCTCCACCCCAGGGACCTCCCCAGCACAGTATTCCCCCTCCACCCCAGGGACCTCCCCAGCACAGTATTCCCCCTCCACCCCAGGGACCTCCCCAGCACAGTATTCCCCCTCCACCCCAGGGACGCCCCCAGCACAGTATTCCCCCTCCACCCCAGGGACCTCCCCAGCACAGTATTCCCCCCTCCACCCCAGGGACGCCCCCAGCACAGTATTCCCCCTCCACCCCAGGGACCTCCCCAGCACAGTATTCCCCCCTCCACCCCAGGGACGCCCTCAGCACAGTATTCCCCCTTCCACCCCAGGGACCTCCCCAGTACAGTATTCCCCCTCCACCCCAGGGTGCTCCCCAGCACAGTATTCCCCCTCCACGCCAGGGACCTCCCCAGTACAGTATTCCCCCTCCACCCCAGGGACCCCCCCAGCACAGTATTCCCCCTCCACCCCAGGATGCTCCCCAGTACAGTATTCCCCCTCCACCCCAGGGTGCTCCCCAGCACAGTATTCCCACCTCCACCCCAGGGACGCCCCCAGCACAGTATTACCCCTCCACCCCAGGGTGCTCCCCAGCACAGTATTCCCCCTCCACGCCAGGGACCTCCCCAGTACAGTATTCCCCCTCCACCCCAGGGTGCTCCCCAGCACAGTATTCCCCCTCCACCCCGGGACCTCCCCAGTACAGTATTCCCCCTCCACCCCAGGGTGCTCCCCAGCACAGTATTCCCCCTCCACCCCAGGGTGCTCCCCAGCACAGTATTCCCCCTCCACCCCAGGGTGCTCCCCAGCACAGTATTCCCCCTCCACCCCAGGGTGCTCCCCAGCACAGTATTCCCCCTCCACCCCAGGGTGCTCCCCAGCACAGTATTCCCCCTCCACCCCGGGACCTCCCCAGTACAGTATTCCCCCTCCACCCCAGGGTGCTCCCCAGCACAGTATTCCCCCTCCACCCCAAGGTGCTCCCCAGCACAGTATTCCCCCTCCACCCCAGGGACGCCCCCAGCACAGTATTCCCCCTCCACCCCAGGGTGCTCCCCAGCACAGTATTCCCCCTCCACGCCAGGGTGCTCCCCAGTACAGTATACCCCCTCCACCCCAGGGACCTCCCCAGTACAGTATTCCCCCTCCACCCCAGGGTGCTCCCCAGCACAGTATCCCCCCTCCACCCCAGGGTGCTCCCCAGTACAGTATTCCCCCTCCACCCCAGGGACCCCCCCAGCACAGTATTCCCCCTCCACCCCAGGGACCCCCCCAGCACAGTATTCCCCCTCCACCCCAGGGTGCTCCCCAGCACAGTATTCCCCCTCCACCCCAGGGTGCTCCCCAGCACAGTATTCCCCCTCCACCCCAGGGACCTCCCCAGCACAGTATTCCCCCTCCACCCCAGGGTGCTTCCTAGCACAGTATTCTCCCTCCACCCCAGGGTGCTCCCCAGCACAGTATTCCCCCTCCACCCCCCGGGACCTCCCCAGCACAGTATTCCCCCTCCACCCCAGGGTGCTTCCTAGCACAGTATTCTCCCTCCACCCCAGGGTGCTCCCCAGCACAGTATTCCCCCTCCACCCCGGTACCTCCCCAAAACAGTATTCCCCCTCCACCCCAGGGACGCCCCCAGCACAGTATTCCCCCTCCACCCCAAGGTGCTCCCCAGCACAGTATTCCCCCTCCACCCCAGGGACCTCCTCAGCACAGTATTCCCCCTCCACCCCAGGGTGCTCCCCAGCACAGTATACCCCCTCCACGCCAGGGTGCTCCCCAGCACAGTATTCCCCCTCCACCCCAGGGTGCTTCCTAGCACAGTATTCTCCCTCCACCCCAGGGTGCTCCCCAGCACAGTATTCCCCCTCCACCCCAGGGACCTCCCCAGCACAGTATTCCCCCTCCACCCCAGGGTGCTCCCCAGCACAGTATTCCCCCTCCACCCCCGGGACCTCCCCAGCACAGTATTCCCCCTCCACCCCCGGGACCACCTCAGCACAGTATTCCCCCTCCACCCCAGGGACGCCCCCAGCACAGTATTCCCCCTCCACCCCAAGGTGCTCCGCAGCACAGTATTCCCCCTCCACCCCAGGGACCTCCTCAGCACAGTATTCCCCCTCCACCCCAGGGACCTCCCCAGTACAGTATTCCCCCTCCACCCCAGGGTGCTCCCCAGCACAGTATCCCCCCTCCACCCCAGGGTGCTCCCCAGCACAGTATTCCCCCTCCACCCCAGGATGCTCCCCAGCACAGTATCCCCCCTCCACCCCAGGGTGCTCCCCAGCACAGTATTCCCCCTCCACCCCAGGATGCTCCCCAGCACAGTATTCCCCCTCCACCCCAGGGACCTCCCCAGCACAGTATACCTCCTCCACGCCAGGGTGCTCCCCAGCACAGTATTCCCCCTCCACCCCAGGGACCTCCCCAGCACAGTATTCCCCCTCCACCCCAGGGTGCTTCCTAGCACAGTATTCCCCCTCCACCCCAGGGTGCTCCCCAGCACAGTACTCCCCCTCCACCCCCCGGGACCTCCTCAGCACAGTATACCCCCTCCACCCCAGGGTGCTCCCCAGCACAGTATTCCCCCTCCACCCCCGGGACCTCCTCAGCACAGTATTCCCCCTCCACCCCGGGACCTCCCCAAAACAGTATTCCCCCTCCACCCCAGGGACGCCCCCAGCACAGTATTCCCCCTCCACCCCAAGGTGCTCCCCAGCACAGTATTCCCCCTCCACCCCAGGGACCTCCTCAGCACAGTATTCCCCCTCCACCCCAGGGTGCTCCCCAGCACAGTATACCCCCTCCACGCCAGGGTGCTCCCCAGCACAGTATTCCCCCTCCACCCCAGGGACCTCCCCAGCACAGTATTCCCCCTCCACCCCAGGGTGCTTCCTAGCACAGTATTCTCCCTCCACCCCAGGGTGCTCCCCAGCACAGTATTCCCCCTCCACCCCCCGGGACCTCCTCAGCACAGTATACCCCCTCCACCCCAGGGTGCTCCCCAGCACAGTATTCCCCCTCCACCCCCGGGACCTCCTCAGCACAGTATTCCCCCTCCACCCCGGGACCTCCCCAAAACAGTATTCCCCCTCCACCCCAGGGACGCCCCCAGCACAGTATTCCCCCTCCACCTCAGGGTGCTCCCCAGCACAGTATTCCCCCTCCACCCCAAGGTGCTCCCCAGCACAGTATTCCCCCTCCACCCCAGGGACCTCCTCAGCACAGTATTCCCCCTCCACCCCAGGGACCTCCCCAGCACAGTATTCCCCCTCCACCCCAAGGTGCTCCCCAGCACAGTATTCCCCCTCCACCCCAGGGACCTCCCCAGCACAGTATTCCCCCTCCACCCCAAGGTGCTCCCCAGCACAGTATTCCCCCTCCACCCCAGGGACCTCCTCAGCACTCTCTACAACCTCCATCCCAAGGTGCTGCACCAAGGGTGAAGGTAGTAGAAGATACACAATGCCCAGTTGTGCATCTCCAGCTGATGCTGGGTCTGCCGGAAACAGGAGCGGAACTACATTTCCCAGGACCGCGCGGGGCAGGCGTGGTGACGTCAGAGGGGATTCGACATGACGTGTTGCGCGTTGACGTCGGAAGGGTCTTTGCGCTCGCGCTGCTGCCTGGAGACGGGAGGCCGGAGGCGGAGAGACACCGAGGGGCAAGGTAATGGAGGGAGACCCTACCGAGGGACAGGGTAATGGAGGGAGACCCTACCGAGGGCCGGGGTAATGGAGGGAGACCCTACCGAGGGCCGGGGTAATGGAGGGAGACCCTACCGAGGGCCGGGGTAATGGAGGGAGACCCTACCGAGGGGCAGGGTAATGGAGGGAGACCCTACCGAGGGCCGGGGTAATGGAGGGAGACCCTACCGAGGGGCAGGGTAATGGAGGGAGACCCTACCGAGGGGCAAGGTAATGGAGGGAGACCCTACCGAGGGGCAGGGTAATGGAGGGAGACCCTACCGAGGGGCAGGGTAATGGAGGGAGACCCTACCGAGGGCCGGGGTAATGGAGGGAGACCCTACCGAGGGGCAGGGTAATGGGGGGAGACCCTACCGAGGGGCAGGGTAATGGGGGGAGACCCTACCGAGGGCCGGGGTAATGGAGGGAGACCCTACCGAGGGGCAAGGTAATGGAGGGAGACCCTACCGAGGGGCAGGGTAATGGAGGGAGACCCTACCGAGGGGCAGGGTAATGGAGGGAGACCCTACCGAGGGGCAGGGTAATGGGGGGAGACCCTACCGAGGGCCGGGGTAATGGAGGGAGACCCTACCGAGGGCCGGGGTAATGGAGGGAGACCCTACCGAGGGGCAGGGTAATGGGGGGAGACCCTACCGAGGGGCAGGGTAATGGGGGGAGACCCTACCGAGGGCCGGGGTAATGGAGGGAGACCCTACCGAGGGGCAAGGTAATGGAGGGAGACCCTACCGAGGGGCAAGGTAATGGAGGGAGACCCTACCGAGGGGCAGGGTAATGGAGGGAGACCCTACCGAGGGGCAGGGTAACGGAGGGAGACCCTACCGAGGGCCGGGGTAATGGAGGGAGACCCTACCGAGGGCCAGGGTAATGGAGGGAGACCCTACCGAGGGGCAGGGTAATGGAGGGAGACCCTACCGAGGGCCAGGGTAATGGAGGGAGACCCTACCGAGGGGCAGGGTAATGGAGGGAGACCCTACCGAGGGGCAGGGTAATGGAGGGAGACCCTACCGAGGGGCAAGGTAATGGAGGGAGACCCTACCGAGGGGCAGGGTAATGGAGGGAGACCCTACCGAGGGCCGGGGTAACGGAGGGAGACCCTACCGAGGGCCGGGGTAATGGAGGGAGACCCTACCGAGGGCCAGGGTAATGGAGGGAGACCCTACCGAGGGGCAGGGTAATGGAGGGAGACCCTACCGAGGGCCAGGGTAATGGAGGGAGACCCTACCGAGGGGCAGGGTAATGGAGGGAGACCCTACCGACGGGCAGGGTAATGGAGGGAGACCCTACCGAGGGCCGGGGTAACGGAGGGAGACCCTACCGAGGGGCAGGGTAATGGAGGGGGACCCTACCGAGGGGCAGGGTAATGGAGGGAGACCCTACCGAGGGGCAGGGTAATGGAGGGAGACCCTACCGAGGGGCAGGGTAATGGAGGGAGACCCTACCGAGGGCCGGGGTAATGGAGGGAGACCCTACCGAGGGGCAGGGTAATGGGGGGAGACCCTACCGAGGGGCAGGGTAATGGAGGGAGACCCTACCGAGGGCCGGGGTAATGGAGGGAGACCCTACCGAGGGGCAGGGTAATGGAGGGGGACCCTACCGAGGGGCAGGGTAATGGAGGGAGACCCAACCGAGGGGCAGGGTAATGGAGGGAGACCCAACCGAGGGACAGGGTAACGGAGGGAGACCCTACCGAGGGCCGGGATAATGGAGGAAGACCCTACCGAGGGGCAGGGTAACGGAGGGAGACCCTACCGAGGGGCAGGGTAACGGAGGGAGACCCTACCGAGGGGCAGGGTAACGGAGGGAGACCCTACCGAGGGGCAGGGTAACGGAGGGAGACCCTACCGAGGGACAGGGTAACGGAGGGAGACCCTACCGAGGGGCAGGGTAATGGAGGGAGACCCTACCGAGGGCCGGGGTAATGGAGGAAGACCCTACCGAGGGGCAGTGTAATGGAGCGAGACCCTAACGTGGGGTAGGGTGACGGAGGAAGTCCCTACTGAAGGGCAGGGTGACGGAGGGAGAGCCTACCGAGGAGCAGGGTTATGGAGGGAGACCCTACTTAGGGACAGGTTAATGGAGGGAGAGCCTACCGAGGGGCAAAGTAATGGAGGGACAGCCTACCGAGGAGTTGGGTAATGGAGGGAGCACCCACCGAGGGGCAAGGTAATGGAGGGAGAATCTACCGAGGGGCAGGGTAAAGGAGGGAGAGGTTACTGAGGGGCATGGTAATGGAGGGAGAGCCTACCGAAGGGCAAGGTAATGGAGGGAGAACCTACCGAGGGACAGTAATGGATGGAGAATCTACTGAGGGGCAAGGTAATGGAGGCTGACCATACTGAGGGACAGGGTAATGGAGGGAGAGCCTACCGAGGGGCAAGGTAATGGCGGGACACCCTACCGAGGGGCAGGGTAATGGAGGGACACCCTACTAAGGGGCAGGGTAATGGAGGGAGAACCTACCGAGGGACAGGGTAATGGAGGGAGAGCCTACTGAGGGACAGGGTAATGGAAGGTGAGCCTACCGAGGGGCAGGGTAATGGTGGGACAACCAACCGAGGGGCAGGGCAATGGTGGGACAACCTACCGAAGGGTAGGGTAATGGAGGGAGAAGGTACCGCAGGGCGGGTAATGGAGGGACACCCTACCGAGGGACAGGGGTAATGGAGGGAGACCCTACCGAGGGGCAGGGTGACGGAAGGGCGACCCTATCGAGGGGCCGGGTGACGGAGGGACCCTATCGAGGGGCAAGGAAATGGACGATGAGCCTATCGAGGGACTGGATAGTGGAGGGAGAGACTACAGAGGGGTAGGGTAATGGATGGAGACCCTACCGAGGGACAGTGTAATGGAGGGAGAGCCTACCATGGGGCAGGGTAATGGAGGGAGAACCTACCGAAGGGCAGGGTAATGGAGGGAGAACCTACCGAGGGAGAGGGTAATGGAGGGAGAGCCTACCGAGGGGCAGGGTAATGGAGGGAGAACCTACCGAAGGACAGGGTAATGGAGGGAGAACCTACCGAAGGACAGGGTGACGGAAGGAGTCCTTACTGAGGGGCAGGGTGACAGAGGGAGAGCCTACCCAGGGGCAGGGTAATGGAGGGAGAGCCTACCGACGGACAGGTTAATGGAGGGAGAGCCTGCTGAGGGGCAGGGTAATGGAGGGAGACCCTACCGAAGGGCAGGGTAATGGAGGGAGAACCTACCGAGGGACAGGGTAATGGAGGGAGAGCCTACCGAAGGGCAGGGTAATGGAGGGAGACCCTACCGAGGGCCGGGGTAATGGTGTGAGAGCCTACGGAGGGGCAGGGAAATGGAGGGTAAGCCACCTGAGGGGCAGGGTAATGGAGGGACATCCTACCGAGGGACACGGTAATGGAGGGAGAGCCTACCGAGGGGCAGGGTAATGGAGGGAGAGCCTACCGAGGGGCAGGGTAATGGAGGGAGAGCCTACCGAGGGGCAGGGTAATGGAGGGAGAGCCTACCGACGGACAGGTTAATGGAGGGAGAGCCTGCTGAGGGGCAAGGTAATGGAGAGAGACCCTACCGAGGGGCAAGGTAATGGAGGGAAAGCCTACCGAGGGACAGGGTAATGGAGGGAGACCCTACAGAGGGACAGGGTAATGGAGGGAAAACCTACCGAAGGGCAGGGTAATGGAGGGAGAACCTACCGAGGGACAGGGTAATGGAGGGAGACCCTACCGAGGGGCAGGGTAAGAGAGGGACACCCTACCGAGGGACAGGGTAATGGAGGGAGATCCTACCGAGGGACAGAATAATGGAGGGATAGCCTACCAAGGGGTTTGGAAATGGAGGGAAAGCCTGCCGAGGGGCTGGGTAATGGAGGGAGAGCCTACCGAGGGCCAGGGTAATGGAGGAAGGCCCTACCGAGGTGCAGGGTAATGGAAGGAGAGCCTGCCGAGGGGCAGGGTATTGGAGGGAGAGTCTACCGAGGGGCAGGATAACAGAAGGAGAGCCTGAGGGTCATGTCAACCAAGGGACAAGTTGATTGGGGCTGAGGTCAGTGTCAGTTAAGGATTTAGTGGTAGGACATAGCACTCTGTCATTGAGGGGAAAAGTAATGGAGGGAAGGTCAGAAACCTGATTTAATGAAGGGTAACGCAATGGAGGGAGGGTCAGATCCGTTCACTCTCTCTCCTATGTCACTGCCTGGGAAAATGTGCACAGCCTGACTGGGCTGAACTGTGGGTGAGAGGTGGGTAATCATTAAAATCTTGGTGGGGGCATGGTTCGGGCATCATGGAGTAGGGTAGTAAAAAGTCTGAACACTTTGGTTCTAGTGTTTGTAAATGGTGTTGTATCATGGGTGGGGGAGTGTAAAGATCACCTGGGGTTGAGGGAGAGTGGTAAGCAATGTTGGCACACACTTGGGTGGGTGGGGTGTAAACTGTCAGAGCACACTGGGATTGAGGGCATGGAGGGAGGCAATGTCATGCAGTGAGGACCAACTCATTGAGGGGTTAGGTAATGTAGGTCAGACACCTCACTCACTCACTGAGGGGCAAGGTTGAGGAGGGAGAGTTGGGGCATTCTGTGGTCGGGTAAACTGTTGGAGCATGGTGGGTAAGGCATGGTGAGCAGTGTCAAGGCTCCACAGGGTGGGTGGGGTTGCCGAATAGTTTGGGAATTCTGATGGGTGAACTTTGTTGAGCAGCCAGGGGTTGGAGGTGGTGTTGCTGAACAGTGTCAAGGTAACCTGGGGTGGGTGGAGGAGTTGGTGTGGGATACTGTCAGGCCATCCTGATGTGGAAGGTGTGCTGGACAGTGCTATGCTACCACCCTGCAGTGGGGAGGAGCTATCATATTGGAGCATCCTATGGGAATGATCAGTGTTGGAGCACCCTAGGATCAGGAGAAATGAAGTTGAGTTACACAAAGATGCTGGGTGGTTCTGGAGCAACCTGGGAGAGAAGGGAGATGTTTTGGGCCAGTTTAGGCTGTGGAGAACCACACTGTTGGAACACCCTTGTGTGGGGAGGGAAAACCATGTCAGGCTCAGCTTGTTTTGGGGAGGGGTATCAGTGCAAGAGCACCCTTGGGTGAGATGGGTATACAATGCTGGGCACTCAGGAATGGGGTGAGTGAGATTACTTGGGACACCGGGTAAAGGCACCATGACAGGGAGTGTTTTAGTACCTGAGTAAGGGCTTTCTTGGAATTGACAAAACCAATCCCGGGGGATGGTTTCATTGCTGCACTGTGAATTTCAGCATCTAGCTGACAGACTGGGGACTGAGACTGAGTGTGGGACGACTTTTGGTTACCCTGAATGGGCGTAGAGGGAAATGTGCTTAGGTAACCTCTGTGGAAGCAGTTGAGTGTGTGGGACATTCAAATGATGCAGGAAGGAATTATTTGGGGCAGGTTAGGGCAGAGTGGGCTGTAGATCTGATAGAAGAGATAGCAATCTCTGGAATGATCAACCAAATCTGGCTGGGTTTGTGGGGATGAGAGAATTCTGTGCAATTGTCTCTGTCTCTTTTTATTAGTACATTAAAGGACAACTTTTATTTTCTGTTTAAGGATTGGAGAAATGTAATTTTATGTGAGTGTTGAATACTTGACATTCAGAAAAGTTGATGTTTGTCTCGACACTTCACTGAAACCTGACAAAGGATCTCTAACTGAAAGTAATCTATCCTTTTCATATAGAATCATATCAATCTGTTGTGTATTCCCATAGATTTCTATGTTTTATAGCTTTTACAGGTTTTTTGTACTTTTTGCCTTTTTTGTTGTCATTGGTTTTCAGTAAAGTGCAATGAGTGTGAGATTGTGTGAAAATGCTCCCAACATTATGATAGATTTTATCTTTACAAACTTGAGCTGAGTCTGAAGAGAGTAATTTATTTCAGTGAAGTACCAGTGCGAACAACTTGAGTGATTTCCGTTCTAAATATTGCACAAGAAGTGCATTGCCTTACTTTAAAGCTTATTAGTGTTAAGTGTGTTCTAATAACAAGTAGTAGATTGTGTCCTGTTTCACCTGTCTAACATGGAGTTAAAACGCTGTAATGTTATTGTGATCATTTTCTTTAATTTTTCAAGGCACATAAAGCAATGGCTAATTGCATCCATCACATTATCTGATTGTATTCCTTTTAGCAGCACCTTCTGAAATGTTTGCAGTTATTACTTACAACAGGCATGTTATTCCAAGTAAAAAATTTTTCAGGACTAAATAATTTTTTACTTTTCTCACCTCTGGAATTATTACCATGGTACTCTGGAGGTATTACCATGGATAGGTCTAGTCTGTTAATGAATGGTGAAGACTGTTGTGGGAATTTTAATAATTTGTTTTTGGGAAAGGCCATACTTGGCATGGCTAACTTCTGATGTCCGTCCACAAATACTCTGGAGAAGGTGATGGTAAGCTGCCACAACTCGAACTGCTGCTGTGTCCATGTGATTTAAATCTGCATACAATGTAGCTTTTCTGTAAATGGTTTGATGCAACTCAGCTTGCTAAAATAAATTACTCCGCATGAATGTTAAATTTGAAGTGCATATCCAGCCTTTACCTTGCAGTCAGTGCAACATCATTTCCACCATCAACTAGACATCCTGAATGTAATATTTGCTTTGTATTCATTCACTGGAATGTGAACATTGACAACAAGACTGGAGTTCATTGCTCATTCCAAATGGTGGTGAGCTGCTTATTTGAATCATTGCAGATCATTTCAGTACTGTTGGCAGGGAGTTCCAGGACTTTGACCCAGTGACATTGGCAGAATAATATAATTCCAAGTCAGGGTGGTGAGAGATTTGGAGGGGATCTTGCGGGTGATAGTGTTTCCATTTAGCTGCTGCTTTTGTCCTTCTAGGTGTAGAAGTAACTGGGTTGGAAGGTGTCTATTTCATATACTCCACCTTCAAGGACGTGTCCTTTTCTGAAGTATGCCAATGTGAAACAAAGTAGGAGTTTGATTTTTGACTAACAATGACTCAATAAAACGTTTTTTCCTATTTGTTGGAACTGCTTTAGGGGCTCCCAAATGCAGATGCGATAATCTAGGTCCAGCTGCATGGTCACATCTGCTCCACAAATATATCTGAAGCAGCTGAAAATTGTGATGTATTAGCTTACTCACATCCACATGCCCTGTCTGACACAAGCTGCCAGCTGCTCAAAATACTGTCCCTTCCAACTGAGTTGCACAGATGGAGCTGTACTTATTTTCATCCAGTACACAATACTTTTGACAGTGTGCTGAATCTGTGTGGAAATGTCCATGTGATGTTTCTCAAGTTTCTGAAGGGGGCTTGATCCCAAAATCTGACTCCCATGAGTCAGATAGGATAGGCAAAAAAAGGGCTGTTGAAGTAGAAAATCAACCATGAAATTGTTCAGTGGCAGACTTAGTTTGAAGGGCTGAATAGCATCCTCCTGCTTTTGTTATGCTGATGAAGGAGCTGTAGTCATTTGCTACAGTGCTTTGTTTAGTTGGTACATGTTGAAATTGTTGGACGTTAGCAGTGGAGCAAATGAATGTTGAAAATGGTAGATAGGGCTCCAATCAAGCCGGTTGCTTTGTCCTGGAAATGTTTCTAGCTTTTTGGGTTTTGGAGCTGCATCCATACAGGCAAGTAAGGAATATTCCATCACAGTCCTAACTTGTGTCTCACAAATGATGGCTGGGCTTTGGGGAGTTAGGAGTTTAAGGGAATCAGCTTCATTATATTTTGTTTGACAGGCCTCTGCGTTTGGAAACAGAGAAGGAGCTTTAAAGATTGTGTTCCGATTGTAGCCATTAGTTATATTATTGAAGTTGCTGCAAATATCGTGAGACTGATATTTGTGAACAAGATGAGGCTAAAACACAAATCAGGCCTGCACAACCTTGAATACCTAAGATAGGGTCTTCATGTTGATTCATCCTTGAGTTGAAATTTACATCATATCTGCATAAGAGGTAAAGAAAGCAAGTTCTTTTAACAGAGGGTAGTGGTGCCTGTAATATGATAGCAATGTTTAAGAGGCATTAAGACACACGAACAGGCAGTGAATTGAGGACATAGACCATATGTGTGCAGATGGGACTAGTTTAGAATGGCATCAGGGTTGACACAGATGTGGTGGATTGAAGGCCCTGATCTTGTGAATAGAATATAAATTTATTGTCATGTATTCTTTTACGTGAAAAATACAGTGAAACATTTAAGTCACCCCACTGTGACAACTACGATTATTGAAGTTGTAGGTGATTTAAAAAAAAATTAAGACAGTTCACCGCAGTTCAGTTAATGCCCCTGGCTTTGGGGAAAGCTGATTAAGGAACAATGGAATACCCTGAAAACGCCGCTGGGATGAGACCGCATGCCAAGCTGCTGGAACACCTGGAAGGCAAGCAAGACCTCCATATGGGCAAGAGACCGCCACACTGGAACAAGACAGCAACATCAGGAGTCAGCCACCATCTCTCCTTCAGGTGCCTGGGCCATGCTGCAGACCCGGAGTCTCTGCCTAACCTGCAACTCCAGGGTGGGGGAGTCAGTCCAGGACATGCTTGCTCGCTGGGAGACCCTGGACTGGGGTAGAGCAGCATTCAACTTGTTCTGATGTTGTAGCTGCAACCGCTGCCACTATCCAGACTGAAAAGAAACAAAAACAAAAAAAAAGGAAAAAAGGAGCTAAATAGAAAAGAGGAAAAATTAAAAAGCTGATGGGAGCGGACAAGCCCAAGCTCAGCCTACCACTTTTGTTGCGATCTTGATCCCCAGTACTGTACTTTTCTATGTTTTAATGCAATGCCATATAGCTGAGTTAGAGACATAAAAAACTGCAGATGCTGGCATCCAAAATAGACAGGCAGGAGACTGAAAGAAAACATCAAGCCAGGCAGCATCTGGAGGTGGAGAAGTCGATGTTTCGGATGTAACCCTTCAGGACTGAGCTGTGCTTCAAAACTTTGCAAAAGAAAGGCGAGTTGTTGTGAATTGACAGTAATATATAGTGCATGTCATTTTGGAAAGTGCAGAGTTTGTTTAATGACCCATCTTTTCTAATGGATATGAATATAGTAGCTGAGCATACTAAACGGAATACAAGTTTTGCTGATTTGTGTGTAAATGCAAGTTCCTTTTCATAAGGGTAGAAAAAATTGGCAGATATCAGAATTGGTGTAAGGCTTTTTAACGTAACTGAATTATTTTAACTATGTAATTTAATACTGTTGGTTTTTCCATTGCCACGATAAATTGGAGGACACGAGAAGATTGAGAAAAGTGCAATGAGTCAGAGGATTCTTTCATCACCCCCGGAAAATATTGGAAAATTCAGGTCATTGTAGCACCTTTTAAACTGTGTTTAAGAAGGCATGTTGCAGCTGCCTGTTGGGCTACAGATTCGAAGTAAATTTTGGGTAGAAAGCACTCTCTCGATTTGTTTTCTAGTTGACTAATGTAGAATTTACTCCATTGCTCTGCAGTGCCGATAAATACTTCTTTGTGAGTATCATCTCATTAAGATTCTGTATCGGCAGCTTCTGCTTGGACTAGTATGACGTAAATCAGTAGCTAAAAGAAGTACACATCTTTTGCTCTTAGAAAGATTTTGCCCTTGAGCGAGTGTAATGAAAGTTCGTTAACTACATCCTGGCATGAGGGATTGTCCTCTTCAGAGAGATTAAGTAGTTTAGGCATATGTCATAATTTAGAAATGAGAGTATTGTGCCCAATCTGAGCACCACACTTCAGGGAGGATATTGACGTTATTAGAGTGCAGAGAAGATTCATGAGAGAGGTAACAGAGACAAGGTGCTCCAATTGCATGAAGAAGCTGGGGCCAGTGTTCTTCTAAGCAACACATATAGCTGCTCTGACATTTTGCGATCAGTGAGCCATCATGGATCCTGGCATTAACGTCTAGTTCCAGACATTGCTGCTGCGCAGGGACCTTCGAGGCTAACATGCAGGATGAAGACATTAGAGGGAATGCTGGCTGGGGCTTCTCACCTTGGAGGAAAAAAATGGTTGAGAGGAGATTTGAGAGGCTTTCAAAATCGAGAGTTGATGAAAAAACTATTCTCATCAATAGAAGCATTGTGAACCAGTGGGCACAGATATATGGTAATTGGCAAAAGAAGTAAAACAAAAGACTTTGTATGCAGCAAGATATTGGGATCTGGTATGGACAGACTGGGAAGGTGATGGGATAGGTTCAATTATGGCTTTGAAAAGTGCTTTGGATAAATACCTAATAGAATTTGCAGCAATACGAAAAGCATTAGCACTTTCGGCGATGTCATTCTGGGAATAATATGTTGTATCAGAGTCAAGATATTCTGGTAACTGGCACAGGGGTTTGGTTCAGAGATCTTGATTCCTGTCAAGAGCATTGGGTTCTTTTGCTTTGGTGAGCTTTAGGTTATTGATGTTATCTCACAACTACCATTCTTGATTGTGATATTTTGGTGTGTTTGGGGGTCACTAAAGTTAGTTGATAGGTCAATTCGCTATATTCCATGTGACCTAACCTTGTTAACCAGTTTACCATGCGGAACCTTATCGAGTGCCTTGGTGAAGTCTATATAGACCGTGTCCACCACTCTTCTTTCCTCAACTCAAGTTAGTGAGTGTAAAGATGCTGCTCCTTTAACAAGGTTATATTGTCCTTCGTTTTTATTCAGAGAGGTCATAAGTGCATAGATTCTGAAATGTCTAGGTTTATCTATTTGAGAAGCTTTTAAGTTTTTAAACAAATGCTTGTGCAATGGAAGGAGAATGGCCAGTTCTCCCAGCTCAGGTTTTCTCTACTTTAGTTTGGTTTTAGTATTCTGGCTGTTCAGAGCTGCTGGTCAGTTTGAGGCTGCTGGTCAAAGAAACAGCTCCATGGAAGAAGGTGTTCCATGCTGAATCTCGATCTCGCTCTCTCCTGTAAGAGCCTGTGTTTGATTTTACCTCCTTTTGCCAAGGGCTGTTTATGGGGATTGTTGCAGGAATTTGGAACAGCATCATTAAGTTGGGATAGTTTGTTCGGTTTTTGGCTTGGTTAAGTTATTCTATATTCTGTTTTGTTTAAAGCTGAGGGGGTTTGACCAGCTGCATCACTCCTGAAGCATTCACGTTACACCTCAAAGCAGCTAGAAAAGTTAGGATTTGGGCTACCTTCTTGAAATGTTTTAAGGGGGTCTGGCATGGTCCATAACAGTGAGACACCAATTCCTCATGCACAAAGCCATGGTTATTATGCCTAATCAGTCCTTGCCTTTCCAAATAACTGTAAATCCTGTCTCTCAGAATCCCCTCCAACAACTTACCCACCCTTGCCGTCCAGCTCACCAGGCTACAGTTCGCCGGCTTTTCCTTACAATCTTTATTAAATAATGTGATCACATTAACCACCTTCCAATCTTCTGGTACTTCAACCGTCAATGATGCGAATATCTCAGCAAGGGGCCCAGCAATCATTTCCCTAACTTCCCACAAAGTTCTGTAATATGGACAGTTTTCAAGATAATATTGTTTATTTCTCCAAGTTCTCTAGCTTCCATAAGTACCACCACAGAAAATGTTAAAGTTCTGGATGTAAGTTTGCTCGCTTAGCTGGAGGGTTCATTTTCAGACATTTCATCATCATATTAGGTAACATCATCAGTGAGCCTCCAGTGAAGCACTGGTGTTATGACCTTTCTATATGTTTAGGTTTCCTTGGTTTAGTAATGTCATTTCTGGTTCTTTTTCTCAGAGGATGATAGATGTGCTTGTTGATAGAGTTCCGGTTGGATCCAATAACGCCAGTGCTTCATCCGGACACTCATTAATGATGTTACCTAGTATGAAGACGAAACGTCTGAAAACCTTCCAGCTCAGCTAGCAAACTTACATCCAGAACCTCAACCTGAGAGACAGAAGTTAATATTGAAATGAAATACCCGTTTAATATTTCACCCATCTCCTGCGGTTCCACACATAATCAGCCCCTTTGATCTTTAAGGGGCTTTATTGCTTCCTAATTAGTTTTCTGACGTATAATATATTTGTAGAATCTCTTTTGGATTCTCTTTAACCGTATTTGCTCAAACTATCTCATGTTCCCTTTTTGCCCTCCTGGAATATATTCCTACTGCCCATATACTCCTTTAGGGATTCACTTGACCCCCTGCCCTGACAATGCCATCTGTTCTCTAGTCAAACCAGCATTGCCTACACCTATCAGTCTTGCCCTTCACACTAACAGGAACTCCTTCTGGATTCTTATTATCTCATTTTTGAAGGCCTCTCACTTTCCAAATGCCCCTTTACTTGCAAATAGCCTCTCCCAATCAACTTTTGAAAGTTCTTGCCTCATATCATCAAAATTGGCTTTCCTCCAATTTAGAACTTAGCTTTTAGATCAGGTCTATCCTTTTCCATAACTACTTTTAAACTAATAGAATTGTTATCACTTGTTCCAAAGTGCTTCCCCACTGATACCTCAGTCACATGCCCTGCCTTATTTCCCAAGAGAAGGTCAAGTAGTGACATCACTGATTCTTGAAAATAATGCACTCATCTATCAGAATGTGAACGTTTTTGCAAGTTCGGAGGATTCAGTGGTGAGTGCACTGTTCAACATTGAATAGAGTGGTAGAAACCATAAGGAGAGGTGACTGCTTAGTATCATCACTGGATTGTTAATTCAGACAACCAGGTAACATTCTGGTAACTGGGTTAGAGTTCCATCATAGTGGTGGAATTTCAATTTAATAAAAATCTGGATTTAAGAGTCTAACAATGATTATGAGTCCAGTGTTGACTGTCAGGAAATCTCATGGTTCACAAATAGCCTTTAAGGGCAAGAACGTGTCACCCGTACCTGATCTGACCTACATGTGACTCCAGGTTTGCAGCTGTTAACTGTCCTCTGGGCAATTGGGGTGGGCAATAAGTTTTGGCTAGCCTAGCCATTCTGTGAATGAATTTTGGAAAATAAAGATTCTAACTGCCTTCTCTGTGCCGTTAAGTGATCAGAATCTGGTTGGTATGTTATCCAGTTGTTCTCACTGACCTAATACTTAAAGTGAAAAAAACAGCAAGCGTTTTGAGTTCTGATAACTATCTAGTGAGTCCCGTTGCAAATTGGTCACGTGAGGATAGGATTAGGCTCAGCCTTGACCCCTTGAGTTGCATAGCATTGAGGGATTAGCTGCTCTCACATTTGTAATGTTTCAGAATCCTATGGCACAGAGGAAGAAAATTGTTTTCAAGTGGGGAGGAGAGTGGAGGGATAAGTGAGATGCTGGTAAAATTTTCTATATTTGAACCCCTCTCACACACACATTTGAGCTTTTAGCACTTCATAATTTATTATCAATTTATTTGTCTATGCAGGTTCCATGCCAGCAGAGATTTTTAATTAATTGATTCCATAAAAATCATTGGGTCTTTTAACTTTCAAATACTGAGGGAGCTTGACAGAGCAAGTGCTGAGAGGCTCTTTTCCCCACAGCTGGCGTCTAGAACTGGAGGGGCATAGCCACAGGTTAAGGGGCCAGTCATTTCAGGTTGAGATGAGAAATTTCTCAGTTCAAAGTGTTGTAAATCTTTGAATTTTCTACCCTAGAGAGTTAGGAATACTTAGTTGTAGAGTATATTCAGTACTGAGATGAATTGATTTTTGCACATTAAAAAAGTCAAAGCATCAGGTGGAAAAAGGCCAGTGATGATTTAATAGAGTAGTGGAGACTGCACAAGTGACTGCATGACCTCCTACCCCTATTTGGATAGTGTTCTTGTGTAAAGTGTGGAATTTGATTTTTGTTCAGTTTCATTAAAAATTTGCCAAACTCTAGCCACTAATAAGCAAATTGTTTTCCATCTCAGTTCTTAGTGAGGGGCAAATTTTTGCATGCAAACTTTTGAGTTGTTTTACAGAACTCTTTTGATTCTTATAAACCAATTAGAGATACCATGCTCTCTTTTGGTCTCTCTAGTTTCCCTCTCATCATCTTCTTCGCTTTCTCTGAGCTTAGCTCAACTCATGAGAGTCACCTTCCACTGTGTTGACCTTGTTGCCACTAAACTGAACATCCATCTATTGACCATTGTTTCGATAAGTTTCTTTGTGTCATTAGTTGGACTGGCATTAATTGCCCATCTCTAATTGTCCTTGGGAAGGTGGTGGTCCACTGCATTCTTGATCTTCTACCATCCATGCACTCATTATGCTGATTGGAAGGGTGCTCCAGGGGTTTGATTCTATGATACTGCAGAAACAGCAATATATTTCCAAGCCTAGTTGGAGAGTAACCCGGAAGGCAGCTTTCAGGTGTTGGCGTTTCCATGTAAGTTACCTTGTCTTTCTATATGGTAGTGGTTGTGGGTTTGAAAGGTGTTATCCAAGGACATTTGGTGAATGATACACACTGCTGTTGCTGATTGTCAGTAATGGAAGCAGTGAATGTCTATAGGTATGGTGCTGATCAAGCAGGCTGCTTGTGTTGGATGGTGTTAAGCTTCTTGAGTGTTGTTGGAACTGCACTCATCAATGCAAGTAGAGAGTATTTCATCAGATTCCTGACTTGTGCCTTGTAGATGGTGGACAGGCTTTGTTGAATCAGCAGGTGAACCAGTTACTACAGGATTCCTAGCCTTTGGCCTGCTGTCACAGCCAACGTTGTTATATGGTTAGTCCAGTACAGTTTCTGGTAAATGTTAACACCCAACATATTGATTGTAGGTATTCAGTGATGGTGATGCAGTTGAAGTCAAAGGACGATGGTTAGATTCTCACTTGATTAGATTCTCTACAGTGTGGAAACAGGCCCTTCGGCCCAACAAGTCCACACCGCCCCTCCGAAGAGAAACCCATTCCCCTACCCTATATTTACCCCTGACTAACACTGTGGGCAATTTAGCCTGGCCAATTCACCTGACCTGCACATCTTTGAATTGTGGGAGGAAGCCGGATCCGGCACCTGAAGGAAACCCACGCAGACACAGGGAGAATGTGCAAACTCCACACACACAGGTGGGAATCGAACCCAGGACCCTGGTGCTTTGAGGCAGCAGTGCTAACCACTGAGCCACCGTGCCGCCCCTTGCCTGACACTTGGGTGCCATGAATGTTACTTGCCACTTAACAGCCAAGACTAGATATTGTCCAGGTGATGTTACATTTGGACATGGATTGCTTCAGTGTGAGAAGTTGTGAATGGTGCCAGACATTGTGACTTATTAGTTGTGACTAATGCCCCCACTCTGACATTAGGATGCAGGTGTGGTCAAGTGCCCAGCTCTCAGAACTGGTTAAGTGCTACAATCAAGCATACTGGGAACTTTGGTCAGGCTTGTTTAAACTCTGACCTCAGTTAAAAATACAGCATACTGGCACTACTACCACCACCTTATTTGAAGAATGGTTTTTGGCTGTTTATGATTTGCTATAAATGTTTGGGAGTTGTTTACCAGTAAACATTGGCTGGGATTGACCATTGTGATCAGGGTTGGTCAATTCATTGGCTGAGTGCCAGAGAAGTTCCCAGAAGAATGAGCACATTTTAATTGTTAGCAGAACAAAGGTTTTTGCAGGAATGAGCCTCAGGACCAACAATTGAGAAGCACACGCCCTGAAGTTATCTTCAGAGAAGACAAAGACCCACAAGGCAAGATCTACACCAAGAGCAATGTTGGCCGCTCCACTCGAATCAGGGTAGTATTTGTTTCAAGCAAAACTTAGAGTTAGATTAAATGTAGGTTAAGTTAAAGTAGGGTAAAGTGAAGTTAAATGAGTTAAAGTTGAAGTGAAGTTAGATGCAGTCAAAACTATATGTTGCAATGAAAGTGTGTTTTGTATTGAGTCTTGGTATCTAAAGAGTTAAATAGGGAAGGGTCTGTTTAACTAAAGCCTAAATCAATTCCCTTTCTTTTGTCTGTTACAAAGAGAAAAAACCTGGGAGAAGATTGAGTACTGCTTTTCGGTAATAGAGGGAAGGCCATAGATGGAGCAGCTGAAGATGGTTGGGCCCAGTACACTACTCCAAGGAGCTCTTCCAGAGCTGAGATGACTAACTTCCAACAACCACCATTTTCCTTTGTGCTACATATGACTCCAAGCATGGGAGAGTTTTCCTCCTGATTTCTATTCACTGCAGGTTTCCTGGGGCTCCTTATTGCCATATTCAGCCAAATCCAATCTTGATGTCAAGGACAGTCAAACTTGCCTCACCTCTGGAATTCAACTCTTTTGACTATGTTTGAACCAAGGCTGAGTGGTCTGACAGAACCTGAACTGAACCTCAGTGAGCACATTAGTGCTTCCATCACTTTACTAATACAGTCATAAATATAGTAAAGAATAGATGGAGGTCATTAAGTGTCTGCAGCTCCTAGGAAAGCAGTCCACTTAGTTCTGCCCTTTTCCACACCCGTGTAAGATTTTCTTCTTGAAATATTCACCCAATTTCCTTTTGAAAGCTGGTATTGAATCTGTATTCATTGTCCTATCAGGGGTGCATTCCCAATCCAAATAATCTTTTCCCATGTTACCTTTTTTGCCAATCACCTTAAATCTGTGTTCTTTGGTCATAAACCGTTGAAGTAAATTATCTTCATTTACTGTCTTTAAAATCCTTCATGATTTTAGATACTTCCAACAAAGGTGCTTTTGACATTTCTGCTCCCAGGGAAAAAACCCAACAATTTCCTTGTAAATAGTTCCTTTTCCTCAGATACAATTCTGTCCATTTCAAAACTGCTGTTAGCAGTTCAAAAAGACCGCCCTTGAACCCTGTGGTCATTCAAATCTATTGTTCTACTTTTTACTCTTCTTTCTGAAGCACTAGAACACTTTGATTTCCAAATCTATGCCAATTTTCTCAGTATTCTACTTTGTTATTCCACCCTTCCTCCTTCTACCATTGCAATGGACTAGTTAAAGCTGCAAATTATATTCTGAGAGGAGTTAATGGATTTAAGTAAGGGGTGCAAAAAAAGGTGCCCATATGGCTAATACTATCTCAGGAACATGTCACCTGGGTGTGAACAGCCTTAAATCTCTTCTGGCCATATAGCCAGTGTCTACAGCTAGAGCCTACTCCACACCCTGGTGAAGCACTCTAGCTTCAACAATGCAGCAGGTGGAATCAGCAGTGGTAGAACCAGGGGATCCAACCATCTGCCAAGAATGCTATGTAAAGAAATCTGCAAAAACAAATGTGGTACTCAAAAGGAAGTACTGCATACTACCAAAATAAAGTCATCAATGTTATGAAGGTACCTTTAAAACAGTTGAAAAGCTAGCAAGTACAAAGCACAGAGAGTCCGGAACAAGGTAACAATGTAATACTTGGTCAAAGCCAATAGTACAGCTGAATTGCCATGATACAAAAAACAAATTTAAATTCAGCCAGTTTAAATTATGCCCCAAGACACCAAAATCCAATCAAGTTTGAATTTAGTATTTTGATAATATTAAAACCAATGAAGTGATCCAATGTTTTAAGGTATAAAACAGAACATTTTTGACAGTTAGGCAGAGAACTGCCAAGCCACCACCAAGTACAGAGTGCCAGCAGAACAGCTCTCTGAATGGAACCTGTCTATAAGACATTTGCACAGCAGAACATCAAAAAGATGAGAGGAAAATCTGCAGAGGGAAATACAAAGATTCAACAGCTGACCCGTTTTGAAAGTTGAATTTTTTTGTAAGTCTTAATCAGGATTTGTTATTGGACTAGTAGAGTGGGAGGTAAAAGATAGGTTTAAGAGCAAGGATTTGTGAATAGTTGTTTTAATATTCTCTGTTGGACTTAAAGAATAAAGTTGTTAATTTTTACTTTAGCGAGTGACCTCTGGGATAGCTCTTGCCTCTTGAATTTTGATAGATTATGGCACAAGGTGAATCTTTTGTGTGGCTGGTTTAAATTACTAGAGGGGTTTACCCTGTGTCGTAACACCAAGGAGTGGGAAAGAGGGCGCAAACTGCAAACACACACTCTCTGTAACTGTGATGCATTATGCCTGCTCATTCTTATCAATTTCTCAACTCCTAGATGTGCAGCTGTCCATGAGAGCATTGAAATATTCACAGCTGGAACAACAAAACTGTGAATGAGGGTGAAATAAGGTGGGCGGCACGGTGGCACAGTGGTTAGCACTGCTGCCTCGCAGCGCCAGAGACCCGGGTTCAATTCCCGCCTCAGGCGACTGACTGTGTGGAGTTTGCACATTCTCCCCGTGTCTGCGTGGGTTTCCTCCGGGTGCTCCGGTTTCCTCCCACAGTCCAAAGATGTGCAGGTCAGGTGAATTGGCCATGTTAAATTGTCCGTAGTGTTAGGTAAGGGGTAAATGTAGGGGTATGGGTGGGTTGCGCTTCGGCGGGTCGGTGTGGACTTGTTGGGCCGAAGGGCCTGTTTCCACACTGTAAAGTAATCTAATCTAATCTAAAAGCTGGACAGGGATTGGAAAGGTGACACTTGGCAGGGAGAGTGATTGAATTGATGGTGAGAGAATGGATTTCATGATGGCAGCTGAAGATGAGGAATTCAGCTTTTCCAATATTTAATTGAAGAACTGGATATTGAACAAACAGTGTGACAATGCAGGTGCCGTAGAGGGATGGAGAGATGGTTCTGAGAGCTGAGTACCATCTGTGTTCATTAGAACTTGGTAGCCTCTCTTTAGTTTGTTTTTTAAAAATTAATTGGAAATTGGTCGGCCAGCTAGCACTTAGTGCACATCCCAGTTGCCCTCCAGAAAGTGGAAATGAGCTGCCTTCAAGAACTGCTGCAGTCTGTGTGGTGTAGGAACATTGAGTGCGGTTAGACAGAAAGTTCCATGGTTTTGACTCCGTGTAGGAAAGACAGTAAAATTCTAAGTCATGAGGGTTTGTGGCTTGGAGGAACGTAGAAAATGGCAGTGCTCCCATGCATTTGTTACCCTTGTTCTTCTAAGTGATAATAAGTTTGGAAGGTGCTGTAGGAGGAACTTGTTGAGTTACTGCAGTGTATCTTGTGGATAGTATCCACTCTAGGGGGAGCAGGTAGATGGGGAATCGGAGTTAACCAAGGATAGATCCCTGAAGAACTTGAGAGGTAATGGTTTTGGGATGGAAAGAGGTATAATTTTAGGACATTTCTCTGGCTACAATTGGATAAATATAATCTCTTGATGAATACGAATGGAAGCAAACAAAAGCAGCACCATTGAGCTGGATAATAGAGGAAAGATGTTGAAACTACGTGGTTAAATATGCCAAAGACTGCCTTTGTAATTTAGTTGTTTCTGCCTTCAGTTTCGGCACTATATCATAAACACAGCACGAGTGCTAGCAACAGGGTTAGAATTAGTGAGAAGAAATTATTCACAGCACAATAAGCATTGGCTGGAGCCATAGCATTTGAAATACCTAATATTTTAATAAAGGTTAAAAGCTTGGGGGTTAGTACAGTGTAGATTTGATTTCTATGGATGCAGAAAATGAAATCAATGTTTAACAGTTTAGAGGCAAGTAAAGACAGTAATGTCAAAATAATATTTATTTATGAAAAGCAGTAAAACCTAAACTGATTATTTGAAGATATAGCAAGGTTCTTAAAGACTTGTAATTGATTAATCTTTATATATATTGCTTGTTTTTAAAAAAGCTTCCCCACAAGAGAATTGTGGCCGAAGAGAAAGTCTTTTAAGATAGAGGATAAAGCTGTTAAGTTGAAATCTCAAATTAACTCAATAATAAATGCAATTAATGGTAATTTATGGACTTCCAAGTTGCTGTTCACAATGTTAAATATCAGTTCATCGCCTGTGATACTGCTCAGGATAGGTCACGGAATACAAAACTTCATAAAGCACACATTCCTGATACAGCTTTGTGAAGCATAGCTGTGTGTAAGTTGATTTAAGGCCACACCGTGTAATTGCTGTTCTTTCCATGGGTTGATTAGAAACTGATTAATTTTAGCATATTCTCGGGTTAATTAGAGGGCAAGCTGCCTTTTTTCTGCATTGTGTGTGAAATAAATTTGCATATTTGACACCTGAATTGTGATAGAAGTGTGTCAAAAACCTTAATATTTCAGCATGCATTCTTGTGCTTAGTGCCTTTTAGCAGGTAATATGAAGTCAGATGTCCTGAAGAAGGACAGCATATAAATGGCATATGATATTTGGAACATGTGCCCCAAGATGTGGAGAAGTAATTTTAATTTCAAGTGCTGTTGTCACCCTGCTGTAGAACCGATGTACTGAATTGGTTTTATTTCATAACAGTGAGGAATGTCTGAATGACATGAGTACCCATCACCTGTTGTAGAATTCCTTGTGAAGTATTGAGCACAATGTATTATTAGATTGAGATTTGGGCACTATTTTGAACTTTCCATGTGCTGCTTTTGGTGAACCAGAGTAGTTGCCTGAAGTTCATGAAATATTGCAAAGTCAGTGTATTGCGTTTTTGCTTTTATTTTGTCAAAACCAACTGAATAAATATATACCTTTTAATACTTTTAAAAATATACAGTTGATCCAAGCAGAACCAAAACAGCTAATGAGAAAACTATGGCAATTGGAGGAATGGATGGTGGCCGTGTGTTCTGTATGTCTCAGGTGGGGTGGATTGAGAGGACAAAGTTGGTATTTTAGTAATTAATTCAGGTTGGGAGGGCTGGCATTAATTCCAGCTGAAACTTTATTGCTGGAACAGCACAGCAGGTCAGGCAGCATCTAGGGAACAGAAGATTCGACGTTTCGGGCACATGCCCTTCTTCAGGAATGAGCAGAGAGTGTTCAGCAGGAGAAGATAAAAGGTAGGGAGGAGGGACTTGGAGGAGGGGCGTTGGAAATGTGATAGGTGGAAAGAGGTCAAGGTGAAGGTGATAGGTCGGAGTCGGGTGGAGGCGGAGAGGTCAAGAAGAAGACTGCAGGTCAGGAAGGCGGTGCCGGGCTGGAGGGATTCGGCTGAGACAAGGTGGGGGGAGGGGGGATGAAGAAACTGGTGAAGTCCAAGTTCATCCCCTGTGGTTGGAGGGTTCCCAGTTGGAAGATAAGACGCTCCTCCTCCGACCGTCGCGTTGTTGTGGTTTGGCGGTGGATGAGTCCAATGACCTGCATATCCTCGGTGGAGTGGGAGGGGGAGTTGAAATGCTGTGCTACAGGGTGATTGGGTTGGTTCGTCCGGGTGGCCCAGAGGTGCTCTCTGAATCGCTCCGCAAGTAGGCGGCCTGTCTCCCCAATATAGAGGAGGCCACACCGGCTGCAGCGGATGCAGTAGATAATGTGGGTGGAGGTGCAGGTGAATCTGTGGCGGATATGGAAGTTTCCTTTGGGGCCTTGGAGAGAAGTGAGGGGGGAGGTGTGGGCGCAAGTGTTGCACCTCCTGCGGTTGCAAGGGAAGGTGCCGGGAGTGGAGGTTGGGTTGGTGGGGGGTATGGATCTGACAAGGGAGTCGCGGAGGGAGTGGTCTCTACGGAAAGCTGATAGAGGAGGGGAGGGAAATATATCCTTGGTGGTGGGGTCCGTTTGGAGGTGGCGGAAGTGACGGCGGATGATGCGCTGTACATGGAGATTGGTGGGGTGGTAGGTGAGGACCAGTGGGGTTCTGTCCTGGTGGCGGTTGGAGGGGCGGGGCTCAAGGGCGGAGGAGCGGGAAGTGGAGGAGATGCGGTGGAGGGCATCGTCGATCACGTCGGGGGGGAAATTGCGGTCCTTGAAGAAGGAGGCCGTCTGTGTTGTGCGTATTTTGAACTGGTCCTCCTGGGAGCAGATGCGGCGGAGACGAAGGAATTGGGAGAATGGGATGGCGTTTTTACAGGGGGCGGGGTGGGAGGAGGTGTAGTCCAGGTAGCTGTGGGAGTCGGTCGGTTTGTAGTAGATGTCCGTGTTGATTCGGTCGTCTGAGATAGAAACAGAAAGGTCTAGGAAGGGGAGGGAGGAGTCCGAGACTGTCCAGGTGAATTTGAGGTCGGGGTGGAAGGTGTTAGTGTAGTGGATGAACTGTTCAACCTCCTCGTGGGAGCACGAGGTAGCGCCGATACAGTCATCAATATAGCGGAGGAAAAGATGGGGGGTGGGGCCAGTGTAGTTGCGGAAGATGGATTGTTCCACATACCCTACGAAGAGGCAGGCATAGCTGGGGCCCATGCGGGTGCCCATGGCTACTCCTTTTGTTTGGAGAAAGTGGGAGGATTGGAAAGAAAAGTTGTTCAGGGTGAGGACCAGTTCGGTCAGTCGAAGGAGGGTGTCGGTGGAAGGGTACTGGGTGGTACGGCGGGAAAGGAAGAAGCGGAGTGCTTTGAGTCCTTCGTGATGGGGGATGGAGGTGTACAGGGACTGGATGTCCATGGTGAAGATGAGGCGTTGGGGACCGGGGAAGCGGAAATCCTGGAGGAGGTGGAGGGCGTGGGTGGTGTCACGGACGTAGGTGGGGAGTTCTTGGACTAATGGGGACAGGACCGTGTCGAGGTAGGAGGAGATGAGTTCGGTGGGGCAGGAGCAGGCTGAGACGATGGGTCGTCCGGGGCAGTCAGGTTTGTGGATTTTGGGCAGGAGGTAGAAGCGGGCGGTGCGGGGTTGTGGTACTATGAGGTTGGAGGCGGTGGATGGGAGGTCCCCTGAGGTGATGAGGTTATGGACGGTCTGGGAGATGATGGTTTGGTGGTGGGGGGTGGGGTCATGGTCAAGGGGGCAGTAGGAGGAGGTATCTGCGAGCTGGCGTTTGGCCTCAGCGGTGTAGAGGTCGGTGCGCCAAACTACTACTGCGCCTCCCTTGTCAGCTGGTTTGATGGTGAGGTTGGGGTTGGAACGCACCCACGCCCTCCACCTCCTCCAGGATTTCCGCTTCCCCGGTCCCCAACGCCTCATCTTCACCATGGACATCCAGTCCCTGTACACCTCCATCCCCCATCACGAAGGACTCAAAGCACTCCGCTTCTTCCTTCCCGCCGTACCACCCAGTACCCTTCCACCGACACCCTCCTTCGACTGACTGAACTGGTCCTCACCCTGAACAACTTTTCTTTCCAATCCTCCCACTTTCTCCAAACAAAAGGAGTAGCCATGGGCACCCGCATGGGCCCCAGCTATGCCTGCCTCTTCGTAGGGTATGTGGAACAATCCATCTTCCGCAACTACACTGGCCCCACCCCCCATCTTTTCCTCCGCTATATTGATGACTGTATCGGCGCTACCTCGTGCTCCCACGAGGAGGTTGAACAGTTCATCCACTACACTAACACCTTCCACCCCGACCTCAAATTCACCTGGACAGTCTCGGACTCCTCCCTCCCCTTCCTAGACCTTTCTGTTTCTATCTCAGACGACCGAATCAACACGGACATCTACTACAAACCGACTGACTCCCACAGCTACCTGGACTACACCTCCTCCCACCCCGCCCCCTGTAAAAACGCCATCCCATTCTCCCAATTCCTTCGTCTCCGCCGCATCTGCTCCCAGGAGGACCAGTTCAAAATACGCACAACACAGACGGCCTCCTTCTTCAAGGACCGCAATTTCCCCCCCGACGTGATCGACGATGCCCTCCACCGCATCTCCTCCACTTCCCGCTCCTCCGCCCTTGAGCCCCGCCCCTCCAACCGCCACCAGGACAGAACCCCACTGGTCCTCACCTACCACCCCACCAATCTCCATGTACAGCGCATCATCCGCCGTCACTTCCGCCACCTCCAAACGGACCCCACCACCAAGGATATATTTCCCTCCCCTCCTCTATCAGCTTTCCGTAGAGACCACTCCCTCCGCGACTCCCTTGTCAGATCCATACCCCCCACCAACCCAACCTCCACTCCCGGCACCTTCCCTTGCAACCGCAGGAGGTGCAACACTTGCGCCCACACCTCCCCCCTCACTTCTCTCCAAGGCCCCAAAGGAAACTTCCATATCCGCCACAGATTCACCTGCACCTCCACCCACATTATCTACTGCATCCGCTGCAGCCGGTGTGGCCTCCTCTATATTGGGGAGACAGGCCGCCTACTTGCGGAGCGATTCAGAGAGCACCTCTGGGCCACCCGGACGAACCAACCCAATCACCCTGTAGCACAGCATTTCAACTCCCCCTCCCACTCCACCGAGGATATGCAGGTCATTGGACTCATCCACCGCCAAACCACAACAACGCGACGGTCGGAGGAGGAGCGTCTTATCTTCCGACTGGGAACCCTCCAACCACAGGGGATGAACTTGGACTTCACCAGTTTCTTCATCCCCCCTCCCCCCACCTTGTCTCAGCCGAATCCCTCCAGCCCGGCACCGCCTTCCTGACCTGCAGTCTTCTTCTTGACCTCTCCGCCTCCACCCGACTCCGACCTATCACCTTCACCTTGACCTCTTTCCACCTATCACATTTCCAACGCCCCTCCTCCAAGTCCCTCCTCCCTACCTGCTGAACACTCTCTGCTCATTCCTGAAGAAGGGCATGTGCCCGAAACGTCGAATCTTCTGTTCCCTAGATGCTGCCTGACCTGCTGTGCTGTTCCAGCAATAAAGTTTCAGCTTTGATCTCCAGCGTCTGCAGACCTCACTTTCTCCTCTGGCATTAATTCCAGGCTTGTTAGTGTAGGATTTTTAAAAATTCTGTGATGATCATCAACAAGAGAAACCCCTTGACTTTCAATTGCATCACCATCACTGAATACCTATCATACAGTCATAGAGATGTACAGCAGGGAAACAGACCCTTCGGTCCAACCCATCCATGCCGACAAGATATCCCAACTCAATCTAGTCCCACCTGCCAACACCTGGCCCATATCTCTCCAAACCCTTCCTATTTATATACCCATCCAGATGCCTTTTAAATGTTGCAATTGTGCCACCACTTCCTCTGGCAGCTCATTCCATACATGTACCACCCTCTGCATGAAAAAGTTGCCCGTTAGGTCTCTTTGATATCTTTCCTCTCTCACTCTAAACCTATGTCCTCTAGTTCTGGACTCCCCGACTCCAGGGAAAAGACTTTGTCTATTAATCCTATTAATGCCCCTCATAATTTTGTAAACCTCTATAAACCTCTCGGCCTCCGACACTCCAGGGGAAAAAAACCCAGCTTGTTCAGCCTCTTCTTATAGTTCAAATCCTTCAGCCCTGGCATTATACTTGTAAATCTTTTCTGAACCCTTTCAAGTTTCACAACATCTTTCCGATAGGAAGGAGATCAGAATTGTATGCAATATTTCAACAGTGGCCTAACCAATGACCTGTACAGCCGCAACATGACCTCCCAACTCCTGTACTCAATACCCTGACCAATAAAGGAAAGCATACCAAACACTACCTTCACTATCCTATCTACCTGCGACTCCACTTTCAAGGAGCTATGAATCTGCACTCCAAGATCTCTTTGTTCAGCAGCACTCCCTCGGACCTGACCATTAAGTGTATAAGTCCTGCTAAGATATGCTTTCCCAAAATGCACCACCTCGCATTTATCTGAATTAAACTCCATCTGCCACTTCTCAGCCCATTGGCCCATCTGGTCAAGATCCTGTTGTAATCTGAGGTGACCCTCTTCGTTGTCCACCACACCTCCAATTTTAGTGTCATCTGCAAACTTACTAACTGTACCTCTTATGCTCGCATCCAAATCATTTATGTAAATGTAGAGGACCCAGCACCGATCTTTGTGGCACTCCACCGGTCACGGACCTCCAGTCTGAAAAACAACCCTCCAGCACCACCCTCTGTCTTCTACCTTTGAGCCAGTTCTGTATCCAAATGGCTAGTTCTCCCTGTATTCCGTGAGCTCTAACCTTGCTAACCAGTCTCCCATGGGGAACCTTGTTGAACACCTTACTGAAGTATCATTAACGTACTGGAACATTATAGTTGAAAGGTGTGATATTGTGGGTGAGTGCCATTGATTTTGTCGAGAAAATGTTGCAAATACTTATCAGGTCTGGAAGCTTGTGTAAAGAGAGAAACAGTTGATTTTTCCTTCCATTCCCAGCATTTTCTGCTTCATTTCATATTTCCATCTTGTGCAGTGTTTTGCTCATGGCTGATTATAGATGCTCATTTGAACTGTGAGAAAACACCCAGCATCAAAATCTTACATTTTCAAAATTCTTCCAAACTTGGGTTGCATTTGGTGCGAGAATATTGATCTTGATAACACTGAAGCAAAATACCAGTAATTACATGTTTGTCATTGTTGGGTGCAGTGATGGAAGCAATTTAGGATGATGAATTAAATGTATTAAGGAACCTCAAAGTGCCTTGTGTTAACTCTAGTGTATTGGTGCCAATATGCTGAACACTGTCAAAATATTGGAGAATGTTTTCAGAGCACACTGAAGATTTAGTCTGTGTCACACACCAATAGTTTCTCATGGGGGGAGTAAAGTATAATTAGCTGCTGCTGTCTATTAAATCTAGACTTATGTTTCTGAGGCTGAAGTAATCAGAAAATTAATTTTGCATCTGGCCAGGTATAGCTAATATTGGGTGCAGCTTATGGCTAAATAAGATGCTAATAACTGCAGAGCTCATTTATCATTTGAGGTGAGGGAGCCTGCAAAAGATGGAGTCTCTTTATTACAAGGTCCTTGACAGACCTTTGCACTATTGATTGATGATCCAGGTTAGCTGAAGCACAATGCATTTGGATCCCATTGTTGTCGCTATGTTTAAAAAAAAAAGTCTTGTATAATTTCGAAGAAAAATGCCCAGACTTGGAAATTCTAAAGTAGTACCATACGAACTGACAGCATACAGCTTTGTGGCCGTGATCACTTGCATAGCTAGTACCTGATCATAGTCATATGTTTACATATATGGAACACTGAAGAAGTGTTCTCTACAGATAAATAGTGGATTAATTGAACTTAAGTGAGCCAATAATGCACAAACCTGATTCCAAGTATCAGGATGTAGAATAGAATTTAGATTTGCCTCCTGTATATGTCATTGAGTAACATCATGTGAAATGGTAGAGTGTTATACTTGCTGTCAAATTCCTGTATGACCATTCTACCTTTATCTTGGTAAGCCCCTTCTTCTTAAAACCCTCAAGTTCTGTGGTCCAATTTTGCCTTGTCCATAATCCTTAGTCACTTTACCGTTGGTGTCTATGCTTTCAGTTTGCTGGATCCTACACTCTAGAATTCCCTGCCTAATTTGCTCCGCTTCAATCCATCTTTGACGTCCATCTAAGTATCATCTTTATGTAATTGGTGTTGAAGTTTGGCACAGTTAGTACACTTTACTATGTTAAAGGTGCTGTATGATTGTGAGTTATAAGAGTGTCCTAGATTTAATCTCTTAAAAGCTGTGATATGAGTTATTCCTGCTGATTGAGCGATAAATATTAGGAAACCAACATCCCTGCAAACAGATAACCTGGTCATTATAGCTTTGCAGACATTTGCTGTTTATAAATTGATTGCTGCATTTCTCAATTGCAATAATGATTACGTTTCAAATGCATTTCATTGGCTCTGTATGCTTCAGGATATCCTGAGGATAAAGGAATCTGTAAATCTATGGAATTCTTTACTGCAGGAGCTGTCAACACTGGTATAGACATGTTTTAATCCGTAATAAATCAAGGGTTAAGGAGGAAAGGCAGAAAATGGGAATTGAGGATTATCGGATCAGCTGTGATCTGAGTGAATAGTGGAGCAAACCCGATGGGCTGAATGGCCTAATGCTGCTGTATTTATGGTCTTATGAAATGTGTTGTAGAAATATATCATCCTTCATAGTCCCTGACTAGGCAATGGTGTGGATGCAGAAATGTGGACCTCCTGTCCCTAGCTGTCATCACTTAATGATTCCTGCTGGAAACATGTCTGATTATTGGTCCCTGTCTGGTTAAGGCTCATCACCTTGTAATTTTCTTTTACTTTTTTCCATGACACTCAATGTTTAATAGCTTGTTCACATAATAGTTAAACTCTTGCTTGAGGGAAATGTTTTTGGGGTGATGTAGCCAGCATCTGTAGACCTGTGCAAAGGCAAAAGTGAGGACTGCAGTTGCTGGAAATCAGTCTAGATTAGAGTGGTGGTGGAAAAGCACAGCCGGTCAGGCAGCATCCGAGGAGCAGGAAATCTACGTTTTGGGCAAATGCCCTTCATCAGGACTGGACCTGTGGCCCAGTCACCAACAGCAGCAGCAGCACACTGGAAATGATGGTTTGTTTTTCTCTGCAACACTATCTTATTGGCATTGTGCTCCAAAGTATTGCTGTTCTGCATCTCTGCTTCATATTGCTGAAATGTGAATCAGGTGGAAAGATTGCAATAGCTGTTCTATGGCAACAGTTTGTTGAAAATTTATAATGCCTTTGTTGGAGGTAGAACGGAGGGTAAATTAACTTTACATATTAAAATGATACTTTAAATATTTGATGACCTAGGATCTTTGTGAGATGTCGCTTGTAGCCCTTTGGCATTTTGGTTCAACTGTTATTAGATTTATCTTGAATTGGACTTTTCACTTATTTATTACATTGCTGACATTTTGACCCCTAAAAATGTAACTGCATACTAACTTATTTTTCTGAAAAGTTCCCAATTATTTTGGAATTGTACAGAGGAAAATTGCTGCTGTTAATTTTTTTTGTTGATTTTCACCATCACGTTAATTAACCCTTCTCTACTGAACTCATAAATTCATCTAACTGAAAATATTTTAAGGACATTAAAGAGGTTCTATTGTTTTGTCAGGTTCTCATAGGTATAGCTGTGTTTTCCTGTTTTCTTGTCAGAGCCAGGTTGTTTCTGCTTTGAGAATGATCTGAGATACTTGACATTCCATGGAGCACAAGTTCAGGGCAGCGACAGACTTTGTTTAAAAAGTATTCGCAGGCCAGTATCTATGTCATCTTGCTTTCAGCTTTGGCATATTCGTGATGACTCATGTAACATCCACTCAAAATGTTCATGCCTGCGTTAGTTGTGGAATGGAGTTCGCAGAAGCGGAGAAAGAAAAGTTTCATGAACCTACAAATTATGAGCAAGAGTAGGCCACTCAGTCCCTCCGGCCTGATAACCAGTTACTCCCAGCATCTAGCTTCCTCTGGCCCACACGCATTGAATGAACCCCACCTCAACTGCTCTCTGTGTTCCAAAGACTTGCTACTATAAAGCATGGAAACAGACCCTTCAGTCCAACTTGTCCATGCTGATCAAGTTTCCCAAATGACACTAGTCCCATTTGCCTGCATTTGTCCCATTTACCGCTAAATCTTTTGTTTTCATGTACCTATCAACTGTCTTTTAAATGTTGCAACTGTACCCATATCTACCACCTCAGGTAGTTCAGCCTACATACAAATGATTCTCTGTCCCTTTTTTAAATCTTTCTCCTCTCACCTTAAAAAATATGCCTCCTAGTTTTGAACTCATTTACCATAGGGAAAATACCTTTGCTATTCACCTTATCTGTACCTAACCCCTCCCACCCCAATAAAGTATAAATTACCTCTATAAAGTCACCCCTCAACCTCCTACGTTCCAATGAAAAATTATCCCAGCCTATTTTTATAACTCAGCTCCTACAGTCCTGGCAACATCCTAATCTTTTCTGAACCCTCTTTAATTTAATAATATCCTTTCTATAGTAGGGTGAAAAGAACTGTAAACAGTACTCCAAAAGTGGCCTCACTGATGTCTTGTACAATCTCAACATGATGTCTCAACCCCTAAACTCAATGCTCTCCTAAATAGGAAACTTCATATTTCTAAACTGAATCCCCTAATTCTAGTCACTGTCACAAAGGGAAACATCCTCTCATCGGTTACTGACCATGACAGAACTTGCGTTGAAGTCCTTTGCAGTGCAGAAGTGGCTTTGCAGCAGAAATTCCTTCCTCCTCGAGTAGGAAATGAGTCCCAATCAGATCACATGGTTCTCTACCTTCCCTGTCATGTAAACAATGAATAATTCATGTTGAAATGGTCACATCTGTCTCTTTGAATTTAGTTGTGCAAAATAATGGACCAGATTTAGCTGTATCCTAATGTCTCAGTCTTTCCTTTAAGTTAGCTTTGTGCCTGCACCCTTAATCTCAAAAGTATCTTGCTACTAATTTGCTGAACATAAGCTGTGAGTAACACAGTATCTCGGATTGGGTAAACGGTTACTAAATGTGCATCACCTTATCAATGAGATTAATTTGAACATAACTGTGAAAAGTCTGAGAAGATGAACAAAGAAAAGGAGCTGAATTTAATGCCAAAAATCAAGAAAGTTGAAAAGATGGATTAATAGAGAAGTAAGTTATAAAACAAAACAATTCCTAACCCACAGGAATGTGCCTCTGCACCTGAGTTGATTTTTGGTGCCAGAAAAGTTGATAGGCTAACCCTTACTGTGACATCAAAAAGCATTTGTGTTTTTGATTACTAGTTGTAAATACCTGCGGCCAGTTTATTTTGTATCTGTTGCACAAATGCAGCAACTTTAATTCCTGTTAATGACAACGCAGAAAGCTGGATGCTATTTTAGCAAAGCTAGCAATAGAGTGGTGCATATGGATGATAAGTTTTAGATGTTGAACACATATAAACTCCTTGCTTGAACTGTACATGGTATTTACTCATAATTAACAGGTAATGAAGGTTTCTGAATAGTTACTTGTTTCCCCTTCCATATTCAGAATCCAATATGGTTGAATGCATATTAGTTTTTGAGTTCTGCCACATAGATGATGGTAAAGTACTGGCAGAGCCCGGAAAACATAGTCTTTTAGAGACAAATTAAGAGTTTGTGTTTTCTTAATTTTATGCCTCATCCAGAAGATGGCAGAGATAGTAAACTGAATGTTCTATATGTTTGGTCAAGTGATATAAAATTCCATTTTTTTTGTTTAGGAGAATTCTTAGCTTTCCTTAATGTCCCAGAGATGTTCAAACTCAGTCAAGGCCGTCAAAGCCGTCAATTGGACATCATTTTACTGTCATGTGTCAGGTTCTGTTGTGTACATGCTGGCTGTCATGTTTGTTTATATAATAGCCACATTTTTAAAGATAAATTGGCTTGAATTGATTTGGAAAATGTGAAAACATGTGCTATATATAGTTTGATATTTCATTAATTTCATGACAGAAGTTATAACCATAGAATCTCACTGCAAAGAAGGGGGAAACCTACATTTGGTGTGCCAGTGTACACTTTTTGAAAAAGTAAAATGAAGACCTGTTGAGTTTCAGCAAAAATACAGATTGCTGTAGAAACTCAGCAGGTCTGGCAGCATGTGTGGAGAGAAAACAGAGTTAATGTTTTGAGTCCAGTGATCCTTCACAGTTCTGAAGAAGGGTCACTGAACCTGAAATGATAACTCTGCTTCTCTCCACACATGCTACTAGACCTGCTGAGTTTCTACAGCAATTTCTGTTTTTTGTATCTGGAAGAAAAAGACTTCCCTCCTAGCAGAACATTGGCTGCAGGGCTGTGATGAACTTTATTCAAACCAAACTCCAAAGATGCTGTCCTACATTTCCTCCTTGGATTTTCTCTGCTCATCAGTGCCACAGTATTAACATGATGCATCTCCTAACTTTCCTTCCTTGTACTTGTAAAATCCTTGTGTTCCTTAATTATTGTTGATTAATCCTACCCTTTTTTTAAAAAAAAACCTTTTCAACCCTGGCGATATCCTGTATGTTGGATTGTGCTGTTTATCTTTACTGTCTCAACAGAAGGTCATCTATCCAACTTGTTGCAAGATTTCTGGTTTATGATATTCAAACGTGCTTTTCAGTAAATTCAGGCTTAACTTCTGTCCTGGTAAAACAGATTAAATATTTTGCTTGATGCACAATCTCAAATATGTCTCGTGGGCTTTGAGTTAAAGCAAAGCCTCTTATTAAATAACCTTTTAGACAGTGAAGATTAATACTGTTGATCTTGTGCTATAATGAAGGTGTTATAATCTTTGCAGAGCCTTTTAACAGTAAGGTTGCAATTTTATGTAATGAGAGAAAGCATGAATCAAAGGTGTGGTTCATTGAGTGCTGCCTGACAATGCACAAGGTATCTTTTTTAAATTTGGAAGTTGTGAAGGAAATGCCTCAAGACACTTGGAGTTGATTTTTTTTAAGTGAGGTAATTTATTGGAAAGTTTGATCGTTGTTCTGTGCTGGTAGTATTAAAGATGCTATAAAAATGCAGGTGGTTTTTTTCCATCCTGAAGTTTTGCCCTTGATTGCATCCTCAGGATGACACCTCCGTTAGTCAAGCAACATGCACGCACTACTGAATTGATGTGTCAATGTTAGGTAGAGCTTGAATTCTTGAATATTAGTATGGAGCTGAGGTTACCCCTTTAAGCTGGGGACTTATTTTGGTGCATTCATTTAATGCATTCTTTGAGGCAGAAAATTTGAGGTTAGTACTTGTATTTAGCTGTGTCATATTATCTAACTTCATATCTTCTGTAAAGCAGATTTTCCTTTAAGTTGAGACCTCTCTTGAGAATGGCTTTTTAAGGAAGATTTTGCTGCTGATATTGTTTAACATTGCTGCTTCAGTTATGTTCTTTTCCCATTTAGCACATTGAAATGCAGAAGGTGTGCATGTGCTTTGAGTCCCATTTATAACTTGTGTAAACCTTGGCACTGTAGAGAATTTATTTTTTGCACAGGACCAGTGGTAATATTGGTGTTACTGGACTCGGCTAATTTTGACATTGCATTAATATGTTAGCAAATTTAATGCCTTCTGGCCAGTGGAAATTGCAGTGAATGAGGATGGATTTATCCAATCTGGAGTTTTATTTTATTTTTAATTCTGATTCTCCACCATATTAAATGACAAGTCCGTAGATTTGCTGCTAAATGTCTGGAGAAACACACACTTTAAAATTCAGAAAGATTGAGAATTTGGCTCCAAGGTTTGCACAGTATGCTGCAGGTGAATAGTCTTTAGATTATTGCAGGGTGTAAATTGTCTGTGTTTGGCAAACAGCCGAATTAAAGAGGCGTTATATTAAGTGCAACTACATAATGTTGGATGATGAAATCGCCCATTGCTTGACAAAAGCAAGCTCAGCATTTGGCAGACTCACCCGCAGACTTTGGAGAGAGTTTGCCTAAAGATGTTCTCAATCACTTCTATATGGCCTTGAGGTGTGGACAGCTTCCCAGTTTCACAAAGCACCCAAATGCATTCCACCTTCACTCTTTAAGGTGTACCTGAAGCATCTAGTGATGGATCAGATTTTTAACATGAAATGTACCTGATATTGGAAGCATGTTCAGCAGAGCTTGGCTTTGCTGCGTTTAACCATGTAGCCACATGGAGGATTCTCATCTACAAAAGGCAGTACCCTACAGACTGTTGAGCTCAGGAACCTACATAACAGGGCACCCCAAATTCTGACACAAAAACCAATTTAAAGGTTTAAATGCCAGTTTCGAAACCCGCAAGTTGGGTCTCCATTAAGCGGAGAAAGAAGCACCCAGGACAGATCCAAATAGAGACATGTTAATCTTCAAGCAATCTCAATGTTTGAAGAGAACAGAGTCACTCAAGCACACTGAAAAGTCAGTGCCCAGACCCACCCTTCCATCAGTGATTTCATATGTAATGCGTTCAAGTCTCTCCATTTGCATGCCTGCCCATCAGATTTGCTATTTGCACAAAACGTATTGGACACCTTTTCATCGACTGCAAATCTGATCTTCATATATCTGCAGGTTTAAAGTTTTAAAGATTGAGGAAACTCAATTCTTGGAGTAGAAAATATGCAGTGCGGCAGCATCTAACATTGCGTGTATATAGTCTGCCATGTTTTCTATTTGTGAAAATCACAGTTTGAAGCTTTCATAAAAAACAGGATTTTAAAGTACGTGCAAAGAAAGATTTGGTTTCATGTCATTAAACTAAAGTCATCAGCCTAATGAACAACTGGCCTTATTATTGAACTCTCATCTGTTGTAGTGATAGGAGAATCATCTGATTGCCAACACCATATTTAGAACCATGTGCTGTCCATTAGAATGAGCACAACAATATAGATAAAGTGGATAGGCTGGTCAGCTCCTCCACTCTGCTGTGTCATGCAGATCAGTCATGACCTGACTGAAACTCCACTGGAGAAACTGAAACTAACTTTATTCAACTGCCTTGACTCCATATCGTTTTATTACATTGCATAGCCAATTTGATTTGAAACAAAGCAGACTTTGATTGAGTTTTTGTGAACAGTGTTGAATTAATTGACTCAACTTTTGGCCAGTGTGTCATAAATAGAATGCATCAATATATTTCTGTAAAGAAGCCATCTTCAGAATGGAGAGAAATTTGTGGTTAGCTTTGCTGTTTTAGTTTGAGTTCTGAACTTAAGTTCTAGGTGATTAACGAACTTGATGTTACCACATTTTGTAAAAAAGTGCCCTTCAGAAAAGTTGATTTCTGCAAAATTTTCACTGAGATACAGAGAAAGAGAATTCCATTGTAAAACTATTTAAAAATCTGCCTGTTATTTATCTGGCTTGCCTGGGCCCCCCTAGTAAATGAATCTTGTGCAAGCGTTTTGGAGTTTGTATTGAGAATGGCTGAAGACGTATTTTGGCCATTATTTTTGTAATGTCTGATCTTCAGCCGACCTGCCAATATTATCCTTAGGGATGGTCTAAATGTCACATTTTCATTAAATATCCAGTTGAAATAATGGGTGGGGTATGGATTCATGACAGCTAAATTCTAATTTTTGACTTCCAAATGTGGGTTCTGCCTTAAGACATTCTTTTGAACTTCCAACACAAGAATGAAGCTTTGTGACTGGTACTGTCATTGGTAACTGGTAGGATCTGAAGAGAATGTGTTAAGAGCCATTGGTAGTGCGGTTTGTACTTTGATATTGCTGTTTTGATATCTGCTAACGATGTGTGGGTAACTCACGCAGTCAGTGCCAGCATCAAAGCAGCGTTGTCAACTTTACCAAAAATGGCTGTAGTGAATCTGGCAAGTTTCCTGATATTCCTGAGTTGTTTTCTGGACCTGTCTCTGAAGCCAGCTTCACTAATACAGCAAAGGCAAGTGGTTAGAGTCCATGTGCCTTTTTTGTTTCCCTTGAGTATTGTTGCTATTATGCAAAAAGTGCCACGCACCAACCCTATTGAAGATTGTTTCTGTCATCCTTTGATGTTACACTGATGACTGTTTATGCAAAAGTCTCTGTTTAATGGGAAGCTACAGCATTTGTTCCAGTATGTGTTAGAAATCTAGTAATTCAAGGACAGAGGCCGTGTCCCAGCAATGCAGTAAGTGAAGGTTGAAAGTGTTTTGCCTTGATCTGCTGCTGCTTTACTTTCTAGGTGCAAGGTTAATTCATTTTTATTGATGGAATTATAGATTGGCTGTAATTTAAGGAAACATTTGACTAAAATTATTCCATATTGCTAGGAAGCAAGTTATTTGTAGGAAATTATTTTACTGGCAATGTATTAAAATGCTGTAAGTCTCATTCAAAGGTTTATGTGTTTTTATCCCTTCATTCTTTTCAAGATTTGTGAGATAAGTTTTGGAATTGCAAGGGAAAAGCTGATGTCAATCTAAATTCTCTCAAATGTCATTCAGTTTTTTCACAATTCTTGCAAACTTCTTGGAGAAAAGGGACTGCAGCAGGACTGCAGTGTATGGCTGTTGGAATTATTTATGAGCCCATAAAAATTGTATTGCAACATTAAACGAAATTTGTCAAGAAATTGATGTACGTGAAGCATTATGCAAAAGTTAGAATGTGGTGACCTTATTTTTCAGGGGTAGACCTTGAGTAAAACAAAATCTGGACTTGGCCACATCCTTTTTTTTTGTTTGCCAGTTTTTTCCCCACTATTCCTAAATGTATTTGCACAAGAATCCATCAGCAAATAGTTGATATTGTTCCTGTGCAAGCATTGCCAGTGCATGTTAGTAAGTTAGTTGATTGTGGAAAAACTTGAGATTTTCTAATCAACCTGTCCAGATATGATGTTACAACCTCTGAAGCAGGTGGGACTTAAACTCATGCCCCTGGTTCAGAGATAGGGACACTACCACAGTGTTGCAGGGTACCATATGAAAGACTTGACAATGTGTGGTTCAACAGCCGCACCAACCAACCAAATCGCCCCGTGGCTCAACATTTCAACTCCCCCTCCCACTCTGCCGAGGACATGGAGGTGCTGGGCCTCCTCCACCGCCGCTCCCTCACCACCAGACGCATGGAAGAAGAATGCCTCATCTTCCGCCTCGGAACACTTCAACCCCAGGGCATCAATGTGGATTTCAACAGTTTCCTCATTTCCCCTTCCCCCACCTCATCCTAGTTTCTAACCTCCAGCAATACGATCCCCTGACGTGTCTGGACTTGTCCGACCTGCCTAGCTCCTTTTCCACCAATCCACTCCACCCTCTCCTCCCTGACCTATCACCTTCATCTCCTTCCCCACTGACCTATTGTACTCTATGCTACTCTATCCCCACCCCCACCCTCCTCTAGCTTATCTCTCCACGCTTCAGGCTCTCTGCCTTTATTCCTGATGAAGGGCTTTTGCCCGAAACGTCGATTTTGCCTGTCCTCTGATGCTGCCTGAATTGCTGTGCTCTTCCAGCACCACTGATCCAGAATCTGGTTTCCAGCATCTGCAGTCATTGTTTTTACCACCGTGCTCAGCTGATGTCCATGCTTAAGTGTTTCAACAGTGGTCATTGCTGTTCAGGAGCATAAGTTATACTTTTAAAAAATTCTTTTATGGGATGTGCCTGTCACTGGCAAGGACATCGTTTGATGTTAATCCCTACTTGCACTTGAAAGACTTATAAATTTACAAACAAATAAGCAGCAGCAGTGGGCCATTCAGCTCCATGAATCTGCTACACCATTTAACAAGATCACGGCTGATCTGTTTCTGTTTTGGATTGCACATTCTCATCTCCTGATAACTATCGATTGTTGTTAGGAAAGGCCTTAAAATATTCAACAACTGCTTTCACTGCCTTCTGAGACAAAAGTCTCAAAAGTTGCACAACCTTCTGATTTCTCCTCATCTGTCTTAAAAGTGATGGATAATTTCAAAACTCACACTGCAAGTTCTGGACTCACCCACAAGTGGGAACATCACTTCCACGTCCACTTTAAGATCATTCAGGGTCTTATATTTTTAATCAATCTGTTCAAACATGTTACAACACTCTTCTGAAGGTCCTGAGCATGGATTTTCTGGCCAGCAGTTAAGGACATTGCCACCACATGATCTTTTATACTTCTGTCAAGTTATTCCAGTGAAATCAAGTCCATTCAGTCCAACCTTTTCTCACAAGATAACTTATTTATTTCAAGTATCAATCTAGTAAACCACCTCTGAACTACCTCCAGTACATTCTCATTTCTTGCATGAGACCAAAACTTCTGAGAGATACAAGGTGTGGTTTAGCCAATGCCATGTATAACTTAAAGGGAATTGAATATATTAATATTCCATTTGCAGCCTGAAGTACTTGCTGCATCAGCATAATTTTTGTGACTCATGCAATAGATCACCTAGATCCTTCCACACCTTGGAATTCTACACTTATTTTCTTTGTTTTGCATTTTTGTATTCTTCCTTCCAAAGTGAACAATGTAACTTTTCCCTGCAAGAAACTCCATCTGGCAAATATATGTCCACTCACTTAACTTGTCCATGTACAACGTCCTTGTGCTTCCTGCATACATAAAATTTGAGGCACCAGGGCAGACCCCTGCAGAAAGTAATTCGCAACAGCCTGCCAAATCAGGAAAAGAATTATTTATGCTTATTGTGTTGTCTACCAGCCAGCCAATCTTCTATGAATGCTTGTATATTCCAACTTTCTGTTCATAAATTCAACTTGGAAATCACATTTAAATTACACCATCTGCTGTCCTGGGATTGACTCATTGTCCTCTGGGAATTAATGATGCTTTCTCACCAACTTGTTCAGAGATGTTATTATTATACACCTTTAGAGCGGGCGTGACTGAAAACCTGGGTCCCCTGGCTCAGAGGTAGGGACACTGCCACAGGACCACAAGAAACCCATTAAATATTAGCATGAAATAGTGGATTACTAATGCAGTAACAGACCCAGCTCCTGTAAAAATTGATTGCCCCTTTCCTAGTTAGAGACTGAGGCCAATGAAATCAATCCAGAGGCGATGACTAGGCACAGACCAAGGCTAGAACACACAGATCCTATACATTTGTTTCTCATCTTCCATGAAGCACAGGTTGGATCATATGGCTGAGGAACTTGGTGACCGTTTGCTGTGCTGTAAACAGTGCAGCTCATCGAGGTAATTTCATTGCTATGAATTAAATCATTGTCCACATCCTGTGTCATTCTGCCAGATGTGGTATAAAGTCCTTGTCCTAGGCATCACAATGAATCCTAGCTTTGTTAAAGCCTGTGACAGTTCCAATTTTCCACATTGCCCACTTCTTTCCCAACTCTCTTTAAACATAATTGAGAGTTAAATGTCTACCACTGGAAGTTGCATATTTGTTTTGATCAATGAGCACTTGCACTTAGGGCTGCCTATTGAAGACAGATATCAACTTATCATTTGAGAGAACTTTGAACTGAGTAGTAGGAAGTATAAAGAATAACCTATGGTGTGTGGTTGCTACTTCTGTTTAAAGAAGGGAATATTAATTTAGTTTGGGTTTAGAATTCGCTTCCATGCAGGTAGGTCTTAATGTGACTGATGTGTTGTCCTGCCCAATGCCTTTGCTACAGTGTTTTTGAAAATGGTTTCACTTCATTGTGGATTTCATTGACTCTGTGTGGGTTGGGTGGACTTTCCACTGGGTTGCAGAACACATACTACCAGCCCTGCTTTATTCCCTAAATTGTCATTTTTGACAAGCCAGCGCAACCAGCTTTTGAGAAATGATATAGTGTGAATGAAGGTTACTGGCAGTATCAGGCATATTTTTACATATTTATTAAACATGAATTAGGTAAATAATGAGAACTACTGACATAGATTTCTCACTTGCTATCTAGGGGGAATTGAATTATCGGGAGACTTAAGTTTTGAGAGTGCACTCAGAGTTGGGCTGGTGATTTCTGGGATGATGTCATGTGATACAGTAACAAATCCTGCAACGTTGACACTACTGTAGTATGAAGTGAAAGTGGAATACAAAATCTCTGCACTTTTTAAAGCTGAATGGTTTTAATTATATAATCACTCAGGACCTTAATGTGATAGGATTTTTATGATCCTTTTCCTATAACTACAAACTCAATAATGCAAATCCTCCTGGTTCGTAGGTTTTGCATCTTACTGAATCCTCCCTTTTTAAATGATTATATCTCAAATTTCCAGGAAGTGGCAGTCATTTGGTACCATAAACTGGCCTGCAACAGAAAGCAAATGCTATTTAATTTTTATTAATGTTAAATTTCAGAGAATTTAAGTTATTTCGTAATTATTGAGCCTGCTGCTACTTAGTTCTGCATGCATTTGTTACTGAAAAATCCAGATTAAGGTTTAGTACAGGTAACACAATGGAAAAGGTGAGAAGAATCAAAAGCTTAGTGCTGAGATCTTGAACTGCATTAGTAACTACTTTTTTGCATAAGGTAATCAAAAGCTCACTAAATCCCAAAATGCGAAACAAGCACTTAAAGGAGTGTCTTAAACATTGGATGGACTGAGTGCAAAATAAATTCTGGCCTCAAAACCAAAAGACTGTAGGGAATGGAGATGGGGTTAATAATTGCAGTTTTAAGATGCAGGGAATGAAGAAATTGAAAATGGCACATTAGATTTTAATCAGAACACAAAGGGGGATTCAAATAGAGTGAAGAGTGTAATTTGAAGGTTGGAACATGAAGCAATAACCATAGTTATCTTGATAAAATATTGGTGTTTTGAGATTACTTGTTTTGATATAAATTTGTGTGATGTACTATGTGTGTCACAAGCATATTTAGTTTTACATGTACTGCTAATTTAATACTGTGCATTTTATGTTGATTTATAAGCAGGTACATTGGATTTCCTTGCACTTTGTCCATAGGTTATGCACCTGCTGTGTCCCAAATTTCTATCACTATTGCTATAAATGAAGATATATACAGTAACAGCCTATGAATTACTGAACAAATTGCTTCCCTTTCATCATGCCCTGTGGGAAACTCCTGGCCCTGCAGGTGGGACTTCGGTATTGTTGTGTATGCAACATCCTTGGCCCAACAGGACGCTAACTTGCTGAACGGTTCAGAGAACGTCTCTGGGGCACCTGCACCCACCAGCCTATGGCCAACCACTTCAACTCCCCCTCCCAATCTGACAAGGACATGCAAGTCCTGGACCACTACCACTGCCAAATCCAAACTCCCTGATGCCTGGAGGAAGAACGGCTCATCTTCAGCCCTAGGAACCTCCAACCATATGGCATCAGTGTGGATTTCACCAGTTTCCTCATCTCCCCTCCCCCCAGCTTTATCCCAGATCCGACCCTCCACCGCCCTCTTGAACTGTCCTACCTGTCCATCTTCCTTCCCACCTATCTGCTCCACCCTCCTCTCCAACCTATCACCTCCCAAGCTACATCCCCACCACCCCCAGCTCCTCCACCTTATTCATCTCTCAGCCCTCTTGCCCCCCCCGCCCCAACCCCATGAAGGACTGATGCCTGAATCGTCAACTCTCCTCCTCGAATGCTGCCTGACCTGCTATGCTTTATCAGCGCCACATTTTTTGACTGTTCCCTATAATCCTTCAACTTGTTAGTAATTAAAGAGATAACTTCTCTGTAAGTTTAGTAGTACCTTTTATACATGCATGGATGTAACATAAAATTGGAATTTTCTTTCTGAATTCTTGTTCAGAATTTTGTTATTTAGTTCACTAGTTCCCCTATTTGTAAAAGAGAATTTGCATTTAAGTACATCTTTCATGACCTCGGCATTTCACGGCCTCTTTGCAGCCAATGAAATACATTGTTTTTGAACTGATGTCACTGCATTGCAAAAAATTGGGATTGAGCTGGAGTATTATTTGTGATTGGGTTGTCATCTTTTGAACTTTCTGCTAATGAAGTCATTGTAATGTGTTTCTCACATTCTGATCACTTTTAAAGTTGAAAAGGGTAGAGCTTTAGTATGTCATTGATGCAGGTTCTGAAGATTTTGTGCTGCTCTCGGTGAATCCTCATCATCTCAAAGTTAGCGAGTTTTGAGAAGATTTGTAGCCCAGGTTGAGGTTATGGATGTAGGTTTGCACACTGAACTGGAAATGAACCTTCCAACTCAGCGAGCAAACCTCACCCACATCTGTGTTTTTTTTAATTCACTCATGGGATGTGGTCATCATTGGTCAGGCCAGTATTTATTGTCCATCCCTAGTTACCCTTGCGAAAATGGTGAGTTGCCTCCTTGAACTGCTGCAGTCCATTTGTTGTCGGTAGACACACATTACTGTTAGGGAATTCCAGGATTTGATCTAGCTTTATAAACTCTTAAATATTTTAAAATTGTCATCACTGATTTAATATAGCAAGCATAATAACAGTTTGCACTCAGCAAGCTTATTGTTACCTTTCTGTTTTTAATTCTGAATGCAGTTTGTACTGAGCCCCACGGTACGTGTTTGCTTTGTTTGCTAATTCCATTCTCGTCCTTGTGAGTCAGGGACTCGTCGGCTGCTTCCCATTCTTTGCCTGTAGCAGGTGGTACTTTTCTTGATCCAGTGCTGGGCATGCCTCAAAATGTATTCCTCCATAATAAAAACTCAAAATACCAGGAATACTTAGCAGAGATGGCAGCAGCTGTGGAGTTAGAAGCAATTAACATTTCAAGTTTGTGAGTTTTGTCAGAACTGGAAAATGTTAGAGGTGGCTTTGGTTTTAAGTAAGTGTGAGATACTGGATAGTTATTTTTACTAAACACTAAATAAAATGTGAACTTCTTCAAATGATCATTTTCATCAATTCATCTGGTGAAAGTTCTAGATTTAAGTTGGAGGCTTAAAGAAAAGCATTAATTTTTTTTCATACATTGTATATACAATCTTTTCAGAGTCTGAATTGCACATCTGGTTATGGATCCCTGCTGAACAGAGAAGCTGTATACCTACAGCATGCTTTGTGTATGGCTCCCCAGAGAACATCTAATGTAGGATTGTAGATGTAACTGAGACTGATAACAGCCATAATGTCTCCCTTACGTGGATAAAATTCTGTGAATTTTTAGATAAATACAGATAAAATGTTCAAGTTTCAAAGAATTCTGACTTCGTGATCAGAATAGCTTCTGAGATTGTTAGTGTTTGCTTACATTGCTTTCTTACAACTTATCGTATTACAATTGGTAAGAGCCCCATCAGTTCCAAAGTGGGAACCTTTATGACTGTTTTCTTACCAGTTGAAGGCGGGCTTGTAGAAAACTGTAAAGAAATGAGAGTAATACTAATCTTGGCAACAGTTGTAATATTAAAGGAGAGTAAGCTTTGTAAAGCTGCAGAGTCCTAACTAAAATTGCTGTGCTCGTTTGAAAATTCAGTGCAGTTATCTGCAGTGTTTAAATAAAAAGGAAAATGGTGTTATTACAAACTGATCTTACTGAGGGGCTCCAATGACAGAGATCTGAACACTGAAGTAAGATTCTAGGTTTTTAAAATTCCTTTTAATACATTAATATAATCAGTGCAGTATCTCAAAAACGTTCCTTCAACAGCATCTACTGAACATGCAGTTTCTGCCACCAAGGTGGACAGGGCAATAGATGCAAGTAAACGCCACCATCTGCAAGTACACTTCCAAGTCATGCGCCATTGCCATTCCTACCATGTCATTGGATCAAAATTTTATAACTTATGTCCTAGTTGCATTATGCCTGTCCCTATACCCCAAGCACAACAACTCAAGAAGGCACATTTTAACCACTACCTCCAGGGAGGTTAGGTAACCAGCAATGGCCAAATCGCATGAAAGATTTTTTTTTAGAAAGCTATAAAAAGTTTAAAAATTAACCACTTTGTGCTAGGGCAGAAAGGGCAGAATTTGTTAGTACACCAGGATGGTTTCTTGAAACAATGTATAGTCCAGCTAGGGGAGGGGCCATACAAGACCTTGTACTGGGGAATGAATCTGGCCCGTGAACCAGTGATCACTGGGGGAACATTTTGGGAGCAGCGATCATAAATCCATAAGTTTTAAGCTAGCTGCAGCTAAGAGTAAGACCCGTCTTTGGGTGAATGTGCTAAATTGGTGGAAGACTAATTACAATGGTATTAGGCACGAACTGGAGACGTTAGATTGGAAGTGGCTGTTTGAGTGTAATTGCACATCTGTCATGTGGGAGACTTTTAAAAGCTAGTTGGTCAGAATTTAGGACCATCTTCTTCCAGTGAGGATGAAAGATCAGGAAGAAGGAAAGAACTTAAGTAATGAGCTATGAGGGCCGAAAGGAGTCATGAAATATACTTGGCAAGTAGGATTAAGGAGAATCCCAAGGCATTTTGTATGTATATTATGAGCAAGCAAGTAGTTAAGTAAAGGGTAGGTCAACTTGTGGACAAAAGAGGGAATTTATGCATGGAGCCAGAGTAAGTGGATGAGGTTCTTGATGAGTACTACTCATTGATATTCACTAAGGAGAACAAAATAGATGGTGGTAAAGTTAGGGAGGAATATGTTGATATTCTAGGCCATGTTGATATTAAAAAGGAGTTGGTGTTGAGTGTCTTGAAAAACATTAAGATAGATAAGTACCTAAGCCCTAATCTCTCCTGGCATAAATAAGAGGGACAAGGGTGGAGACTGCTGTGACCTTGACAAATCTTTATTTCTTCTTTAGCCATAGACGAGCTCTCAGAAGACTGGAGACTAGCCACCATTGTTCCATTGTCTAAGAAGGGCAACAGGGATAATCCAAGAAGTTATAGGCCAGTGAGCCAAACAAACTTGTATTGTTTTTGTGAAAGCACCAGAGGCTGAGGAACAGCTGATAAAAGAATATAAATATGAGAGGTGTGGATAGTTGGAGTCTTTTTCCCAGGGTGGAAATGCCAAAATATTAGGGGGTATAAGTTTAACGTGAGAGGGAGAAAGTTTAAAGACAAGTTTTTTTTACACAGAGGGTTGTAAGTGCCTGGGGAGGTGCTAGAAACAGAATAGTTAGCAAAATTAAAGAGGCATTTAGACAGACACTTGAACAGGTGGGGAATAGAGGAATATAGATCATTAGTTTGGAATGGTAGCGGATGGTCAGTGATGGAGGGCCATTGGGCCTGTTACTGAACTGTTCTGTGGTCTGTGTTCTAAGGCAGGCACTTTCTATAAATCCCTAATTTCCTCATACCTAGGGGTCTATTTGGTATACAGATAGATTGGGCTGTTGGGCTGCTGCAGAAAGCAATTACAAATTAATTGTATCAGCCTGGACCTGGAGTCACGTTATGGGTCAGACTAAGAAAGAACAGCTTTCCTTGATTTTTTTTTTATAATAAGCTGACATCATGTTCAGTTTTGCTGGAAGCAGTATTTGTCTCCAGAATGTAAACTGAATTCAAATTATCAAATTGTTCAGGTAGGGTTTGAACGTTCTTGCTCTGGATTGTTAATTCTAGATTACTGACCTAGTGACATGTCGAATGTCCTGCTTGAACCATGTGTGCCCTCAGCTCCTGATTACACCAACATATTAGGGACTTGTTGGGGACCATACTTTGCAAAGAAACCTTGATTTATAATACGTTTTTGCAGACTCTTTTATCATGCAATTTGATGCTGGTTTATGGCAAATATCCCCTTAATTTTGGAGCATTGCTGCAATGTTCTTACCTTTTGTCTTTATCTTCCACGACTGAGTCTGTAAATTTTTTTCAAACTCTGTTTGAGATGGGGTTTAACATTTATTTTGTGGTATGTGGGTGTCACTGGCTAGGCCAGCATTTGTTATCCATCCCTAGTTGCCCTTGAGAACGTGGTGGTGAGCTGCCTTCTTGAACCGCTGCAGTCCACCTGTTGTAGGTTGACTCACGATGCCATTAGGTTGAGATGAAAGTTGCGAGTATGGCTTATCAAAAGTTCCATTTGACCCATCAAGTAGAATTCTACCCACGCACCATCTATTTATTAAACATTTTCTGCAGGGCATGAATCTCAGTTTGCAAACTTACTGCATGTTTTCCATAATTTCTGGGCACTTCTGGTCAATATGTTATGCATTGCTAAGTCAAAGCATTCTGTTCAATTTTGCTGCATCAGCACTTGTGCTGTCCTTGTGGACAGTTGGTGAATGTACAAAGTGGATTTCTGAAACGTGTTAACTCCGTCACAATGTTATTTAGGGAGAAAAATCTCTCTTCCTCAACTGACTGTTGGTAGTGCCACAGGCACTTTACCAGAATTCTATAAAGATTTTTATTGTTTGATCTCCATATCGAAGTGAATAACTGCAGATAACAAACAAGCAAATAAAATTTTCTTGGAAAATGAATGGAAACGAATACTAATTTTAAGATGGTTGAGCCAAAATATCAAGATCATGGAGATAGAATTTTTACACTAAAACAGAATTTGTGAAACAGTTTTCCGATTATAGTAAAAATCCAATTATCCCATGTGCAAGTCATAGAAAAGCACATTTTACCTGAGTAAATCAACATGACCCACTGCTGCTGCTTGTAGCTTCTGTCAGTAGATATGCTGTCATGGTATGGCACATCCTTTTGTCTTTTGCCATCCTGTAAATCCATGATAGCTGATTTGCAACTTCTCTGTGACATCCATCATCCAATGCAATTCGATTGACCTCTCCTTCTGTGGATTTCTACTTTGTTCCTGGAAGTGATCTCTGTAGCTTTTCTGTTCTGGTCAAATGGCCAAACATTGACGCTTTACATTTCTGGATATCTCTTTTTAGAATTCTTTTTTGCTCTTGCAATTTCAAATATCATCTAACTTGCCTTATGATCATTATATATGGCATTTTTTAGCATGAATCTTAGCTATTTTTCAAAGGCTTCTGTATTCTTCCATAGATCTTTACATATTGACCAGGTTTCTGAGGCAAACTGGGAACTAGATAAAATGTAGGAACTCATGAGTTTTTCCTTGTTTATAAGCTTTTATATCTTGTTAATGTTTCTTGCATCCTCTCAAAAGTGTTTGTGGCTACCTCAGTCTTCCTAACTTCTGCATCATGCCTCCAATCTTCTGTGTCATTTTCCTAATTAGACAAAATTTCTCTAGTGTGGCACCATCCTCTTCAATTTCCACTTTAGTTTCTTCTCACTGTCCTTGTTTTTGTCTTTGTGGTGTTCTCAATCAATATTCTAAATTTCTTGATTTCACTCAATGAATGATAATTTGTAGGGCCTCTTCTGCAAATAAGACTGTGTTATTAGCGTAACACAACTTTGTTTATTTTTTTGATTTTTATATTTGGAAGTGCATCTAATTCCTGAATATTTGTTCTGGGTACAGATTGAATAATGTTGGTGACAGTACACACAGCTTTGTTTTAATATTTTCTCTTGGTACCTCCCTGGTTATCCCACTTCTAACCTGATGCACACTATTTGGTTCTCAATAAAGCCTCTGGATAAATCTTTCATCTTTACCATGAATGTCACATTTCAATAATGCTTCTATTAATTTTTGGTGATAAAAATGATGGAATGCTTTAATCATAGTCTATGAAGCATATGTAAATATTCTAATGTAAATGTTCTGATGCCATCATCCATGGACTGCCTCTGACATTCTTTTTTTCTCTCAACCAAGGGCTCTCTACCCTTTGTGATTGACAGCTTTCAGCTGTGTCTAACCCATCTCCTCCACTTCTGCCCTCACCATCTTCCCCTTCCTCCTAAAACAATTATAAGGTTCCACTGGTCCTTGCTTTCCACCTCACTAATCTCTGCATTCAAAGGATCATCTGCCATTTCCACTACTTCCAGCAGGATGCCACCATCAAAACTCCTCTTCTCCCCTCCACTGCTGGCATTCTGTGGAGACATTTGCCTTGTTAAAAACATCTGCTTCATTTCCAACGCTCCTAATGCTTCCTCACTATTCCATGGCCCCTTCCCATGCGTTCTCAGAAGGTGTAACACCTGCCTGTTCACCTACCTCCCCACTGTCCAAGGTCCCAAACATATTTTCCAGGTGATGCAGCATTTTACTTGTACTACTTTAAGTCTAGTTCATTGCATTTGCTGCTCACAATGCAGTCACTTTGACATTAGTGAGGCCAAATGCAGTCAAGAACTGCTTTATGGAACACCTCTGTTCTGTCTGTGGGAATGACACTGGCCTCTCAAATGTTTGCCATTTGAATAAACCACCTTGCTTTCATGCTTTCATTTTTGTCCTGAGCCTGCTGCAATGTTTCAACAAAGTACACTACAAGCTATTGGAACAGTACCTCATTCTCCACTTAGAAGTTTTACAGCATAGAAGTCTCAATATTAAATTCCATAAATTCAGAAACTTATTGCATTCTGTTTGTTCTCCATTTTTCTTGCATTCTCTTCACTCCATCTCTAATATCCTTGTCTTGTTTACTTTCCTCAAGTAGACAGCACACATTATCTCACTTTCAGACCTGAATTTACACCCCGTTTCATATCTCTTTCTCTTCCTTCATAATGAATAACCCCTTTGTGTTTTGGACTGGGTCTCTGCCTGTCAAAAGTACTAAAATAAATTCTTGCATCCCTCAGTTCTGCGGAAGAGTCATATTAGTCTCAAAAAATTAACTGTTTTTATCGCCACAGATGCTCCCGGACTAGCTGAGCTTCTCCAGCATTCTCTGTGCTTGTTTCAAGGTCTGCAGTATTTTGCCTTCATTTATGTAAATATCCTCATTTACTTCTGAACATTTGTCAAAGATTGTTCTTAGATTAAACACTGCCCCTTTCTACTTCAGATCTAAATCTCGAATATTCCAACTGTATTCGCTTAAAATGTATTACTATTCCTTTTAATTATAATTTTCAATCACCAATGCAATAACTCATTCAGCTTATAGTTTTAAAGTGTTTGTTTGTACTCCATTGGTTTCAGTTTCTTAGACAATGAAAAATGAATGTCTCAAGTCACTTTGGTATGTTTTTGATCACACATTTCTGTTATCACTTAGACTTCTTTCTTCAAGGGTTTTTAGTTGTTATTTCATCTATGCCTAGAGCTTTTCAAGTACTCATCAATTTCAAAGGATTCTGTTATAATATTTTGTCCAATATTTACTCTATCTTAAAAGACTCGATTTGGATCATCATTTATATTCTCTTCATCTTTTTGGTACTGTATCCCTTTCAAATAATGCTTTACCATCTGTCTTTTATGCACCCACTATTTGTTCTTTTTTCAATTTGTCAAAAATTTCATGTCTTTAGGTGTAATTATAAATGGATACATCAAGGTGGGTGGGATCCTGGAGCATTAGCTAAAAATCTCAAAAAGTTGATTTGATGAAAACGGCGCTTGATTCGGTCAATCATCATAAAAGTAGTCCTGAACATAATCCATGTAGAGTTCCAACACTGCCATGGTAATGATCTAACTGCGATCTAATGCTTATTCAGTGTTTGATCATCACAATTGCTAACTAGACATGCAATTATTGTTTTCAATCCATTGTTTCCTTCTGTCTTCTATTGGTTCACCTGATGCTTTTGCATCAGGTGATATATTCAGTGACTGCCTTCCTTTCGTAAATTGCATTTGACATAATCTGCAGATGGTGCCCAGGAAGGAATGTTTTATAAGTTGCTGCATTGCACATTGATTTTGCAGTGCACCATGGTGTAGTCTTCAAATTTCCATTGACTTTCTATGGACTCCTTTTTTAAAAGTCACAGAGTAACCCTTGCAGTATTCTCCCCATTGAATGTGCCTAACAAATGTAAAAGTGAACTGCCAAGGGGTTTGAAATTTGGTCCTGCTTGTGTGTTGGAAAGAGCAGGAGATGACACATCACCTTGTCTGGGTATGCTGGGTAAGATAACAAAAGGGGACAATGTAAATATCTTCACTGCTCCCTTTAAAATGTGTTAAGGTGCAGAAATAGTTACATGTTGCACTTGTAAATTAGACTTAACTGTGGTACTGCTGGCATCTTTTAAAGCAGTGATGTGCTTTGATTATTAGTATAATCAATGCTACTACTAATTATTCTATTGATTTACACTGAACAGTTTAGTCTTTATTTAAAGGGTGAATGCTGATAGAAAGCTAAAAATATGGGTGAAGAATTTAAAAAGGTATATAATTGCTTTTCTCATTCTGTCTGCTGAATGAACATTCATGTATTTCATATGGACCTCCCAAACAGACCTGGCAATTAATATGATCTATCTCTAATGTCTTTCTGTAGAAACAGTTCACTCCGAAGTGAAAAATATTAGTTGGTACTTGTGGCTTGCATAGAAAGGACTACAACTTATTGTCTTTCTTTGAATGAACTCCATCTCAACAGCAAGACCATTTTTTTTGTTCTAACTTTATTTCTTTCTTGGCTTCCTTATTTGTGGTTACCTCAGTCTTGTTTGACTAGCTCCACCATCAGTTTAGTGCACAACACTAGTTTTCATGTATCACCTGATGACTCTTACAGTCCATGTCACTCTTACTTGCGAGTCAGCAGTTTCTTTCATGGGTCCCTGGCGCTGAAATTACTGCTAACTTAACTTGAGCAACAATGCACAGCTATGGTTTAATGTTAGTGCTAGCTCGCTGTCTCTGGCCACCCAGTAAGACAGCATTTGTGAGAGATTGGGGCTATCCCATAACACACATGAAATAGCCATTTAATAGCTCCAACTGTGGTATGGACCATGATTTTTTAAACAATTCAAATACATAACATTGTTCATGTGGGCTCTCACTCCATTTTTCTGCACACATTGCCAAATTGGAATGTTCCTGAAAATTGTTCTTTTGAAAGATGTTGCTTGGGATTTTGAACACAGCAAAATTGTCTTTTGGAGTATTGATTCAGTTAAGTTAAAGCCAGGAAACGTTGTAAACTAAAATAACTCCAAGCCTATATGTCGTCAGTGGTATAGAACCAACATGTCTAATTTTCAAATGGCTATATGGCTGCCAAGTTCATTATTTGAATAGTATTGATCATGTGCTTAGTGTGTTGTGCCATATACTGTTTTTTGATCTAAAATATCTTTCTTTGGTTCTCTGCCTATGTACATTACTAAATGCTTGCCCTTACTGTTCATCCTGTCTAGGTAAATTATATTTACCACGGTAGTAGAGGGCCAGATTATTAATAAAAGCTTAAGTGACCTAGAAAATTGCTGAAGTCATAACTGCAGCATATTCTCAACCCATTTGGGACAAAATATCTGTCATATCTGCAAAGTTTTAGTGTCTGTCGTTAATCGCAAGTATATATCTATTTGCACGCTACAGTAGGTGTCCCTGCAGCTTTTTCTATTTATAGTTAGGGAAGGTTTCCCAGCTGTCAGTTTAACACCATGCAGTTAGACAGTTTCTCACATGTAACAAACAAGTGATCAAAAGTTAGCAAGCAGCAATTGGTAGAGAAGCTGAGGGCTGATCTGATTGAAGTCTTCAAGATATTAAAAAGAAGAAACAGTAGATAAAGATAAACTATTTCCATTGATTGGGGATTCTCGGGGGCATAGTCTAAAAATTAGGGCCAGACGTTCAGAAGGGATCTTAGGAAGCATTTCTAGCAGCCTCTGTGTCGATAGTAGTGTTTGAATCTCTCTCCCACTATGGCAGTGATGCTAAATTTGTTGTTAATTTGAAATCCGAGATAGATTCTGCCCATGGTGGCTCACTGGTTAGCACTGCTGCCTCACAACGCCAGGGACCGAGGTTCGATTCCAGCCTCGGACAACTGCCTGTGTGGAGTTTGCACATTTTCCCTGTGTCTGTGTGGGTTTTGCCCGGGTGCTCCGGTTTCCTCCCACAGTACAAAGATGTGCAGATTAGGTGAATTGGCCATGCTAAATTGCCCATAGTGTTCAGGGATGTGTAGGTTAGGTGCATTAGTAATAGGGTAGGGGTCAGTTACTCTTTGGAGGATTAGTGTGGACTTGTTGGGCGGAAGGACCAGTTTCCACACTGTAGGCATTCTATTCTATTCTAAAAGCTAAGTGTTAAGGAATATGGGCCAAGTGCAGGAATGTGGAGTTAGGCCTCAGATGAGCCGTGATCATCTTCAATGGCAGAATAGTGCCGAGGAACCATGGGGCCTACTTCTGTTCCTGTGAGATGTTTGAAGGGTGGCTTGTCATGTTCCGAGTAAGCTCTAGAAGATGTGGAGAGGTGATATGGAAGAGGAATTAAAAAGAGAGTTCCCGAAATGTTGATTCAAGGTTCTTCTACTCAATGAAGTAAGGTGAAAGGGTCTTTTCAGGCACAAACTCGATGACTAAAGCAGAGCTGGCATGGAGTAAAACTGTGGAGCTGTTCCTATTGCTTTCCTACTGTGCAAACTATTGTCAAAGCATGTCACATTTGCTAGTCATGTGGCGTGCTCTGCCATCTACTGTATCTCGTTTGCAGCACTTGTGACATCTGTCACTTGACTATGCCATCCATGGCTGCCCCCTCACTCTGCTGTCCTCCACTTTTGCTCTCCAGAAGAGATCTCTGTAGCTTTTTGCATGTGATGGCCAGAATACTGACTGCTTTTCTGGATGTTACTTTTTAGAGTTTTTTGTTCCTCCAATTTACGTACCCCCTTATTTGTCTTACGATCTGTATATGGATTTCTTTTAAGCATACATCTTAACAACCACAGTTCATAGTCCTCCATTTTCTTCCATAGGTATTTACCTAGTGTTCATATTTCTGAGGCAGAGGGGAAAGTGGATGGAATGTGGTATCTTATGAGTTGTTTTCCCTTGTTACAAGTTTAGTTTTTCTTGATAACCCATCCATAATGTTAACAAATAACCCATCCTTAATCTTGACAAAATTTACTTCTGGCTATTCCTATGCTTCTGACTTCGGCACGGCATCTGTTATCGTTTATTCTAAATAAATAAACTTATGTACTTAGTCCAGTGTAAAACCATCTACTTCAATCTTTGCTCTGATTTCTTTTAACGTATTCCTTAAACTGCCATTGTTTTTGTATTTGTTTTTTGGGCGTCCATGTTCAATCCATATTGTTAAGTTTCTAGACTTGACATACTCCTCAACATTTTGCCAGGCCTCTTCAGACTCTGCTAGTATTGTAAGTAGATCATGGAGTGAGTTAACATATTTCAACTTCCAAAAAGCATGGTTATTTAATGGTTTCCACTCAATGTCTATGGTCTATGTTCTGAAAAGACCTGTTGTCTCCCTAGGACATTTCTTGAATCTTTATCTTCCATTCTTCTCAGTTTTCCCTTTGAGTCACTCAACTGGCTTCTTCATAATATTTGCGTTAAGTTTTCAAAAAAATTTTTCAGGGAATGTTGACATCACTGGTTAGGCCAGCATTTACTGCCCATCCTGAATCAACCTGGTGACAGGAGTCAATTACATTGCTGCAGCTCTGGAATTATGTGCAGACCAGACCAGATAAGGAGACAGATTTTCTTCCCTGAAGGCTATAAGGGAACCTGATGAGTTTTTTTTTAACAACAATTGAAAGCAGTTCGGTTCGCTTTTAATCCCAGATTTTCTTCTTTATTGAAGTCGAGTTTCACCATTTGCTATGGTGGGATTTGAGCCCATGTCACGAGAACATACCACACTACAACATAAACCTCAGCCTTTCTTTTTGGGACTGTCCTGAAAAGAGTTACTGAAACCGAAACTTTAACTCTGCTTTCTCTCCACAGATACTCCCAGACCTGCTGACCTTTTCCAGCAATTTCTGTTTGTTTCTTTCTTTGATTTTCTTGAAGGGTATTATTGTCAAGAATTTAATTTTACAATAATTGCTAGTATTTGTAAAAACCTTCTGTATTTTTAAATATATTTTTATTAAAAAATAGATTGTTTAGTACTGTATTACAACAAACACAAAACTATACAATTCAAAACAATACAAAGAAAAAACACAAAGATTTTTAAAAACCCAAACCACCCTCATTCAGAAATGTATAAATATATATGAAAAAAACCCAACTAACTACTTAACTAAATAATAATTAACAACAAACTAATAAATAATAATTATACAGCTCAGCAAAACAAAACTCCAACTCTCGAATATCGAGAGCATTAATTTTCACGTATTCGTACATTCGCAGTTTCCCCTGTCTGTATATTGAACTTGTAAAGCATAGTCGTTCCGACTATATAAAAGCCTTGTTAGTGTGGTAGACAAATCTGTGTCCAGGTAGTCCAAAAAAGGCCACCATGTCTTGTAGAAATTCTCAGTTTTGTTGTGCACCATACTTGTAAGAAAATCCATAACAATCTTACGCCAACCCAACAGGCCTGGGGGTTTTCGTACATTCAACCAAACAAGATATTCTTTCTTGCACAGAAAGTGAAGATATTGAGAAGCTTTTTTTTATATGCGCATTTATAAGTAATACAGTGGGCAGGCCAAGAAGAAGAGAGATCAGGTCCTTCTCCAACCTTACACCCAAAATTCACTCCATTGCACCTGCCACAGCGCTCTAGTATGTTTGAAGCCTGCCACAGGACCAGAGGCAATGGGTAAGAGCACCCCGTACTAACTTTACACTTGGAGCATGTTGAAGATACTCCAGGTTTTAATTTTGACAAATGATCCAGACCCAAGTGGACCCTGTGGAGAATCCTCAACTGTAAAAATATTTGCGTTTTCCCAAATATCTTCCCACCGCTCTGAGGAGACCTCAACACCTAGCTCTCCCACATCCTACAGAGTCAATTGAACTCATCTGAGGAACCACCTCACCCCCCCCCCCCCCCCCCCCCCCAGTAGTTGATATAGTGCTGACTGAAAGTGTACTCTTAGAACTGAGCACCCTTTTCCCGATGTCAGATTTGTCGGGATCAGTCAAAAGTGTAGTCTTTTTTTTAATAAAAGCCCAGCTTGAAAAAAAATGAGATTCCTGCTAGATGTCTCGTATTTCCATGCTAACTGATCAAAAGACATCATTGTGTCTCCCTCAAATAAATCACCCATGCAAGACACACTCCCAGCTGCCTAATGTTTGAATCCTGAATCCATCCTACCCAGCTGAAAACCTGGCATAACTACTATAGGTGTACGAAAAGATGTTTTGCCAATGTTGCCTTCCCTCTTCTGAATTGCCTTCCATGCTTTAACAGTATTGCTAACTATTGGGTTATGGCAATATTCCTTAACTGTCCTAATTTTGTCCAAAAACGGCCAACTAGTAAGGGGGTACTTTACCTGGGAGGTTTCTATACCTAACCATATTGAAAGAGAGTCCCTATAAGCCAAATCACTCAACATAGGGTAAAAGCGAGCTCAGTTGATTAGTTTTTAATGTCCGGGAGATCCAACCCCCCCCCCCCCCCCCCCCCCCCCCCCCGTGAGACAATTGCAGTTTAGCTCATTTAATCAGGGACTGCTTACGATGCCAAATAAAAGAGCTGAACCAGCCTTCAGTCTCCTGAACGTTTGCTTATCGAAAATCAGAGGGAGCATTTGTATGGGGTACAACAAACAGGGGAGAATATTCATCTTAGTAAGAGCTATCCAACCTAACCATGAGACTGGAAGCGCCTTCCAGTTTTGAAGGTCTTGTTTGATTTTATTGAATAAAGGCTTCGCCCAAACCAAACCAATATAGAGTATAAAAAAGGTACAGCCATTCAACTTGATCAAATGCCTTCTCTACACCTAGAGAAATCACCAATCCCTGTATTGACTGCTGTTGACATGCTTGAATTACATAAAGCAGCCTCCTAACATTATTGGAGGATCTGCGACCCTTTATAAAGCCCGTCTGGTCCTCTCTAACAATAAAGGGTAACAGTTTCCAACCTTAACGCAAGAGTCTTAGAGAGGATTTTAAAGTCACCATTTAAGAGTGAAATGGGCCAGTAAGCAGCAGAGTCCTCCAGGACTTCTCCGTTTTTAAGAATAAGCAAAATATTGGCCTCTCTTAGAGATGGCGGGAGACAATCACGACTGTATGAGTCATTGAACATGTTGAGTATCAGGCCTGACAATATGTTTGTTAATTCCTTATAAAATTTGCTGGGAAGTCCAACAGGACTGGGCACCTTTCCACTCTGAACTGCTTCACAGCCTCCTGTACCTCTCGCTCTGATAAGGGGGCATTGGGAAAAGACTCTTGTTCAGAGGCCACACCTGGAAGTTCCAGATCCTTGAAAAAGGATTCCATCTTGGCTCGCCCCTCAGATACTGCATGAATCTTTTTAGAATTACATGTTAGGTTCCCAGCACTTTCCCTAATTGACGTAATGGCTTGATGGGCACTTTTTTTTTCCTGGCAAGCTACGCTAAGTACTTGCCTGGTTTGTCACCATGCTCGTGCAACCTTTGTTTTGCGAATGTAAGCTCCTTCTTTGCTGTCTGCGTGAGCACGAAATTCAATCCAGACTGCAGCGCTGTAAATCTCTGTAGCTTGGCCAATGAGGGCCTGTCATAGTAAGCCTTGTTGGCTGCCTGTGGCGTAAAATTATGTCCCAATACATGTGTGAATCATAATGTAACACATGTATTGGGCCAAGCAGTGGAATGTGGTGAAACGGTTAAAAATTATGTCCCAATACATGTGTGAATCTAACCGGAATGGAGGTGTTGCTTAGTCCCGTGTGAATCTTATTACACACCTCCCCGTGTGAATCTTCTTATCTGTATGTAACCAGAATGGAATGTGTTTTTTAGCCTTGCTCTGCTGTTCACATGAATGTTTATATCTGGAAAAGAGTATATCAGCTGGAAAAGTCTCCAGTTCGGTGAGTCTGCTCCGGGGTTACGTTTAACCGCCGAGCGTGGGTTGTTGGCAACCGCTCTACGAGAACTGACGGCTCCCAGTTCCGGTAACATGTAGAGTGAGTATAAGCCAGACCCGTTGTATGAGACCTAGTTGTGGCGACGCTGCGGGGAATAAAATGCCCATATTCTAGCAGACTCGCCTCTTGGTCGTTTGTTCTGTGTCAGACTACTCTCCTACGAACCTGACCTTGAGAATTTTTTAAAACACTGCCTTCAACCATGCTTTAAGAAGAGGTTACTGCTCGCCCTTCTGCTGCTTCCTATTGGCAGAGTAGCAGATAACTAACCCCCCGGCATAGGCTTTAGCAGTTTTCCAAAGGATGGACTGTTTACTAGCCGAACCTGAATTAATGTCTAGGAACACCCTAAATTCCTTAGAGAAGTACTCGACAAACTTATTATCCTTAAGGATAAAGGATCCATTCGCCAGTGCCTCAGGCCCACTATAACGTCCTTAATGTTAATTAACAGGTACACTAGAGCATGATCAGAGATGGTAATATTACCAATTGTACAAGATGGGACAAGTCCAGGGTTGTCATGGGGGTCAGAAAAAAATCAATCCTGGTGTGGCATCTGTGCGGATTGGTAAAAAAAACATAAAATTCCTGCCTGTAGGTTGGAGACTCCTCCAAGCATCCACCAACCCTAACTCCACATGCAGATGCACTAATTGTTTAGTTTGCATAGAGGATATCAGGGAACCTTTGGGCAACCTGCCCACTGTGGGATCCAATAGACAATTATAATCTCCCCCAGTGGTGATATCCCAAGACTCGAGACTGATCAATTTCATGAACACATCTACCAGAAACTTGAGAGGATGGGCCGGAGGGCAGTAAACATTTAAAATCCCATATTCTTCCCCATTTATTAGGGCTTTGAGGATTACTCTAGTAACTTAAATGGGAGATTCCTCCGAACCAATAAAGCCACTCCTCTACTTCTGGTATTAAAAGATGAAAAGTAAACCCGATCAAAGCCATTCTGCTATAGTTTCGATTGCTCTTTATCATCCAAGTGTGTCTCCTGTATCCACCTTTTCCTTTCTAAGACTCAAAAGTACCTTTTTCCTCTTAATTGTTGAGTGACTACCCTTGATATTCCAGGTACACCATTTAATCAAGTAATTAGCCATAACCTTCTGCAGTAACATTTAGACTCCAGAGAGGAGGAACTCGAATTACAAATCACTGAACCTTAATATTGCAAGATCCATTGAACATAAAACTACATAAACTAAAACCACTACAGTTAACAAACCTACAAAGCTATCAAAGATTATATACAACAAAAACCAAAAGAAATACCAACATATAAAGCACCAACGGCACTGAAATAGGGGAACTCAACCCCTGCCCAAAGGGGGCATCTACACATCCCAAAACCCAACTTCCCATCCCGCTGCCCATATTGCAGCCAGGACATCTAAATACCTGAACCAGGCATAAACTGCCTAAAAGTAGGTATCTAGCTATCCCAACCATTTTCTCTCATCCCTAGCTAGACCCACACCTCAATCACAAACAGCAAAGAAAGAAAATACACCATGGAATAACAATATGAATAAAGAAATTTTGAAAAAGGTAAGTACTCCACCCATCCTTTGGTATAACCTAACTTAGAAATTGAATTTAAGAATTCCAGCCACCTCTGAGCATAGTTTAGACCAGATTGTTACCAATTAAAAAATAGGAAATGAAAGCCCCAACCAGACTTCCTCTTTTTTTTTAAAAGGGAAGTAGAGACATACCCAAGCAACGCTACTATTTGTGCATACTTAATTGTTCAGATTGTTAATTTGTCCACAAAGTCTCTTGCCTTCTCGACATGTCAAAGAGATGCACAAATCTATGTAATGTGAACCGTAGCACCACTTGATACCTCAGAGTACCGGATTCCTAGCTCCCTCAGTCTTTTCTTGATGCCATCATTTTTTCCGGATCACTGCCACTGAGAAGTCCTGGAAGGACATGATCTTAGGATCCCTTGTAAACTAGGGCCTTCAGATCCTTCCCCTGGATTCTGAAAGCTTCCATAATTCTCTCTTTATCTCAGAAGTGGTGAAACTGCATCAAGATAGGACGAGGACATTTGTCCAGACTTGACCTCTGTGGCGTGACCCAGTGAGCCCCCTCAAGCTTCCCATTCCAGCCTCCAAATTAAGGAATTTTGGCAACCAGTCCTCAGTAAATTCCACTGGTTGCTCACCTTCCTTACTCTCTGGCAGACTGACGATCCAAATATTTTTTTCTTCTGCCCCTGTTCTCAAAGTTATCAACCTGGTGAAGTAAATTATGGACCTGCATCTCCAGGGCCTGGATCCTATCCTTGGACGAATCGGTATCAGCTTCCACCGCTGTGTCTCTGCATTCTACCTCATCCGCCCTTTTCTCGAGGTCTCCCACCTGCTGTTCATGCTGCAGCATAATAGAGATTGGGGCCAGCTTCTCCTCTATCTGCTTCCCCAACATCTTGCCGGATTTTGCAAGCTCCTTTACCAGGACCTGGTAGGAAATAGAGTCGGAGGATCCTGCAGGCTGGGCAGCGGGCCCAACCTTGGGTGTACCTGCTCCCTTTTTCAGAATCCCTGGGTGGCAGAAACCAAAGTAAGTTGTTCTCTATCAGTTTCCTGGGACTCCCCGACCTTTCCAGAGTTCCAGGATATTGCAGTGGTCCGGGTAGGGTGGGTTGGGATTTTGTCCTGCTTGCGATGTGGTGCGGAGCTGTACAACACGATCTTTCTAGATAGATTGCCTACAGAGTGCAAACAGGCCCATTGGCCCAACAAGTCCACACCGACCCTCCGAAGAGCAACCCACCCAGACCCATACCCCTTCACCTAACACTACGGTCAATTTAGCATGGCCAATTCACCTAACTGCCATCTTGGATCCCACTTTGGTATTATTTTAAAATACTGCAGTTCTTCAGTTAATTATTTCCTAGAGTACTCTGGCTGTTGTGCATATATTTGGCCATTCTGTGGCAGAAACACCCATAAAGAGCCTTTCTGCTGTATGGCAGAGGGAGGAGTGTTGAGTGGGAGTTTAGAAGAAATTGCCCGTCACTAATACCATAGGATTTTCTATATCCAGCTGATGAGACAGAGCAGGCTTGGTATAAAAACTTGCCGAAATGAATGTACGTTGATGAAATGTGATTGAACTATTAGCCAATGCACCATTCTGGTTATTTCTACTGGACAATGGGTAGACTTAGTTTTGTTCAATTTTATATCAATATTGTCTATTGACGTCAACCTGTGATGTACCCCCTAGTAAACATTTAGCATTGCGTTTCTTGCCACATTTAATGTCAATGAAGAGTTGAGAGGGGTTGCATACACTTTATCTGTAGCTAAAACAGCTTGGGATGTTTGTCAAAAAATGGAAGGTTGTATGACAATTTTGCTTTTCTGATTTTTTTTTTGGTTTCAGCAAACTTTTAGATTTATTAAGGTGCTGTACATTGAAGCAGGCACAAAAACACAATCCAATTCATTATTGTAAAGGTTGATGAGTTTGAAAGCTATTATTTTTGACGTCCTGGAGAGTCTGCACTTCTAAAGGTGTAAGATGAAGTTGAAATGACGTAAAATGTTGCAGAAAATCATCACTCCTTCAAAACTTATCTTCCCAAATCTAAATGCAGGCATCATTGTTAATCTGTTTCCTCTGGTGGTATCATATTTATGAATAATTACCTTGAGTTACCCATAATCATCATCATCAGAAATCCAATAAACTATATGGATTTTTCATATTGTGTGCAAGGCAGTTTTGCCTCATTAATACATGCTAAAAATATTAACTGTTTTTAAAGTTACATATTTTAATATCAGAACTTGCAAATTGTATCGCTGTAACTTTGTATTTCTCCCTTGTGACATTTCAGCTGCTCACCCATGCAGTCTGCTGTTGTTCATGTAACTGCAGGCATCTTTTTTAATTCGCACAAACAGGCTAAACCATCTTAAATGACGACATCCGTGGGCACCTTGTTAATTTTAGGCATGAGCATTGATCTGGATTCGTATAATAACATTAGAAAAAGGAACAGTCACTCAGTCAGTATTCTACTCTCATACTATGCTCCCATAGTTATTGGTCATTTTCGAGCGCTTTCGTCTGTTTGCCAATCACAGCCAGGCTGTACTCTCTGCACATCCTTTCTCAGTGTATAAGCATGTCCCCAACACTGGAAAATACTGACTCAATTTCATAAATCCCTGAGCACCACTGAAACCAATTTGTTGTCATTTATTGCAATTAAACAATTTTGGGCTCACTATTCCCTGGTCAAGATGCTGTCATGGAGAATACATCTATCAGAGTCCAATGAGTCCATTGCCAATCATGCCTCGTTTTTTATGCAGTTCAAGTTATTGTTCCTTTTGCGTTTTGGCATTTCTGTATCTGTCTTAATGAATGCAAGGCAATATCCAAGCTTGGGTTAATAAAGTCTGCAGTTTCAAATCTGAAAACCATTGCCATCTTGGAATGTGGGAGCAGCGCTGTGTGCAGGTTCCTCGTCAAGCCACACACCATCCTAACTTGGGAATATAAAGCCACTGGGTCAAAATCCTGAAACTCCCCTCTTTATAGCATTGTGAGCATTACTTAAACTGAATGGAGTGCAGTGGTTCAAGAGGATTCTGGGTAATCCAAGATGGAGGACGGGAAAAATTTCTGGCTGTAAGAGTTGCACCTTTTTTTTTTTTGAGGTATTTTAGGTGTTGGAGGTGATTTCCTCGAATTCCAGGAGCACCAATTACTGTTTCATATGCTGTTGCATTGTTTTGGAACTTTGGGGAAAAAAAGTCAAAACAACAGTTTAAAAGGGAGAAGAACAGACAAAGGAAGCACATGGTGAGGACAGTACAGGAGAGAAAGAGAGAACCTGCACAGTTGCTAGCTTTGCTGGTTGAATTAGTGTATCGCTGGACATCGGAGTGCTCACTATCTGGGAAAATTAACAAACAGTGAAATTCACAACTAATCTTGGAGGAACTGTTGGGTGAAGTTCACAGCACAGAATCAGATAAGTTAATTGTTGTTATAGGTCTGTCCAAGAGAAAGGCTGCAGTAGTGAATATATTGGATTCTTTCTTGATTATATGTTCTTGGAGATAAGTCTCTTGATTAAACTTAAAATATAAGCCATAGCTATTAATTTAACCAGGGGCAGTGTTTGTAGAGGAATAAGATGGTGTTATTTTCTGGGTCTGTAGATTGTGAAGGAGCAAAAATGGCTTTTGCAATGATGTGCACTTCTTGTCAGATGTGGGAGCTTAAAGAGAGTTTAAGGGTTACTGTGGATTATATCTGCCATAAATGCTGTTGGATGCGAATCTTATCAGATCGAGTGGATCGGTTGGAGAGACAGATAGAAGCGATGAGGAATTTGCAACAGCTACAGTATGTGATGGATGGCAGTTATAGGAAGGGGGGAAAATCTCAGATACAGTCACATAGATGGGTTAACTCCAGGAAGGGTAAGAGAGGTCGGCACCTAGTGCAGGAGTCTTTTGTGGATATACCCATTTCAAACAGGTATGCTGTTTTGGAAAATGTAGGGGGTGATGGATTCTCAGGGGAACGTAGCACAAACAGCCAAGTTTCTGGTATGAGACTGGCTCTAATGCAACGGGGGGTATGTCGGCTTCCAAGAGATCAGTTGTGTTAGGGGATTCTGTAGTCCGAGGTACAGACAGATGTTTCTGTGGCCAGCAGAGAAAAAGCAGAATACTGTATTGTTTCCCTGGTGCCCGGATCAAGGATGTCTCAGAGAGGGTGCAGAATTTTCTCACGGGGGAGAGGGGCCAGCAGGAGGTCATTGTCCACATTGGAGCCAACAACATTGGAAGGGATGAGGTTGAGACTCTGAAGGGAGATTACAGAGAGTTAGGTAGAATTTTAAAAAGGGGGTCCTCAAGGGTAGTAATATCTGGATTACTCCCAGTGCTACGAGCTAGTGAGGGCAGGAATAGGAGGATAGAGCAGATGAATGCATGGCTGAGGAGCTGGTATATGGGAGAAGGATTCACATTTTTGGATCATTGGAATCTCTTTTGGGGTAGAAGAGACCTGTAAAGAAGGGCAGATTGCACCTAAATTGGAAGGGGACTAATATACTGGCAGGGAAATTTGCTAGAACTGCTTGGGAGGATTTAAACTAGTAAGGGGGGGGGGGGGGGGGGGGGGGTGGGACCCAGGGAGATAGTGAGGAAAGAGATCGATCTGAGACGGGTACAGTCAGGGCAGGCAGGGACAAGGTAGGACTAATAAATTAAACTGCATTTATTTCAATGCAAGGGGCCTAACAAGGAAGGCAGATGAAGTCAGGGCATAGTTAGGAACATGGGACTGGGATATCATAGCAATTACGGAAACATGGCTCAGGGATGGACAGGACTGGCAGCTTAATGTTCCAGGATACAAATGCTTCAGGAAGGATAGGAAGGGAGGCAAAAGAGGAGGGGAAGTGGCATTTTTGATATGGGATAGCATTACAGCTGTACTGGGGGAGGATATTCCCGGAAATTATTTGGGTGGAACTGAGAAATAAGAAAGGGATGATCACCTTATTGGGATTGTATTATAGACCCCTAATATTCAGAGGGAAATTGAGAAACAAACTTGTAAGGAAATCTCAGCTATCTGTAAGAATAACAGGGGATTTTAACTTTCCAAACATCAACTGGGACTGCCATAGTGTTAAAGGTTTAGATGGAGAGGAATGTTTTAAGTGTGTACAAGACAATTTTCTGATTCAGTATGTGGATGTATGTACTAGAGAAGGTGCAAAACTTGACCTACTCTTGGGAAATAAGGCAGGGTAGGTGACTGAGGAGTCAGTGGGGGAGCACTTTGGGGCCAGCGACCATAATTCTATTTGTTTTAAAATAGTGATGGAAAAGGAGAGACCAGATCTAAAAGTTGAAGTTCTAAATTGGAGAAAGGCCAATTTTGACGGTATTAGGCAAGAACTTTCGAAAGCTGATTGGAGACAGATGTTCGCAGGTAAAGGGACGGCTGGAAAATGGGAAGCCTTCAGAAATGAAATAACGAGAATCCAGAGAAAGTATATTGCTGTCAGGGTGAAAGGGAAGGCTGGTAGGTATAGGGAATGCTGGCTGACTAAAGAAATTGAGGGTTTGGTTAAGAAAAAGAAGCATATGTCAGGTATAGACAGGATAGATCGAGTGAATCCTTAGAAGAGTATAAAGGAAGTAGGAGTATACTTAAGAGGGAAATCAGGAGGACAAAACGGGGACGTAGCTTTGGCAAATAGAATTAAGGAGAATCCAAAGGGTTTTTACAAATATATTAAGGACAAAAGGGTAACTAGGGAGAGAATAGGGCCCCTCAAAGGTCAGCAAGGCGGCCTTTGTGTGGAGCCACAAAAAATGGGGGAGATACTAAATGAATATTTTGCATCAGTATTTACTGTGGAAAAGGATATGGAAGGTATAGACTGTTGGGAAATAGATGGTGACATCTTGCAATTTGTCCAGATTACAGAGGAGGAAGTGCTGGATGTCTTGAAACGGTTAAAAGTGGATGAATCCCCAGGACCTGATCAGGTGTACCCGAGAACTCAGTGGGAAGCTAGAAATGTGATTGCTGGGCCTCTTGCTGTGATATTTGTATCATCGATAGTCACAGATGAGGTGCTGAAAGACTGGAGGTTGGCAAATGTGGTTCCACTGTTTAAGAAGGGCGGTAAAGACAAGCCAGGGAACTATAGACCAGTGAGCCTGACCTCAGTGGTGAGCAAGTTGTTGGAGGGAATCCTGAGGGACAGGATGTACATGTATTTGGAAAGGCAAGGACTGATTCGGGATGGTCAATATGGCTTTATGCATGGGAAATCATGTCTCACAAACTTGATTGAGTTTTTTGATGAAGTAACAAAGAAGATTAATGAGGGCAGAGCAGGAGATATGATCTATATGGACTTCAGTAAGGCATTCGACAAGGTTCCCCATGGGAGACTGATTTGCAAGGTTAGATCTCATGGAATGCAGGGAGAACTGGCCAATTGGATAGAGGGTGTAGGTTTGCTCGCTGAGCTGGGCTTGTGTAGGTTTGATATCCAGACGTTTCATTACCTGGCTAGGTAACATCATCAGTGGCGACCTCCAAGTGAAGCGAAGCTGTTGTCTCCTGCTTTCTATTTATATCTTTCTCCTGGATGGGGTTCCTGGGGTTTGTGGTGATGTCATTTCCTGTGCATTTTCTGAGGGGTTGATAGATTATGTGCTTGTTTATGGCGTTGTGGTTGGAGTGCCAGGCCTCTAGGAATTCTCTGGCATGTCTTTGCTTAGCCTGTCCCCGGATAGATGTGTTGTCCCAGTCGAAATGGTGGGTTTTTTTCATCCATGTGTAGGGCTATGAGGGAGAGGGGGTCGTGTCTTTTTGTGGCTAGCTGGTGTTCATGTATCCTGGTGGCTAACTTTCTTCCTGGTGGCTAACTTTCTTCCTGTTTGTCCTACGTAGTGTTTGTGGCAGTCCTTGCATGGAATTTTATAGATGACGTTGGTTTTGTCCATGGGTTTAAGTTTGTTAGTTTTTGTTTGAGAGTGTTGGTGGGTTTGTGTGCGACTAGGATTCCGAGGGGTCTCAGTAGTCTGGCTGTCATTTCTGAAACTTCTTTGCAAAGGCTAGAACAAACAGCCCTACCAATCATCAAACCAAAAATCTGGGTTCACTACTTAGATGACATCTTTGTCATCACAAAACGAAACAAGATAGAAGAAACATTTAACATCATCAACAACACCCTCACAGGCATAAAGTTCACCAAGGAGGAAGAAACTGACACAAACTCGCATTTCTGGACGTCACAGTAGAAAGAAAGGACAAGGGAGAATTACAAATCTGCGTATACAGAAAACTGACAAACACTGACAAAATACTCAACTACACCAGCAACCATCCCAACACACACAAACGAAGCTGTACCAGAACACTATTCCAATGAGCCACCACACACTGCAGCACAGACGAACTTCGAAAAACAGAGGAGAACCACCTATACGACGCATTCAAGAAGAACGGATACTCAAAAAACACAGTGCGCAGATCCCTCAAGAACAAACCACGACAAGCAGACAAAACACAGCCAGAAACCCTAACCACCTTACCCTATATCAAAGAAGTTTCAGAAATGACTGCCAGACTACTGAGACCCCTCGGAATCCTAGTAGCACAGAAACCCACCAACGGTCTCAAACAAAAGCTAACAAACTTAAACCCATGGACAAAACCAACGTCATCTATAAAATTCCATGCAAGGACTGCCACAAACACTACGTAGGACAAACAGGAAGAAAGTTAGCCACCAGGATACATGAACACCAGCTAGCCACAAAAAGACATGACCCCCTCTCCCTCATAGCCCTACACACGGATGAAAAAAACCACCATTTCGACTGGGACAGGCTAAGCAAAGACATGCCAGAGAATTCCTAGAGGTCTGGCACTCCAACGACAATGCCATAAACAAGCACATAGATCTAGCTGCCATCTATCAAGCCCTCAGAAAATGCACAGGAACCCCACAAACCCCAGGAACCCCATCCAGGAGAAAGATATAAATAGAAAGCAGAAGACAACAGCTTCGCTTCACTTGGAGGTCGCTACTGATGATGTTACCTAGCCAGGTAATGAAATATCTGGATATCAAACCTACACCCTAAACCTCAACCTGAGCTACAAACCTTCACAAACCTTGCGAATTTGTTTACAGAACTGGCTCAAAGCTAGAAGACAGAGGGTGGTGGTGGAGGGTTGTTTTTCAGACTGGAGACCTGTGACCAGTGGAGTGCCACAAGGATCGGTGCTGGGCCTCTACTTTTTGTCATTTACACAAGTGATTTGGATGCGAGCATAAGAGGTACAGCTAGTAAGTTTGCAGATGACACCAAAGTTGGAGGTGTAATGGACAGCGAAGAGGGTTACCTCCGATTACAACAGGATCTGGACCAGATGGGCCAATGGACTAAGAAGTGGCAGATGGAGTTTAATTCAGATAAATGCGAGGTGCTGTATTTTGGGAAAGCAAATCTTAGCAGCACTTATACATTTAATGGTAAGGTCCTTGGGAGTGTTGCTGAACAAAGACACCTTGGAGTGCAGATTCATAGCTCCTTGAAAGTGGAGTCGCAGGTGGATAGGATACTGAAGAAGGCATTTGGTATGCTTTCCTTTATTGGTCAGAGTATTGAGTACAGGAGTTGGGAGGTCATGTTGCAGCTGTACAGGACATTGGTTAGGCCACTGTTGGAATATTGTGTGCAATTCTGGTCTCTTTCCTGTCGGAAAGACGTTGTGAAACTTGAAAGGGTACAGAAAAGATTTACAAGGATGTTGTCAGGGTTGGAGGATCTGAGTTACAGGGAGAGGCTGAACAGGCTGGGGCTGTTTTCCCTGGAGCGTCGGAGGCTGAGGGTGACCTTATAGAGGTTTACAAAATTATGAGGGGCATGGATAGAATAAATAGACAAAGTTTTTCCCTGGGGTTGGAGAGTCCAGAACTAGACGGCATAGGTTTAGGTTGAGAGAGGAAAGATATAAAAGGGACCTAAGGGGCAACTTTTTCACGCAGAGGATGGTAAGTGTCTGGAATGAGCTGCCAGAGGAAGTGGTGGAGGCTAGTACAATTGCAACATTTAAGAGGCATTTGGATGGGTATATGAATAGGAAGGGTTTGGAGGGCTATGGGCCGGGTGCTGGCAGGTGGGACTAGATTGGGTTGGATATCTGGTCGGCATGGACGGGTTGGACCGAAGGGTCTGTTTCCATACTGTACGTCTCTAAGACTGTATGACTCTAAGTCAGATCAAAATCACATTTGCAAGGGCACCTAGGGATGGACAATAAATGCTGACAAAGCCAGTGACACATGCATTCTATGAATAAATTAAATTGATTGTTGGCAAACCCTGTTCATAGTTGGTTAGGTAAAAACAAGGACTGCAGATGCTGAAAACCAAAGTCTAGATTAGAGTGGTGCTGGAAAAGCACAGCAGGTCAGGCAGCATCCGAGGAGCAGGAAAATCGACGTTTCAGGCAAAAGCCCTTCATCAGGAATAGAGGCAGGGTGCCTGCAGAGTGGAGAGATAAATGAGAGGGGGTTGGGGTGGGGAGAAAGTAGCATAGTGTACATTAGGTGAAAGGGAGTCGGGATGAAGGTGATAGGTCAGAGAGGAGGTTGGAGTGGATAGGTGGGAAGGAAGATAGGCAAGTAGGACAGGTCATGAGGGCGGTGCTGAGCTGGAAGTTTGCAGCTGGGGTGAGGTAGGGGAAGGGGAAATGAGACTGGTGAAATCCACATTGATGCCTTGGGGTTGAAGTGTTCCGAGGCGGAAGATGAGGCGTTCTTCCTCCAGGCGTCGGGTGATGAGGGAGCGGCAGTGGAGGAGGCCCAGGACCTGCATGTCCTCGGCAGAGTGGGAGGGGGAGTTGAAATGTTGGGCCACAGGGTGATGGGGTTGATTGGTGTTCACAGTTGGTGTTGTCACGTTCATTAATCATCAAAGTTTTCCACTTTTGGTTGATGTTGTAAAGGGCTCCATGTATCTTTTGAAAGCATTCTTGAATCGGAGCTTAAGGTGCACTGCTGGTCCCTTGATGCAGATATAACCTTCCCATGTGACACATCCTTATTGATCTTCCATCCTGTACATATGCCCAAGCCACTAAACTTGTCTTTGCTTGACTAGCACTAGCATGTTTTGGATATTTGTTCTAGAGAGGATGCATGTCCACAGTCATTATCAACAAAACTTCACACCCAAAAAATAAGCAATTCATTCCATAAAGCACTTGAAATGCCTAATATAAGAAGCCTCTGTAAATATAATTTTTTGTAGGTATGTTTTGTATTTTATGTGCAGTCTTTCATGGTATGAACGCATTAGTTTGTTTATTCAATTTTTAATATTAAAATGGATAATAGCTGGGCAATAACAATCCAGCTTTAAACAAGTGCCTAACTTTAATGCTGCCAATAGCAATACTTGATTAAGACCAGAAGATGCAGGAGCAGATGTCGGCCATTTGGTCCATTGACTCTGTTCCATTTAGAACAAATAAGAACTGCACACTCAGATTATGATGCCGCTCTAATGGCACATCTTTATCCATAAATGCACTTTTATTCCTGTTCTGATATTTCTTGGGACATCTAACATTTGTTCATATTAATGCTGTTGCTACATGGGGATGTAAAGTGTAAAAAAAAAAGTCCAGTTTTATAGTAGTGTTGTTCATCTCTTATCCAAATCAATTATTGCAGTTTATAGCTGCTGTCCTTTCACCTTGGGGATTTTGGTTTGAATCTGACCTAGACTGATGGGATGACTGTCTCCTCTCTCCGATAATGAGTCTAGGACAGTCTCAACCCACTTCCTATTAAACCTGGGTCTAAAGCTGAATGCTGCTCATAATTTACAGTTAATTGATGTTAAGTTGACAATCTCACTTTTTGAGGTAGTCATCATGATGTCAGATCTAGGAAGTGAAAACATTGTAGTCGAGAAATAACTTGTTTTTAATGAAACTGTAGCTACAATGTATTATTGGGACTGTTTAGGTGGCACTTTACCTTGTCAAAATTGTATTATGCTGCTTGGGACTTAATGCAAAAAACAATTTTTTTACGATAATGAAGCAACTTGTAAAGCACCTCTACATAATAAAAATCACACAGGAGTGTTATCTGATAAGATCTTGCACTGAGATACATGAGTTATTAAGTCTGATGACCAAATATTTGGTCAAGGAGGGAGATTTTAAGGAGCATTTAAAGGGAAGAAAGAGAGAATTAGAGAAATCATGAGGTCTAGTGAAGGACTTATGGAACTTGGGCCCTAGACAGCTGGAGACATAACAATGAAAATTAGAGCCGGTAGAACAATGAAAATTAGAGATTTGACAACACTGTGTTAAAGTGCAAAAAAATGTAAGGGGTTCTAGTTCTGATGAAAATCAATCATCACTGTGAAATATTATAGGATCAAGGTTTGAGTTTACTCGCTATGCATCTTTTGCTTTTGCCACCTCTCACTCAAAACCCCATTCGGTGCAGATGTGGTTTAAAAAAAAAAGAAACCTAATGACATTCATTCTCTGGATTTACAAATGATGAATTGTCACTTGGGTGAGAGTGATCAGCAATTGTGGTGTTTGCACAATACGAGTTCCCAAATGGACAGGAGCTGAACTGCATTGAGCAGAACTCTTGCCCATAATCAAGTATTCACCTGGACACTTAGTCTTCCATAACTTTAAGCTTTTGAAAGGTTTAAGTTGCGATTGTCCTTGTAACGTGTATTTGGTGTAGAAATGAGTGATCTTATTCACTTTTGCGAACTGCAGACTTTATCAGTGAACCAGTGAACGATCACATTGCAATTTGTCATTATTTCCTCTTGCCCACCGGAAATTTCCCTTGGAGGCATTTTATGTTTTACAAACTGCCTTCAGCGGTGTGCTATTAAGCATAATAACTTATTTTTAATTCCCATTATGCTGGCAGATCAGTACTTTTTATTAGTGATGAGTAGATTTTGCCAGCTGTTGACCCTGCTGTTTCCTGTAGCTTTGATTTCTATTGTCACTAATCTCACAGCTGAACAGTTGGTTGCATCATTGAGAGTACGGTGATATATGTTCAGTGTTACAAAGTTGTTTTTGATTCCAATTATGAACTCTTGAGTTAAGAATTTGAACCAAGAATCTCCTGATAGTACAGGAGGTGCAGATGTGAATCAGTGCTATATCTCCACTCCATATGTCTACAGACAGGATAAGAAAATGTGTGTATGCTGCACTGCATAGAATATTCCACACCAAACCAAGCCATACAGTCCAAGGTGTCTGTGGTTTTTATGCTGCACTCTAATTATTTTGCTGCCTCCTTCATTTAACCCTTTTATCATAACATTCAATTTTCTTCTCCCTTCCTGTTAAATGCTTCTGTACATAATTAACATAAACTTGTATTCATTTAATGCGCCTTTACAATCTCAAATGTCTCAAAGCACTTCATTAATGCATATTGAAACAAAACATGATATTGATCCACATAAGGAAATTCTAATGAGGTGACTAAGTATTTGGTCAAAAAATATGTCTTAAAAGTGGAAGGTGAGATTGAGGCATGTGGAGAGAATGAATATTAGCACTTGCATCCTAGACAACTGAAAGCACAGCCACCAATGAATTCACAAGAAGACAGAATTAAAGAAATACAGAGAAGGTTTGGGAGCTGTAGAGGTTGCAGTGGTAGGGAGAAGAGAGCCCATTGCTAGATTTGAAAGCAAGGATGAGAATTTTAAAATCAAGACATTGCTTGCCAGGGACCAATGCCAGTTCACAAGTGTTGGTGACAGAGGAATGGAGTTTTATGTGAGTTAAGACACGGGCAGCAAAGTTTTGGATGACCTCAAGTTATTTGGAACATAAAACGTTGAAGACTGGCAAGGAGGGAGTCACATCTAGAGAACATGATGATATGAATAGAAATTTCAGCATCAGATGAGCTGAGATGAAGGCTTGAGGGTTTTGGTGTTATTCCACACACTCCGATCAACGTGATGCAGATGCTGTTCCAGTTCCAGGAGTCTCTCAAAGAGGCCTACTCATATCTAATAAGAAAATTAGAGGAAGTGCTGGTGGTGAGGCTATCTGTTGATATTATGGAGGTGGAATAAAGCAGTCTTAGTGATGGCTCACATAGGGTCAAATATGATGTCAAAGTTATGAACAAACTGGCTTAATCTCCGACGACTGCAAGGGACAGGGCTGGAGTCAGCAGTTCAGCAATGGGGTTTAGCAGAGGACCAAAAATGGTGGCTTCAGTCTTCCCAGTGTTTAATTGGAGAAAATTTCTGTAGGATAAGCAATCTGATAATTGGACAGCAGGATTAGTCAAGAGTGTTGGTGTTGAGGTAAAGTGTGTGTCATCAGCATATTGCAAAAATATACTTTATTCCTAAAATACCTAAGTACATACAAAGTTCCAAAAACAGTTCTGTACAGACTTTGCAGGAAGAGTGATGTCATTTGTCAAATCTTCCATCCTCTTGCAAGCTAAGGCATTTTCTAATCATACAAGGAAACTTATATTCCTGTTAAGGCAATGAATGGTCTGGGATCTTAGACCATAGGAAATGATCTTTTCCCATTGCGCCTTGGCGGCAATCGCAGCAAGCTCTAGTGTGTTCTTCAGCACATAGTCCTGAAGTGGGAATGTGCCAACTTGTAACATCCAGTCGAGGTTAACTCTTTTCACTGGAAGATCAACAAGTTTCAGATAGACCAAAGAACATCTTTCATTGAGTTGATCATTTTCCAGGTGTAACTGATGTTTGTCTCTGTGTGCATCCCAGAGAACAGTGGATGGAGCTGCTCAGGAAGAACCTTGACAAAAAAATAAAATCACTATCTATCTCCAATCTTTTGCAAAGGCCTGTTCCAAAATGAAAAGACTGTGTGACTGTGGAGTAGCATGTGGTGGTATCATCAGCATATATGAGGAAACTACACTTCAAATATCTCTCTTTAAGGGCATTTAACTGGTCATTGGATAAACATATGGATGAAAATGGAATACTGTGGGATAGATAGGCTTCAGGTTGGTTCCACAGGTCAGTGCAACATAGAGGGCTGAACGGCCTGTACTGCGCTGTAATGATCTATGTTCTTAAATTAATTCTATATTCTCACCATTCTCTGGATTAAGAAACTTCTCTTGAATTTCTTATTTGTTTTAGCTATCTTATTTATAAGTTCTTCTCTGAATTCATCAGTGTCTTAATAATTTAGTGAAGCTTAATGACTTGTATATATAATTTTCTTAATGTCATTTTAAACTCTGCGAGCTACCCTGTTACTCTATCACCTCCCCACATCCAAACTTGTATTGTGACCAGACAAAATGTTTTGAAATGCAAAGTTACCCACTCTTGGCAGAAGAAACTTTAGGTGGCAAATTAAAAGCACTGTCCAGCGCATTTTGTCATGTCTATGGGTAAGAACCCTGAAGTACTGTGGATGTTTTTAACTAGTAATTCAAAAATTTACAAGAGGGTCTATACATCTGATGTGAGCTAAATGGCTGTCAGCTTAAATACTGCTATCCCACTCCATGCAGCATAAACTACTGCACTCAGGACAACTTTGGAAAGTTCACTGAACAATTGAACTAAACAAATAAAGAAAATAAATGAATTTGAGGATATTTTAAAATAAGTGGTTAAGCATTTTTAACATGGTTTTTGGTGTTTTTTTTGTGTTTTATATTTTTGTTTTTAATTGTATCCTCGATTAAATTTCTACAAGGATTTTTTTCTAGTTCTCTTCCCCAAAACACGTGGGTTAGAAACTTGAACAAAGCTTTTTCCAAATTGCTGATGCGATGTATTACTTAGAAGAGAGCTGGAATATATTTTGTCAGTGGCTTGTCAGTGAGAAATCGTTTTTGTGGAATCAGGTATCAGAGACTGTCAGCTGGGAAGATTTTCTTTTTTAATATTTCCCCTTCTTTATTGACCTCTGTAATGAAACTTGGATCAATAACTGGTTTGAGCAAGGTTGTGGCAGCCAATGCATCAAGTTTGATCATTGCTCCTAGTGTTACAGATTCTGACTGTTGTCCAATTATAGCCATGTAATTCCGGTACTTTGACAAGAAACAATGCTTCAGAAAAAAAATGAAATGAGGTTTTGTTGTGAGCGACATTAAGTGAATCCATTGCTCATCGAATCAATAATCATTTTTGTGTTGTGGTATATAAATATGGCTGTCAAACTGTGTCTGTGGTTAACTGTGAAACTGGTTTTACTTCTGGTGCTTTTTAAATAAATCAAAAATACCAATTTCAACTGATAACAACCAGAGCAAATTTGTGGTAATATCTTAGATTTTGTTTTCTTGTCTCCTGAAGGGTGCTTGAGTAGGAATAAGTTTAGATGAGGCTTTCGGTAACACATGAATGTTTTTCATAAATATATTCAACCATGGCAGATATTCAACCATGTGGGGAGGGGCATAGGCTCATGGCCAAATCCATCCCATCTCCACTGAACATCTAAACAAATATTCATTTTCCAGCAAGGTTCACAATGGTTTTGGAATGTTTAACGATTCCTATTGATTTCCCCACACCTTAGCTCCTAATGCTTTTACTTCCCTGTCCTGTTAAACAATGTATTATATTGAATAATAATTAAAACTTAAATTGCATGTTTCTTTAATTTAGTTTGTTTGTTCAACTTAATTCCTTTAAGATTACACATTCCATTGTGTTTTCATTTGAAAATGTATCCATTTGATCATAATGTGCAACTGCTTTTTAAACAATATATTAAAGTGGTGTCAAACTTGCCCAGTTGTGGAAGGGCTGGGGTTAGGGGAGTGGAGAGAAGCTCTCTGAAAATGTTGACCTATTGCCACGAGCATCCTGCAATTATAAAACAATCAGTGTAGCCCCTACTAACATTGACACATGCCGTGGGAAGCAAATTTTATATATCCAGGGACTGTACCTTCTAAACATTGACACGTTCCCAGGGATGCCATTGTCACTTCTCAGATCCTGCAAAGTCATGCATGCTCTCAGGGATATCTTGGCATCATCTTTAAGAACAGTCACCTACTCCAAGGAATGGTAAAACAAACAAGCAACAAAAATTGCTGGGTAACTCAGCAGGTCTGGCCGCATCTGTAAAGAGAAAATGGAGTTAACATTTTGAGCCCAGGGACCCTCTTTCAGTTCATTTTGTAGAAGGGTCACTGGACTTGAGACATTAACTGTTTTTCTTTCATTGGTACTGCAAGACCTGCTGAGTTTCTCTAGCTATTTCTGTTTTTGTTTTAGATCACCAGCACCTGCTGTTCTTTGTTTTACTTTAAAGAAATTGGATTGTGGAAGTATTTTTTGAGTGCAGAAACATTAGTAACCTGCTTTTTGGTCAATGAATTTTGTGAATGCAGTGAAATTGTGCTATACTTCATCACAATTCAGATTACTTGAGCATTTTGTGTGCCCAATCCCAAATGAGGAATCCTCTGACGCTGTGGTGTTCTAGAGGCCTCTCGTAATCCATCTGGGGTTCTGTTATTATGGTGTCCGTATTGATGAGACACTGGGGGTTCCTCTTCCTTCTCTGTCCCCTCTCCTGTCTGCATTATGGATTTCAATGTTTGTTAGCGATCTTGACACAGAAAAGTTGGACTTTAAGACTGCCTTCTATTAATCTCCTTACTTCACCGGATACTAATTGATCGTGACTTAGCTCATTGCTGAGGCTAAACGCCAGCTCGCGGACACCTCCTCCTACTGACCATGACCCCACCTCCCACTACCAAACCATCATCTCCCAGACCATCCATAACCTCAGCGGATCTCCCATCCACCGCCTCCAACCTCATAGTCCCACAACCCCGCACTGCCCGTTTCTACCTCCTGCGTAAAATCCACAAACCTGACTGCCCCAGCCGACCCATTGTCTCAGCCTGCTCCTGCCCCACCGAACTCATCTCTGCATACCTTGACACGGTCCTGTCCCCCTTAGTCCAAGAACTCCCCACCTACGTTCGGGGCACCACCCACGCCCTCCACCTCCTCCATGATTTTCGCTTCCCCGGCCCCCAACGCCTTATCTTCACCATGGACATCCAGTCCCTTTCCACATCCATCCCCATCACTAAGGACTCAAAGCCCTCTGCTTCTTCCTTTCCTGCCGAACCAACCAGTATCCTTCCACTGACACCCTCCTTCGACTGACTGAACTGGTCCTCACTCTGAACAACTTCTCTTTCCAATCCTCCCACTTCCTCCAAACCAAAGGAGTAGCCATGGGCACCCGCATGGGCCCCAGCTATGCCTGCCTCTTCGTCGGATATGTGGAACAGTCCATCTTCTGCAGCTACACTGGCACCACCCCCCACCTTTTCCTCCGCTACATCGAAGACTGTATCGGCGCTACCTCGTGCTCCCACGAGGAGGTTGAACACTTTACTAATACCTTCCACCCCAACCTCAAATTTACCTGGACCGTCTCAGACTCCTCCCTCCCCTTCCTAGACCTCTCCATTTCTATTTCGGACGACCGACTCAACACGGACGTTTACTATAAACCGACTGACTCCCACAGCTACCTAAATTACACCACCTCCCACCCTGCCCCCTGTATAAATGCCATCCCATATTCCCAATTCCTTCGCCTCCGCTGCATCTGGGAGGCACGGTGGCACAGTGGTTAGCACTGCTGCCTCACAGCGCCTGAGACCCGGGTTCAATTCCCGCCTCAGGCGACTGACTGTGTGGAGTTTGCACATTCTCCCCGTGTCTGCGTGGGTTTCCTCCGGGTGCTCCGGTTGCCTCCCACAATCCAAAGATGTGCAGGTCAGGTGAATTGACCATGTTAAATTGCCCGTAGTGTTAGGTCATGGGTAAATGTAGGGGTATGGGTGGGTTGCGCTTCGGCGGGTCGGTGTGGACTTGTTGGGCTGAAGGGCCTGTTTCCACACTGTAATGTAATGTAATCTAATCTAATCTGCTCCCAGGAGGACCAATTCCAATACCGAACAACCCAGATGGCCGCCTCCTTCAAAGACCGCAATTTTCCCCCAGACGTGGTTAACGATGCTCTCCACCGTATCTCCTCCACTTCCCGCTCCTCCGCCTTTGAACCCCGCCCCTCCAATCGCCACTAGGACGGAACCCCACCAACCTCCAGTTACATTGTGTCATCCTTCGTCATTTCCGCCACCTCCAAACAGACCCCACCACCAAGGATATATTTCCCTCCCCTCCCCTATCAGCGTTCTGGAAAGACCACTCTCTCCGTGACTCTCACGTCATGTCCACACCCCCCCACCAACCCAACCTCCACTCCCGGCACCTTCCCCTGCAACCGCAAGAAATGCAAAACTTGCGCCCACACCTCCCCCCTCACTTCCCTCCAAGGCCCCAAGGGATCCTTCCATATCCATCAGAAATTCACCCGCACCTCCCCACACACCATTTACTGCATCCGCTGCACCCGATGTGGCCTCCTATACACTGGGGAGACAGGCCGCCTACTTGCGGAACGTTTCAGAGAACACCTCTGGGACACCCGCACCAACCAACCCAACCGCCCCGTGGCTGAACACTTTAACTCCCCCTCCCTTGGCCGCCTCCATCGCCAGACCATGGCAACAGGACACCTGGAGGAACCTTCCAACCACACGGGATGAATGCAGATTTCTCCAACTTCCTCATTTTCCCCTCCCCCTACCTTTCCTCCGTCCCAACCCTCAGACTCAGCACCGCCTTCTTGACCTGCAATCTTCTTCCCAACCTCTCCGCCCCCACCCCCTCTCCGGCCAATCACCCTCACCTTAACCTCCTTCCACCTATCGCATTCCTAATGCCCCTCCCCCAAGTCCCTCCTCCCTACCTTTTATGTTAGCCTGCTTGGCACAACCTCCTCATTCCTGAAGAAGGGCTTATGCCCCAAACGTCGATTCTCCTGCTCCTTGGATGCTGCCTGACCTGCTGCGCTTTTCCAGCAACACATTTTTCAGCTCTGATCTCCAGCATCTACAGTCCTCACTTTCTCTTAGCTCAGCTCAACCTAGGCATAGACCTTATTGCCCAAGATGGTTCTAGACCTGGCTGATTAATGGAATAGCAAAGTGTTTTTGTCGATGCTTTCAAAGCAAACTGTGAACAAATTCTAACCTTGTTTACTTGTAATATCTAAAATGCATCTGAAAATCAATTGGAAATTGGCTTCAAGGTTAAGAAAATTGTGTGCCGTTTGTATTGATTATTCTTAAAAAATTAAGTTTCCAGTAACACACACACTTCCTTTGTTGCCCTTATCGTTCTCTGATGATGTAAACCCAAATAAGCACACGTTTCCTTTTGTAGAGGGAGATGAACAGCTAAATAGCAGGCATTTACAGGTGATAGAATAAGCCTACCTCTGCAAATGGAATGGTGATTTTCATTGGTATAGTATCCAATCCAAAGACATGACTGATGCTTGTGAAGTTCTCACTACCCATCAAATGATTTAACTAGCTTGATCGGGTTATAGAAAATGCGCAACATTATTGAAGCTCTTGTGATCTGATGTCCTTGGGACATGATGGTGCTAAAACCTTAAAGCCTGTCTCTGCAGTAGTTTTTTGTGTCATCTATACGGATTTACTGGGAATCTCATCACCTTTCTTGCTTCCTCACTGAATTGAATTTTTTGGAGTTTTGTGATTTCAGTTCAGGTTTGCTCATCCTTAAATATGACTGGCTTCTTTAAGGAGCTTATGCGGCCAAGAAAAGGAGGCCTGATTTAGCCGTGTAAGTGCTACAAGCTGGATTATTTTGACAATCTCCTCGAATCTGAACTAATGGGCGACCAGTATAAGGGTGAATTAAAGAGTTTTAGGATGATGCACTGTGTCCCTGAACCATGTTTTGATATAATGGGCAAAACAGTATGTATATCAGTAGCTGAATTCAGTTGCAATGCTAAACTGGTGGCGAATTTGGCAAAATGATCTGCAGAAAATTTGAGCAAATTAATTTTTACTTTCCTTTCAATTTTAGAAGTCTGAAATAAGCTGCATGTCAAAGTACATTGATAACAATCAAGTGCTCTACTGAACATGGCGAATCACTGAGAAACCAAGTAGCTAATATGGTTAGATTGTAATCTAGGTCAGGAGTAAATAAGAGCAGCTTTATCTTGACCTGATAATAATAAAATTGGGCAGAGAAAAAGTGCAAAAGCAGATAACTGTAAATCAGCTGCAGCAGTATGAAGATCCTCCAGCATTCCAGCGTGTTGACTGTTGTATAACCTTGCTTTTACTTTATCGTAGTGAAGAGGGCAGAGGGGATCAGGAGAAATGCGAGTCACTTTCTTCCTCTCCCTCCCCACAATAACTACCATTGATACATGAAAGGATGTTTAGAATTTCTAAGAATTGAAAGCTGGTGTTCTATTCAACAACAACATTCATTTTTGATAGGCCCCACTTGACATATCCACAAATATGCTGTGGCTATCAATCCACTTGTGTTGGATGAAGTGAATTGATATATTGCACACTCACCTTATTCCGATGGGCTTATAATCTGCCTTGCTGTTTGTGGTCGTAGTTCTGATTGCAACTGTTCCATGAAGTTGATATTATTGTATTTCTAACAGTTTGTTCAAGATAGTGTTGGTTGTATTTTCTCCCTCTGAATTCCTTGTCACACCAGTCCCAGCACTCTGAAGCAGAATAATTGACTTGCCCTGGTCCTGTTTGTTTTCAGTTGTAAGTAATTAATCTCCTCAGAAAACAGAGGCAGCATTATTGATGATTTATCATCTACAAGGACAAAATGCCTTATGTTTTTTCCATTTTATATTCTTTTCTTTTAATCCAGTCCTATTGATCTGCTCAACATCCACATCCAAAGGCAACGGGCAATGAAATTGGCGGGTGATTGCAAGCCAGATCATTCATTTCTGTTAAATTAATTTCAATATGTCCTCCCTGATGGGCAGGATGGATTCAAGTTTCATATAATTTAAAATCAAAATTAAATGGTTTCCTTTTTAGGCTGCTGTGATGATCTTGGGAGCCAGTTAATATGAGTAAGCTGCAGACGCATGCAATTTCTCATCCTTGCATTCTACTGTACTCCCTCTCTATAAAATTAAGATTTGGCGTATTTACTTTTATTTGTAACTTGTTCTTTTCCAAAGCCCCTCATGTGTTGAACTTCTCTCTTATCTATCTTGAGTTTAAAACCTATGCTTTGCTCAAAAGCTTTACTATCTTGTGATTCACTTGCTATTATCTCACACTACATCTCTGAATGTGATTTACATTCTTGGCCTATCACCATCACCTAGATCTCCAGTTGAAAGAGAATATTGCTAATAATTGCATTCTGCCATTTTCTACTTGCTGTGGTTCTGTTCGCCGAGCTGGAAGTTTTTGTTGCAAACGTTTCGTCCCCTGGCTAGGCGACATCATCAGTGCTTGGGAGCCTCCTGCGAAGCGCTTCTTTGATGTTTCCTCCGGTGTTTATAGTGGTCTGTCCCTGCCGCTTCCGGTTGTCAGTTTCAGCTGTCCGCTGTAGTGGTTGGTATATTGGGTCCAGGTCGATGTGTTTGTTGATGGAGTTTGTGGATGAATGCCATGCCTCTAGGAATTCCCTGGCTGTTCTCTGTCTGGCTTGCCCTATGATAGTAGTGTTGTCCCAGTCGAATTCATGTTGCTTGTTGTCTGCGTGTGTGGCTACTAAGGATAGCTGGTCGTGTCGTTTCATGGCTAGTTGATGTTCATGTGTGCGGATTGTTAGCTGTCTTCCTGTTTGTCCTATATAGTGTTTTGTGCAGTCCTTGCATGGTATTTTGTACACTACATTCGTCTTGCTCATGTCGGGTATCGGGTCCTTCGCTCTGGTGAGTTGTTGTCTGAGCGTGGCTGTTGGTTTGTGTGCCGTTATGAGTCCTAGGGGTCGCAGTAGTCTGGCAGTCAGTTCCGAGATGCTCCTGATGTATGGTAGTGTGGCTAGTCCTTTTGGTTGTGGTATGTCCTCGTTCCGTGGTCTTTCTCTTAGGCATCTGTTGATGAAGTTGCGCGGGTATCCGTTTTTGGCGAATACCTTGTATAGGTGTTCCTCTTCTTCTTTTTGCAAAGTTATGCAAAGGTTAGAACAAACAGTCCTACCACAAATTCAACCCAAACTCTGGGTCAGATATGTCGATGATACGTTTGTAATCATTAAAAACACGGAAATAGAAAAAACACACCGGATCATCAACCCACACTCACAGGAATCCAATTCACGAGCGAAGAAGAAAAGGATAGCCAACTCCCATTCCTAGACGTGATGGTACAGAGAACACAAGACGGAGAATTCACTACAAGAGTATACAGGAAAGCCACACACAGACCAAGTCCTAAACTATGAAAGTAACCACCCCAACACACACAAACGAAGCTGCATCAGGACACTATTCAAAAGGGCCACAACACACTGCAGTACACCAGGACTGCAAAAAGAAGAAAAGGAACACCTATACAAGGTATTCACCAAAAACGGATACCCGCGCAACTTCATCAACAGATGCCTGAGAGAAAGACCACGGAACGAGGACATACCACAACCAAAAGGACTAGCCACACTACCATACATCAGGAGCATCTCGGAACTGACTGCCAGACTACTGCGACCCCTAGGACTCATAACGGCACACAAACCAACAGCCACGCTCAGACAACAACTCACCAGAGCGAAGGACCCGATACCCGACATGAGCAAGACGAATGTAGTGTACAAAATACCATGCAAGGACTGCACTAATCACTATATAGGACAAACAGGAAGACAGCTAACAATCCGCATACATGAACATCAACTAGCCATGAAACGACACGATCAGCTATCCTTAGTAGCCACACACGCAGACAACAAGCAACATGAATTCGACTGGGACAACACTACTATCATAGGGCAAGCCAGACAGAGAACAGCCAGGGAATTCCTAGAGGCATGGCACTCATCCACAAACTCCATCAACAAACACATTGACCTGGACCCAATATACCAACCACTACAGCGGACAGCTGAAACTGACAACCGGAAGCGGCAGGGACAGACCACTATAAACACCGGAGGAAACATCAAAGAAGCGCTTCGCAGGAGGCTCCCAAGCACTGATGATGTCGCCTAGCCAGGGGACGAAACGTTTGCAACAAAAACTTCCAGCTCGGCGAACAGAACCACAGCAACGAGCACCCGAGCTACAAATCTTCACACAAATTTTCTACTTGTCATTGGAAACAAGAATAGAAAAAGACTGAGTACCAAATATGTGTAAAGTTTAAAAAAAGCTTGAAGTAATAGTGCACACAATCACAATAGTCATTGTTTGCCAGGTTGAACCCCACGTGAGGGTGTCTGAATGCCAAGCTAAATGAATGAGTATGTTGCATATGAATACGAGTATGTTCAGAGGAGAGTGTGATAGTGAGAGTGAAAGAAGAAGGTGAAGCAGTTGTGAGGTAGCTAAAACCAAGAAATAGAACTGGAAAAAAAATGGTGGGACAATGGGAACGTTGCCAGGCTGTCAGGGCTTGCATTCTAGAATATCGAAGTTTACGAGGACAGTGGAGGATCATGTAATCACAATTATTGATTGTGAAAAAATTAGGTGATCACCTTTAATAAGTAGATTAAAGATGAGAAAATGAAACCAAATAATAAAACTTAAAATGATTAAAGCAACAGTGTGTGAGATGTTCAGCTATCCAAACCTTTAAAGGCAAGGAAGAAGACACATTGAAAAGTCGTGAAGGCATTCAACCCTGGAACAGTAATGGTGATGTTCCTTCGCCAGTAATCCAAACATTTGGACTAACTATCCAGAAAGGTAAATTCAAATCCCTACACAGCAAATATGGGAGTTAAATTCAATTCATTTAATAAATCAGAAATAAATAACCCTAATGGCGACTACAAAACTGCAGGATTGTCATAAAAGTTCATCTGATGCACTTTATGGGACAACAATTTGCAATTCTCACCCATTCTAGTTTGTGAATTCAGACTCTCTTCCCTAATAGTTTTGTTGAAAAGTCCAACCAAAGCATTTCAAGTGTAACTAATATAGCACTGACTGCAGTGGTTCAAGAAAAGCAGCTCACTGCCACATCTGGGATGGACAATAAATATTGGCCTTGAGTGATGCTCTCATCTCTGTATGAATAAAACAAAAATGGCATCATAGTAGCATTTACTTAGAGTCATAGAGATGTACAGTAAGGAAACAGACACTTCAGTCCAGACACTTCATTCATGCCGACCAAATATCCCAACTTAATCTAGTCCCATTTGCCAGCACTTGCCCCATATACCTCTCAACGCTTCCTATTCACATACCCACCCAACCTCCACAACTTCCTCTGGCAGCTCATTCCATACACTCACTGCCCTCTGTGTGAAAATGTTGCCCCTTAGGTCTCTTTTATATCTTTCCCCTCTCGCCCTAAACCTATGCCCCTACACCAGGGAAAAGACTTTGTCTATTTATCCTATCCATGTCCCTCATGATTTTATAAACCTCTATAAGGTCACCCCTCAGCCTTCGATGCTCCAGAGAAAAATGCCCCAGCCTATTCAGCCTCTCCCTATAGCTCACATCCTCCAACCTTGGTAACATGCTTGTAAATCTTTTTTTGAATCCTTTCAAGTTTCACAACATCCTTCCAATAGAAAGGAATTACATGCAATATTCCAAAAGTGGCCTAACCAATGTCCTGTACAGCCACAACATGACCTCCCAACTCCTGTACTCAAATCTCTGACCAATAAAGGAAAGCATATCAAATGCCACCTTCGCTATCCTAATTACCTGCAACTCCACTTTGAAGGAGCTATGAATCTACACTTCAAGGTCTCTTTGTTCAGCAACAATCCCGAGGACCTTATCATTAAGTGTATAAGTCCTGCTAAGATTCGCTTTCCCAAAATGCGGCACCAAACTCCGTCTGCCACTCCTCAGCCTATTGACCCATCTGATCAAGATAGTTGTAATCTTAGGTAACCACCTTCGCTGTCCACTACACCTCCAATTTTGGTTTCATCTGCATACTTATTAATTATACCTCCTTGTGTCCACAAAGCACTGTCAGCACAGTGAAACATTCCGAGGTTATTACCAAACAAGATTTAGTTTTATTGAAGGGACGATTAAATACGACAACAAAGAGGGTAGTGCCAACTTTATAATAATTGATTAGGCCCGTTAATCCAGCTTTCAACACTCTATTTCAATGTCAATGCTATTGGATGAATGATTTTATTGTCATGTATATTTTACAGTAGAAAAACAGTAAATGCAGTGAAAAGTTTTTCCACTGTTGCCGTGATTCGGCACCATTTTGATTAGTTTAAGAATTAAAAAAAAGCTTAAAAAGAGTCTATCAGTCCTGAGCCAGCTCGTCATTGTCATCAATGCACGCCATCCATTCTCCACCCACCTCGCCACCGTTTACATTGGACCCAATCCTGGGCTAGCACTCCCAGATCCCTTTCTACTTAGGCTTTATGAATTTTCTCCCTGTTTAGAAAATAGTCCATGCCTGTATTTTTTTTTCCAAAGTGCAAGACCTTGCATTTGCTCATGTTGAATTTCATCAGACATTTCCTGGACCACTCTCCTAAACTGTATAAATCTTTCTGCAGCCTCCCCATCTCCTCAGTACTACCTGTCTGTCCACCTAACTTCGTATCATCGGTGAACTTCGCCAGAATGCCCCCAGTCTGTTCATCCAGATCATTAATGTATAAAGTGAATAGCTGCAGCCCCAACACTGAACCCTGCGGGACACCACTTGTCACCGGCTGCCATTTCCAAAAAAGAACCTTTTATCCCAACTTTCTGCCTTCTGTCAGACAACCAATCCTCAATCCATGTCAGTAACTCCCCTCAAACACCATGGACCCTCACCTTACTCAGCAGCCTTCCATGAGGCACCTTATCAAATGCTTTATGGGCGTTAACTTAGATAACATCCACTGGGTTGCCCTGGTCTAACCTACTTGTTACTTCTTCAAAGAATTCTAACAGGTTTGTCAGACACAACCTCCCCCTTACTAAATCCATGCTGACTTGTTCTAATCCGACCCTGCACTTTCAAGAATTTATAAATCTTGCCCTTAAAGATGAATTCTAGAATTTTGCCAACAGCCGAGGTTAGCCTAATTGGCCTATAATTTTCCATCTTTTGTCATGAACCTTTCTTGAACAAAGGGGTTATAACAGCGATTTTCCAATCATCTAGGACTTTCCCTGATTCCAGTGACTTTTGAAAGATCACAACCAATGCCTCTGCTATTTCCTCAGCCACCTCCCTCAGAACTCCAGGATGTAGCCCATTGGGGCCAGGAGATTTATCAATTTTTAGACCTTTTAGCTTTTCTCGCACTTTCTCTTTTGCAATGCTCAACTACCATACTCAACTCTTCCCCCGACTCTCCTTAATTGTTGGGATATTACTCATGTCTTCCACTGTGAAGACTGGTGCAAAGTACTTATTGAGTTCTTCAGCTATTTCCTTCTCTCCCAGCACTAGCCTTCCTGCATCAATTTGGAGCGGCCCAATGTCTATTTTGCCTCTCATTTGTTTCTTATGTATTGAAAGAAATGTTTACTATCGTTTCTAATATTACAGGCCAGCCTACCTTCATATTTGATCCTCTCCTTCCTTCTTTCTATTAGGAGGTCTGTACATAACTCCCATTATTTTTTTTTGCCTTCGTGGTTCCTCAACTCGACCCACACAGACTCCACATCCTCTGACCCGATGTCATTCAGTGCCACAGATTTAATTTCATTTTTAACTAGCAAGGCAACCCCACTTCCCTGTCTTTTCAATAAGTTATAACTTCTTGGATGTTTAACTACCAGCCCTGAACCCCCTGCAACCACCTCTTTGTGATGCCTGCCACATCTTAATCATTCGTGATGATTTGTGCCATTAATACATCTACTTTGTTACAAATACTATAAATGAAAGGAAATCATTATTTTCCAAAGTAACCAGGTTGTTTCTAGGCTTTGTAGACTAGATTTAGAAAAAAATTGAAAGAGTAAATTTGCTTTCACTGGAAAGAGGACTAAGAGATGGCCAAATACAGCTTTTTAAAATAATGAAAAATCAATTTAAAATCCTTTTCAAAAAGCATTTTATTCCATTTGGAAAATATGCATTGGGCATGTGTACAACTTCCTGAGCCTTACTGCAAATTAAAATTCATTTCCTATTGCCTGCTCCCCAAGAAAGGAATCAAAAAATTTAAACATGATCTGGCACAATGCAAGTAAATATTACATTGTACTTGAGATGTTGTCAATTTCATTGCTGCTAGAAATACTTTCTGGAAGGTGAGCAGGATCTGTGAATGTCAGCCTAACAGACAAAGAAATCAGAGTACAGAAACTGGGCTTTTTTCTAATCTTTAACAGAAAGAAGTTATGGTCAGCGCTCAAAGCGGTCACTGCTGAAGTTGAGAATTTGGTTTTAGGGAATCACAGGCTCAAATCTTTTCAGTTATTATTGCTACTATACGGTGCCAACATCTTTGAATCTTAAAAAGAATTCCTTTGCCCATTTCTTAAGTAGATTGTTACAGACATCGATTGATTTCACTTTAGGATATATACAAGAGCACCTGGGACAGCTCAAACTCAATTGATCACTTTCTTTCATCCATCTGGCTGGCTCATTGATCAATCCATCTTATGTTACCTTTCCAACAGTGCAGCCAGTATCCATGCTGTGCTTATTACCAATAATCAGCCGTGGAGGTTTGGTGAGCAAATTAAGTTTTCATAATGCAGGAAGCCAGTTTTTTAATGATTTATTTGAGAATTATTGGTAATAGAAGCCCTTGTTTTATATGTAAACATTTAACTTCTGAAATTACAAGTATAAACTCATTTTCCTACCACTGAAGTAGTGAGTTGAGGTAGCTTAATGCTTGCCTGTATCAGCAACTCTGGAGGGTAGTAATACTGATTACCAGATAAAAGGTCTCGTCACTGGTTCATATCTCCCAAGTCCCCAGGTCCTTTCTGTCGCATTTAATTAATCTAAAAAAATCTCGAATTATGTTTCTCAGCTACTGCAATAGATTTTTAACAGAAGCTATCACTGTTTTGGTTGATTAGTCCTGTCACTGCAGTGGGAATGATGCCCTGATTTATATTGGAAAAATTAGGCTATTTAAAAAAAATTCTTTAAAAGTATGGATGTACTTGGGTGCTATTGTGTATAATATGAAAAAGCAAAAAGAGAGTTACTAGTTCCTGAGCCCTTTTAACTGGAAAGTTTATTGCAGTGAAGATGAAAGAAAACAGAATTTGTGTGAGGATAATTTTTCCAGTTATAGCTTTAAGTGGCCAGCTCTGTGGGAAAGGAGTGGTGCCGTGGTAATGTCACTGAGCTAACAATCCATGGAGTCTAGAGATGTACAGCATGGAAACAGAGCCTTCAGTCCAACTCATCCATGTCAACCAGATATCCCAACCTAATCTAGTCCCATTTGTCAGCACTTGACCCATATCCCTCTAAACCCTTCCTATTTATATACCCATCCAGATGCCTTTTAAATAATGCAATTGTACCGTCCTCCACAACTTCATCTGACAGCTCATTCCATACACACACCACCCTCTGTGTGAAAAAGCTGCCCTTTAGGTCTCTTTTTATATCGTTCCCCTGTCATCCTAAACCTATGCCCTCTAATTCTGGTCTCTCCCACCGCAAGGAAAATACTTTGTCTATTTATCCTATCCATGCCCCTCATGATCCTATAAACCTCTGTGATGTCACCCCTCAGCCTTCGATGCTCCAGGGAAAGAATCCCCAGCCTGTTCAGCCTCTCCCTATAGCTCAAATCCTCCAACCCTGGTAACATCCTTGTAAACCTTTTCTGAACCCTTTCAAGTTTCACAACATCCTTCCAATAGGAAGAAGACCAGAATTGCACAGAGTACTCCAAAGGTAGCCTAAACAACGTCCTGTAGAGCCAAATATGACCTCCTAACTCCTATACTCAATGCTGTGACCAATAAAGGAAAGCATACCAAAAGCTGCCTTCACTATCCTATCTACCTGCAACTCTACTTTCAAGAAGCTATGAACCTGCACTCCAAGGTGTCTTTGTTCAGCAACATTCCCTAGGACTTTACCATTAAGTGTATAAGCCCTGGTAGATTTGCTTTCCCAAAATGCAGGACCTTACATTTATCTACATTAAACTCCATCTGTCACTTCTCAGCCCATTGGCCCATCTGATTAAGATCCCATTGTAATCTGAGGTAACCTTCTCCGCTGTCGACTGCAGCTCCAATTTTGGTGTCATCTGCAAGCTTACTAACTATACCTCCTATGTTCATATCTAAAGCATTTATATAAATGTCAAAAAATAGTGGACCAGCACCAATCCTTGTGGCACTCAACTGGTCACAAGCCTTCAGTCTGAAAAACCACCTTCCACTACCACCCTCTGTCTTCTACCTCTGAGCCAGTTCTGTATCCAAATGGCTATTTCTCCCTGTATTCCATGAGATCAAACGTTGCTAACCAGTCTCCCATTGGGAACCTTGTTGAACGCCTTACTGAAGTCCATATAGATCACATCAATGGCTCTGCCCTCATTAATCCTCTTTGTTACTTTTTCAAAAACTGTCAAGTTTGTGAAACATGATTCCCCCACCACACAGCCCCAGCAAAACACCAGGCTAATGCTTTGAGCATGTGTTCAAATTCCCCACAGCTGGTGGTGAAATTAGAAATCTGGAATGAAAATTGATCATGTAACTACTATTGATTTTCATCTGGATTACTCATGTCCTTTAGGGCAGGAATTCCATTGTCCTTTTCCTACATGTGATTTCAGACCCATAGCAATGTGATTGTCTGGATAGCAGTTAATAGTCAATGAGAAATTGGCAGTAATGCTGCCCAGGGCAGCACTGCCCACATACCACGAAGGCCAAACAATATCTCTGTATGGTCTTTACTTACTTGGAATTGACCAGCCCAAACAGATAATCTTGCAGTTCTTAATCTTAAATGACATCTACCTGACATCAGTCCATCCCATGTCTAGATTCTTCTGCATTCTAGATTGTAATTGCTAGTAAGCAGGAAAGATAAAGACATAAGCAGATTATACAATTGGACAATGCTATGGATAAATGGGGTTTAGTGTGACAAAGTATGTGGTCCATTTACTTTGGCCTAGGAAAGGTAAATCAAAGTTTTTTTTCCCTGTGATCGAAAGATGAAATAGATTTCTAAATGTATTAAGAGTTTCAGGACACAAATCATTAAACACCAGGTTCTGAAAGTTTAGTAGAATTATCTCGAGGGCCTTGAGCATAACTTCCAGTTTTGTAATCCTAGAGCAGTAGGGTGGCTCAGTGGTTAGCACTGCTGCCTCTCAGCTCCAGGAACCTCGATTCGATTTCTACCTCGGGTGACTATCTGGGTGGAGTTTGCTCATTCTCCCTGTGTCTGTGTGGGTTTCCTCCAGGTGCTACGGTTTCCTCCCACAGTCCAAAAATGTGCAGGTTAGGTGAATTGGCCGTGCTAAATTGCCTGTAGCATTCAGGGATGTGTAGGTTAGGTGCATTAGTCAGGACTATATGTAGAGTAATAGGGATGGGCAAATGGGTCTGGGTGAGTTACTCTTTGGAGAATTGGTGTGGACTTGTTGGGCCAAATGGCCTGTTTCCACACAGTAGGGATTCTATGATTCTAATGAATTCAAGCATGTTTGTGCAACTGACTCCCCACCTTTTCCAGAAATCAAATTTTGTTCCCCAATTGACCCTGTTTCAACAGCATGCAAGATTTCTTTACTATTCCCTTCTACTAACTTGCCAGGACCTGATGTTAAGCTATTGAATGTAGTTTTCTCAGTCTAACGTATTGCCCTGTTGAAATGCAGGTACGACTTGGACTCTTCAAAACTGATGGAATAATCCCAAATCGTCACTGAGCGATTAAGTGTGTAATGCAATTGTGTATACAACACAAACCTTTGGAACTCTTTTTACCCATCTACATTCACATATTAAACTATCAATATTGACTTTATGTTGCTACAAATAACAATTTTTTTGTTTGTTGAAGACGTAGCTGACTAGGCCAGGGTCTATTGCTCATCTCTAATTACCCTCGAAAGTAATGGTGAGGTGACATCTTAAACTGTTGCAGTCTGTTTGGTATGGGTACACTCAGTGCATAAAAATGTGTTGCTGGAAAAGCGCAGCAGGTCAGGCAGCATCAAAGGAGAAGGAGAATCGACGTTTCGGGCATAAGCCCTTCTTCAGGAATGAGGAGGGTGTGCCAAGCAGGCTAAGATAAAAGATAGGGAGGAGGGACTTGGGGGAGGGGCTTTGGAAATGCGATAGGTGGAAGGAGGTTAAGGTGAGGTTGATAGGCTGGAGAGGGGGTGGGGCGGAGAGGTCGGGAAGAAGGTTGCAGGTCAAGAAGGCAGTGCTGAGTCTGAGGGTTGGGACTGAGAATAGGTGGGGTGAGGGGAAATGAGGAAGCTGGAGAAATCTGCATTCATCCCTTGTGGTTGGAGTGTTCCTAGGCGGAAGATGAGGCGCTCTTCCTCCAGGCGTCATGTTGCCATGTCCTTGGGGGAGTGGGAGGGGGAGTTAAAGTGTTCAGCCACAGGGCGGTTGGGTTGGTTGGTGCCGGTGTCCCAGAGGTGTCCTCTGAAACATTCCGCAAGTAGGCGGCCTGTCTCCCCAATGTATAGGAGGCCACATCGGGTGCAGCGGATGCAGTAAATGATGTTTGTAGTGGTACAGGTGAGTTTCTGATGGATATGGAAGGATCCCTTGGGGCCTTGGAGGGAAGTGAGGGGGGAGGTGTGAGCTCAAGTTTTGCATTTCTTGCGGTTGCAGGAGAAGGTGCCGGGAGTGGAGGTTGGGTTGGTGGGGGGGGTGTGGATCTGACGAGGGAGTCGCGGAGGGAGTGGTCTTTCCGGAACACTGATAGGGGTGGGGAGGGAAATATATCCTTGGTGGTGGGGTCTGTTTGGAGGTGGCGGAAATGATGAAGGATGATACGATGTATCTGGTGGAGTGGTAGGTGAGGACCAGTGGGGTTCTGTCTTGGTGGCGATTGGAGGGGCGGAGTTCAAGGGCAGAGGAGCGGGAAGTGGAGGAGATGCGGTGGAGAGCATCGTCAACCACGTCTGAGGGGAAATTGCGGTCTTTGAAGAAGGAGGCCATCTGGGTTGTTCGGTTTTGGAATTGGTCCTCCTGGGAGCAGATGCAGCGAAGGAATTGGGAATATGGGATAGCATTTTTACAGGGGGCAGGGTGGGAGGTGGTGTAATTTAGGTAGCTGTGGGAGTCGGTCGGTTTATAGTAAATGTCCGTGTCGAGTCGGTCATCCGAGATAGAAATGGAGAGGTCTAGGAAGGGGAAGGAGTCTGAGACGGTCCAAGTAAATTTGAGGTCGGGGTGGAAGGTGTTAGTAAAGTGGATGAACTGTTCAACCTCCTCGTGGGAGCACGAGGTAGCGCCGATACAGTCAACGATGTAGTGGAGAAAAAGATGGGGTGTGGTGTCAGTGTAGCTGCGGAAAATGGACTGTTCCACATATCCGACGAAGAGGCAGGCATAGCTGGGGCCCATGCGGGTACCCATGGCTACTCCTTTGGTTTGGAGGAAGTGGGAGGATTGGAAAGAGAAGTTGTTCAGAATGAGGACCAGTTCAGTCAGTCGAAGGAGGGTGTCAGTGGAAGGGTACTGGTTGGTACGGCAGGAAAGGAAGAAGCGGAGGGCTTTGAGGCCTTCGTGATGGGGTATGGAGGTGTATGGGGACTGGATGTCCATGGTGAAGATAAGATGTTGGGGGCCGGGGAAGCGAAAATCACAGAGGAGTTGGAGGGCATGGGTGGTGTCCCGAACGTAGGTGGGGAGTTCTTGGACTAAGGGGGACAGGACCGTGTCAAGGTATGCAGAGATGAGTTTGATGGGGCAGGAGCAGGCTGAGACAATGGGTCGGCCGGGGTAGTCAGGTTTGTGGATTTTGGTTCTATGAAGAGATCGAGGCCGGGTAAGAGGCCAGCATGGGGTGTCCAGGTGGATGGGGTGTGCTGGAGGCGGAAGAAGGGGTCCTCAGTACACTCAGTGCAGTTTACAAAGGGCTTCCAGGATTTGGTTTCAGTGACAGTGAAGTGAGCAGTCTTCACTTGAGAAAGATAATGAAGTTTAGCTTATAAATGTCAGCTGTATTCTTGGCACTCTGCCGTAATTGGCCTTCCTGCATCCTTCACTGACCCTGTACATTCATTAATGATCCTCAGGATCCCAACATAACTGAGAAAGAATTATCATGACCGCACCTATGCCCTTTTAGCCAAATGGATAGCAGAATTTGTTTTCTTCAGTTGCCAAACTGGATGGCTGTGGATCTTGAACAAAAATAGGGTGCATTGTTATAGTTCAAGTATTGGAGAAATACAGGTGCTACAGAATAGCAACAGGGAACTCAATGCAGCGCTTAATGGTGTGCAAAATGAATTGCTAATTTAGACAGAGGGCAAAAGTCATTACAAGTGCTGTCACCAGATTTGTTTAGTGCATTGCTATCAATATCCTATATAGAGAAATTTTAAGCCAGTGCATGCTAAAGTGAATGTGTTTGTGATGTTCAGTTCATCATCCATAATTGCTTCAGTTGCTGTTTCTGCACGTGCCAGATTTTTAACCCTGAGTACTGAATGCTGTCTTCTGACACAACTGAAATATAATTGTACTCCTGGGGACTTCTGAAATGGGGATGGTGTAGAAGCCCAGTTTTTGGCTGTATTGAGCATCTAGTACCAGCATGGATTATGATTCATTTCAAATTTTATTGTGACAAGATAAACATATCTTCTTGCCCAAATTAGAAAAGCTACAAAACTATGCATTCTCCTGTTGTGCTGTGAAAATGAGGGCAGTCTGATGCCTCCATCCCATGAAAAATCCTGTATTATTAATTGCTGCCATTACTGTAGGAACTCATGCTATTCTTTGAATTTTGAAGTACAGCTTCTTCAAGACATTTTGCCTCTTAATTCACATGCTTGTTGCTATGAATCTTGGCTCAGCTTCTCCTTTGCTTGTCTGTTACATTCCTTCACCATAACAAAGTATTGATGAGAGCAAATAGAATTAAATTCAAAAGCTGGATGCATGAAATTGGAAAACCACATTGGTGTCTGAAAGAAAAAGATTCATGCTTCGGGCAAGAGTTTTCATCAGAATTGTGATGTTTGCTCGTGTGAAGTACCAGATGTGTATTTGAGTTAGCTACTAGTTCAATGTTGTGTCATTTGCTATAACTATTTAATACCAGATTCTAGAAGCACAGTAGCAGGAGTAGGTGTTCAGCCCCTTAAACTTACTCCACCATTTAATTAGATCATGGTTAATCCATGTCTCAATTCTTGAATACTATGTCTCTTGGTATTCAGTATGTGGATATACCTACTAGAGAAGATGCAAAACTCTTGGGTAATAAGGCAGGGCAGGTGACTGAGGTGTCAGTGGGGGAGCACTTTGGGGTCAGAAACCATAATTTTATTAGATTTAAAATAGTGATGGAAAAGGATAGACCAGATCTAAAAGTTGAAGTTCTAAATTGGAGAAAGGCCAATTTTGACGGTATTAGGCAAAAACTTTCGAAAGCTGATTGGGGGCAGATGTTCGCAGGTAACTGGACGACTAGAAAATGGGAAGCCTTCAGAAATGAGATAACAAGAATCCAGAGAAAGTATATTCCTGTCAGGGTGAAAGGGAAGGCTGGTAGGTATAGGGAATGCTGGCTGACTAAAGAAATTGAGGGTTTAGTTCAGAAAAAGAAGGAAGCATATGTCAGGTATAGACAGGATAGATTGAGTGAATCCTTGGAAGAGTATAATGGAAGTAGGAGTATACTTAAGAGGGAAATTAGGAGGGCAAAAAGGGGACATGAGATAGCTTTGGCAAATAGAATTAAGGAGAATCCAAAGGGTTTTTAACAAATATATTAAGGACAAAAGGGTAACTAGGGAGAGAATAGGGCCCCTCAAAGATCAGCAAGGCGGCCTTTGTGTGGAGCCGCAGAAATTGAGGGCAATACTAAACGAGTATTTTGCATCAGTATTTACTGTGGAAAAGGCTATGGAAAATATATACTGTAGGGAAATAGATGGTGGCACCTTGCAAAATGTCCATATTACAGAGGAGGAAGTTGCGAATGTCTTGAAACGCGTAAAGGTGGATAAATCCCTAGGACCTGATCAGATGTACCTCAGAACTCTGTGGGAAGCTAGAGATGTGATTGTTGGGCCTCTTGCTGTGATATTTGTATCATTCATAGTCGGAATCGAGGTGCCAGAAGACTGGAGGTTGGCTAATGTGGTGCCACTGTTTAAGAAGGGTGGTAAGGACAAGCCAGGGAACTATAGACCAGTGCGCCTGACATCGGTGGTGGGCAAGTTGTTGGAGGGAATCCTGAGGGACAGGATGTACATGTATTTGGAAAGGCAAGGACTGATTAGGGATAGTCAACATGGCTTTGTGCATGGGAAATCATGTCTCTCAAACTTTATTGAATTTTTTGAAGAAGTAACAAAGAGGATTGTTGAGGGCAGAGCGGTAGATGTGATCTATCTGGACTTCGGTAAGGCATTCGGTAAAGCAAGGTTAGATCTCATGGAATACAGGGAGAACTAGCCATTTGGATACAGAACTGGCTCAAAGGTAGAAGAGAGAGGGTGGTGGTGGAGAGTTGTTTTTCAGACTGGAGGCCTGTGACCCGTGGAGTGCCACAAGGGTCGGTGCTGGGTCCTCTACTTTTTGTCATTTACATAAATGATTTGGATGCGAGCATAAGAGGTACAGTTAGTAAGTTTGCAGATGACACCAAAATTGGAGGTGTAGTTGACAGCAAAGAAGTTTACCTCCGATTACAATGGGATCTTGACCAGATGGGCCTGAGCCTTGAAAGCTTTGATTGTGGTTAATTCTATTTATACAGGTCACAGGAGCATTCGTACGTTAACTTTTTTAACAACCTCTGTCTTAGAATGGCTAACTAAAATTCTGTTCCATCTCTGTCCCCTGTTTGTCTCTTACATTAAGAAATTCATGAATCTTTATACCCCAGCACTTTATATATATATATATTATATATATTATATACATTGTTTGTGTTCACTTCTTGTATAATAAACAGAAACCTTTTGTTCTAGATCTTTCTACTATCCTGTTCACAAGCATCATCATATACTTTATAGTCTGCTGTCAAGGCTAATCCAGGCCTTAAGGTACCCAAGGTTCCTCTCCAGCCATTTCTCCTGACGTGGAACCTTAATTCATTCAAGGTCATGCCTGCTAAAATATGCCTTATTACTGGCTTGTAAGGTGTCAGCTTAATCCTGTTGTACCACCTTTTTTAAATATAAAATCTTATTTAATTTCCACTACACTCCAAATGACCCAGTGCCCATTGCTTTTGGGCAGAGATCCTAGATTTTCAGTATGCTTTGAAAATGCTATCCCGGATTACCTTTCTAAGTGGCCTGGATCTAGTTTTCAGACTCTGACCCCTTTGCTTTGGACTCATTGCTTCTCCATGTTCATCCTATTGAATTCATTCACCATTTTAAGAACCTCAGTCAAAATATCCCTCCATCACCTATACACTCAAAATAAGACAAGTTAAATCCTGTCAGTTCAGTACCAAAAGACAACGTTGATTTTTTTTTTTAAAAGCTGATTAAAACTCCTCATTTCTGACCCCCCAGCATGTGCACTTGTTGAAATGGAACTATGAAAGTCATTCAAAAGGAGGTTAGAGAATAAAAGCAGGAGGATTCAGCCTGTCTTTTAAAGCAGTCATTACTAAATATAGGGCAATTGAGGATAACTGATGGCCATCAGAGTTGTATTGTAGTAATTCAGTCAGATGTTACTAGAATCTTAAACTAACAGTGAAGCTTTTAACTCCCTTAAATTTTCTGTCAAATGCTGCTTTCTTAGGTTTGACAGTTTCTTTTCAGACATAGATTTAACTATTAAACTACAAGGGTGATGGAACTGCTATTGAAAATGTAATAAAGGTGTAGAGATGTGATATTATACTTTCCATTCCCACTGCTGCAGCATATTAGCAGATTGTCAACAGGTACACACAGAATTAGAATTCTTGAAGATAAAGGGAAACCCTTAATCTCTTTGTTTTACATTGGCATGGTGGCACAGTGGTTTGTTACTGGACTTGTAATCCAGGGACTGGATTGATGACAAAGATAAGTGAGCTCAAATCCCAGCATGGCAGTTGATTACATGTCTGGAATAAAATGCTAACGTCGTTAATGGTGACAGTGAAACTACTAGATTCACAGATATCCGTTTAAGAAGAACATCGATCTGGTCTGGCTTGTGTGACTCCAGAGGCACAGCATTGCCCTTTTTAAATGATCCAGCAAGCCATTCAGTTGTATCTAACCTTGCAGCAATTCAAGAAGGTGGTGCACCATTCTTCAAAGGAAATTACAGAATGACAATAAATGGTGGCCTTGCCAGTAATGCCCATGACCGGAGAATGAAACGCAAAATGTCTTTGTGAGGAATAAATAACCGCAGCATGAATAAATAACTACATCTGTGTCAGATTGGTCAGGTTGGGGCCAAGTCTATTTATCTGCATCAAACTCATTAATAAACTTGAAAATTTCTTGTTATGTCTGGGTTTTTTTTGTTGCAGCTTCTGAATTGATTTGATCCTAAATAATTAGTGAAAGCTTCACCCAAATTAGTGTAGAAATGTATTTCCTTCATTACAGTAGTTACAGCAAGGAAGCCGATAGTAGAATCAATTGCTGCATGTAACTGCCACCAACAAGCCTAAGCTTTAAACATTGAAAAGTTATATTGGAGGATTGGATTGCATCCGCAGGCCATGGGTTTGATAGCCCTACATTTGACTAATGCTCATCTCGAGTGTGCTGTTTAACGTTGGTTTAGGGAACAGTGAAGATACATTAGGCCATTGCAGTGTGAGAATACAGTGCCAAAATTTAATTGGAACACCACTCTGAAAAACTGTCTTGTTGAGCTTATAAACATTTTGAGAGAATCGGGAGCACAGCAGTGTTCTGGCCGAGATGCAAGTCTGCCATCCGTCTCCTGGATGAGGGAACTCCTCTTGGGATTTGTTTCCACAAGAGTTGGCAACATTCTGGTAACTTTTTTGTTTTTAAGTCAACCTGCCCAGACATGTTATGACATAGCTTTGGAGGAGGTGTGACTTTAATCCAGGCCTCCACAGCCCAAAGGTAGGGACACTACCATTGTGCCGCAAGAGCCCTTCAGTCTGTACCTTTTAGAATGTGGACATTAAGTGCCAACATGTGCTGTTCATATGTGAAGCCAATAGCATTGATACTAATCAGGAGTGACGGCCCTGCTTAATTTGTTCAGTTTGGTTTCAATTCCTTTCTTAGTTCAGGGATGATGAGACCAATTGTTATTCATCTGTTGTAATGGCTGATCTGTTAACTAGTTATAGATTTAATTCTGGCTCCTTGTACATTGCAAATTTTCATCACTCAAGTGTTGCCTGTCAAGTCTTCAGCTACCTAGACCCAAGCTTTGGAATTCCTTCTCTAATCCTGCCTGCCTCTCCCATATCTTTGTGACGCTCCTTCGGAACCTATCTCAACCTAGTTGCCCTAATATCTCCTTTTGTGGAGCTTTATTTGTTAATCCTTCACTGCAGTGCTTTGTTAAAGGAATTATCTAAATACAGTGTTGCCCGTCTTGTCTTCAGCTACCTCGGCCCTGAGTTTTGTAATTCCTTCCCTCAACCCGCCTGCCTCTGAGAATGTGCATAGGGTATAAGCAGGCAGGGAAAGAGTTAAGTTCTGAGTTTTGTGAAACAAGACGTTCAGGTGAGCATGACTCAGATCAGATGAGAACTTAGTTAATGATGGGGTGCAGCAGGCAAGGGTAATGGGTTAACAAGGTGGTAAAGCAGTCATTATTAGAGCCATTTAACAATATTGAAAGCATTCAGTATGCAAGGTCAGCTAACAAGAGGAAAGTATCCATTGTATAAGTCCAGCCAACAAAGTTAAGAACACCTTTTGTATAACATTAAAGGGCTCGGCCTCTGCTATTGATACTCGTTGATTGTAACGGTCACCTTATTAATGTGTATGTTGCCTTACCTGGATACTCCTCCTATAAAATAACTATATAATTCATTGAGAAGCTGTTGTTCGAGAGAAGACCGGGACCTCATACCTCTGTGGACATGGGCGATCGTTCTCTTTCCAGGGCCTGGAATAAAAGAAGGTAAAACTACATTGCGTCCTTGAGCGTTTTGCTTTGACTGAAGTTGGAATGGGATGACGTTATTGGCATAGTTGGCAGGATCTAAACGGATAGTTATGATCGTATGGTTTCAATAGCCGCCAGAGCATCGGTGTCCAGGTAAGATTTTGAACCTTGGTCCCTCTCGATTCTCCTGTGTGCCAGAGACAGTCTCCTCATTCAATCGCTCTCTATCCTACGGATTCCTCGAACAATAATTAGTTCCGTCGAGAGAGGCAGTTTTGCAAGTGCATTGGCAGGCAGGATTCAAGTCCTCTGCGCGGTACTGGTGTTTGAGTCCCCTTGGGGGGTGTGATTGAGGTTCGAGTCTCTGTGTTGCATTGGGGGGAGGGGGGTGTGATTGAGGTTCGAGTCATCTGCGCAGTACTGGGGTTCACATCCACTGGGGTGGCTTTGGTTGATGTTAGAGTCTACTGGCTGGGTTGATTTGCGATTCAAGTCCTCCGCACTGTGCTGAGGTTCAAGCTTTCTATGTTTAAGTGAGCTTCGAGCTCTGTGTTTAATTGTGATTAGAGTTTTCTGTCTTTAATTGGGGTTCGAGCTTTCTTGTTCAATTGAGGTTCGGGTTCTCTGTGTTTAAGTGGGATTCAAGCCCACGTGAGGACTAAAGTGAAAAAGGGGTTAAAGTCCCCTCGTGGCGAAATTTGAGGCTCAGTGAGTCTTTGTTTTGGGAGAAGAGAGTGGCTTGGATTGTAGCGCCATGTGGTCTGCTGCGAGGGCTTCTCTTTTCATAAGTGTAATTTTAGTGAGAGGATGCAAAAAAGAATGGAAAACACTGAAATTAAGGTGGTGCTAATACTTGGGTTGACAAAGGAAAGTTTCAATGTAAACTGTGCCATGCTGAGAGTGTTTGATGTTTAAAAATTTAGGTTTGTTAAAATACTGGTTCAAAAAATCCTTGTAAGTAACTGTTTTGCCTTGTTTGAATCAGGATCTCAATTCAGTATGTTTTGTGGGCTGTGTAGTGGGGTAAATTTTGTTTTTACATTGAAATTATATAACATTATGTCCTCCTTAAAATTATCAAACTTATAATCTTAAAACAATTGAGCCCCTGATTTGTTTGAAATGCCTGTTTAAAATAAAACAGCAGTTGGGTCAGTGGTCATGCAGTAGCCAGATGTGAGTATTGTATTAAAAGATCTTTGCTGCTGCTGTGCAGAGCGTTTACAAAAAGAAGAGTGCAATGCAGCAGCTTGATGTTTTGTTAAGGTTTTCTAGAGAATATCAGAGCTTGAGGCTGAGCTACTTAAATTCTGTTAATTATTGTTAAGACGTCTTTGCCCCCCTTCATATTGCACATTCAAAGAACGTTGATCTCTACCAAAATATTCACCGTAATTTTGACCATTTTATTTGAGAAGTTTCATGTGGAAAACATATTTTAAAATATTCAACATTTGTTTCCTATGAATATTTGAGATTTAAATCTGAACTGAAACTGCCTCTTCAGTTGCTAAAGCACAGGAAATATTTTGTTGTTTTCTTGCTGTTCCAGACTTTTGAAGTACTTTTCCTGACAGCGTTCACATTAGCCAAGCATCAGTTTGTTAAACGAAAAGAATTTTTGACTAACCTGAATGACGTCCCCTGAGGGTTTGATTTTAGAATCATTGATTGCTGTTTATAAATGACTGAATTGTTTAGGCAGTACAATTTAGAAGTTTATGGATTGTATAAAACTTGATGATGTCATAAATAGTAAACAGAGTAACAGACTTCAAGAATTTATTGAATGTTGAATTTAATGTAGTTAAATCTGTGACTGTCTTCATAACGATACCACCCCTGGCAAGGAAGGAATGAGAGAAGAAATGCAAAGATACTTTCAGCAGCTAACATAGTCTCTAGAGTTTCCCCATTCACAGGTAAAGCACGTCTTCGGACCACTGCCTACCCTTCCACAACCTGATTCAATGGATTCAATTAGCTCCTCAGTCATGAGCATGAAAAATGAAGAGAAGATCTGTACACTTTTTGTCAGTGGCCTTCCTACAGACATTAAATGATGTGAGCTTCACCTTGTCTTTTGATCATTTAAGGGATATGAGGGTTCACTGATCAAGCTAACATCAGAACATCCAGTTGGCTTTGTTACATTTAACAGCAAAGCGGGAGCAGAAGCGGCAAAGAATGCTGCATTCACCTAGCCTGTGCTGCACTGCACACTCAGGTGCGCTGGTATCCTCCATGTGAAGAATCTCTGCAAGGACAGAAGTCTCGTCTGTTTTGTGAAGCATTTAACTGCCCTTATCCAAGAATTCAGATTTCTCCAAGGAGTGATGCACAAGGGCAGACTGAATTTAGTTTTCAGATTGGACTTTACTGAAGGAGACTTGGAGGGGCTGGGGTGGTCACTAAGGACTGTGGATTTAAGAACTTTACTGGTGTTTTTTTTAATAAATGGGAGGATTCTTCAAATTTTGATTACTGTAATGGACTAGTACTTTTTTTTATCATTGTATGTTGTGTATCAATAACTTAAAATACTGGCTTTCAGAGTCTTATGAAAGCTGGTAGTGCCATTGGTTATCATGAAATGATAAAAGGAGGGAATGAGAATGTGTTTAGGGTATAAGCAGACAGGGAAAAGTTAAGTTCTGAGTTTTGTGAAACAAGAGATTCAGCTGAGCATGACTCAGATCAGATAACAACTTACATTTAACAATGGGGTGCTGGAGGCAAGGGTAATGGGTTAACAAGATAGAAAAGCAATCATTATGTAGGGCCATTTAACAATATTGAAAGCATTCGGCATGCAAGGTCAGCTAACAAGGGGAAAAGCATCCATTGTATGGGTCCAGTTCACAAAGTTAGCACCTATTGTATAACAGTAAAGGGCTTGGCCTCTGCTTTCGATACTCTTTGATTGTAACGGTCACCTTATGAATATGCATGTTGCCTTATCTGGATGCTCCTCCTGTAAAATGACTATATAATTCATTAAGAAGATGTTCGAGAGAAGACCATGAACTCGTGTCTCTGTGCACATGGGCAATCGTTCTCACTCTCTCTCCAGGGCCTGAAATAAAAGAAGGAAACTATACTATGTCGCCAAGCATTTTGTTTCGACTGAAGGCGGAACAGGGCGACACTTCTCCCATATCTTTAAGGCACTCCTTCAGACCTTATCTCTGAGATCCCCTAATATCTCCTTTTGTGGAGCTTTATTTGCTAATCCTTCACTGGAGTGGTTTGTTAAAGGAATTATGTAAGTAAAAGGTATTAATGCTTCATTAGATAATGTGTTTAGTATAAAGGAGTCAGGATTTCTATCTTTAATTATTTATTCTATTTGGGAATTTGGCTTGTGCAACTGTGGTATCAGTCATGTTGAGAACTCTATAAAATCACTGTGTCAACATGAACAGAATCAAAAGTAATCCGTTATCAAATGGTGGTATCTGATTTGATAATCAAGCTTACGTGATTTAATAATTCCAAATCATGGCAACCATTAAACTAATTACAGTAAAGGTATGTGGATATTTAACTTGTTCCAACTAAATGGCAAAGAATTGGTGGTGACAAGAAAAGCATTTAAAGGAAGTAAATTGCAGAAAAAAAGGAGCAATTGCACTACCTGTAATGAAGGAAGAACATCGAACATAGAACAGTACAGCACAGAACAGGCCCTTCAGCCCACGATGTTGTGCCGACTCTCTGTGTAAAGAACCCGCCTCTGACATCTCCTCTATACTTTCCTCCAACCAGCTTAAAACTATGACCCTTCGTGTTAGTCATTTCTACCGTGGGAAATAGTCTCTGGCTATCGACTCTATCTATGCCTCTCATTATCTTGTATACCTTAATTAGATCCCCTCTCCTCCTCCTCTTCTCCAATGAAAAAAGTCTGAGCTCAGTCAACCTCTCTTCATAAGATAAGCCCTCCAGTCCAGGCAGCATCCTGGTAAACCTCCTCTGAACCCTCTCCAAAGCATCCACATCTTTCCTATAATAAGAATGTGTCTAATTGGCCACATTAGAAAGTGAGTAGCAGTTGAACTACTTACAAAAGATCATGTATTGCCATGTTTGCCTGCATAAGGAACTAGTGTGATGCCAATGCTAAATTGCACAGGCAAACATTAAAAGCCAAATGTTCTTGCAACATAAAAGGTGTTGAGGGAGATGGAGACTTGACCCTAGTTGTGTTTGCTAAACATAACACTTCAATGGCAATTGTACTCTGATCCTTTGGTCCTCATAATGTGAAGTCTGAAATTGGAAATACAAATCAGCCAGTTAGTCGATGTTCTAAAAATGTATGGTTTCCGAACAGTCCCAGATACTGTTCCAAAAATGCTGAGAACGCAGCTTTGCAGCCATGAGTATGCTTATGATAAGTTTGGAGTAGGTGGATTGGAAGTGGGCTTCAGGCATTCCCATCACTCATTGCACAATCTACAATGTTACCCAGGCGCACAGATTTGACTTGCTGTCTGTAGTATGTTAAGAGGGGGAATTTCACCCATTGTTCCTGTCCTCATCACTGCTAAGAAGAAAATGAGTTTGTGGCTTTCAGCTGAAGTCAGGGTCAGGCTCAGGCTCATGTCTGGCTACAGTACTGCTGCTTGTTGATTGAGCTTACTGTTAGGTGTCTGGACTATCACTTGAAGTATAACTGAGGTACTTCCAAAGACTTGGAGACAAAATTCTTTTAAAAAGCAAAGATACTGTTCTTGACCCCTCTATCATTCCCCCTCCTCAAACATGACGGGCAGTGAAAATCTGAGCAGGAATTGGATTTTTTTTGTGCTGCTTGCAGTGTGCAATATTTACAGAGAAGAAAGCGAAGTTCATTTGGATTTAATGGAAAGAGATGTATGCCATGCCTTTTACATTATCAGGCACTGAGCACATTCTTATCCAAGTCAGAAGATTCTGGCTTCAATTTCTTCGGCAAGGATCTGAGCACGAAATATCAACTGGTATTCACATTCCAGTATTAGGAGTGTCATAAATTAGGTCTTTTAAATAAAACACAAAATTGAGGCACTGGCTGCTGCTTCAGGGCCACAAAGATCCATTGCTGCTAATGAAAGAGTGTGTTATTCTCCCAAATCTAGACATTAAAAGGGACATGTAAGATGAGGCAAAAAACAAGCTTATGTTAGAAGTCAAAAACTCTGTTTAAAAAAAACCTATAGGATTGTGTAAAGGGCAAGGTTGAAATTTCAACAGAAAAAATTAGAGAAGTGAAAGGGGGGCATGAAAAATATTGGAGAGTAAACTTAGAAGGTTTCCATAAATACCCAAAGAGCAAGCGAATAAGTAATGCAAGGGCAGGGCTAATTAGCCATGAAAATATATCTCTTATTTTGAGGTTGATGACGCGAGCGGGATTGATTTGCGCTTTTTCTCTCAAAAAAGCAACAAGGCAGACACAATAGTTAAGAGGGTGGAAAGTTAAATATTGTAAAAGGTAGACATAGTGAGGGAGAAAATATTAAGCCGGCTAGCATTATTGAAAGTGGCCCAGATGAAATCTAGCGCAAGCTTTTCAGGGATGCAAAGGAAGAAATAGCAGAAACTTTGACTATCATTTTTCAATCTTATCTGGCTACAGACACTGGAGGAAAACTGAAGCTGCACCTTTGTTTAAAAGTGCTGGATAACATAAGTACAAGTTGGCCAAACTTTGGTGGTAAGAAGATTACTAGAAACATTTCTCAGGATAAAATAATTTGGCAAGGGATGGATTTATAAAGACCAGTCAGTATGGATTTGTTCAGGGGAGGTTTTGTTGGATTAACCTGATTTTTGTTTGAGGAGTTAACAAGGAATATTGATAAGAGTAGAGCATTTTGTGTAATCAGTGCAACGTTTAGCAAGGATTTTGGCATCAACTGGTCAGAAAAGTAAAAGCTCTGGGAATCCAAGGAAAAGTTACAAGTTGGATCCAAACCTTTCTCTAGCTAGAAGCAAAATGGATGTGGAGTATTTGTGTTCAAGCATCAACAGATTCAAGAGCAGCTTCTTCCCCACTATTATTAGACTTAGAACATTACAGCGCAGTACATGCCCTTCTTAATGGACCCCTCGAGTTTTGATATTAATGTTGATTTCACTCTGTGCACCTTTTCTGCAGCTGTAACATTGTATTCTTTGCTCTGTTCCATTACCCTAATGTGCTTTGTATAGTATGATCTGTCTGTACTGCACGCAAAACAAAACTTTTCACTGTACTAGATGCATGTGACCATAATAAATCAGAAAAATTAGTTTTTTGCTGTTTTGGTATATATCAATGATTTAGATTTAAATGTAGGAGGCATGATTAAGAGGTTTGCAGATGATATGAAAATTGGCTGTGTAGTTGATGGTGATGAAGAATGCTGTACAATGGAGAAAGACATCTATGGTCTTGTCATCTGGATGGAAAAATGGTAAATACTCATCCTAGAGAAATTTAAGATAATGTATTTGGGAAAAGCATGCACAAGGCAAGTGCATGCGCAACAAATTATAGCATTTTATGGGGTTTAAAGGGACAAAGAGATCTTCAAGTGTGTGTTCACAGATAGGTAAGATGTTCAAAAAGGCAGATGAAATAATTTCCTTTATTAGTTGAGGCCTAGAGTGCAGAAAAGGCTGGTTGTCCCTTAACTGTGTAACACAATAGTCAGACTGCAGCTAGAGTACTGTGTACAGTTCTGTTCCAGTCGCCACATTACAGGAAGGAGATGATGGCGTGATGGATGTGGAGGCATTGACATAGTAGTAATGTCATTAGATTAGTAATTCAGAACCCCAGACTCATGTTCTAGACATATGGGTTCAAATTGCACCATGGCAGTTGGTGAAATATGAATTCAATAAAATTCTGGAATTTAAAAAAAATCCTAATGGTGACCATGTAACCACTGAAGGTTATCGGCGGCACGGTGGCTCAGTGGTTAGCACTGCTGCCTCACAGCGCCAGGAACCCAGGTTCAATTCCTGCCTCGGGCAGCTGTCTGTGTGGAGTTTGCCTATGCTTCCTGTGTTTGTGTGGGGGGGGGGGGTTCTCCAGTTGTTCCGGTTTCCTCCCACAGTCCAAAGATGTGCAGGTTAGATGAATTGCCCATGCTAAATTGCCCATAGTGTTAGGTGCATTAGTCAGGGGTGAATGTAGGGGAATGGGTCTGGGTGGGTTGCTCTTCGGAGGGTCGGTATGGACTTGTTGGTCCAAAGGGCCTATTTCCACACTGTAGGGAATCTAATCCAAAATTCATTTGGTTCACTAATGTCTTTTTAGGGAATGAATGTGCCACTCTTACCTCATCAGATTTTTATATGACTCCAGAACAATACAGTTAATCCTTAACTGCCCTCTGAGCAATTAGGGATGGACAATGAATACGGACATGACCAGCAACTCCCAACATGCAAATTTAATATGTTAGAAAAGCACCAAAGAAGATAAAGGTATTACTGAAGAATGGAGAAGTACTGCTATGATGAAGCTTAGAATAGGTTGGGGTTGTTTTCTTCAGATCATAGGAGGTTGAGTGGATTTAAATGGGGTGTATAAAATTGAGAGTGTAATTATATGTTGGGAAAGCCTTGCATCTTATTTCATATGATTCTTTAAAATCAAACCAAGTGGAGGAATATTCTGGAAGGGTTAATTGGATTATCTTCAAAGAAATTTCTAAGTGAGGAGTGATGCAAACTCATGTAAAGAAATTACAAGATCCTGTCCAAATAGAATAGCATTCTGTCTTTGGCAGCCTTCAAGCATATCCTTGTGTTGAAGCAGGTTTCTTGGGAAAGCACGGAGATCGTGCTACTGTGTATTATACACTTGGAAAGAGCAGAGATGAAGACAAGACCTGTTTCATTTCTTGTATTGTCAGAGCCTATCAAGCCATCTAAAGTGGCCTGAGAGGGAGTAACTGAGGGTTCTGTCACCTGGACAATAATGATCAGTAAGTGTTCGTAGACTAGAGGATTCACAGGCATGTGCTTTGTCAGCCATATTTCCGACATTGCAGCAGTGATGAACCTTTGGAAGTATTTGATAGGATATTTTGAGATTATGAAAATAATTATGTAAATTCTTTCTTTCATGTACTCTTGATGCCCCAGAGCAACTTACAACTAATTAATTACTTCTTTAAATTTCATTTCCATTTCTGGGCATAAACGTGGCAACCATTTTGCACATAGCAAGAATTCATGAACAACAACTAATGAGATTTGAACCTTTTGGTCTGTTTTTAGTGATGTTGATTGAAGAGTGGAGTTTTGTCCATGATCCCTACAGAATTCCCTATTCCTTTGAAACATGGAATATTTTCTGTACTCTTCAAGAGGCATTTAGATCCTTAGTATAAGATCTCATTGGAAAGGTGGAATCTTTAATCACATAGTACCCACTCTGAAATGTCTGCTTTCATCTACTTGCTCTCTTCTGATTCAGCATGAGAGAGTTAAACTAATATGACACTTCAAAAACCTTTTAAAAGTGGAAAAAATTAATGAGAAACAAATGCTGAGTGGAGAGGTATTTCTGGTGGTACATTCATTGACTTTGAGTCAAGAAAGTCATGTAAAACCTGAATTGGGCGATCCATCAGGTCTGTGACTCAGACAAATGGTAAATTAATTAAGAAGCAAATGTGTGAAAACCAGTTAAGGAATTGAATTTGCATCACTCCATCACACTCTTCATAACCTAAACCTATGCTGAAGTTGAATAAAGCATTTCCACACCAGCATTTCACATCTGTATTTGAATCCAGGATGCAGTCTGCTTTTTGTGAGCAATCAAAACCTCTTTCCAACTTTGTGAGATTCTCACTTACAGAATTTCACAAAGCATATGCAATTCGTTTGAGATTTATGTTTTTGAAAAAGAAAGCAGTAAAACAAATCTAAATTAATTTGAACCATGACTGCAGTGCAAGCTGTGGCCCAAAGGATTTGCCTTATAACCCAAGCATTGATCTGCTTCCTAATACTGAGCTAGAAACTAAATGATCTGGGCTATTCGGGGCTACATCATACTGCCATTCAATAAAAATAAATTACCGCAGATGCTGGAGATTTGAAATAAAACCAAAAAATGCTGGAGAACCTCAGGTCTGGAAAAATCTATTGGAAGAGAGACAGAATAAATTTTGAGTCCAGTATGATGCTTCTTCCCACTATCCTTCCTGTCTACAATTTTCAAACAAAGCATCATATTGGACTCTGAAAATGAACTCCGTTTCTCTCTCCACAAATATTGCCAGACCTGCTGAGTTTCTCCACCTTATTTTTGTCACCATCTAAGTTACAATTATGTTTTACTATTATGTAGAGTTCCACTGGTGGGCTGTTTACAGATGATTGTACTGTAGGTTAAGTACGCAATTCTTCAAATAGCGAAGTAGTCTGTGCCCACCTGAAGTTAATAAACAGCAAGTAACATATATATCGCACATACTAGACAATGATCCATCTCCAACAAGAGAGAATCTGTTCATCCTCTTGACGTTCGATGGCATTACCATCACTGCATTCCACACTATCAACATTCATGAGGTAGCTTGATCAGAAATATAACTGGACTAGCCAGGTTTGTACTATGGCTATAAAAGTGGGTTGGAGGATGGAACTTCTATGAGTAAGTGACTGCCTGACTCCTTTAAACCTGACCATTACAAGGTCCAAGTCAACAATGCTCCCCATTTAACTGAATGAGTCTGACTCCAAAAATACTTGAAGCTTGAGCTTGACATCATCTAGCACCTAACAACCTGTTTGACAGACACTTTCCTTTTTCCAGTGTTACACCTTTACATCAGAGTGCATTATTTTCAAGTTGTGCCGCAGCAACTTGCTAGCAGATGCTCCTTGACAGCACCTTCCATCTGTGCCATCGAGAAGGATAAAGGCAGCATATGCATGAGAAGACTATCAACTGCAAGTTTTATCCAGGTCTCTCGTCATCCTGACTTGGAAATTAATCTGCTTCCTTTTTATTACTGTCCTCCCATTTCCACCAGAGAGACACGTATACGTACACAAAATGGCATTGTTGATGTACCTACATCACATGGCCTGCGACAGTTCAAGGAGGTGGCTAATCACCATCACCTCAAAGGTAGTTAAAAATGGACCATAACAGGGATGTCTGCATCCCCCATGAACTTACTTTCAAATTGGTTTTCCTTGTGTTTCTCTTTGTTTTAGTAAAGGCATTTGAGTGCATATTATGAAACATCTCACTCCAGCCTCTCAACGTTGTTCATTCCTGAAATCCAAGCAGGTAATAACATCGTGCAATGTTGCTTTAAAGCTTAATTTCACCATAGCTGCAGGATTAAAAGGAAAGGATATAAATGGCAGGGGAATACTTTCCATTTCAAATTTGAATGAGATTCGAAAAATTATGAAGGAGAAAGACAATAGATATTTTGAATCCAATCAGGCAAGAGGAACTTGCAAGGCTAGGAAAGCAGTGTTCAAACATTGCATATTATAAAGAATTTAAGAACTACTTCTGCTTTCTCTACAAAGTGTAAAATGGCTAAAAATAAATAAGGTTTTAAAAAATGTTTAACTCTTTGAATTATCTAAAAAGTCCTGACAGTGTTTTCTTCAAAAAGGCTGTTGCATGTTTTAGTGTAGATAGAGCATTCCACATAGTAGAAGGACGTTTTTGCAGTGCAGAAAATGTCTTAAATCCCCGTGAAGCAGTTGTAGCCAGTGGAGATCAGGAGATGAGACAGGAACTGTTGTCTTGATCACTGCTCTCGTGTTCCCTGTGTGGGTTTATAATAACGTCAGCAATGTCATCTTCCAATCATGCAGCACTTATAGCAAATTGGCCTAAGGCATGTTATAGATCGGAGTTGAACTTGAGCAAAATTAGCTGGTATACTAAACAATATATTGAAGACTGTCAAAAAAAAAATAGGAGTCAAGGACGAAGTTGAAAGTGCATGGGGAGAGGCCCCAAAATGTGGTGCCTGGGGAGGGAAAAATGATAGAAGTGCAGTCCCACATATATCAAAATCTTCAATAACTCAATGCTGTAAGTTTTAAAAATGAAAATATAGTTATAAATTTCTTCCCTGAGTAGTAATATGACATTAGAAGTTTATATTTCTTAATCAGTTGTCATTTACAAGTGGCTATATTAAGCTACAATGCTAGTTCTGTCCGCTTAGACCATTTAAAATATATTTGGATGTGGACATGAATAGGAAAGATTTGGAGGGATATGGACCAAATGTAAGGAAGTGTTGCTGTAGAAAGAGACCTTGGAGTGCAGGTTCATAATTCTTTGAAAGTAGAGTTGCAGGTAGACAGGATAGTGAAGAAGACGTTTAGTATGCTTGCCTTTCTTGGTCACTGCATTGAATGTAGAACTTGGAAGATTATGTTGAGGCTGTGCAAGATATTGGTTAGGCCACTGTTGGAATACTGTGTGCAATTCTGCGTTCCCTGCTGTTGAAGGATGTTGTGAAACTTGAAAGGGTTTGGAAAAGATTTTCAAGGATGTTGCCTCGATTGCAAGGTTTGAGCTATCGGGAGAGACTATAATGCGTTGAGAGGTGACCTTAGAGGTTTATAAAATCATGGGGTGATGGATAGGGTAAATAGACAAGGTCTTTTCTCTGGGATGGGGAAGTCCAGAACTAGAGAGCATAGATTTAAGGTGAAAGAGGAAAGATATAAAAGGGACCTAAGGGGCAACTTTTTCACACAGTGGGTGGTGCATGAAGAGAATGAGCTGCCAGAGGAAGTGATGGAGGAAGGTACAATTACAACATTTAAAAGGCATCTGGATAGGTATATGAATAGGAAAGGTTTAGAGAGATATGGGCCAAATGCTGGCAAATGGGACTAGATTGTTTAGGCTATCTGGTTGGTATGGGCGAGTTGGACCGAAGGGTCTATTTCCATGCTGTATGTCTCTATGACTTTACATGGTTTGGAAACATGTTTGACGTGGACTAGTTGGATCGAGGGATCTGTTTCCATGTTGTATGACTCTATGAAAATATTAGAAGGAAATAACTATACAACTGTTTTCATTTAGGCAAATATAACCATATTTAATCAATGTGTGAGGTGTGATGACACCCCCTTTTATTTTTCTTGACAACTGATAATTAAGTTGTACTGGCACCTCTCATTTTTGGTGGCTCTTGCTATTTGGCCATAGCAGTGAAGTGGATTGAACATTGGAATCTTATTTACTGTCTTTCCAGATAAGAAAAGGGAAATCTCTATGGAGCAGGAACAGGACAAGAGCAAACCACGATCAAAGAGACCAGACAAAGCTTTGTATGTTCCCAGAGCTCGGCGTCACTTAAGCACGGAGCAGCAGCAAAGTTGTGATCCCAATCTAGAGGGAGAAGCCCAAAAGGTGCTCACAAATACTGTAATTGCAGCTGTAAGTGTATTTCCTTCCAATAACATGCGAATGCCTCATGAGTGGATCCACACACAAAGCAACTTACTTCCTAAGGAAGAAAGTCAAGGAGAGCACAGCAACAAAAATTTCAAAAAGAGGCAAACTGTGAACTCTGTTCGAGAAAGGAAGTCAGGTGAAGGAAACAGATTGGAATCAAAGCACTTAAAAGAAAAGAAAGCAATCCAGCAGAAGTGTAGGGCAGGATCAAACAGTAGTAAATTGCACAGCAGAGAGAAAGAACTGATGCATAAAGAAGCAATGTCACAAAGATGTAGTAATATTGATGTAGCAGCAAACAGTTTACTTGAAGTTACCAGCTCAATTGCTGACAGTAATGGAGAAGGAATGAGATCCAATCACACAGAAATCCAAACCCCTGCACAACAGATTACTGCAAATATATCTAGTGATGAACAGTCAGAACACAGAAATGATGACAGACTCAATAATGCAGATTCTGTTGTAAGTGCACATAAGACTGATATAAACAAATCTCTCCACCTAAAAGCTGCCTCTGGTGTGAGCAGAAGTTGTGTTTCTGACAGTTTCCTTCAGCCAAATGAACTGGTATCCTCTAAATTAACCATCTGTAAATGCTCAGATGCTGTGAAACATACTGTATTAGAATGCTCAGAAAGTGTAAATGAGGCACAGAAGATGGAAAGAAGCAGTAGACAATATTCATGCACTGAAGCAGCTGAACGAGACAGTTCTTACAAGGTATTTGCTGTGAACAATGCAACAGAGCATGAAACTAGGATAGATAATGACTCTTTCTCTCAGGGAACTGAGAATATGTTTCTAAAGGAGAACGTTGTTAGTCTACCCACCACTTCATCTGGAAATGTAGTCTTCACAAATCCCCCAAGTTTTGAATTTGTTGCTCTTTCAACCATACAAGAAGTGCAACAAGGAACTGAAAAGGCTGGATCCTTAATAGAAAAAGACAACACTGCAATCGACCCAACAGACAGTAAACCTGTCAGCACAGACCGAGATGCTGAAATCGGTGTTGTTTTGCAAAGTGTCAACCAAATCTCACTAGCTTCAGACCAACTACCTACTGGTACAGATGAAACTGAGTGTGTTAAAGCAGCAGTTCCTGAAGAATCAGAGGCTGTCACTTGGGATGCCCTTTTCAATGATGATGGTGATTGCCTGGATCCTCATCTCCTCGAAGAGGTAAAGAATTTTTGTTTTTAAAAACTTTTCTCTGAAATATAATTGCTAGGTGACGAGTAAAATAAAAACCCAAACTGTATTTTTGAATTTTGTGCTTGAAATTTGGATTATAGTCACATGTGCTTCATAAAGTCCTCACTTTAGCAAGTCACGTGATTCTATATTCATGATTTTTAAAAATATTTGTTCTTACTTGTAGGTGAGGTTGGAATAATCATATTTATCATCCATACCTAGTTGCTGCAATGGGGTCTGCCAGAAATCATAAATTCATTCGTCCATAATGATGGTGGGCAGGAAAATTTTGGCTTATTGACAATAAAGGATTTACCAGTACGTTGTGAAATCAGCATAGTGTATGACTCCCAGAGGCACATAAAGATAATGGTGCTCCCACGATCTCACTTCATTTTGACTTTCTTGGTGATTGAGGTGAAAGCTGGAAGGTGCTGTTGAAGTTAGCTAGGTGGGTTAATGTGCAGCATCTCACAGGCAATACTTACTGCAGAGGGAATGGATATTCAGCTCTCTGGCAGAAACAAACTGCTTTGTCTTGAATGATGTTGAATCTCTTCAGTGTTGTGACCTTCAGATGTGCCTGATGCCTTTCTGCCTTTGTATGGGTCCTTTGGAAATTTGCTATTTGTCATTTAATTGATTCCTAGACTGATGGTTTTCATTACTGTTCTGTCTAGCCGCAGTAGGTATTCCCCAGAGAACCCATCAACCTTCCCAAGGCCTTGTCAGTGCAACTCTTGACTAGGGATAATTTGCGTATGGGTCACTTTCAATGGGTTGTGAAGCTTTGGAATTTTCGACCTCAGGAAACTGTTAAAAACTCAGCCTATTTAAGATGTTGGAATCTCAGAATTGGGCTAGGATTAGTGCAGGAAGGTGGAGTTGGAACAGACATGAAGGTCTGAACAGCTTACTCTTCTTTCTATTTTTGGTCACAGGATTTCATCCTACTGTTGCTGAGGCTGGGCAGTCTTGAATAGTGATGTCTGAAGAATGCCTTCTGCATATTTGATATTTTCTTTGAGAGTTACTGATTATATGGAAAGTTCTCATTGCCGATTCTGATGTAAGGAAGATTGGCTTCTAAGCAGATTTTTCATGCTTGTTCAACATTTCTAAAACTAGGATTTTTGGACATAATCCTTCATAGAATCATAGAATCCTTACAGTTGGAAGCGGGCCATTCTGCCCATTGAGTCCACACCGACTCTCCTCCCACCTGCCCCACCCTATCCCCGTAACCTTTCATTTCCCATGGCTAAATCACCTAGCCTGCTCATCCCTGGACACTATGGGGCAATTTAGCATGGCCAATCTACCTAACTTGCACATCTTTGGATTGTGGGAGAAAATTGGAGCACCTGGAGGAAACTTATGCAGAATTGGAAAGAATTAGTGTGTGGAATTTGCACAGTTGCACGAGGGTGGAATTGAACTAATCACTGAGCCATCATACCGCCCCATGACCCTATTAAAGTATTTCACATTGTAAGGTGCTCACTTTGAGCCTTACTTCTCTTGATGCTCAAATGATTTAATAACTTGCCCTTTCTTTCTGTAGTCTCATCTAATTTGAATATCCAGATTTTTTTAAAGCCAATAGTAATGACGAGATCAAAAAATCTTTTATTGAAGCAATACCTTTTGATTCTTTTTTAAGAGGGAATGGTGTAATGCAAATGCTACAACATACAGTAAAAGTATCTAGCATGCACTGGGATCAGGTGTTGCTGCTAATCAAAAATGTTGGTGAACCCATTGCAATTGGTCACAACAGGAATCAAACCTAAATATCTCTTGCCAGAGACTGCAACTTGAGGCTTCAAGCCTCTCCACCTTTGACCCTCTTCTCTGTAAACACTGAGGGAGCCATAGAGACATAGTGTAGAAACATGCTCTTCAGCCAACCATGTCTATGCCAATCAACAAATACCAAACTACACTAATCCCATTTCCCTGTAGTTAGTATATAGCTTACTCTGCCCTTGCATTTAAAGTACTCATCCACATGCTTGAGTTGCAAGAGTACATGCCTCCACCACCTTCTCGGATAGCACTTTCCCTATTTCTATCACCACTTACTGCTTACACTTACACTGTCTGGCCTTGGATACTTGCCATTGTGAGAAGATTCTCACAATCTACTCTTTGTCTTTCATAATTTTGTGTACTTCAATCAGATCCCCCTCCACCCAAGCCTCCTTTGCCAAGGAAAACAAGCTCAGTGTTATCTCATAACTGAGTTTAGCAGTTTTACAATAACTTTGAACAAACAAAATTGGATTTTTAATAATCTCAGATGCTAGTTGTTGGGGTGCCATATTATGTGAATTTTATTGTATAGCTACTTACCATGTGGTGAGCAATGTTATCCTCCTGGATAGTGTTGGAGTGTCAGGAATTAAAGATTCTGTGAGCACTTCTAAAGAAGAATCATAGAGGTTTAAAAAATATTTATTTTCATTCAATATTTTATTACTTAGAAACATAAAGCTGTAGATAAGAGAAGACTGATAGTTAAGAATCATTGAATTGTTCAGATGTCTGTTTACTTGTGAATTGGCAAAGGAAAATTGGTGTGCCATGTCAATAGAAGTGCCTGCCATTGGCAGGAGAGTAGGTTTGGCTAAACCAGTAGAAAGTAGGACATCATCTAATTAAACTTCCAGGAATGTTCTGATTGGAGTTGGCAATCCTAGAGTGGTGGAGGAGAAAGTGAGGTCTGCAGATGCTGGAGATCAGAGCTGAAAATGTGTTGCTGGAAAAGCGCAGCAGGGTCAGGCAGCATCCAGGGAACAGGAGAATCGACGTTTCGGGCATAAAGAAGGGCTTATGCCCGAAACGTTGATTCTCCTGTTCCCTGGATGCTGCCTGACCTGCTGCGCTTTTCCAGCAACACATTTTCAATCCTAGGGTGGTGCCATGGGAAACATTATGGGAGAGCATGAAAGTCTGGTTGGCTAGATGTTAATAGGGGGTTTGTGGCGAAGGACAGAGGCCAAAAACATGGTCAAAGAATGAGGCTTCAAGTTAATTTTTAAAATTCACAGGGAAGATGTTAAGTTTGAGAAATTTGAGAAGGGCATGAGTTGAAAGAAATCCTGCCAATAATGGAAGATGTAAGCTAGGAGCAACTGAATTGTATTTTAAATTTTATTTGTCATATTTTTATTTATTTGCCACTTAAATTTTGTTGTGATGTTAGCAACATTCTTGCTCAGCAACATTCACGCTGTAACTAGGTTGGAATGCTACACTAGTTTCACCATGTGTCAAAATGATAGATATATTTTATGAGGCTCGTTTCAAGCTATTTTTGGCTGCAATTTATTTCCATTGTACATATTCAAAGTCAAAGCACAAGATAAAAGTTCTGATCGTGAAATACTGAAACTATTTTCTTCTTTGCTCTGTCAAACATTTTAAAACAGCCTCCAAAAGTAATGCGATCTCAAATCTCAATCTCAGTTGATCAGATCTAAGCTCTGCAACCGTGCCACATCCCGTCATGAATGTTGGTAGACTATTAAACTACTCACCGGAGGAGGAGGTGCCGTAAATATTTCCATCCTCAAATGACGGAAGAGTCAGCACATCAGTGCAGAATACAAGGCTGAACCATTTGAAGCAATCTTCAGCCAGAATTGGCAAGTGGGATGATCCACCTTGGCCTCCTCCATTGGTCCTTAGCATCAGAGAAACCAATCTTCAACCAATTCGATACACTCCATGTGACATTAAGAAATGTTTGGAGGCACTGAATACTGCAAAGGCTATGGACCCTGACAGTATTCTGGAATAGTACTGAAGACTTGTGCTCTAGAATTTGCTGTTCCCCGAATCAAGCTCTTCCAGTACAGTCTCAACACCGGCATCTACCCAACAATTTGAAAATTGCTCTGTACACAAAAGTTAGGGCAACCAACCCAGCAAATTACTACCCCACCACTCTACTCCCAATCATCAGTAAAGTGATGTGAGGTGTCATCAACCGTACAACCAAGCAGCACCTGCTCACTGACATCCAATTTGGGTTCTGCCAGGGTCACTGACCATCTGACCTCATTACAACCTTGGTTCAAACATGGACAAAAGAAGTGAAATCCAAAGGTGAGAATGACAACTGTTGAAATCAAGGCTGCATTCAACGGAGTCTGGCATTAAAGAGCCCAAAAAAATGGGAATTGGAGGGCTGGCATATGGGGAGATGGTTGTGGTTGTTGGAAGTCAGTCACCTCGGCTCCAGGCCATCTCTGCAGGGTAGTGTCCTTGGCCCTACCACCTTCAACTGCTTCATCAATGACCTTTCCTCTATCATAATGTCAGAAGTGGGGATGTTTGTCAAGGATTACACAATGTTCAGCACCATTCATGACTTCTCAGGCACTGAAGCAGTACCTGTTCAAATATAACAAGATCTGAACAATAAACTTTCACTGTCTTGGTTGTCAAAAACCTATCTGCCTTTATCATTGTCTTAAACATACTCACGGACTCTGACCAAAATGCTCGTCTCTGTCAATCCCTTATTATTGAACAATGCTCCCACCATACCCCTTCCTCCCCCGCCCAACCTAGATTCTCCAATAATTGGAAACATCCTTTCCATATCCACCCTGATAAGAATCCTTCAGGGTGTTTTATCAAATTGCTTCTTACTAATTTAAACACCTGTGGCTTCAAGCCTAGTCTAACCAACATTACTTCATCAGGCAGTGAATCTTTGCTGGTATTGATCTAGTAAACCTTACTTGCTCATGTGCATTTACCAAATATGATGGCAAGGACAATTTTTGAAACGGCCGTACGTTGTTTTGTGAAGCTGAAGGAGTTTTTTTCAATCTGACAATTTTTAGGTGCAAAGTTACTACAGTGACTGCACTTCAAAAGTATTTCATTGGCTGTAAAGTGTCGACACGTAGTACTCAGGAAAAGTGTGATACAAATAAATTTTTTGGGAACTGGATGTATGCACATAGAATAGTGATAATTGATGAGCAGTTGATTCAGCGAGTTAAGAGAAATTTTGGTGCTGTTCACTCACTCAGGCTAATGGTTCAAAAGAAAGGTTCTGTGTAAATGCAAATTTTTTTATGACAACACGGTGTCCGAAGGCACTGCACAGCAGTGAGCTACTTGAGAAATGTAAACTCTGTTATAATATAAAATTTGAGGAAAACATTATTTTGATTTTTCTTTGATGTTTCAATGATCTGTTTCATCCTTAGCCTGTGGCCTCAAATGCCATTGGTGTATTTTGCCATTTGAATGGACGTATTATTTTGAACGAGAATCACCAGCTCTTAAATATGTTCACAGAATGTGGGCCTCTGACACCAATCCTATTCCCTACCAATTATCGTCAGCCTTTGTAACCTTCTGTTGACACAGTCTAAAAATTAGAGCCAAACATTTAGGAAAGATGTTAGAAAGCATTTTTATGACAAAGGATGGTTCTTCCATAAATGGTAGTTGATGCTCGATCGGTTAATTTTAAATCTGAAATTGATAATTTTTTGTTAAACAAAGGTATGAAGGGCTATGAGCCAAAGGTAACTGAATGAAATTAGGCCTCGGAGCAGCCATGATTTTGTTAGTGCAATAAGCTCAAGAAGCTGAATGACCACCTCCTGTTGCTATGTTACAGCACGGGCACTGTCTACCTCATACTTCCCAAAGATGATGTTATCTTCTGTGTTCCTTCCTCCTAAAGATACTGACCCATGTCTTCTGCTTAGGGTGGCAGTTTTTAAACATAAAACCTTGGTAGGCAATTAAACCTTGAGATTATTCTTCTTGTCCCTTTCACTGCATTTCCCAGCAAATGTCAGTGAAAGTGTTCAGGTATAGGAATTCACAAACAGAAGATGAGCAAGAATCATTCCACCCCATAAGCCTGCTTAGCCACTCATTCTGAATAACCAAGCTTACACCATAGTCACACCTCCCACAACACCCACAGTAGGAAATACAAAAGTGTCAGCAGCATATATCTTCTACAAGATAACTTGCAGCAGCTCACTAAGGCTCCTTTGCATCTTCTTACAATCCTATGACTACATCTATCTATAAGAAAAAGGGCAGCAGATACATCGGAGTATGACTATCTGCATATTCCTTTCCAGACCACACAGTTCCCTGGCTTGAAACTACATTTGCAGTTCCTTTAGTGTCGCTGGGTCAAAATCCTGGAACTTGCTTCCTAACAACTGGATGTATCTATCCCACATGGATTGCATCTTTCCAGGAAGACACACCACTACCTTTGCCTCAGGACTTTGAGAGGGCAAAAGCTGCTGGCCTAAGCATTGATTCATTTTCCTGCTAATGTGGCCTAGGCATTGATTCATTTTCCTGCTCATGAATAAAAACCCATTGTTCCAACTAACTTGTTTATTATAATTTTGATCCATGGTGTGTCACAATACAAGCACTTCCCATGTATCCAAAATCATGAAATTCATAGAAGAGTCAATAAGACGCCTAAAATTCCTGGTCAATTGACAAAAGTAATCTAGTACTTTGTTCTCTGAGGCCTCCACCTTCTCCCATTGATAGCAGCTAGTCCAGGATATCCTGCTGATCCTGAGTTGTATTACAAGGTATCTTGCTCATTGGAGATGCTTTTTGCCCTCATTAGAAACTGGGTCACCTCTGTGTTGAAGCAGTTCAGTACCCATTCATGACACAAGCCCTCAGCCTACTTCACAGCCCAGGACCCTCTGGCATAAAAGGCCATTTAATGTCTAATCTAGTTCTATCCTTGTGTAAATTGCAACCATGATCCCTGGTCCCCTCCTAACAAATTCAATTGAAATGATTTGCCTTTGTAAATATAATCTGACTCTATTCCATAATCTTGATCAGACCAATTCTGAGACTTCAGGAAGTTATACTGGCATAGTATTTTCAGCCTATCTGCATTACTAAGATGTTGTAAATTAGACATTAATCTTGTGACTCTCCCCTGGATCCTTACTAAAGCTTCAATCTTTCCCACTTCAGTATTGGTGAGAAGAAACAAACTGGGTACAGCATTCTAACACTGAGGCCTAATCAAGGTCATCTCCAAAGACAGAACATGTGTTTTGTTTTGTAATGAAATGCCCTGTGACTACAAGCTGGTACTGTAGGTTCACAGTATTGGTCTGGAAACTTTGCATTCACACCAGGCTTCCATTCTATTCCCTGAAATGTTTGTAAGTATTTAGCTTTTTGCCATTCCTGGTAAACAGTCTTGCTGAGTTCTCTTCATCCTCTGACCCTGTGACTCCTTCAACAAAGATTCTCTCTAATTCCTAAGAGTCAGCCTTCTTTCCCAGAATGGGTTCAATGTCCTTTGGAAGGTCTTCCTTTGTCTAGGTAGTGATATAGGATGTCTCTTCTATCTATGCGTGGCTTGTCTATTACTGAAGTACTCTCAAATTAGCTCTTGGCTGTTTTCTTTTATTGAGGCCATAATAATAATTAGAATTGATGATAGAAAGTGAGAAAAAAGCCATAACTTATTTTTAGGGCTCAATTTGCATTCTTAGAAGCCACTCGTACTTTTTCCCTCCTCATTTACAACAGCTTTAAAATGTGTCAATTTAAATCACCAACCACGCTGTTCCTCGCTGTCTATTCTTCTGCATTATTGTGCTGCTTTGAGCACCGGTACTATTTGTTTCCGACAGGAGGATAATGCAGCACCTCGATGTGACATGGTCAGTAAATAAAACCAATTAGTACAAATGTTAGCATGCTAGGATCTATTTTTTCAGAAGAGATGAAGTAAAATAAACAACCACCACCCGTCCCCCACCTTAATTTGGGGTTTCTCTCTTTGCAAATACAGTTGCTTGCAGTTAGATGAATAATCTCTTGACGATATAATTTTGTTCTAACATGTGCAACAGTTCTGATAAAGTCTAGATACAGCTGGCTAACTAGGAAGGCTGCGCTATGTAAGTTTTGCTCTGTGGTCTGGAAAGATTTGGGCTTTACTTGCCACATGCAGTTTTTTCTGTAAAATTTATCATTTTGTTGTGGTGTATCTTTTAAGGTTGTCTTTTGTTTTTGAGTAAAGTGAAGCTAACCTCAGGGTAGAAGTTCCTCAGGATAGTGTTGTCAGCTCAACCATCTTCAGCTGATGCCTGACCTTCCCTCTGTCGTGAGGTCAGAGGTGGGAATGTTCACTGAGAATTGCAGACTTGTCAGCACCATTTGCATTTCCTCATACTGAAGCATTCCATCCAAATGAGGGAAGACCAATACATTTAGGCTGATAAGTGGCAAGGAACATTCAATCTGCAAATATGCCAGACAATGTCCAACAGGAGAAAATCTAATCAAAGCCCTTCATTCAATGATATTGTCATTGGTGAATTCCCCACTGTCAACATTTTTGGTGTTAACATTGACCAGAAACTGAATTGGCCCAGCTATCTAAATTCAGTCGCTATGAGAGAAAGTCAGAGACTTAGAATTTTGCTGAGTGTAACTAACCTTCTGACTTTTCAAAATCAGTCCACCATCTAAAAGGCACAGCAAAGGAGTGTGATGGAATACTCCAAAGTTGTCAGGATGAGGCAGTGGCATAGTGGAAATGTTGCTGGGCTAGTAATCCAGAACCCCAAGTAATATTCTGGGATATGGGTTTGAATCCATGGAAGGTGGTGAAATTTGAATGGAATAAAGTCCATCCAATGGCAACCATATAAACACTCAGCTATTTGCTTCTGTAATGTCCTTCCTTACCTGATTAGGCCTACATGTGACTCTAGCAATGCGGAATCTTTGCCTTTTCCTGAAATGGCCTGGCATCTACCAAGCAGATGATCCATCTCACCTATCTCCTGAGATACCCAGCATTGCAGATACCAGTTTTCAGCCAGTTTGATTCACTGCTGATGATATCGAGAAATGGCTGGAGGCATTGAATACTACCAAGGCCTCTACAATATTCCAGTGATCCTACCAAAGGCTTGTGTTTCAGGCCACTCACTTGTATGAAATCAATGCAAAGTCTAAAGAAAAGAATGAAACCGGACACCGACTGGCATCAAAGTAAGTACCAGAAGCTATAAAGGACAAGCACAGAGCTATTGACCCTGCAAAATTCCTGCTTGTTCACATCTAGGTACATGTGGAAAAATCAGAAGAACTGTTCCATAGACTAGTTTATCAACAGCCTGACATAGTCAGAATCTCAGAATCATACCGACAAAATTCCACACACCACCATTAAGATCCACCAGAGGTGGTGCCACTGTCATATATAGTTAGGAGTTGCACTGGGAGTCCTCAACACTGACTGTGAAATCATGACATCTCATTATTGTCAAGTCAAGCAAGGTAATTTCTTTTGATTACCACATCTGCTGACTAATCAGATTAAGCACTATGGGTGTCAAGGGTGCAGGAAGTACTTTGGGTGAGAGACTTTAACACCCATCATCAAGAGTGGCTTTATAACATTAGGACTTGACCAGATAGGTCAGTAATTAAGGGAAAAGCTGCTGGACTGGGTCTGTGGCAGATGGTGAGGGAAAAATCCTCTTCACCTCCTTGCCAAACTTCGCAATTATGTTTGTCCATGATCGTTTTCAGTTGGAGTGATCACCTTTGGAGACAAAGTCCCAACATTTTCACATTGATAATACCCTCTATGTTGTGTGGTGCTACCACCATGCTAAGACTTTGAACAGATCCAGTGCCTCAAAACAGGACACCTGTAGATCACTGTGAATTATCAGCAGAGTTGTACTCCATCACAATCTGTAACCGCATGGCCTAGCATATCCCCACTCTGCCATTACACTGGTGACCAGCCCTGGTTCAATGAAGAGTGTAGGATGGTATAACAGGAGCAGTACCAGGCATACCTCACAATAAGGTGGCAACTAGTGAAGCTGCAATATGGGTCTACTTGTATGCTAAATAGCAGAAGCAGTGTGCAGCAGATAGAACTAAATGGTTTCACAACCAATAGTTAAGGTCTAAACACTCTATCCGTGCTGCATCCAGTTACGAATAGTGGTGGACAATTGAAAAACTGACAGGAGGCAAAGGTTCCACATATATCCCTATCCTGTACAACAGGGGATCCAAGAATGCCAATGTAAAAGACAAAGGTAAAGTATTAGCATCCATCTGAAGCCAGAAGTACCGAGTGGATGATCTATTTCAGCCATCTCCTGAGGCCCCAGCATCACAGATGTCATCCTTCAGCCAGTTTGATTCACTCCACATGATGCCAAAAAAATGGCTGAAAACACTGAATACTGTGGAAGTTATGGGCTGTAACAACATTCCAGGCATAGGGCTATCAACTTGTGATCCAGAACGAGCTGCTCCCTTAGCCAAGCTGTTTCAGTATAGCGACAACATAGGCATCAGCCTGACAATGTGGAAAATTGCCCAGATATGCCCTGTACACAAAAAAAAGGATAAATGCATATGCTGTTACTATTGCCCTATCAGTCTATTCTCAATCATCAAGTTGGCGGAAGGTGTCTTCAACATTACAGTCGAGTGCCACATAAAAAAGGATACATGCTCGCTGAAGCTCAGCGCCACCTGGCTCCGAAAGATGGACCAAAGAACTGAACTCAAAGTGAGGCAAGAGTGATTGCCTTTGATATCAAAACAGCATTTGAATGAGTATGGCATCAAGGAGCATGAGCAAACCTGCAGTCACTAGGATTCAAGAGGAGATCTATCTGCTGGTTGGAGTCAGACCTGGCACAAAAAAAGATTGTCTGCAAAAATTACATCACCTCAATCCCGGGACATCACTGTAGGGGTTTCTCAAGCTCGTGTCTGAGACTGAGCTGCTTCTTCATTATCCATTATAAGGTCGGGGTAGAGTTCGCTATTGATTGCACAAATGTTCTCGAATAACTTCTCGAATATTGAAGCAGTCTGTGCCCATATGCAGCAAGACCTAGACAATATGCAGGCTTGGGCTGATAAGGGGCATGTAATATTCACGTCGTAAGTGCCAGGCAATGACCATTTCCAAAAAGAAAGAATGTAACAGTTGCCCATTGATATCCAGTGGCATTACCATTGCTGAAACCCCCACTATCAACATTTTAGAGGTTACTAATGACCAAAAACTGAACTGAACTGGTTCTACACATACTATGGCTACAAGAGCAAATCCAAGGCTAAGAATCCCACAGTGAGTAACTCAGTTCCTAGGAATTGTGCAGCGAGCAATTCAACTGTTTCCCCAATGCCTGTCTGCCCATATGTTCTTTGCTGATTTGGAAAGAATAAAACAAAATGCAAATATCTCTGCATTTTGGAGGTTTATTTTGTAATTTGGGAGAGAGGTACGTAATTTATGAAAATTGAGAAACTGGGTGATGGCATTTGGCTGGCTAGCAGCTGAAAGAAATTTCCTTCAGTATATTTTTCAGAACAGGGTAAGGTGTGTCCTTGGAGAAGTCTTCAGATCAAGACCATCTGCAGAAAGAAGCAAGCAACTGGGAATTAGCAATTAGGACTTTGGAAGAGTGGAATAATGATGACATAAACTCATGTCTCCACTTGACGCCACCACAAAATGTACATATGTGCCCCAAGTTTTGTTATCTTACTCCTTGAACATACTTTCTTTTCCTCTTTCAGCTAACCGGTAATAGCAAGCCCAAGAAGAATATTCAGGATCCTTGTTTCAACTATTACAACTACCAGCCAGCAGAGCCAGACATTGATGATTCGGAATTTTCACACATTGTCGAGATCTATGATTTTCCTGCAGGATTTAAGACTGAGGATTTGCTGCGAGCTTTCTCCATTTATCAGTATGTATCCAGCCACACGGCTTACAGGGTGGGCGTGTTTTGGAGTCCTTGGCTAGCTGCTGGGTTAACCCAATACAATACCCTCAGTTGCTTACCTGACTCACTCCTCTATTGTTTAGTTCTGATATTATCATTGAGACTCCATATCTTATGCAGATCACTGAGCATTTTGGTAGGAAAACTTCCTCCTGTTGTTTATTTAGGGTAAAGAATTGATCTTTCTAATTCTAAGTCATCAACGTGAAACAATCCCAAACTTGATTCATGATTTAGATGGAGTAGGCTGACTTCAGCCAGGGTAGCAATTGGAATGTTGTGTGTTATATGTCCAGAGGGTAAGAATGGAGAAAAGCTAGCAGAGTCGATTATCGTTGTATGGGCTTTGGATAAGCTCTGTATTAGCTCTACTGTGGAGGGTGAATCAACTCAATTGGCTGATGGGCTGTTTTGTGATCTGGGCTGTTTTGTGATCCAGTGGTGCCAAAAGTTCTGGTTCCATTCCTGTACCAGTTGAGGTCACAGTGCAGGCCTCAACCTTTTTACATCCTCGCCTGAGACTTGGCCCTCGGGTTAACTCGTCGCCAATTACCTCTCTAATGGTAGAGCAGCCTGCCGTCCTCAGGACCATGGTGATTTACACTTTATGAGACTCTGTCATGGTGCCTTCTGAGGAGATGCCCACTGCACAGCTTCATGAGAACAATGGCTACATGGCTAAGATATGGAGGACTGTAGGGGCTGGTAATGTGAATGCTCTTGCTTAACTTGACATAGAGTCATAGAGATGTACAGCAGGATATCCCAACCCAATCTAGTCCCACCTGCCAGCACCCGGCCCATATCCCTCCAAATCCTTCCTATTCATGTACCCATCCAAATGCCTTTTAAATGTTGCAATTGTACCAGCCTCCACCACTTCCTCTGGCAGCTCAAGTGGAGAACAAAATGAAATGCAGTTGGGGGTTGTGGGAAGGAGTTGAAAAAGAGTGAACACATTGAATTATTATGTCGTCAGAACTGTGACTGCACAATAATTACCTACATCAAAAATGTAATTGGACAATAAAGTGCAACGTCCTTTTCAATAGAATTGAAAGAATTTCATTTCTTGTACTTTAGAAGAAAAGATGATCCTCATTGTCGTCTTCAGGCCCCTGTGGTTTGCCATACTGTGTTTCTGCAGCCTTGTCCAGCCCATATTCAACCATATCTTGTATTCTTCCAATCATGCACAGTTTTTCTCCTCTTGTTCTGTTAATGATTGCAAAAATTTCATCTTCTGTTCAATTCTCTGTCCCTAGATGCTATTAATCTTTCCCAATACTATCAAAAATCATCTCAAACCTTTTTTTGTGAGCGCCCAGCAGAGCCCTTCTGAACACCAACCTGGGATATTGAGAGTGAATTGTTAGGTCTTGCCTTCGTGAACTTAAGAGTTGCTTAATTTTGCCCCACCTTCTGTGGAACTGCCTAATAGCCAGTGAACACCTCTCTCTTTGTGGCACAACTGTGATCTGTCTTGCTGAAAACTGGGCATTCATACTGACTTCCTTCTCTGTACTGTTTTTAAAGACCAATACATTGCATTTCACTTGTGGTTAGTGCATATAATTTTCTTGCTCATGTTCTGTTCAGTCATTCGCTGTTCTAATTGGCTGCATTCAAGGTGTAACATAGACATTTGATCTGAAATAATTGAATGGTATAGTTAGTAATTCATACCAACTATTTTTTTGTGAATCTGATTTGCATTTAGAACTGTAGCCTTCAGGACTAGAGGGCAAATCCTTTCATCATTACACACTAGAAACTCTACGTTGTAGTTTGTTTTAATGAATGCAGTTTAGATTTGGAGGTGGATTCTTTTGAAAGTCTAGATAATTGATCCTGGAGGAAAGGCCTTCTCATTGCAATTCTGCATTTCAACAGATATTAAATTCTGACGTTTTTAATATTTGAACTTAATTTTTGGCAGGTATAGTGTATGTTACAAAAAAAACTGATATTGACTCTTCATAAATCTACCATTCATCTCCTGAAGATGATTTATTATTCCATGTTTGGCTGGGCTTATTGCTGTAAAGGGAAAAATCTGAAATTCTAGGCTCATTAACTTGCATCCAAAACGACACAAATATTTCTGACCAATAGATTGGAATCCCCTAGCCCTTGCCTGGCCAGAAAAGCAGCACCGTTCAAAAATTAGGACCACAAAGGAAGCAATTGGAAGCTTGGGTTCAACTCTCCTACCTCCTATCCTTAGAATAAAATTGATTTGTTAAAAGATCAGGTTCAACTGTTCTGTTGGCTTTTCAAAGCACATCACAGACTGACAGTCATATCTACAGCACTGATAATATCAAGTTTTCAGAACTTCATTTTCAGACAGCCTATGCAGTTTGTTTTCTTTAATGGTTTTCACCTCTACAATCTTCCGTCTCCTCAATGCCTGTCTGCCGTCTAAAAGGTGCAACTCTAGACTGTGATAGAACACTCGCCCCTTGCTTGGATGGGTGCAGCTCCAAGAACGCACAGGCTTAACACCATCCAGACAAAGCAGTCCGCTTGATTGGCACCACAACCACCATGTTCAACCTTCGCACCCTGCCCCATGGGCATAGAGGCAGAGGGTGCACCATCCTGCAACTCCCTCCCTCACAGACGATGGTCTCACCACACCACATGGACTACAATATTTCAGTAAAGCAACTCACTGACACCCTCTCTGTCAAATGGGGTTGGCAATAAATGCTGGTCTGGTCAGCAATGTCCACATCCTATGAATGAATAAATAAAAATCATAGTGGCAAGTTAAAAATAAGTGGGAAAATAAATATTTTCCATTGAGAGTTGAAATAATCAATATTAGTCAGAGAACAAGAGTAAAATTGAAGGCAACAGAGAGAGAAGACTGAGAAAACATCAGGATGCACCATTGCAAAGTGTTTAGTTTTATTTCACATTTATGTGAAATTCCCTTGGGTGTTCACTTTCACCACATGCAAAAATCATTTTGATTTGCTTTTACATTATCACAAGCAGATAAGTTGAAAATTAATTTTCTTGCTTTCTTCATTAAGTGCACATATCTGGTACATTCATCCATTGGAATTAATATAGTTTATATGGCAAGATAGTTGATGGATTAGCAGATTTATATACTTTGGAATTTTAATTTTATTATCAGACAGCAGTCTGTCAGTTCTACCTTTCAGTGAGATCATGATTGATCTAGATCCTCATTCTCTCTACCCACCTTGGCTCCAAATCCTTTAATGCCAGGGCTGGCTTAGCTAGAAATCTCAGGTAAAATTATTAAGCTGTTATCTACTGTCTTTTTTTGTGATAGTTTCGTACTTCCGCCTCCTGTACATGAAGGGTTTTTTTCTAACATTTCTCCTGAATGGCATCTCCCACTCTACTTCAGCAAGTCCTCATGACATGCTGATACAAAAGGTGAAGTCACGTGGCGTCTGCAGTGAGCTGGTAAAAAGGGTACAGAACCGGCTTAGTCATAGAAAGCAGAGAAGGATTTTTTTCTGTCTGGAGATCTGTGACCAGTGGTGTTCTGCAGGGATCAGTGCAGAAATCCCTGTTTGTAATATACACAAATTATTTGGATGAAAATGTAGGTGATCTGATTAGTCAGTTTGCAGATGACACAAAGACTGGGGGAGCTAAAGCTAGTGAGGTTTGCCAGAGGATAGGCAGGAAACCTGGAGGGAGATATGACAGATGGAGATTAATCCGGACAAATGTGAGGTGATGTATTTTCGAAGATCTAGTTCAAGAAGGGAGTATCAACATACTGAAGGATCTGGATGGACAGATCCATAATTCCCTGAAACAACCAAGACTTGCCTTCATTGGTCGGGACAGAGAATATAAGAGTTGGCAAGTCATGTTGCAGATGTATAGAACTTTAGTTTGGCCACATTTAGAATATCGTATACAGTTTTGGTAGCTACATTACCAGAAGAATGTGAAGAGTTTTGGAGAGGGTACAGTTTGCCTGGTTTAGAGGGTGTTAGCTAAAATGAGAGATTGGACTGACTTAGTTTGTTTCCACTTAACTGTCAAAGGATGAGAAGTGACCTGATAGAAGTTTATAAAATTATGAGAGGCATGGATAGAATGAACAGTTGAAGTCTTTTTCATAGGGTGTAAATGTCAATTGCTGGGGGGGGGGGGAGTCTTACGGTGAATGGAGCTAAATCTAAAGGAGATAAGGGGTAAGTTTTTTTTTTACACACAGGGTGGCAAGTGCCTGGAACGTGCTGCCATAGAAGGAGGTCCAGATGGATACAATAGCAACATTAAAGACATATATGAATAGGCAGGGATTAGAAGGATATAGACTGCTGCATAAAGATAAAAGATTTTTGTTCAGAAGGGCATCATGTGTTCATGCTGTCTTATTGGCAAGTGGTCTGATCCAGTACTGTACTATTCTTTGTCCTTGATGACATTTCAACAACCTGTGCTGTAATTGTACACATAAGGATGCAGGGTGCAGCCCGAATTAGACTAAGAAGAAATTAAAAGCTAGCAGTCTCTGATATCGATGCAAGGGATGCAAGTGTTCCCACTTGAACTCAGCTAACTTATCGATAAACATGTGACACTTGAACCGTTGGATCACTGAATATATGGATGTATATGGATTTATTTGAGTCTTTAGAAGGTTCCCTTATGCAATTTGCCACTTCTGGGCATCCATGTGAAAAATGTCTGCATCAACAACTTCGACAAGTTTAAAAGATAACTTAGATTTTCACCTGTGTATAGGGGTATTCTTCTTTTGGATGTTTGCACATATTGAATCAAAAACTTCCAAACCATGCCAAACAGTGAATTGTTCCTGGAAACTAGCAACTGTTCCAACTTGTAAACACATCAATCATTCTAGGCCAGAAGCCTCTTGCAAACATATGACAACAGTGGCAGAATAATATGGAAATGCACAGCAGTTCAGTGAGTGTCTCCAAGGACTGCAGCTTGTATTTTATATTAATCCTTTTGTATTAAAAGGCCACCTAAGAAGCCTCACACAAAAAAAATGCAACAAAGGCCGCAGTGAGAGAGAGAGAGAGAGCGAGCCAAAAGCTTGGCCAAAAAGGAAAGTTTTAAGGAGTGTCTGAAAGTAATGAATGCAATGGCAGAGGGCTTTAGGGGGGATCTTTCCGAGCATAGGATCCAGCAGCCAAAGGAGTGATTGACACTGGTGCAGCAATTAAAATCTGGACCCTGAATGCCACTGTTGGATAAGTGCAGATATGTAGAATGTTATCTGAGTAGTTGGGGGCAAGCCCATGGTGTGATTTGGAAACATACAACAGGTTAATGTTTAACTGTTGCTATTGTTGGAATCCTTGAACTATTTTTGTTTCAGGTGGTGTTAGATAAAAGAATATTGCCTGGGTGGTCATTCTATGCACCTCTTTGAATCATGTCTTGAGATCTTTAAGGTTACCGGGAAGCCAGATCATACAGAAAGTCCCATGGTTTTAACACCTTTTTCAGAGAGCAGTGCAGCAAATCAGCATTCCCATATTAACAGTTAGAATCCTTTTTTTTTGTTATTTTTATTTGATTATTTTATTAATTTTGAATTTTGAGCTGGAAATGACTGATGGATTTGGGACAGCTTGGGTTAAAAAGAACAAACCAAGCAAGCTTTGTTTGTTTGTGAGGTCAAGCCTGTAGGTTAATTGCGGGCTGAGCCTTGACTATGTCATACAGCATAGAAACAGACTCTTCAGTACAACCAGTCCATGCTGACCATAGTCCCAAACAAAACTAGTCCCATCTGCCTGTGCTTGGCCCATAACCCTCCAAGCATTTCTTATTCATTTAAGTATCCAAATGTCTTTCAAACGTTACTGAACCCACATTCACCACTTTCTCTGGAAGTTCATTTCAGACATGAACCACTCTGTTTAAAATAAAAAAAATTGTCCTTATGTCTTTTCTGAAATCTTTTTCCTCTCACCCTAAAACTATGCCCCCTAGTCTTGAAATCCCCCACCCCAGGCAAACGACACCTGCCATTTACATTATATTTTATAAAACTCTCTGTAAGGTCACCCTTCAACTTCCTATGCTGCAGTGGAAAAAGTCCTAGCCTATCCAGCCTCTCCTTATAACTCAAACCCTCCATTCCTGGCAATGTTCCAGTAAATCTCTTCTGAGCCCTCTCCAACCTAATAATATCCTTCCTATAATGGTGACCATAGCTGGATACAGTACTCCAGAAGAGGACTCATCAATGTCCTATGCGACTTTAACATAACATCCCAACTCCTATGCTCAAAGGAATGAGTGATGGAGATTAGCATGCTAAATGCCTCCTTAATCATCCTATCTACCTGTGATGCAAACTTCAAAGAATTTCATGCCTGAAGTCCATAACAGATGCTGACCCCCAGGGTAAAGCATTGTATTTAAGCAGAATTTGGCAATTAATGAGGTCAGTACTTGGCTGTTTGTTCTAGCGGGTCTGGAGGAGACCCTATATTCAAGCAGTTGGCAACTGTTGAATAGTACCTTGCACCTGTGAACAGTACATCATGGAAGATATTTAAGTAATTTAGCCAGCTTTGTTACTTTATTTAATTGTTTGTTTGTCTGCCTGTCTTTTGTGTGAAGGGGGCTAAAAACAAATGTTTTGAGTTTAAAGCCCAGACCTTAATTAGCTTACTGTGCTGTTTAATTTTCTCCCTGCTAATGTTAGTTTGTATTTAATTTTTTTTTAAGATGCAAAGCCAGTATCTGGAAGTCCATTATTCAAAATGTAGTTATGAACCATGCGAGTGACTATTTGGGGGTCTTTGGTTTAATTCTGCAGTGTTTCGAATAGAGGTAGAAAGGCTGCTTTGGTTTGGCATCTGAGTACTGAATTAGTGTGTTAGGTTATGGATTTTAACCTGTTTAAGGAACTTAAAATGTTCAGCCAGAATTATTTTTATTCATTCAGGCAAATGTGGGAATGCTGGCTAGGACAACATTTACTGTCCATTCCTAATTACCCTGAAGAAGGTGATAGTGAGCTGGTGCCTTGATTCATGGCAGTCCTTGATGGAAAGTACACACAGAATGCAGTACACAGGAAGGAGTTCCAGGATTTTTCACCTGGTGGTGGTGGACTCGGGAGGAGATCCACCTGCTGTTTAACTCTGGAAGTGAGCTCTCAATGAATTTGTTTCTCAGCATGAAGATAAAGTCACCATAAATTAGCAGTTTCTCCTCAACAGTGACTTTGTTGAGAAGTACACACAATTATACAATATTGGTATTATTTAGTTTATTGTTGAGATTAGACTTAAGTCAGCTATGTAATCACAATTGGAGTCGGGTATGGCCAGGACCAATTTAAGGACTGCGTGTTCTTCTCTCTACTGATGTGAGTTTGACTGGTATCTAAAACTGATGTGAGTTTGACCATGTTCTAGTTATTTTTGTGGTGATTATTCTCCTGATATCAGTCCACAAGTTACCAGATTTGTTGAATTCAACCCTCAGTGCCTGGGTTGCAAATCCATTATTCTAATCACTAAATTATTGCACCCTCTTTGAGACATGTTAAAACAGATAAACCTCATGATCTGTCCTTCTCAAGCATATTTCCTGCATGTTCATAATACTTAAGTGGCCTTTAAATTACTGAGTATACGAGGCTAAAAATAGTCAGTTACTTGGAATTAAATGAACTTCATACTTTTAAGTTAGTGCCAAAGGATACAATAGCTATGGTTTGTTTTGTTGCCAGCATTTAAGTGTTCCATGATATTTACATGGTAGCGAATTCCCCTTGGTTTAGAATGACCTTTTACATTCCTTATGGACAGGACGAAGAGAGGGATAAAATTATAGAAATTGGTTTATTAAGCTGTTACCAGAAGGCACTTTAGTGGATGATCTTTTCTTTAAGATTATACATGAAAGAGAATTGTCTCTTTGCTGCCCTTTTCACTGCTTTTCCTGAGGTGCAGCAATTTCAATTCATACTCATTTTTCTACTGTAATTACTGTAAATATTGTTAAAGGTGTCATGTACTTTGCCTGGAACACTGGTCACTATTCATCACTAATTGCTTTTACACTTGAAACGTGGGTGTTGCTGATTGGCCAGCATTTATTGCCTATCCTTTCTTGTCCTTGTGAAGCTAGTGGGGAGCTGCCTTCTTCAACTGCTCCAGTACATCTACTCTAGGTAGATCTGCAATGCTGTTAGGGAGGTAATTCCAGAATTTTGACCCAACAACAGTGAAGGAATGGCGATATATTTCTAAGTCAAGATGGTGAGTAGCATAGAGGGGAACTAGTAAGTGGTGGTGTTCCCATATATCTGCTTCCCTTGTCCTTCTAGATGGAAGTGGCTGTGGCTTGGAAGGTACTACCTAAGGATCGTAAGGCTGAGCCATTTGGGTTTGCCTGATAAACAACAGGGGATACGTGATGAATCTGAGGATCTGCATTTCAGTGCTAAACCAAAATAATCCTGTCTAACTCCTCCTCTGAGTTCTCTTTCCCCACTTGAATAAATATGAAAGTGCAAATGAATTCAACAGGGTGAACTTAATGGGGCTGTTCCCAGTACCAGAGGAAATATAGCAAAAGAAACTTTAGGCTTAAAAGTGGGAGATGTTAGGAGACATTACAGGGATATATATGTGTGTGTGTGTGTGGAATGCTAACAGTTAACTCTGAATTGGTGGTTGAGTTGACTCACAAATGTACTACAAGGGGACGTGAAGGTAATCTGGTAAAAGGCAACAACACTAATGTCAGCAAGCACAAATTGTGATTAATACCTGGAATGCCTGGTTGAATACTGGAGGCAAAAGCTTTCAAAGCACTCAAGAGCTTATTAGCTAAAATGATGGAAGGGAGTACAAATTTAAATGCAGAAAGGATACAACTGGGTCAGTTGGCATCTGTTATCAATAATAAGTTCTTACCTTTTGTGACCTATGTGGATCGTTGACAACTTTACAACTTCATGCAATAATCCTGGTTATGCGGTGGAACTTAAGGTTGTCTTGGTCTTCAGATGCCAGTCTGCAGAATCCTCAGTAAATGCAATAAGCTGCCCATTCACGGCCTTGGTTGATGATAAGCTTGACACTCCAGTGTCATGTTAATAGAGACCTGTCCAAGGTCCTGTTCTCCTTTCCAGGGCAATGTTAGAAAAGCCCAGGATAGCATTCAAAGGAGTGCAGAGAATTCTCTTGATAACATGGCCAGCATGCTTCTGTCAGCCAACTAAACCAAAAATATTCCATTACTTCATTGCTGTTTTCTGGAATATTGCCACACCCAAGACAGCTGCTGCCATCAATGGTTGCCAACTGCAAAGCCATTCATTGCGAAGGGCTTTTGCGTGTCGATAAGGTGCTATATAAATGCAAGTCTGACTTTCTAATCAAGCTGCATTGTATGTTGCAAAGAATTGCACACCATTATGGTGAGGAGTTATAAGTTCAGCATTTAGTTGTGCAAAATTAATTTCTAAATGCCTTGTAATTATGCCATTACTTAAATAATCAGATTCATTGCTGTCACAGTGTATCACTTTGTTATATTTGTGCTAGGAGGAAGATAATCAGATTTGACAATTCCAGCTGTATTGCCATGCATGTGAAGTATCATATCGCTCTGTTGCTAATTACTTCTTTTCACATCTCCAAGGCTTATTAGTTGTGATTTCTTTTGTTGAAATCGTCTTCCCTTCACTTTTTTTTTAATCCTGTGAAGTACATTATTGGTTGTTGAGACAGATAACTGGCAGAGTTTTGGTAACCATATACCCAAGCAGTTTCAAATCATCCCCAATGATTCTACCTCTGGGGTTCTTGCTTTGTGGAGAACTATGTCTAAATGTCTGTTTGGCTTGCTATTTATATCTCCCAATGTTTCTACCCTTCTCTCCTCTTGTCCATCCCTCACTTCTTGTTAGTACACTTCCATTGGCTTTGCTATACTTTGACTAACTGTTTTTGCCTTGTTTGAGTTTAGACAGTCAAAATTAGTAGTATATGCATGCACATACCCAACCCTGGCTGACTTGTCTTCCTAACAGAGCACCACAACTAATTAAACTGCTAAGTTATTTGGTTAGTAGTTTTGTGCAAACTGTGACATATAAAATCATGAGGGGCAGAGATATGATGAATACATAGTCTTTTTTTCTCAGATATGGGAATTGAAAACTAGAAGGTACGAGTTTAAGGTAAGAGGGGAAAGATTTAAGGACTTCAGGGGCAACTTCTTCACACAGAGAGTAGTGCATAAATGAAATTGGCTGCCAGGGAAAGTGGTTAAGGAATATACAAAAGCAGCATTTTAAAAAATTTGGATAGGTAGATGGATGGGGAGGGATATGAACTAAATACGGGCAATTGGAACTAGCTAAGTGGGCACTATGGTCAGCATGGACCAGTTTCAGTCGAAGGGCTTGTTTCCATGCTGTATTACTCTATGACCCTATAAATCAGCAGTTTTTGATTAATTTGGCTAAGCTAACAAGCTGGCTCTGCTAAATGAGACACTGGACATCTGCCCTTTTTATCTGTATTAATGTTTGTAACTTTTGATGTAATTTTTGATTCTAACATTTATCTCATTTCTCTTCACAAATGATTGTATTCTGCTGTTTTTTGGTAGGAAGAAAGGATTCGATATCAAATGGGTGGATGACACGCATGCATTAGGCTTGTTTTCAAGTGCAATTGCAGGTATGATTTTTATGTAATTATATTAAACTCATTCCAAAGTTACTTACTTTTCCTCTCCAGCACCAAGCCACTCTTTCAGATTTAGTCTGTTAAAATATTGTACATTCAATTAATGATAACATTTTGTCTGACTCTTCCAGTTCCACGTGAGAATCCCAGCTTGAATTCAAGGTAGCAGTGCAACATATCCCAGCAATTTTTAAAGATTTTGTGTGGTGCCTTCTTAAAAATTGCTTCCAAGATCTCCCATTCCTGAGTTGCTTTACCTTGTGTCATAGGAGTCGAAAGCACAGACAAATGCCCCTCAGCTCATTGAATATGGGCTGGTCAAAAACAGCCACCTAACTACTCTAATCCCATTTTTCAACAATTTGCCTATAACCTCGTATCCCTTGGCATTGCAAGTGTACATGTAAATACAACTTAAATGATATGTGGATTTTTGTCTCTATAAGCCTTACAGGCAGAGAATTCCAGATTTCTGCTACACTCTCGGTAAAAATATATTTCCTCATGTCCCACCTATCCTGTTTATGCCATTCATGTAATTGTATACATTTCAATCCTGTCCCCTCTGTCTCCTCTCTTCCAAAGAAAACAGTCTCAGTCTATCCAATCTTTTTCTCCGTAAGTGAAATTCTCTATTTTGTGCAGCATCCTGGTAAATCTCCTTTGCACCAACTCCATGCAGTCACATCCCTCCTATAACATTATTACAGAACTACAGTGCTGTAGCTGTGTCCTGAACAATGTTTCATACGGTTCCAGCATCACATCCCTGTTGTTAAACTCTGTGCCTTGGCTGAAAATGGCAAGTATTGCACATGCCACCTTAACCGTTTTATCCACCTGTCCTGCTACCTTAAGGAACCAGTGGACATGCACACTAAGATCCTTCTGATTTTCAGTGCTTCCCAGCATTATACTGTCCATGTTTCCACTTGTCTCGTTTGTCCTGCACATGTGCATCACCTTACACTTTTTCAGATTGAATTCCATTTTCTACTGTTCAGCCCATCCAAATCCTCTGCAAGTAACAGCAGCTTTGTTACTTTTTGGTTTCCATTCCCGTTAAATCGTCACCTAACCCTTATTTCTGATAAGGTCCGTTTTCTCATCTTTTTCTCTCATACCTGTTGTCAGGGGTGGGAAAGATAGAGAGAGAAAAGAGCCTATTGTGGCTATGTGTTATGCCAATCTAAGCTTTTGCTGCATTCTACCTCTTAGCCTGTCACTGAAAGGATAGTTCAGTTTGTCAGATCCCACATGGACTGAGCAAGAGGGAATTGGAATGAGAGACCAGAGATTACAGCGGCAAAATATATCTGAGCTTCTTTAAAGGATGAAGCAGAGGAAGGACAGATAGTATGAAAGGGAAAAAAATCTTTTAAAAAGCACTCCAATGAAGGTGAAATCCAAGTCACACATAAAAGAATGGTGGAATTCTAAATATCTTCCGTCGTGGTTTTCCTTTTTGGATTTATTTACTATATTTTTTTAAGCCACTCACTTCTATCTCATTCTTGAATGACTGTGCATTTGTATGCATGTTCAGTCTGTGTCTTTGAAGTGTAAATATAAGTGAAGCTCCCAGGAAGTAAACAAAAAGTACGCTTTTTCTGTATAAATGTCCAATAATTTGGAAACTCTATGAATTTCACAGGTTTTTTCACTGCACATTAGGAGCACCCATCTGGTACCTATTGATATCTGAAATAAGCCTGATGTTTAAATTAATGTTTTGGTTTCTCATTATCATTTATTTTTTGCTTTTTTTTTCTTTACAAGCAACATGTGTAAAGTGACTAAGAAGGCATATTGTTTCTGTTGAAGAATTGTTTAGCCTTTGTCAAGTGAGTGATGTTGATGGAACATGCTTTCCTTTTTCTTGTTCCATCAAAGGTGAATTTGCATTGACGGAGTGCCATAAACAGAACAGTACTTCTTCCTTCAACTGCACTCATTTACTATAAATAGTCGATAAACAACCCACTTACATGCTTGTCAGCCTTATGAATGGCACATCGAAAGCCAAGAATCCAGTTCATTCCCTTCTAGAAACTGGAATGATGGATCTCTAGCCTTGATTAGAGCAGTGGCAAAAAGAAAGTAGATAGAAAAGTGCAATGTACAGAGATACACTGTTTCAGTCTGAACACTGCTCCCTCAGACTACTTCTATAACGTAAGAAATGTTTCTTGGAACACAAGAACAGAAGTCAGCCATTTAGTCCCTTGGACCTGTTCCATCTTTCAATCATATCATGGTTAACCCAAGGTCTAAGCTCTATTCAGCTGCCTTGGTTCCTTGTCCCTTGCTTAACAACATCCATAAATCTCAGTTTTGAAATTTTCAGTTGACATCCAGTTTCAACAGCTTTTTGATGTCTGTGCAAAGAAGCGCTCCTGACCTCGCCCTGAATGGCTTGGTTCTAATCGTTAGATTTATTCTCTTGTTTTGGAAGCTTTTCAGCCCAGCTCTCCCAACTCGACACCACCCCTGCAGCTGTCGTAACTCCTAATTATTTTAACCATATCAATTAAATCACTCCTGTAAAAACTCTATCCCTTATTCTCAATTCTTCCGCCTCCACCATATCTTCTCCCAGGCGGACGAGTTCCACCACAGAAGACATCAGACGGTCGCCTCCTTCAAAGACGGCAATTTCCCTTCCCAAGTAGTCTATGATGCCCTCCAGCTCATCTCATCCACTTCCAGCACCTCCGCCCTCAAACCCCACCTCTCCAACCGCAAAAAGGACAGAATGCACCCCACCAGCCTCCGTATACATTGCATCATCCTCCGCCATTTCCGCCACCTACAAACGCACCCCACCACCAGAGAGATATTTCCCTCCCCACCCCTATCCACTTTCGGTAAAGACCATTCCCTCCATGACTCTCTTGTCAGATCCAAGCCACCCCACCAACCCACCCTCCCCTCCTAGTACCTTCCCCTGCCACCGCAGGAATTGCAAACTCTGTGCCTACGCCACTCCCCTCACCTCTGCCCATGGCCCCAAAGGAGCCTTCCACATCCATCAGGGTTTTACTTGCACTTCCACACATCTCATTTACAGCATCCGATTCTCCCCTTGCGGTCTCCTCTACACTGGGGAGACAGAACGCTTCAGAGTACATCTCCGGGATGCACCAACCAACCCCACTGCCCCATGACTGAACACTTCAACTCCCCCTCCCACTCCACCAAGGACATGCAGGTCTTGGGCCTCCTCCATTGTCACTCTTTAACCACCCACCGCCTGGAGGAAGAACACTTCATCTTCCACCTTGAGACCCCCAACCACATAGCATCAATATGGATTCCACCAGTTTCCTCATTTTCCCCTTGCCCCACCTTATCCCAATCCAACTTTCCAACACAGACCGCCCTCATGACCTGTCCTATCTGTCCATCTTCCTTCCCTCCCCCATCCGCTCCACCAACCTCTCCAACCAATCACCAGTGCCCCCACTTCCATCTACCTATTGCAGTCTCAGCTACCTTCCCCCAGCCCCACCCCCTTGGCTCACAAGCCTCATTCCTGATGAAGGGCTTTTGCCCGAAACATCGATTCTTCTCCTTAGATGCTGCCTGCCCTGCTGTACTTTTCCAACACCATGCTCTCAACTCTGACCTCCAGCATCTGCAGTCCTCACTTTCTCCTACATCACCCACAGCTTATCACCAATGGAGTAAAGCTCCCTGCGTTTCCCCTGCCCCATCAACATCCACCCATATGCTGAAATCCCAGCCCTCAATTTCTCTTCATTTGTACCAATCAGAATTTAACTGATTTCCACACCAGTCATCCTTGTCAGATTGATTTAATTGGAACTAAAGTGAATTGTGATCGTTTCTTTTCTGCAGTACTCATTAAATCAGTATACAGAAGGAGGAAACTTGGCTTGTGTACAGTCTGCAAAGTCAGGTTTCAGAATCAAATGAGCAGCAAAGTACATTGACTGCGGTCCTTTCTGCAGGGAAGCATTGCTCCAATTTACAATATTATGATTATGAATGTAAGGTAACAGATGGCTGTCAGGGATCTGCAAAACTATATTTCAGTTGGATGGACATAAATTGTGACAATGCTGTGTTTGAGTGCCTCACTAACAGGCGCAGACTGAAGGTTTTGTCACAGGCATACCTTCATTCCTTCCTCACTGGGTGGCCTGAATAGTAAGTGGAGATGCACTAACCCACTTACTGTCTGAAATCACCTGCAAGACAGTACGGTGTAAGAGCAGAATTAGGCCATTCAGCCCATCGAGCCACATAACCTCAATCATGGCTGATAGTTTTTCAACCCCATTCTCCTGTCTTCTCCCCATAACAGTAATACTTCTGCAAAAATGAAAATCTTAACAAGAGACAGCAGAAAATACTGGAAATACACAGCGCATCAGCCAGGCAGAGATTTGCCAACATAGCTAGATTCTTAAGCCATCTATAACTCTACAAAACAACTAAACAAACTGGCTTTTTCCCCTCAAAAGAATGCTGAGGGGAACGAAGAATCATACAGTACGAAAGAGGCTCTTCAGCATGTTGAGTTGTACTGCCAAAAGTATACTACTACATACATTTGTTGCACTTTCCCGCACAAGCTTTGGCCTTGAACGTAATGACACTTAAAGTGCTCGTACAAGTACTTTTTGAAGGCTGTGTGGCAATTAATTCCAGACCCTCACCACCCTCTGGGTGAAAACTATTTTCCTCAAATTCCCTGTTAATCTCTTGCCTGTCGCTTCAAAATTATGCCTCACCTCCCCCTTGTAATAACCCCTCAACTAAGGAACAATTGCTTTCCATTCATCCTGTCCATGTCCTTCATTTATCTCATACACTTGTATCAGTTACCCATAAACCTTCTCTGCTCTGAAGAAACCAACCTGAGCTTAGCCCGTCTCTGTCCATGGCTGAATTTTTTTTTCCCTAGTAATATTCTGGTGAGTCTACTTTGCATTCTCTCCAGTGCAGTCACATCCTTCCTTTGGGTAGTGACCAAATCTGTACACAGTGCTCCAGCTATGACCTAACCAAGATTCTGTACAGCTTTAACATGCTAACTTACCCTGGATCACTTGAGCGTTTACCTTTATCAGTTTCCCATGTGAGACTTTGTCAAAGACCTTGCTGAAATTATGCCATATCTGAGATTTTTTAAATTATGAATTGTTTTAATAAGATTTACATAGACTTTCCTGCAATTGCAAGCACTCTTACTAACTCTCATGAGCTTAAGTATAAGCTTGTCACAAATCAACGCAGAGAAAAATTCAGGGAAAACCTCTTTACCAAAGAGTCATGAGTTCTGCAACCGAAAGAAGTAGCTGAAGCCAGTAAGAGAGACTTAAGGAAAGTTGGATCAACATTTGAGGGAGAAAGAATTGGAAGGATGTGATGATGGGAAGAGTTGAAGTAGGATGCGATGGGGCTCATTTTGAGCACAAACATTGGCACAGACCAGTGTCTGTTCTGTATTATGTATTGACCCCCAATAAACTTAACTCTTGTCAGACTTGGACTGATGTGTTCCAGCACACAATGTCCTCCACTATCCAACAATATCAAGCAGAATATTCCTGTTGCTTACCAGGGAAGTCATGAGCCCTCTTGAATTCTCTAAAAATGCAGTAGGTCTGTTTAGAGTAAAAATTAAAGAGGAAAGAGTCAAGGTAGCGCATTTAATTTTCAAGTCTTGATCACGATGTTATAAAAGATTCCCTTTGCTAACACTGTTAGTAAAATTGAATCTGGATCAATGTTCATGATATGATTTATATATGAGATGTGAAACTTGCAACTGTTTTCTAATTAATGGAACACCAGTCTTGAGTGCAGTCTGCAGAATACATTTCTGTCTGAACATCAGTAACTGGAACCATCCACTCAATGCTCCTCCATTAGCTCCCTGTCCTCTCAAATATCACTCCCACACATCCAGCAACTGATAACCTCAAATGTTGATTGAAACCATCCACCCTGCACCTCTATTACCCACTCTGATGACCTGTTCAATCTGTCTGCCTTCCATCTCACCATCTCAGTGCCTCATGGAGCAACCTTCCTGAACGAAATCTACCAGCAGATGTCCTTTTAGGGAACTGGAAATGCGTGAAGTCAATTGTTTATTTTAACAACCCAGTCTGTTGAATTATTTTGAACTATGTCCGAACTGCGATGGTGAGAGTGGTCCTTTCTAAATGGGTTCAGGACAAGTCAGGGCTCCAGCACATCCAATCTCCAATGCTAGGCTCTCTGTACAAACTCTATGCAATTGTAGAAACAAACAAACGATGCTGCAGATTACCAAGCAGTATTCTCTACGGGGAAATGTTACTTGACGTTGGGTGTTGTCATTCAATAAATAAACTTCCTCCTAACAGGTAGAACACGCAGCATACCTCTTGCCTGAGTAAAGACTACTTTAGAATTATTCCCTCATCATTCAAAATCAGTTTCATACCTTAAACAAATGTCTGCAGTAACTGATCCAAATTCTGGTTTCCCTACCTTTGGCGCACCCAGTCACAAATTCTGTTTTGACCAAACCACAAATCCACTTTGACGTTAAAATTTTTTTAAAAAGATCATTTGCATTACAGATCAAGTATCTGGTTCCAACTTTAAACACATCCATTCTTCATGAGCTTGACATATCAAAAATATTTGTACAAGAGATATGTTTAGATACCAAGCTCTTTGGTAGTCTCCTGTTGCCGTTGAACACAAAAGCTCACAAATAGAGCCTGGCAATGTTGGTATTCTTTAAGAAGTCAGCCTGTTCTGCAGCAATCATTTTAAAGTGATTACCAATGGTCCTGAAAAATGATATTAAAATATAGTCATGATAATGAGTTTTGAGAAGATTTGTAGCTCAGTTTGAAGTTCTGGATGTAGGTTTGCTTGCTGAGCTGGAAGGTTCATTTTCAGACGTTTCGTTATCATACTAGGTAGCATCTTCAGTGAGCTTCCGGATGAAGCGAACAAACCTACATCCATAGTCACGATAATCTAAAATATGATGAATACTTCTGTCCATTACGATTGAGTTTCATGTTACTTGAGTCAAATGTCAAAAATTCTGATACTATTTGACAAGCAACGTTTGGTTCACCCAGTGTCCCAATTAACATTCTCTCTCGACCTTAAAAAGATTGAATAGTTGCTGATATATCCAGGGAGAACTGACTGCTGGATTTTCCCCACAGTTGCGAATAGTAATTCATTCTGTGAATTATAGAAACATAGAGTCATATAGAATGAAAACAGACCCTTCTGTCTAAGTAGTCTACGTCCCAAACTAAATTAGTCCCACTTGCAGCATTTGTCCTATATCCCTCCAAACTTCTCCTATTCATGTACTTATCAAAATGCCTTTTAAATGTTGTAATTGTACCTGCATCCATCACTTCCTCTGGCAGTTCATTCTGCACAAGAACCGCTATGTGTTTTTAAAAAGAAAAGTTGTCTCTCATTTCCTTTTTAAAACTTTTTCTTCTCACCTTAAAAATATGCCCTCTACTTTTGAACACCCCCACCCTATGCAAAAGCCCTTTCCTATTCATCTTATCTATGCTTGTCATGATTTTTTAAACCTCCAAGACCCACTCCTCAACCTCCTACACTGCAGTGAAAAAAGTTCCAGCCTATTTTTATAACTCAAACTCTATTCCAAGCAACAACTTGGTGATTTTTTTTCTGAATCCTCTCCACTTTAATAACTTTCCTATAGCAGAGCGCCCAGAATTGCACACAGTACTCCAGAAGAGGCCTCAACAACCTCCTGTATAACCTCAAGATGATGTCCCAGTTCCTATGCTCAAAGGTCTGAGCAGTGAAGCCGCCTTAACCACTCTGTCTGCCTGTGATGCAAACTTCAAAGAATTATGTATCTGAATCCCTCGGTCTCTCTGTTCTATAACACTACCCAGGGCCCTACCATTAATTGTACTGCCCTTGTTTGTTTTACCAAAATGCAATACCTTCTATCCAAATTAAACTCCATTTCCTGATACTCAGCCCATTGACTCAATTGATCACAATCTCTTTGTAAACTTAGAAAGCCTTCTTCACTCCACTAAACCACCAATCTTGGTGTCATCTGCAAACTTACTAACCTTGTTTCTGATGTTCTCATCCAAGTCATTTATGTAAATGACTTACAAACAAAAGTGGACCGAGTACCAATCTCTGTGGAACACAGTTGGTCTCGGGCCTCCAGTCTGAAAAACAACCCTCTGTCTCCTACTGTCAAGCCAATTTTGTATCCAGTTGGCAAGCTCACCTGGAATCCCATATGGTTTAACTTTACTAATTAATTTACCATGCGGACCCTTTTCAAAGACTTTGCTAAAGTCCATGTAAACAATATCTATCGTTCTATCCTCATCAATCATTTTGGTTACTTAGAGTCATAGAGATGTACAGCATGGAAAGAGACCCTTCAGTCCAATTTGGCTATGCTGACCAGATATTCTAGATAAATCTACTCCCATTTGCCCCATATTCCTCTAAACCCTTCCTATTCATATTACTATCCAGATGCCTTTTAAGAATTGTAATTGTACCAGCCTCCACTACTTAAAACCTATGCCCTCTAGATGTGGAGGCCCCCACTCTCGGGAAATTTACCCTATCCATGCTTCTCATGATTTTATAAACCTCCAAAAGATCGGCCTATCTGTACAGTTCAAACCCTCCAATCCCAACAACATCCTTGTAGATCTTTTCTGAACCCTTTCAAGTTTCACAAAATCCTTCCTAAAACAGGCAGACCAGAATTGCATACAATTCCGATACTCAATACACTGAACAATAAAGGCAAGCATACCAAACGCCGCCTTCACTATCCTGTCTACCTGCAACTGCACTTTCACGGACCTGTATTCCAAGGCCTTTGTCCAGTAACACTCCCCAGGATCTTACCATGAAGTGCCTAAGTCCTGCCCTGATTTGCCTTTCCAAAATGCAACACTTCACATTTATCTAAATCAAACTTCATCTGCCACCCCTTGGCCCAGCTGATGAAGATCCTGTTGTACTCTGAGGTAACCTTCTTTGCTGTCTACTGCAGCTCCAATTTTGTTGTCATCTGCAAACTCAGTAATCATATCTCATGTGTTCACATCCAAATCATTTATATAAATGACAAGAAGCAGTGGACCCAGCACCGATTCTTATGGCACACCACTGGTCACAGGCTACCAGTCTGAAAAGCAACCCTCGTCCACCATCCTCTGTCTTCTATCTTTGAGCTAGTTATGTATCCAAATGGCTAGATTTTTCTGTATTCCATGTGATCTAACCTTGCTAACCAGTCTACCATGAGGAACCTTACTGAAGTCCATATGGATCATGTCCATTGCACTGCCCTCATCAATCCTCTTTGTTACTACTACAAAAAACTCAGTCAAGTTAATGAGACACGATTTCCCACACACAAAGCCAAGCTGACTATCCCTAATCAATCCTTGCCTTTCCAAATATATTTAAATTCTGTCCCTCAGGATTTCCGCCAACAATTTGCCCACTACTGATGTCCAGCTCACCGGTCTATTGTTTCCTGGCTTTTCCTTACTACCTTTCTTAAATAGTGACACCACATTAGGCAACCTACAGTCTTCTGGCACCTGACCTGTGGCTATCAATGATACAGATATCATTGCCCCAGCAATCACTTCCCTATCTTCCCACAGAGTTGTAGGGTACACCTGATCAGGTCCTGGGGATTTATCCACCTTTATGCGTTTTAAACCATTCAGCCTCACTACCTCTATTTAGACATTTTCAAGATGTTGCTATTTATTTCCCCACATTCTATATCTTCTGTAACCTTCTCCACAGTAAACACTGATGCAAAATAATCATTTGTTATCTCCTGTGGCTGCACACAGACAACCTTGCTGATCTTTAAGGGGCCTTATTCCCTCCCTAGTTACCCTTTTGTCCTAAATATATTTATAAAGTCCCTTTGGATTATCCTTAACCCCATTTGCCAAAGTTATCTCATGCCCCCTTTTTGCCCTCCTGATTTCCCTCTTAAGTATACTCCTACTGCCTTTATACTCTTCTAACGATTCACTCGATCTCTCCTGTCTATAACTGATATATACTTCCTCCTTTTTCTTAACCAAAACCTCAATTTCTCTCGTCATCCAGCATTCCCTACACCTATTAGCCTTGCTCTTCACCCTATCAAGAACGTACTCAACTCCCATTATCTCATTTTTGAAGGCTTCCCATTTTCCAGCTGTCACTTTGCCTGCAAACATCTGGCCTTAGTCAACTTATGAAAGCTTTTGCCTAATTCCATCAAAATTGGCCTTTCTCCAATTTAGAACTTTAACTTTTAGGTCCTGTCAACCCTTTTCCATCACCATTTTAAGACTAATAGAATTAGAATTATTGGTCCCAAAGTGCTCCCCCACTGACACCTCCGTCACCTGCCCTGCCTTACTTCCCAAGAGTAGGTTAAGGTTTGCACCTCTCTCGTCAGTACTTCCAAATACTGAATCAGAAAATTTTCTTGTACACACTTAACAAATTTCTCTCCATCCAAGCATTTTGGCAGTCCCACTCTGTTTGGAAAGTTAAAAGCCCCTACCATAACCACCCTGTTATTCTTACAGGTAACTGAAATCTCCTTACAAATTTCCCATTGATTGTTGGAGCGTCTATAACTACAATTCCAATAAGACAATAACCCCTTTTTTATTTCTCAGTTCCATCCAAATAAATTCCCTGGTTGTATTCATAGGAATATCCTCCCTAAGTATAGGCGTAATGTTATCCTAATCAAAAACCCTATTCCCCCTCCTTTCTTGCCCCTCTTTCTATCTTTCCTATAGAATCTATACCTTGGAACATTAAGCTGCCAGTCCCATGTTCCCAACCATGTCCTGAGTTCACCTGCCTTACCTGTTAGGCCTCTTGCATTGAAATAAATGGAGTTTAATTTATCTGTCCTACCTCGTTCTCTGCTTTGTTCCTGCCTGGACTGACTGTTTGACTTGCTCTTTTGTGGTCTACCAGTCTCAGACTGATCTCTTTCTTCACTATCTCCCTGGTCCTGCCCCCTCACCTTATTAGTTTAAATCTTCTCGAACAGCATTAGCTGCCCCCTCCTGGAGGTAAACCAACTACCTGATCGTATCTGTGGTTTTTCTTCCTTCCCATAACTGCCATCCATCTCGCTCCCTTCCTCAAATAAAAACTCAATCAAGTTTGTGTGACATGGTTTCCCTTGCACAAAACCATGTTGATTATTTTGAGAAGTTTTGATGAAGGGATCAGGAGCCATAAGTTTTTTTTTCCCCAGACCTAAATCACTTTGTATTTTCAATAACACCTTTACATAGGACGAAGAAACCATCAAAGGAGTATATCATAAGTTATTTAAAGCTTACATTTTTGCAGCACTTTTTACAGTCTCAGGATCCTTCAAAGTATTTAACAACTAAAGAAGTACTTATGAAGTACTGCTGTTGTAACAAAGGAATTGTAGTAGCCAGTGTGTGTATTGCAAAGTTCCACAAACAGCATGGTAATGACCAGATAATCTCTCATAATCTATTGGTTGGGTGATTTGGTTAGGATGCCAGAGAGACGACTACTCTTTGAAGTTGTACCAAGGGAACCTTTATGCCTATCTGAGAGATCAGATGACTTAACAGTTACTTTGTAAAGCATTAGCTTTGACAACTCAAAAATCTGTTCAGGTCTTGTAGTGGGACTTGAGACTGTGACGTTCTGACTCGGTGTACTACCGACTGAGCAATGTTTGACTTTGATAGTGCTCAGTTCAAAATTTTTACAATGGTAAATTCTGGTGAGAGATTGTGTATATTATCAGTTGAATTAGAATTGGAATCCTTACAGTGTACAAACAAGTCCACACTGATCCTCCAAAGAGTATCCCACCCAGAACCATTACCCTACATTTACCCCTGACTAATGCACCTCACCTACACATCCCTGAACATTATGGGCAATTTAGCATGACCAGTTCACCCTGACCTGAACATCTTTGGACTGTGTGAGGAAACTGAAGCACCTAGAGGAAACCCACACAGACACGGGGAGAATGTGCAAACTCCACACAGACGGTCGCCTGAGGCTGGAATCGAACCTGGGATCCTGGCACTGTGAGGCAGCAGTGCTAACCATTGAGCCAACATACTGCCCTCAGTGATTGCGGAGTTTGTCATGTAAGGACTGCTCCATTGGGATAAACAATAAAAGGAAATTGAGAAAAGTCATGGGAGCCCATGAAAGACATTTTATGGCTAGGGCAAGTTTTCACTTTCAGGCTAGGCTTGTGAGTTGCAAGTTCTTTTTCCTCTTGTCTATAAAATCTCATGAAATGAATTTATAGTGACTCTATTAGATTGCCTCTTTGTACCCTTTTGAAATTAGACCGCGTTTCTCTCCCCTTTCATCCCTGTGAATTTTTTTCTGCATCCTCTGCGTAAACTTAGTATCATACATAGCAGGGGCCCACTGAACAATTAGGAGTAAATAACAATATCTGTGCAAATATACATCAAACTGATATATTAAGCAGGTGTTTACTTATAACTGTGAGCACTCATTTCTCTACTTGCGTCTCTAAAGAGACCCAGAGCCTGAGTTTTCAGTGACCATCATTTGATATTGACTGCCATTTTTATTTGGTTTCTTTGAGTCCTTCCTGTATACTGAAAACAAAACTATGGATCACATGCTTGTGTATCACAGGAAGGTGTCCAATGTTTCATTCCTGAAGTGAAAATCAGTGCCTTCAGTTACTACAAATGTTGTACACAGCAATCCTGTGATTTGAATAATCAAAGTTCTGTGGTTGAGATTCCTCCTCCTCCAATGAACCCTAGTGGAATTTCCAATGAAGTTCAGATGGCTGAAAAGCAATTGACCTCAACCCTTGCATGGTCAGCATTCCAGAGGAGAACAAAGAAGATGCTATGAAGACACTGAAGCTCTCCTTGAAGTCTGGCAACATTGACATTAATGATTGAGTGGAGCATGGTTTAAGCCATTCAAAATGGTGAAAACGTCCGCATCAAGTTGCATCACACTTCAGTCCAAATTACTCATTGATGGGCCAGAGAAGTGATAGAAGGGAAGAAAAGGAAGTATGTCCAGCATTTCGGATCATGGTACATCACAGAGTGTCCTGCCCCATATACCCAAAGATCTTCAGATCTGACTCTGCCTGTTCAGTTGCAGGAAAGCCAACGGCTGAAATTTGTGATCCTGAGGATGCCATCCTCAAATTAAGGAATAACCAACAATTATGTGGACTCTTCTGGAGCTGACAAATCCAGTTGACTTTATGTCCCACAAATGCTGGCCAGCATTTTCAACCAAAAATAGAAATTCTGCCTTTGTGAATGTATATAATTTGCAGCTTATTTTTACATGAAGGTGTCACAGCTGAGTGCAATCCATTCCCAACCTAACAGGTGCATTTATTATCATGATCTAGAATGAGAATATTATTTTCTTCACTCCCTACCACAAGGGCACTATGTCCAGTTTTACTTTCATTAAAGCTGAATTTACTGTAGAATTTCTTCGCGAGTTATTGACTGGGTGTTGATGAAGGTTAGTACTGGAACCAATCTTTACTCGGTTCAGTTTTATTGTTATTTATACGTAAATATGATGAGCATACACTACCGAATGCAACCCAACTGCATTTTCTGTAAGAATATTCATAAATGTACTTGTTAGACTGTTAATTTTCCCCTCTCCCTTACATACAGGTGAATGCAAGTAATATGCAATTAACAGTGAGGGTTCTCCCACTCTCAATCTGTATCATCAGTGGAACAACACTGGAGATCCCAGAGAAACAGATCATCCCTGGGATCTTTGCAGAGGTCACAGAAGATTAGAAAGCTCCTGTGAAATTGCTGTCCAGAATTCTTTATCTTGTTTATTTTCATATGCTTTTCATATCTGTAATCTGGATCCTGGCAGGCTGTGGATAAAGGGTCCTGACTTCTGTCAGGGAACCTCTAACTTCACTGCTGAGAAACGCCAAAGACTTGGTGGGCCAGCTGGTTTTTGTCTGCCTTTCAATTTGGTGCTATCTAAAAAAAGTTCTTAGTGAACCAGTCCCCTTTCATCTCCTTTGATCTTCCTCAGGTAGAAAAGTTTGGGGGATTGGTGACAAGTGAGGCTGTTAGAGTACTTGTCCCTTTTTATAATTGGAGATCAGGAACTAACTGCAAAGAATTGTGGACGTAGATTTGTGCTGTGACATGATTTATTAGAACACCCTATCTGGCACTGCTGTACATGATGCACTTTTCAATAGTAAATCATTTTTAGGACTGAATTAAATATGGATAATGAAATGCTTTCGCACAGTCAGCAAATGGATTTGTCTCCTAGCCAGCAATGTTTGATTGTTATCAGCATCTGCAATCCAGAAGGCTCAGGCGTATTGGTGATCAACATCTCTCAAAGAAAATGCCCTGTCTTCTAGTGAAGGTTGAAGCCCATCTCATTTAAAATGCTATTAATAAATGGTGGTTAGAAGGACGGGGCGCACAACACTGTCAGTTCAGCAGTGGTGATCCCATTGAAAGATTCTTTCTTGTTGAGGTTGGTCATTGGATATATATGATTTTACAAGATTGAATGGCACTGAAGCATATATAGTTGTCTGTCAAATACTTGCATATATAACAGAACTGTTTGAAGCAAAATACTGGAGCAGAATTTTGGTAGTTCTTTAAAAATTTCTGCATTCTCCCAGTATTCAGTATTCAATTTTGTGGCGATATGGAGCAAAGCTTCATTTTGACGACAAAACATGGAATACTTTCCTTGGCCTACACATCCTTGTATGTTCTGAGCTGTTGGGGACTGTGGTAGATCCAATGTTCAATGTACAGTAACAACATTAAGCAGATCGTCATAAAAATGCTTATCTTAAATATAAACTAAGTTGATTGGCTTTTCTGGGGAAATGTTGATTGATCTAAAATTTGTTTTCCACTCAGTAGTCATTCATTTAAAAAAAGATCTGTTTGGGTCTTCATAGATGGTTCAACCTCAAATGATATTGAAAATCTCTCTGATTTTCTAGCTTTAAGCAATGTTCCACATTTCATGCTGTATCTCTTTTTAACCCACTAAAGCCAAGTCCACACCCAACCAACCAGTCATTTTGCATTTTGTTGGAGGTTTTTTTTTCTCTTTTTTTTAAATAATGCTTTTGCACAAAAATTGTTTTTAAACAGCTACGCTGAAGAAACTTTTCATTTATTACTTTGCATTTTGTTTCAGATTCAAAATGTAAAAAGAGGGTTTCTTTCCAAGGAGTGATGCCACTTAGTCCCACTCGGTCTGATCTCATAAGACATTAGATAGAATGTCACCCTTTGTTGATATTTTCCTCCATGTGTTTGTTGACCTTGGGAATCTACTCAGCTCTGGGTGCTCAATAGAGTTAATTAGGATAGAAATGCTTTGCTTAGCTGTATTTACTGCTGCTACACGAAACACAATTAATCAAGGCTGTTTTCTCACATATCTGTAGCACGTGATGCAATGAGTACCAAGCATCCAATGCTGAAGACTCGACCTTTGTCACAAGCATCTAGATCATCGAAGGTCAAGGCTAGAAGCTGTGCAGGTGAGAGAAGAATTGTAATTGCAGTCAATTAAGCCCTTCACACTTTGTTGATTAAAGAGACAATTTAATAATCTGACCCACATTTGTCAAAAACAGAGTATAAAGCGAAGTTTATAATCTCTTGGCTCGGGCTGGTGTACTCCCTGCAGTGGGAGTAGCTCGTACTGATCAGACTTTAGTTACAGGCCAGATTAAATAATTACCAGACATGAAATTGTTTCTCTGCTTGTGTGCTAATTTGGACCCACTGAAGAACCCAAATGTATGATCACCCAAAGGCTGATTCCTTCTAGCTTCCCTTGTACCTCTGTCAACCCAAACCTTCAGCAGAGAACCTTTTCTCCAGACTTTAAATAAGCCATGTTGCATGTTTGCACTTGGATGAAATAATATCCCTTTCCTCACAACTAAACTGAAAAGGAATATAAGCAAGAAAAAGTGGTTTTCATTTGAGGCTAAATTAGCCTCCGTGCCATACGCTTAGTAACAAGGGTTAGAATCTCACCCTGGTTCCCACTCTTACTGTTTGATGATTGGATTCTCTTCTCAAGCTTCTCCACCCATTCTCTCTGCATCACATGCTGGCTTGTGTTGTCTTCCTGTTTTATTGATGCTACTAATGCCAGTCGATTTTTGAAATATTCCTCCCATGCTCCTTGACAGCTTCACGTATGCTATCTTACAAATTAGCTGTACTAAAGCCTCTTCCACACTCTGCCATTTTCTACGAATCTGCCCTACAATGCTGCTGCATCCTTTTGCTTTCTAAGCCTATATAGCCCCAATCCTCCTGCTAACCCACTTCAATTTAAAGACCTGTCTACAGCCTGAGTTGTTTGATTTTCCAGGATGCTGTGCCAGCTTGGTCCAAGGGAAGCCGTTCCATCACAGCAGCTTCCTTCTAACCCAGAACTGGTGCCAGTGCCCCAAATGTTCAATAAAGAGGTTGCATTTCTTGCAAAGTGTTTTGCAGCCAATAAAATGCTTTCTTAATGAGGTCACTGTTGTATTGACAGTAAATTGGGCAGCCAGTTTGCCCACAGCAAGATCCCAAGTCATGTGATGATGATCAACCTATTTGCTCTTCTGTGACATAAATTGAGAACTAAACATTGGTCAGGAAACTGGTGAAACTGAAGCCCCTTCCTCCCAATCTTTTAGCCACAAATTTAACGCCTTGATTTATTTACCCTCTGCTAGTTTGTAAATTGCTCAGGTAGTAATCCCAAGATTATTACCTTGGAGGTTTTGCTTTATAAATTTACTTCCTCACTATTCAAATTCTTTCAGTAGAACCTCCTTTCTAGAAACTAATGAGGGGAGCACTGGAATTTTTGTTTACAATTTCAAACATTTGCAATTTTTACTTCGTAGAGGCATATATTTCTGTACACAGTGACACCAAGTGACTTGGAGTAGAAGTGAAATAAACTGTATACAGTCTTAGCAGTGACACCTAGTGATAGGTAGCAACAGTGCTAAAAATATCTGCATTCAAAAATGCAGAGAACCCTTTGATAACCTCCCTGACAATCATATTCTGTCACTTCTCAAGGGGCGCTTGTCACAGAGATGGGCAGTGTCTGTTGCAAAACATACTACTAATTTGATTGAATTATTTATTGTTGTTGCATGTACTAGGATGCAGTGAAGTGTTGTTTGCAGGTTGATCAACATGGATCCTGAAAACAGGAACAAATAATTGGATATTAGAGTTAAAGCTGTGCCAACTGTTGTTTGTTTAAGTGCAGTCAGTGGTAAAGCTGTCATTGAAAGTCAGCATGAAACATTCACTGATAATTATGCTAAAATTTCCATTGCCGGTCTTCCCCAAATTTCTATACTGAAATGTATTCAATAAAGAAGGAAGTTACATTTCTTGCTTTGTGAACTTAGGACATTCCAAAGCATTTTTTAATCAATAACATGCACTTGTAATGTAGTCACTTGCAAGGTCAGGAAATAGGGCAGGCAGTTTGCCCACACCAAGATCCCAAGGTCACCTAATGATGACCATGTCTATCTGTTCTTCTATGATGTTGGTTGAGGGCTAAACATTGGTCAGGAAAACCAAACTTCTTTTTTTTTCCCAAAATAGTGCCATTGAGTGTTTTCTATCTACTTGGGAGAGCAAAAGATGTCAGTTGATTGTTTCATCGCATGTGTTGTACCTCCAACAGTACTGCAGTCCCTCAGCAGCGGACTGTGTGTTAATCTAGATTTTGTTAAAATCTGCAAAGTGGGGCATGGCCCACTCATATCTGAATCAGACATGGCTAGTGTATTACTAGGTGCTGTGTGTGAACTTTGACCAGTCAGTAGTGCAATAATACCTTACTTATCTTTCAATCAGATTAGTCCTGTATCTAAACATAAGGAAGGTTTTGTGGAGCCGAAGCCTCACTGACGCTGTACGTTTGCAGTTCACTAATGCACCTCTCTTTGCCTGAACCTGAGCAGAACTAGACATTCACAACAGGATCACTTGAACAATAGGTTAACATTTCTGATAGGATCTTGCCTTTTAAAGAATGTCAGTAGATTAGTTGCACATTTCTTACATGATGCTTCATTTTGGATTTGCAGCATTTGTAGTTTTCTTTTTGTTGAAGAAAAACTGATGTTTAACAGCTAAACAGAATAGATTTCTAATCAAGATAACTGTACTTTTTAAGCCACAATCAAAATTGTAATTCTATCGTTCTATTGGATGGGTCTTGTAATTACAATCCTGGCATTGAGAGGTATATAGAACTGCGTGCTAGAACTGAAATGCAACAGCTGACCCTGAAAGACAGGTAGCTTACATGTTGCTAGGCATCAGGAGTTGAATTATTTCTCCACAGTTCCCTTGCTTCCAAATCACCTGCTCATATTTAGTGAGACATTCATAAATAAATGTTGAATTCTTTAACTAAAATGCTAGCTGCCATGATAAACCCTTGCCTTTAATGAAGAACTTACATTGCTACCCGATTAGTTATTCATGTTGCCAATTCTATTTTTCTAAATGTTCTTGTGTGGATGCATTGACATGTCTTTGATTATTGCCAATCTCAGTTGTCCCGAAGAGGTGATGGTGAGCTTCTCTGAACTCTTCCAATCCTTTGCACTCGCAGATTGTTTTGGTAGTGAAGTCCAGCGAGGATGAAAGAATGCCAAATTATGCCCACACCAGGATAGTGAGAGATTTGGAATTGATGGTATGCCTGGGATATCACTGTCTTGCAGTTCTTAGTTGGTTGAAGTCACATGGCTAGGATTTACTCTCGAGGCTTTGAGATACTGCAGTGCATCCTCTAGATAATAAATGCATAAAGTAGCAGAGTGAACAGTTGTGGAGGAGGATATTGAATCCTGCACTAATGCAGACTACAGCAGAAAATAACAATTAGCAATTGATGATAATGCCTCATTAGAACTGCTGGTTGAATGTGACATTAAATTTTAAATCGTTCACCACATCCCACTCATAGTTGTGCATGCTACAGTCTGGTCCATTAGAGTTTTATTTGAGTATGTGGATTTGCAGATAGATGCTACAGTCTGGTATTATTTGTGGCTGATTTTTGAGAAAAGAAATGCTGCAATGTTTCTATGATTCGTTGATCAAAAGTTTCTCATTTGGCAGCTTGCATCCAGTTACATGAATAATGTCTGGCAGATGTATTTATCAGAGGAAAGATGAAGATAATGTTGCATGTGCCTGTGTATGAGGAAATAGCAGAGGCATTGGTTGAGATCTTTCAAGAGTCACTGGAGTCAGGAAAGGTCCCGGATGATTGGAAGATGGCTGTTGTAACCCCCTTGTTCAAGAAAGGATCAAGGCAAAAGATGGAAAATTATAGGCCAATCAGCTTAACCCCGGTTGTTGGTAAAATTCTAGAATCCATCATTAAGAATGAGGTTTCTAAATTCTTGGAAGAGCAGAGTCTGATTAGAACAAGTCAACATGGATTTAGTAAAGGGAGGTCATGCCTGACAAACCTGTTGGAATTTTTTGAAGAGGTAACAAGTAGGTTAGACCAGGGAAACCCAGTGGATGTGGTCTATCTAGACTTTCAAAAGGCCTTTGATAAGGTGCCACACGGGAGGCTGCTGAGCAAGGTGAGGGCCCATGGTGTTCGAGGTGAGCTGCTGGGATGGATTGAGGATTGGCTGTCTAACAGAAGGCAGAGAGTTGGGATAAAAGGTTCTTTTTCAGAATGGCAGCCGGTGACGAGCGGTGTCCCGCAGGGTTCGGTGCTGGGGCCACAGCTGTTCGCATTATATATTAACGATTTGGATGAGGGAACCGGGGGCATTCTCGCGAAGTTTGCCGATGATACGAAGTTAGGTGGACAGGCAGGTAGTACTGAGGAAGTGGGGAGGCTGCAGAAGGATCTTGACAGGTTGGGAGAGTGGTCCAGGAAATGGCTGATGGAATTTAACGTGAGCAAGTGCGAGGTCTTGCACTTTGGCAAAAAGAATAAAAGCATAGACTACTTTCTAAATGGTGAGAAAATTAATAAAGCCAAAGCACAAAGGGATCTGGGAGTGCTAGTCCAGGATTCTCTAAAGGTAAACATGCAGGTTGAGTCCGTGATTAAGAAAGCGAATGCAATGTTGTCTCTTATCTCAAGAGGGTTGGAATATAAAGCAGAGATGTACTACTAAGACTTTATAAAGCTCTGGTTAGGCCCCATTTGGAGTACTGTGTCCAGTTTTGGTCCCCACACCTCAGGAAGGACATACTGGCACTGGAACGTGTCCAGCGGAGATTCACACGGATGATCCCTGGAATGACAGGTCTAACATATGAGGAACGGCTGAGGATACTGGGATTGTATTCGTTGGAGTTTAGAAGATTAAGGGGAGACTTAATAGAGACGTACAAAATAATACATGGCTTGGAAAAGGTGGATGCTAGGAAATTGTTTCAGTTAAACGAGGAGATTAGGACCCGTGGACACAGCCTTAGAATTAGAGGGGGTCATTTCAGAACAGAAATGCGGAGGCATTTCTTCAGCCAGAGAGTGGTGGGCCTGTGGAATTCATTGCCACGGAGTGCAGTGGAAGCCGGGACGCTAAATGTCTTCAAGGCCGAGATTGATAGATTCTTGTTGTCTCGAGGAATTAAGGGCTACGGGGAGAACGCTGGTAAGTGGAGCTGAAATGCGCATCAGCCATGATTGAATGGCGGAGTGGACTTGATGGGCCGAATGGCCTTACTTCCACTCCTATGTCTTATGGTCTTATGGTCTTCCACCTTTCTCAGAAACCCTAAAAAAAAACTCAATGAGGCAAGCTTTCATAGACCATATGATACAAGACATCAAGTGGGCAAAACTATAATTTAAAAAGCAATGACAGCAAAAATAAATATACAAGGATAATACTTGTGCTTCTTCAAATGCATGTTAGTGTATTAACGTGACATATTTAGTGACCTCTCAGCAATAAAATATTGCTTTGCTACAATGAGATTAAGATTGCATTTTCCAAACTAATTCTCTTGCAGCTTTTATGAAGTGATGTATTTTTAAAAAGTCATTGAAAAGGAATGTAATTGTTTTAATGTGTTCATAATTGATGTGTGTGTGATATTAAATGCACTGTTATCTATGAAGTTACTGTTTGTTCCCATCAATATGCTGCTTCGGTTGCTAGCCGGAGAAACATGCATCTGGCTCATCAGATTCTCAGTGTGACATATGGTTTGTTTTTCTTTAAAACAATAAATATGTCTTTAATTTCCCACCACATGTTTGTTTAGAATTTCTCTTACCTGCAAAGGAACGCCCTCAGACAAGTGCCATGCTCGCTAGAAGGTTGGTCATTGGAGCACTTGGTGTGAGAAGCAATCAAACCAAAGCAGAGCGAGAAGCTGAACGTAAAAAGCTGAAGGAAGCAAGGGGTAGGTAGACCCTCCACTATACATTAGATCAGTTGCAGTGTTGAATTGTTTTACACAAACCTGACGATTTCTCTATCATTTACATAAATCTATCCTCTTCACCTAATCTTGTCCCCTTCAATCTTGCGAACCATGTTTCCTTTGAGCTGGTGCTTTATTCCGTCTTGTGATCAAAAAGGTTATTACATTATAAGTGTTGGTATTTTTAAAATCATTCATCTTTTTGTGTCCTGTTCAATGGCTGTCTGTGAATTACTGTCTTGTGAATACAATGACAGATATTCCATGCCTTCAGTATAATATACGTAGGGATGTTAGAATTTAGCATAAGACCTATCACTACTGCATAACAAGATTACAGATTTTATTTACCAGAGAAAGACCTTTGCCAAATGTTAGATTTTGTTTTTGTACTTAATCTTCCTGTCCTATAAAGCACAGGTGTTCAGTCAAAATAATGTTGTCACAAGGTAGACATCTCATATTAATGGAATAGAGCAGAGTTCCAAGAGTGAAACTTGAGAATGCAAAAATAAATCCTGTACAACATGGTCAAATAGTAACAGTATTCACTGTCTGGTCCTACTTACAAAGAATAGCCAGTTGGACAAGTCACTAGATCTCTGGTCCAACCCAGAGAACTGGAGATATACTATGTCAGTCAGCATTTGAAAAGATATAACATGATAGATTGTTGCTTCCTTGCCCCCCTGTATCAATGGCCATATCTTTAGTTGTCAGAACCTTAGAGCCATAGAGATGTACAGCACGAAAACAGATCCTTCGGTCCAACTTGTCCATGCCGACCAGATATCCCAACCTAATCTAGTCCCATTGTCCAACACTTGGCCTATATCCCTCTAAACCCTTCCTATTCAAATACCCAACCCAGATGCCTTTTAAATGTTGCAGTTGCACTAGCTTCCACCACTTCCCCTGGCAGCTCATTCCATACACTCACCACCGTCTGTGTGAAAAAAGGTGCCCCTTAGGTCCCTTTTATATCTTTCCCCTCTCACCCTAAACCTGTGCACTCTACTTCTGGACTCCCCCACCCCAGGGAAAAGACTTTGTCTATTTATCCTATCCATGCCCCTCATGATTTTAGAAACCTCTATGAGGTCACCCCTCAGCCTCCGACGCTCCAGGGAAAACAGCCCCAGCCTATTCAGCCTCTCCCTATATCTCAAATCCTCCAACCCTGACAGCATTCTTGTAAGTCTTTTTTGAACCCTTTCAAATTTCACAACATCTTTCCGATAGGAAGGAGACCAGAATTGCACGCAATATTCCAAAAGTGGCCTAACCAACGTCCTATACAGCCGTAATATGATCTCCCAACTCCTGTACTCAATACTCTGACCAATTAAGGAAATAATTCCAAGTGTCATCTTCACTATCCTATCTACCTGAGACTTTACTTTCAAGGAGCTATGAACCTGCACTCCAAGGTCTCTTTGTTCAGCAACACTCCCTAGGAACATACCATTAAGTGTATAAGTCCTGGTAAGATTTGCTTTCCCAAAATGCAGCACCTCGCATTCATCTGAATTAAACTCCATCCGCCACTCCTCAACCCATTGGCCCATCTGATCCCGTTGTAATCTGAGGTAACCCTCTTCGCTGTCCTCCAACTTTGGTGTCATCTGCCTGGGCCTTAAGCAGTGAAATTCCTTTCCTAATCCTCTCCGCTGTTCACTTTAAAGGCGTTCCATGAAATTAGCCTGTTTGACCAAGCTTTTTGGCACTGCTCCTGTGGCTCAATGTCAAATTTTATTTGATGATAAGCCTGCAAAGCAGCTTAGACCATTTCTACAATATTAAAGACACTCTAAATACAGTTGATGATGTTTGAAATCTTTTTTCATAAATGGGATAGAGAAGTTGATCCTTATTCGGACAGACCCAAATCAGGTAGAAAGAGAAAGACAGAGGGGAGCCCACTTCAATTTCAGAATATAAAATATCACCGAGGGTGCTGTGCAGTAATAAAGAAAAGGCTAGCTGGTAATTTTGGCTAGAATGTTCACCACACGTAATCATACTTTGCCGCACTTGTACAGACCCTATGAAACGATCTGACTATGAAACAAACTATGAAAAAAATACTGACAGTTGGATGTTGGTGACCAAACCAGTCTAATCAGTGTTTGAAACGCAAGACAACAGGAAGCAGAGTAGGAGAAGCATTTTCTTTCATTGTAAATGTTTATCTTTTTTTCTCACCCATCCAAAAACATACAGACTTTCCTAATAACCTTGGCCCATTGAATCTACTTTTTCATAACCACCTCAGCAGAGTCAGTGAGATATGGTACAGTCTCACACCAGTGACTTAGCAGAAATCAGCAGTACCAGTGCAATTCAAGGATTAAAACTAAGTAAAACCTGGATCATTTTGCTTGAGAGCTAAACTCCGTAATGTTCATTCCTTTAACCATCTCACGTTTAAGTGAAATCCCATTGTTTATATTTCCCTGACGTTGGCACCCTGTAACTACAGCAGTGTACCGTGCTGCATTTCTTACTGCTGATCTGAGCACGTAAAATGGGCAAAATGGCTGCCCAGTGTATTGCACTGTTTGTGATTTAATCCTTCAATAGAGGTGTAGACGTATGAACTCCATGTCTCTTTCAGCTATTGCAGTCCACCCTATCATCCCCAAGTGTAGGAAGGAAGGGGCAATTGTCCTCAGCAATTGCATTGCCAAAGTGATCTTGAGTATTCAGAAGTACTTCCCCATCTCACAGCTCATGTAATTATTTTTGAGGTTTGCTGTATTGTCTAAAGACCTCTTGTGAATGTTCATGTCGTTACTGTCTTATTATATAGCAATAGAAGCAATTCTGCATACAAATTTCAGTGCTGATAACTAATGACAAAAATCAAGTCTTTTTGATAAAAATAATTGATTTCATGTTTATTGGGCTAGGTTTTAATTCACCTGATATAGAGTGTATGATGTACACGGGCTTCCATACAAAATGACGCATCTGTATTCTATGTGCATACGGACACACTTGAGCTAATTTATAACCTTTATATCAAAACCATCAGAAATTTTCAATCAAATTGTCAAAGGCAAAATAAATACTTACAAGGTTTCCCTCAACTCCTGTCCTGCTGCTCAAATTTGTGTCCTTGCTGTTTCACAAGAATGCATAAGTCTGGAGTACAAATTGTTTGTAACATTCTTTTTCTTATATAAAGATCAGTAGAGCATTCATTTTGATTCAGAGACAGTAGAGGTTAGTAATTTATTTTAAAAGGAAGATATGCCTTGCTGAAAGCAAATAAAGCAGTTCCAGATGGAATACACCCAAGAGTACTCAAAGCAGCATGGTGGCACAGTGGTTAGCACTGCTGCCTCACAGCGCCAGGGACCTAGGTTCGATTCCACCCTCGGACAACTGCCTGTGTGGAATTTGCACGTTCTCCCCGGGTCTGCATGGGTTTCCTCCGGGTGCTCCGGTTTCCTCCCACAGTCCAAAAATGTGCAGGTTAGGTGAATTGGCCATGCTAAATTGCCGTAGTGTTAGGTGAAGGGGTAAAAGTGGGGGAATGGGTTCGGTGTGGACTTGTTGGACCGAAGGGCCTGTTTCCACACTAAGTAATCTAATCTAATCTAATCCAAATGAGAATCATAACATGGGATACTGTGATGCGATTGTTTTATAGCTGATTCGGCTTGGAAATAGTATTGTCATTGATTCCGGTGTTTAAGACAGGTTAAATGGATGACCTCAAGAACTGTGTGCTCGGTACTTTGGGAATCCATACGATGGAGAAGGAAAGATCGGAGTCTGTTAAAATGACTCAGCTCTCAGAAGCAATAATAATTCTACGATTTTAAGAGAGCCCAAATATTTGGCGTTGGTAGTGGGTCTAATGATGTGTTTTGATGTTAAATCCTTTGATCTTGTGATAAAGACGTACAGTATATAATTAACATTTGCCGAAGGCGTAAATTAGGTGTATGATTTCAGGTAATTTTTTTGTTAAAAGGAGGTCGAATGTCATTTTAGACAGTCAACTAAAGTCATCATTTCCACGAAGGCATGTGACTAAAGTGCCTAACAGGATTCCTCTGGTATCATTTGGTTTGTTTCTGAAGTTGAACTTCTATGAAATATAGAGAAAAACAGACCAAAGTGCAATAATGGTTGAGTTTGGCTCAAAAAATCAAATTTTTCAGTTCAGAAGAACTGTTTTCTAACAGTAGAAAGGTAATTAGTTTATAAAGTCTGCAAGCTGTGAAAGACTTTGTGTAGAAGTTTTCAACCTGTCAGAACTGAAACGAGGGTTAGGCTATCAGTATTGGCAAGAGTCAGTTAAATAAGAAATTAAAGATTTAAGATAGGTGTTATATTTCACAGGGATGAGTATCTCTAAATGAAACTGCTGGGAATAAAAAGGTTGAAACATTGTTTTTGCTGCTTACATTAAGAACTTTCTAAATTCATATATATAAAATAGTTCTGTTTATGTTGTTTTTATACAATTATCTTGTGTTCTTTTGTTAAGAACATTGGTGGTCTCATGTGTGACTGACAGTGATCACCACAGTAACCAACTGGAGAAAAATTAGATTTATGATCTGTCAAGCCAGGTTATACTGTGTGCTAACCTGTCCAGTGTTGCCATCAGCTTGCATCATAACACTCCAAAAAGCATTTGATACTATCTTCAACAAGAAGATGGTCAACCTACTGAAAGCTCATAGTGGGTAGAGGGAAAATAAGCAACTGATTTGGGGAAGAAAAATAAATGAGCAGTAGTCTTTAGCAATAGTTCTAGTAGTATTGGTGGCATCTTTAGGGAATTGATCCTGTTAAAAGCTTTCAGGGTTTGCTCTAATTAAAATGAGTAAATGTACCAAAGCATTTAAAGAATGTTTTAGTGGTAGTGATGAAACTCAAATAGAATGAACTGGGTGAATGATGAAACTGCAAATGAGACTGAGGTCTTCTAAAGTGTCGGTAGAGAGATGATAATTGGAAGCAGAGGAATCCAAATACTGGCACAGTCCTTGGTGTATTCAAAAGGGAAGGCAGCTTTGGCTGGGAAAAGGGACTTGATAGTCTGGTCAAAATAAATGCTAGAAACTGGTTGCAAAGGGAGAAAATTATAGAAGTAGATGGTGCACAAGCATCCAAACGATTGTGTGCTTCATAACAAGGTTTAAGACAAGGGCTGAGGGAGTAAATTAGACAAAATAAATGATTTAAAGGACTGCAAATGAGAATAGAAGAAACTGGAATAATTAGAATAGCAGTGGAAAACATTGACACTCAAACAATGTTTGACACTCAAATAGCGATGAAGCATCTTGGATGGATAATGAAATAATAACTAACTAGCCACTAAAAGAAGGTAGCTATTAAGCACGCACATTAAAGGTGAGGATGCCAAAAGGAGTACAAAATGGTTATTTAAGGAATCAACAAAGCAATTAAGATGATAAAGAGAAACAATAACCTAAAATTATCAAGGAATATATGAAATAGTCAAACATTCTGCGAAAATGCAAAAAAGCAGATAGGGCTACAAATGATAAACTTCCAGTTAATGAGAATAAAATTCCAGAAATATTAAACATTCATCAGAGACACTAATGTGGTGGGCTGATCCTAGAAGAAATGAGCAGGCTATAATAATGTATAAAATAAAAAGGAGGGGTGATATTTTATAAATTTATCAAACTCCAAGATGATAAAAACCCAGTCCAAGTTCAAAAATATAAAAGAAAACAAAATCCAGATGCTTGGCATCCACACATGTTAAAATAAATTACATAAAAGCAAAGTGCTATTATGTATACAACAAAAATAATAGTAAAGGGAATTCAATTCCATAACAATATCCTGAAATTGTGGACAGCTGGGGGAATAGAATGAAGTCTTTACAGGAAGCCAGATTTGAAAATGTAAACATGAAGTAACTGGGCATGTTCTTGGGTTTGTACTGGATATCAGTGGCCAGCCTATCACCAAAGATGGAAGCAGAGGTCAAGAAAGAGAAGAGTCAGAGATGGACCAAGTGAAAGTGAGAGCAGGGTGGAAATTGGAAAGAAAATTGATAAATGTTTCCAATTCTGAATGATGTCATTGTTATGTTTCAACCAAGAGTTGGTTGTTCCAACCCAAGTTGGATTGGAACAAGGAATGTTCCACATGCCCCATAAAGAAACAGGGATAACAGACCTATGCGGGTACCCTTTTCTGAAGAAAGGTGAATTACAGGAAAAGTAGTTCAAAGTGAGGACAAGCCATTCAGCCTTTTGGACCTACTCCACCATTCACTGCAGTTATGGTAGATATGATTGTAATCTCACGTCCATATTCCCATTTACCCTGATAATCTTTGACCGCTTGATACAAGAATCTACCCATCTCTGCATTAAAAATATTCAAGAACTCTGCTCCACCTTTTCAAGAAGAGAGTCCGCTCTGAAATGCGTCCAACATATTTACTTGCTTCCTTAAATAAGGTGACGAATGCTGTGGACAGTACTCCAGATGCAGTCTCACCATTGCCCTGTATAACTGAAGCATAACCTCCCAACTTCTTACAGTATTCCATTCACTTTGTGATTAATGGCAACATGCTGTTAGATTTCTTAATTACTTGCTGTACCTTCATATTAACCCTCTGTGATTCATGCTGTGGGACACCTAGATTCCTTTGCATCCCGGAGCTGTGCAGTGTCTCTCCATTTAGATCATTTGTTTCTATTTTACTACAAAAATGGACAAATTCACATTTTTTGCACACTATATTCCATTGGTCCACTCACTGATCTGTTTTGTGACCTCCTTATGTCCTCAACATAAATTACTTTCCTTCCTAATTTTGTGTCATCAGACATGAAAACTGTAGCTTCTGTCCCTCTTTATCCAAGTCATTGATGTAAGTTATAAACAGTTGAAGTTCCAGCACCTTTCTTTGTGACACACCACTCATTGCATCATACTAAGATGGATAAGACCCATCAACATCAATTCTTTGCTTCCTGTAGCTAACCCAGCTCTGTCTCAATACACTACCCACAACACCATGAGCTTTTATTTTGCACATTCACCTCTGATATGACTGCTTCCTGGGAATCTAAATACAGCAAATCAATAAGTTTTGCTTTATCCACAGCAGGTGTTATTTCAAAGAACTTCGATTGAATGGTCAAACGTGATTTCCCTTGATCAAACCACAATGTCTCTGCCTGAATACATTGAGCTTGTCCACATTCTTGCTATAACATTTTTAATAGCTTTTAACATTTTCCTGAAGACAGACGTGTAGTTAACTATCCTGTAGTTTTCCGTTTTTTTCTCTCCCTCTCTTTTTGAGTAAAGGAGTTAAATTTGCTATCTTCTAATCTAATGGAACCATTCCCAGTCAAAACCAATGCATCAACTCGTCACTTCGTTTAAAGCCCCAATACAAAGTTCATCAGGACCAAAGCACTGGTCAGCCTGTAACTCCAATTTGCTCAATACTGTCTAGATTCGATTTTATTGTCATGTGTACTCAAGTACAAGAGAACAGGAGTACAATGAAAAGTATAGAGAGCCACCATTCTCCGGTGCCATCTTAGAATGCAATTGTTAGAATTGAAAATGAGCTAAAATTTAAAAAAAAAACAAAAGGAAAAGATTATGTCCAGATCACCCTTGCCATTGCTGCCATGAGTCTTGAGCCTAGCTCACCAATATCACCTGCACAGGACTCACCAACACAGTAGTCCCACTGTAGCTGCCACTTCACCACCAATGCCATCACTTTGGGTCCTGTGTCTTGCCACTACCTGTGCCAGACTCACCAACGTCAGAGTTGCACCATCATCCATTCCTGAGCCCACCTTGCTGATGCCATCTTGGAATCATTTAGAGTATAGAGCTCACAACCTCCTGAACAAATGCAAGAGTGAATCAGCGCTGCAGTCACTGCCGGTGCCACTACCATCATCTCCAGTTCTGCGCACTAATGTTTAAGTCCCCACGTTCCGGCGTTGTCTCTTACCGTTGGGCCCACTCTCTTCCCACACAGCCAATGCTGCTGGTTCCACCGCAGCTAAACTCCCCAAAGGCAAAAGGTATGAAAGGACTGTAGAGAAAAGAAAAGTAGACAGAAAAGAAGGGAAGTAAAAGAAGAAAAATGGACGGAAGAATGCAGTGGACGAGCAGGAGCCTGAAGGCTACTACTCCGCCACCATCTTGGATTGGTTCACAATGGTCCACATTACTTCTCTGGTAACTATGATGTACTGGAGATCTTCCCTCCCTTTGTTTACTGATTGATAGCTGCCTTTTGGATGTCGTTTGTATCCTTTACAATGAAAACTTGCAAAATCAATTCATCTACCGTTTCCTTATTTTCTATTATTAAATCTCCAATCTCACTTTGAGTTCCTAAAGGTATATAAAAACAACCTGTGTTTATATTTCTGGCTAGTTCTAACTCACCTGCATTTCTTTGAATAGTACCATGAGATGTTTTGCATCCATCTTGGTTGACTGTTGGGGCTGCGGTTTAACATCTCCTCTGAAAAATGGCACTGAGTTACATTCACACTCCACAAGTTTCAGGCAATGACTGTCTGTAATGAGACAATGCATTCATCCTTTCTTCACATTCAATGAAATTGCCATCGCAGGATCCCATATCAGCATTCAAGGGGTTATCGTTGACCAGAAACTGAACTACAGTAGGCATTTAAATTGTGTGCCTACAGCAGTAGTTCAGAGGTTGGGAATTGAACAGTGAGAAACTCACTTCCTGTCTCTCCAGTACTTGTCAATTTTCTATAAGGCATAGTAATGGAATGCTTCGTACTGGCCTGGCTGAGTGCATCTTTTGCATTTTCCATTATAGCATCCAAAGGAAAGAAGCCTGTATGATTGGCATGCCATCCATTCACCACGGTGACAGCAGTGTGTTCCATCTGCAAGATTCACTGCAGTAATTCACCTGTGCTCCTTTGAGAGCACCTTCCAAACCTTCAACCATCTAGAAGGAATAGTGCAAAAGATGCATAAGAACAGCATGACCTGCAAGTTCTCCTTTAAGCCATGCATGGTCAAAGTTAGAAATATATTGCTGTTTCTTCAGTAGCCCTGGGTTAATATCTGAAACTCCCTTCCTAATGACACTGAGCCTATGCCATCTGGTCGGCAGTGGTTCAAGAATGTCTCTCACCACCACCTTCTCAAGCAATTAGGGGTGGTCAGTAAATGTTGGCCCAACCACTGACACCCCCCCCCTCCAACACACACCCACACCCACATCTTTTGAATAATTATTTTTAAAACCCTAACATTGTAGTAATGCTTCAGTCCTGATTATGTGCACAAGTTGCGAGAGTAGGTCCCAAAGTCCCAACCTTCTGAGTCAGAGGTAAGAGTGCTACATAATCTAAAATGTAAAGCAGGAAATTTGGAGGTACTCAGTACGCTAGTCAGCATTCGCAAAGAAATCTCAGCCTCACTGCACCATGACTGACATGAAGTTGAGTGTATTTAAGCATACAGTTCTGCTGAATCATGTGCTGAAAATGCCCAGCTGGTCTCCAATTTAATGATTGCTACTGCCAGGAGTGAGATCTGACTCTCAAGCAAATCTGATACCAAATGCAGCCTTGATTTAAAGCTGCAACCACTAGATGAGGCTATGCAGTAAGATTTGCCTGTGCTGGTATTGTCTACCCAATCTAGAACGGGCTCTTAGAAAAAAGATTGAATCAGAATTAATCTCTGGACCTTGTGAAGATAATTTACTTCTTATATATAACTGAATCAGAAGAGTATTTTCTATCTGACTTCCTTTGCTCTGAAGTAAAATAAATCTTCATATTACACATTGAAAATAATTTGATCTAAGAAATGTATGTTCAAGTCCATGCTGTTAAATTAAAATTTTAGTTCTGTTTAGCTGTAAATGTATTTCACGTATATGCAATATGGTAAGTGTGTCTTAAATATTCCTTTTAACTTTAACACAAAGTTCATGCCACCTTTTTCCATTTTAACATGCACAATTTATAATATGAATATTGTGACGTACTGTTGTTAGAAATGAACCTTCCCTGGAACAGAGCACAACCAGCGGCAGAGAGTGTAATTACATGTTGGCAAAGTTTACATAGTCAGTTTCTATTATAAATACAAAAATGGGAACTTATGCGAAATCAGAGAGCAGTAACATAATAATTTAGTTATGTTACTGGTCGTGGAAGCAAAGATAGTGTACCAATAATCCAGAGAGCTGGGATTAATGAACCAGTAACGCAAGTTCAACTTCCATTATGACAGTTGGGGAATGAAAACACATTGTCAATAATATTAACCATGAACTACTAAACTGTTGTTAAAACTCATCTGATTCAGTAATCCCCTTTAAAGAAGGAAATCAATCCTCTGAGCCAAATGTAACTCCAGACCAATGCAGTGCAATTGAGTCATAAATGATTTGGCTATGTCCACTCCCCCTTTGCACCCAACGTCTCTGCCTTCTTGTACAATTTAATAAGCGTTATTGTAAGTGAGTGCCGCCTTCTGTGTAGGAACATTAACATAGGTGCAAAGGACATGGTCCTATTGTAGTCAACCTCCAAATATCTGATGCAAGTTTCCTTCTCCATATAGCATTACCCAATCTGTACATATCCAATTTGTTTGATGAATAAGGATGCAAGAAATTAAAATCATTGTTGCTGATATGATGATAAGTTAACAATTAGATTGATGTGGGTCAGGAATAATCCTGAGACAGACATTACAAGAATCCCTTTGTACAACTCCATCCTCACCCCAAATCCGATGCTCACAAATGTTCAACACAGTTATTGTTTTCTAACTTGCAACCACTTTATCTTTTCTCTCTATTCACCCTAAAGCCATAGTTTTAGCTTTTAATCTCTATTGTGAAGCTTTTGGAATTCTCAGTACAACTTGTTCTTGGACTTTCCAAAGCCCACTCTTGGAATTTTGATTCCCCAAAAATAGTTCACCAGCTTTGCAGTCTTGATTGCCACCTACTGAATCCTTGTTCCATAATTCTTATACAATTCATCCTGTCCTTCTACCTTCTATAGATTTCACCTCTTGGAATGGAGTCATAATAACCCAAATGATCAAAACTATTGAGGAATTACTAATACTTAGGTTTGGCACAACTTTTAGGTCTAAGTCGTGGCAAATCAAAACATTTGTAAAAAGTATTTCTTTCAAAGTTGCCAACATATTTGCATACTTTTTACTTTTGTTCGATGACTAGTGCACTGTTCTTCCAGTATTCCATCTTTTCAGAGTTCATGCTGAATGCATTCAATCACTGCCAAATTTCCAACTGGAGGCAATTAAGAAACATCACAAACTCTGTGTGAAGTGTTCTTTTTGATCTCTTGTGAAGCTGGATAGATCACCTATCCAAAGATTTGTAAACTTAATCCTTTTGTTATTACTCATTTGCATGCTGCTGATTGAGAGATTTGCAACTTGATAACATGGAAGTAACACTTGACTGTATTTGCTCAAACTGTAAGACATTATTAATCAATTCATTCGTATATGTTATAACACACCTCTAGAGAAGATGTGACTTGAATTCTGGCCACGAGGCAGGATCACTGCTAATGTGCCACAAGAACCCTTGCCTAAATTGTATGTAAGGGAAGCTGGGTGGACTTATACATGGAGGGAGAGTACTTAATTGAAGGTGCTGCCCACTGATGGGGAAATCCTCTCAGATGGGGACAAGAGAATGTCTGACATTAATAATAATAATTAATAATCAGTAATATGATATTAGTAAGACTATTCCAACCTCATCTGTACGGCAGAAGGTACAGAGGTTTGAACACACCACCAGGTTCTTCATCTCTGCTGTTATTAGACTGCTGAATGGATCCCTCTAATTTCAAACCTAATGGTGATCTTGCTTTTGTGCACTTCCTCTGCAGTCATAACCTTTTGTATGCCTCACTCTGTCTCAGCACCTTATGAGCTGTATGTCCTTGTTTTTTATGATCTGCCTGTACTGCTTGCAAAACAAGGTTATAGTCCAACAGGTTTATTTGGAAGCACTAGCTTTCAAAGCTCTGCTGTTTCTTCAAGTGGTTGAAGCAGCGCTTTGAAAGCTAGTGTTTCCAAATAAACCTGTTGGACTATAACCTGGTGTTGTGTAACTTTGTGCGCCTCAGTCCAACACTGGTTCCTCCAAATCATGCTTGCAAAACAAAACCTTTCACTGTACTTGGATACATGTGACAACAATAAATCAAATCAATTCATTTCAGGGCAGGACAAGTTATTCTCAAAGTCCTGGACAACTCTTGTCTCTCAGTTAGAAGATTATTATCTCATTGCAGTTTGTGGGGTTATGTTGTGCAGCAGTTGCTTCCCTCCTCTCTGTGACAATAGGGACCGCAATATAGAAGTGCTTCATTAATTGTGAATTGCTTTGACCAATCCTGAGGTTGTGAATGGTGCTTTTAAAGAAAAACAAAGGCTTGAATTTATGTTTTGCCTTTATAAATCCAAGTCTTTAAGCCTAGCAAGTTGTACTTTTAAGATATGTTTAGAGAGGCTGATGTAGCAATCTGTAAATGAGAGGGTTCAATCAATTAATTGAGGGTTATAATTGGAGAAATAGGAATGTCAAATCAAAAGTTGTAGAAGCCAGAAGGATCGTGCTCAAGTCCCACCTGCTCCAGAGGCGTGTAATAACATCTCTGAGCAGGCAGGTTAGAAAATATTTACAAAATATCTCAAAACTTTTAGAAAATCATTGCAATCACCAGCATTCTGCACACTCCTTGTAAGATTTTCTTTGTGGATCCTCTTTCACTCTTGAGCTGAACTTTCAGATCCCATATCTTCTCCATAGCTGGCTTTCCCACTTACACCTCTTAAAACCATCCATTTCTCCCTTTGTGTTTATCGGTTCTCGAAGTTATCTATGCTTCAAACCTGTTTGTGGCCCCTGAATTGAGCTATGAAGCATCTAACATCTCTTAGCAGGCTGGCTGCAGTCCAATCCATGCTACTGGACTTGTAGGTTTATGGAGTGTTTTATGTGAACGCCACTGCACTTGTGAAAGAAGATCTTAAGTGAGCCAACAAGCTTCTGTTTAGAGTATATTTGTCTATTAACAAAACAGATTTATTTAACTGGAAACCGTGAACACCTGCGTTTAGTCTGTTTTGTGCAGACTGTTGATGACCTTGATCAGAGAGCCTTAATATTTATAGGTGAGGAAACCATGCAAAAGAATTTTGCGGTTTTATAAAATGTTCCAAGCCAGATTGTTGCTTCATTTTCAAATCAGTTTGTTTAAACCTGATCCATATCCTCTTCCTTCCAGTCTTAAGCAGCAGTGTCTCTCTTTCTGTTGTTCCTACCCTGTAATCTTGCCAGCAGCACATTTAAAAACGCAAAAGTAAAGCTACCATAGTCTTACCCGACTATAGGTTTGCTCTCTTGTTAGAGAGGGACAATTAGAGGGTGGTTTAACCCAAGGGTCACCAGGCCTCAGCTGAGGGAAGATGTTGAGAAGGAGAATTCTTCATAGTAACCTTAATCAGTGCAGGAATTGAACCCACACTGTTGGCATCACTCTGCACTGTAGACCAGCCGTCCAGCCAACTGAGCTAAACTTGTTTAGCAACTCATGTATCGTTATGAGTAACTTTATTGCAAGATTGCTAAATAAAGCAGTCTCACACCTCTTTGGGGCATCTGGCATATTGTGTACCGTTCTGGTCCCCTTGGAAGGTTGTTCTTGCCATTGAGACTGGAGCAGGGGTTCACCAGATCAAATGCTGGGATGGTATGACTATTCTTTGATCAGACTGGGCTTTTATTCTCTTGATTTAGAAGAATGGGAGGCAATCTCATAGAAACCTACATTTTTGAAGGGGTAACCAGAATAGATGCAGAAAATATGTTTCTCCAGACCATGGAGAACTGGAACCGAGGAACAGTTTCAGAATAAGCAGTAGACCATTTAGGAATGGGATGAGGAACTCCTTCACTCAGCAGATGGTGAATCTTTGGAATTATCTAACCCACTTGGCTGTAAAAGCTCCATTAAGTAACTTTGAGACATAGATTAGTCACGTAGGAGAAAGTGAGGGCTCCAACTCAGCACCGCCCTCTTGATCTGTCTTACCTGTGCATCATCTTTCCCACCTATCCGCTCCGACCTATCATTATCAACGTCCCCACCTCCATCAACCAATCGCATTCCTAGCTACTTCGCCCCCCCAAGCCCACCACCTTCCATTTATCTATCAGCCCCCTTGGGCCTCCCCCACATTCCTGATGAAGAGCTTATGCTCAAAACATCAACTCTCCTGCTCCTCAGATGCTGCCTGTGCTTTTCCAGCACCACATGTTTTGACTCGGATTTGTAGTTACTAACAACGTTGAGATGGTAGCGGTGTTGAGGTAGATAATCAGCCATGATTTGGAATGGCAGAACAGACCTGAGATGACTGACCTACTCCTTATAAGATGTATCCCTGGGTGGATAAAGTCTCAATTCAATATGGATAATTGGAGCAAATCTTTATAACTCACTGGTTAATCCTGGTTAAATTGATTAAAGAATGTAGAAACCTTGGAGAAGATGCAGAGGGAATATAGAGCAGGGAAGACCAGGAACTTCAGTCTTGTGGCAAGATTCAAAGAGCCAGGATTGTTCTCCTTACAGCAGGGGTTAAAGGGAGAGTGTTAATGGAAGTTCACAATATCACCTTGGGTTTTGATGGTCAGAGAGCAACTGTTTTAATTGGCAAGAGTGGAAGTGAGTTGTGGATACACATTAAAGATAATCGGCAAAAAGAATCCAGGGAACTTATGCTTAAGAGTGTTGGCTGAAAGGATGGGAAAATTGCTATCACTCTTCCAAAAAGGAACTGGCTGAGTAGTTAAGATGACTTTTTCAGGCCTCTAGCATGTATCATCCCCATGCATTCATTCTGTCATCCAACCACACTTAAGTCAACTCCTCTTTTTGCTGCCCTCCACTTTATCCCCTATAAGAGAGGGTTAATAAGTACCAAGTACTGTTCACCGTACATTAATACTAGGTAATTGCTATCCTACTAAGAGAGAACCTAGCCATCTCCCTTTGATATTCAGTAGCTTTACCATCATTGAATGCTCATCCATTAACATCCTCAGAATTTACCAGAAACTAAACAGGATGGCCACAACAAGTACTATCACGACAAGAGCACTTCAGATGGTAGGAATTCAATGGCAAGTAACTCATTTTCCTGTCTCCCCAGTTTCTAACCACCATTTACAAGGCTACTATAATAGAAAACTCTCATTTGTCAGGATGGGTGCAGCTCCAACAATACTCAACAAAACTCATCATCATCTAGGACTGAAATTGCGGGAGAAACTCAGCAGATCTGGCAGCATTTGTGGACAGGAAAGAGTTTTTGAAGAGGATAACCGTACTCAGTTAATTTAGCTTTCTCTCCACAGATATTGCCTGACCTGCTGAGTATTTCCAGCAAGTTCAATTTTTGTTTTAAGGTTTCCAGCATCAGCAGTTCTTGGTTTTATCGTCTAAGACAGAGCAGCCTACTTGATTGGTACCACGTCCACCACCTTCAATCTTCACTCCCATCACTACTAATGCACATTGACAGCACATTCACAAGATTCACTTTATTAACAGATCGGCTCCTTTAACAGCACCTTCCAAACCCATGACCTCTGCCACCCAGAAGAGTAAGGGCAACAGATACGTAGGAACACCACCACCTTCGAGTTCCATTCCAAACCATCCTGACTTGAAACTAATCACTTTTTTTTCCACTGTCACTGGGTCAAAATGCTGCAGGTCCCTCCCTAACAGCATTGTGGGTCTGCCTACACCAGATTGTCTGCAGCCTTGCAAGGCAGCAGCTCTCTCCCACCTTCTCAAGGGCAATTAGAGAGGGGCAACAACACCCATACCCCAGAAACTATTTTAGATCGAGATCTCTGTAACTTTTAATGTCCAATCAAACTGGCTAAAATATTGATATTTTCTTTTCTAAATGTCAGTTTTACTTCTCTTTGCTCTTAGAATTTCAAGCAATCCCAACTTCTTCATTTGTCTTGTGGTTTATCTATGAAATTTTAACCATGCAGCTAATGCGACAGCAGGCATGACAGCAGACCTTCAGGTAGGGGCAGTTGCAGGCAGCAGGATTGTGGGAAAAGAACAGGACAGTGGGGCTAATTAGATATCCCTCTCTCCCTCTGACTCTCTTGCGATCACTCTCTCTGATTCTCTCCCCCTCCCTCTCTCTCTGTGACTCTCTCTCAAACTCTCTCCCCAACCCCTCATGACAGCCATTTCTGCCGGGTAAAATGTCTCTGGCTATGCCTCTCCTGATCTGGTCCACCTCTATCAAGTCACCTGTCATCTTTCTTCACTCCAGGGCTATTTTAGCCAGTTTGGCGGAGAAAGGCCCGAGGTCCCTCAACCTTTCTCCAGGCAGCATCCTGGTAAATCTCCTCTGTACCCTCTCTAAAGCTTCCACATCCTGCCTATAAAGAGGCAAACAGAGCTGAACACAGTATTCCATGTGTGGTCTAATCAGGGCTTTACAGAGCTACAGCATAACCTCGTGGGTCTTAAACTCCATTCCCCTGCTAATGAAAGTCAACACACCATATGCCGCCTTAACAACCCTATTAACTTGGGTGGCAACTTTGAGGGATCTGTGGATGTAGGCCCCAGCGTCCTTCTGTTCCTCCAAACTGCCAAGAACCCTTTCTTTAACACTGTACTCTGCATTCAAATTTGACCCTCCAAAATGAATCTCTTCACACTTTTCCAGGTTGAACCATCTGCCACCTCTCAGCCCAGCTCTGTATCCTGTCAATGTCCCAATGCAACCTACAACAGCCCTCCACACTATCCACAACTCCACCAACCTTCATGTCATCGCCAAACTTACTCACCCTTCCATTTCCTCATTTTTAAAACAAATCATAAAAGAGCATAGGTCCCAGAACAGATCCCTGTGGAACACCACTGGTCACTGAGCTCCAGGCTGAATACTTTCCATCTACAACCACCTTCTGTCTTCTTTGGGCCAGCCAGTTTTGTATCCAGAGAACCAAATTTCCCTGTATCCCAGGCCTCCTTACTTTCTGAATGAGTCTACTATGGGGGACCTTATCAAATGCCTTGCTAAAATCCATATACACCACATCCACTACTCTACCTCCTTCAATGTGTTTTGTTACATCCTCAAAGAATTCAATAAGACTAGTGAGGCATGACCTGCCCCCTCAAAGCCATGCTGACTATCTCTAATTAAACTATGGTTTTCTAAGTAATCATAAGTCCTGTCTGTCAGAATCCACTCCAGTAATTTGCTCACGACCAATGTAAGACTGAATAGTCTGTAATTCCCAAGATTATCCCTATTCCTTTTCTTGAACAAGGGAATAACATTTGCCACCTTCCAGTCATCTGATACTACTCCAATGGACCGTGAGAACGCAAAGATCATTGCCAAAGGCACAGCAATCTCTTTCCTCACTTCCCATAGTAACCTTGGGTGTATCCCATCAGGCCCAGGGGACTTATCTATCCTCATGTTTTTCAAAAGTTTCAGTAGGTCATCCTCCTTAATAGGGTTTGTTTCATACACTTGTAGATTGGGGGGAATACTTTGCAGTACAAGCACACTTGCAAACATACAGGGGAAAGAAGATCAAATTAGAAAAGATAAAAGGATTGAGTATTGCTAAAAAGATACTGTGTTGAAATTTTTTGCCTTAAGCTCATCAGGCCAATTTGCAAGAAGTACCAATTCAAAGGGAAAACAACTTTATCCTACATGAAAGGAGTGAGCTGATTGGTTGGCAAGTGATTGAGATGTTGTTATTGAGAATACACCCATATCGCTCCGCTTTGTGAGGATGTTATTAAAGTGGAAAGGGTGCAGAAAAGGTTTACCAGGATATTATTGTGACTGGAGGACTTCAGTTTTAAGGAGAGGTTAGATTGGCTGGGACTTTTCACTGGAGCATATGAGGTTGAGAGTTGACCTTAGAGGTTAGCGAGTTTTGAGAAGATTTGTAGCTCAGGTTGAAGTTCTCAATGTAAGTTTGCTCGCTGAGCTGGAAGGTTCATTTTCAGACGTTTCATCACCATACTAGGTAGCATCATAAGTGAGTCTCTGGATGCAGCACTGGTGGCATGGCCCGCTTTCTATTTGTGTTTAGGTTTTGTTTGATTGGTGACGTCATTTCCCATGGTGGCGACTCAGACCTCTTGGCATCATGGTAGCCCACAAACCCACCAACTCTAAAACAGCAGCTAATGAACTTGAAAGACCCTAAACAGAAAACAAGCAAAACCAATGTCATTTACAAAATACCTTGCAAGAACTGTGACAAACAGGCAGAAAGCTAGCCACCATGATTCAGAACATCAACTAGGCACAAAAAGACATGGTCCACTCTCACTCGTATCCTTACATACAGATGAGGAAAGACACCAATTCAACTGGGACAACACATCCATCCCAGGACAAGCCAAACAGAGACACGTACAAGAATTCCTAGAAGCATGGCATTCCAACCAGAACTCAATCAACGAACACATTGACTTGGATCCCATTTACCACCCCTTGAGAAAAAGAACAGGAAGTGACATAACTGGAAATGACATCACCAACTCAAGGAAACCTGAACACACAAATAGGACATGCCACCAGTCCTTCATCAGGCGGCTCACCGATGATGTTACCTAGTATGGTGACGAAACGTCTGAAAGTGAACCTTCCAGCTCAGCGAGCAAACGTACATCCAGACCCTTGTAGAGATTTTATAAAATCATGAGCATAGATAAGGTGAATAGCAAATATCTTTTCCCCAGGGTAGGGGAGTTCAAATCTAAAGGGCATAGGTTAAGGTGTGACAGGAAAGATTTCTTAGGGGCCTGAGCAGCAACTTGTTCCACACAGGGTGGTGCTTATATAGAATGAATTGCCACAGGAAATGGTGGATGTGGGTACAGTTGCAACATTTGAAAGATATTTGGACAGGTGCATGAATAGGCAAGGTTTAGAGGGAAACGAGCCAAATGCATGCAAACGGGACTAGTTTAATTTGAGAAACTTGGTACGCATTGACAAGTTGGAACAAAGGGTCTGTTTTTGTGCTATATGACTTTGTGTCTCCAAGACTGATTCAAATATCTCTCTCAGAAATTCAAGTTTAGGCATGTTGGACTGAATAGCCAGCATCTGCACTGTATAATTTGTTACAGACAGATTGCAAGGCTTAAAACAAAGGATTAAGAGACGCTAAAATGAAACGAAGAACTGCGGATGCTTGAAATCTGAAACAAATAGAAACCAAAATTGTTTCTTAAACTCAGCATCTGTCAAGAGGAAAACAGTTAATGTTTCAAGCCTGGTGACCGTCCTTCAGAACTTTCTGAAGAAGGGTTGCTAGACTCATTTTCACATACAGATTTAGTCAGACCTGCTGCATTTGTCCAATAATTTGTTTTTGTTTGTAGATTAAAAGATAGTTGAGTTCAATACTTAATCATGTGAGGAAGTCTCCTTGGGCGTGGGTGATAAAGCAGGTATTATCCAGAGGGAAACAGTAAAACAGCTATCTTTCCCAGTGGAAAATCATTAATACACCTTAAATCATGGAATTAACTTTAAATGCTATTGTAAAGAGTTTTTAGTGCAGAAAAACATCCCTAGCAGGTTATGATGCAATAGTTAGCATTTCAGCCCCCTCAAGATGTGTATTGGGTGTTCATTATCTGGCTAACATTAACTACTGAGAGATGTCTAAAAGGTTATTAAGTCCAGTCATACGATAATGGCTGCCATCTTTGTATATAAAGTCACCATAGTCCTAGAGGACCGTAGGGCTACTGTCTCAGAGAGAGAAGACTGGTGGTGAGTATAACCTGAGGGTCAGCACACCTCAGGCAAGGGTCAAGGTCAAGAAGGAAAGATTTTCATGGTGAATTTAGCCAGAGGGAATTGTACCTGAGATGTTGGCATTACAAACCAAGTGTCCAGCTAACTGAGCTAATCAAGTGCCCCCACTCCCATATCCCAGTATGTATCAATATACATTAAAGTTGTTTGGTTAATCTGTTCTTGACTAATTCTGTGCAAAATGATGTAATTGGTATTTTTTCTTTCACTTGCAGAGCAGAAACAGCTTGCAGCACAGCAGATTGAAGATGCTTGGGAAGGAAGGTAGCCCAAGAAATTAAAGTGAATTGGACAGCAGAAATCAGCAGTGTTCTCTTCACTCTGACCTCCTCAGTATGAAAGTACCAGAGCCTATCGCACTGAGAGGAGGCTTGAATGCAATGCGTGCTTTAAGACATAATGCTTTGTGTTGCATTATCTGCACAGGGGAGATGTTTGAAAGCCTGTGAGAAGAACTGCGCAGCTTATAATAGAAAGTCAGCTTGCAAGACCTGCAAGATGTGTGTATTTTTGGTGAAGTCACTGTACTACCATGTGCTGACGATTCTTTTAAGTCTGTTTTTAAGGCTCTTTCTCTTCTTTAACTTATCGAACAACTAATGTAGACCCTTGGACACCAGCTAACAGATTCTTAAGTATTTTAAGCAGTAACTTTTATTCCAGTTCCTTGTGTGTTTTTGTTACACTAATTTAGTCAGTGCGGATTGATATTTTGAATCTGACAGCTGGAACTCCTTAAGGAGGAGTTGAATGGGAAGAGTTGCAGAATGTCTCTGGTTTGCTGGGCCAATTGGCCTTCCTAACTGGCAATTCTGAGAGCGCTTGGAATATTTTCCCTGTTTCCTTACCTTCTGTTTGGATGCTGCAGACAATATCTTGTCTTTATGCGGCATTGGGAAGTTTGTGATTTCTCCTCCTGGTTTCACCTACCTTCTATCCCGAATGTGGAATGATCCCAAATCTGTGGGGTACAGTCAGCAGTGATCCCTAAATCTATTCATATATCTCTACTGCCTGCCACCTTTATCTGCCTTTAGTCAATAGTTTAAAGTTTTAAATCTTTTTAATCGACTTCTTCAGGGATGTTGTGACACACCTCTGGAGCAGGTAGGTCTTGAACCTGGACTTCCTATTCCAGAGGTGAGAACATTAACACTGCACCATTTGCACTCACTTAAGGTTTCATATTTAAACAGTAAAGGCAGCTCATCTGATTGCAGTTGATTGGAAAATCTAGACTTCTAAAAGCACTCCTGATGTGTATCATTTTCACTTGGAATTTACATGCCTGGCTTCAACAAACTGTACAAAAAGACAAGTTACTTGGGTTATCTTTGGAAATTAACAATATTGGAGTTTTTGGTCAACAGTAATTTGGAAGCGACTCAATGTGATATAATCTTAAAGAATCTTGACACAAAAGCATTAAGTTTTGAAAGCTTTTAGCGATGACATTGTGGGGACGTTCAGCATTTATGATAACATGATGCAGCAGCTAAACAGTGAGGACTGAGACAGTACTACCAGTTGAGTTGCTGAGATATGAATCTTGAACATTTCCTTCCTCTTCCTCCTCAGCCATTCCAATAAAATAACAAACAAGGAGTTGTGAAAGGTGCGATATAAATGCTCGTCATTAATTTGATTCATACTGCTTAATTACATTTTGGGATATTAATGCATAACTGAATAGTTTAATAATAGAATTAGACCATAACATAAAGGGAATTCCCCAAACCAGTATTCCCTCGTAAAACCAAAGTCCTTGTTGACATTCACTGATCTCTTCTACTAACTTACTTTCCTTTTTATTACACAGTGTGAGGGCCCTTATGGTGCGATGGTAAGTGCCCTTTCCTCTGATCCAGGAGACCTGGGTTTCAACTCCCACTTGCTCCAGATATATGTGGTAACAGCTTTGATCAGGCTGATTAAAAATTATCTACAGAGAGATGCCACATACAGTTTATTTGTCGCATTGTAGGGAATCACCCAAGTAATTTGCAGAATTGGGATCAAAAGCTTGAGTTGATAATACTTTGAATTTGTGGTACACGCTCAAGGCCATTTTTGTACAGTGACCGAGTAAGTCAATTTAGTTATTGCTGTGAGATTTATTTTTATAATCCGTATTTCTCTGTGATTCTGTGTACTTTACTGTGAAACTCTAAACAAAGTGTCCTAGGGAATAGTGTGTTGCTGAAGACAAATCTAGTCATTATTAAGTTAGTGATGCGAGAACCCAAAGAGACTTCTGTGTGTTTTTAGTATCTTCACTGGATCATCAGCTCAATACTAAATTTAAATTTCAGTCCCTAATTTGTAAGATGAATTGCTGACTGTAAAATCTGGGGTGTTCTTAAGGTGCCCTTAAATTAAATATACCTATTTGTAATTGTTTTTATTGTCATCTACCTCCTTTCTCATTGTAAAAACGGTAACATGTCGTAATATACAATTCAATACAGCACAGGGACAGGCCCTTTGGCCCACTGAGCCTGCACAGATTCCTATTCCTTATTTACACCCGGTACTTATTGACTATGCACGGTTTCTCTTCCTCTGTTCACCTCCTGTTCATATGTACATCAAGATACACCTTAAACATTGATAATGTGCTTGATTCCACCACCTCCACTGGCAGTGCCTTCCAGGCACCCACCACCCTCTGTGTGAAACATTTTTCCCACACTTCTCCCCTAAACTTTCCCCCTCTGACCTTAAAACTGCTCTTTTGTAGTTGACCTTTCCATCCTTGGAAAAAGACTCTGACTATCCACCTTATCTATGTCGCTCATAATTTTGTAGACCTCTATCAGGCCACCCCCTCAGCCTCTGTCTTTCCAGTGAACACAATTGAGTTTATTTAACCTCTCCTCATACTAAAAACCCTCCAGACTAGGCAACATCCTGGTAAACCTTCCCTATACCCCCTCCAAAGTATTTGAGTCTTTCTGATAGTGTGGCGAATAGAAAAGTTATGTTACAGCTGGAACATAACATGCCAAAGTTTGTATTCAGTGCCTTGGCCAATGAAGGCAAACATGCTGTGTGCCTTCTTGACCATCTTATCCACCTGTGTTGCCATTTTCAGGGATCTGTGGTCCAGATCCCTCTCTATGTCAGTGCTCCTAAGAATTCTGCCATTTATTGTATAATTTGCACCTGAATTTGATCTTTCAAAATGCATCACCTTGCATTTGTCTGGATTGAACACCATCTGCCATTTCTCTTACCAAATCTATCTTTGTCCCGGCATTTCCTTTGACAGTCCTCACTATTTGCAACTCCATCTTTTGGGGTCATCCACAAGATTCCAAATCTGACTGCCTACGTTTTCCTGCCTTGGTCCCAAAGGACCATAGGGCTTCAGTGGGGAGAGACAACTCGTGTTGATTTAACGTGAGCGTCACTACATCTCAGGTGACCTCAGCTGGTGCAGGAATTGAACCCACGCTATTAGCATCATTCTGCATCGCAAACTTAGACAATCCCTTTTATATTCACTATACCTTTCTTGGAAAGCACATCTAGTTAGTTCTTGTGAAGTTATTTCTTCAATCTTCTTTCAATGGTATATTGTGGTAATTTGTTATATCACAATTCACATCCTTTTGTTGAAATTAAAAGGTTTCCTTTCTTTTTCTAACTTATTGTTTAAACTTGTCCCTCATCATATTTAAACTACTGGTCGCGCTTAGCAATTTGCCCAGAATTGACATTTCTAAAATGAAAGTTTCGAGCAAAGTGTTAATTTACTCAACCATCCATCTGAAGAAATTATCCGTGAAGCCTCAGCAGTTATGAGGAACAGAGATCTGTGCAAACACTTCAGAGATTTATAACCCATTTTCTTAAATTTTGAAAGCAACTTCTGTAAATGTTTGTCTTTTTTAAGTAAAGCAAAAATCACAATAAACACAGCATTTTTGTTCATTTTACAAAATTTGAAATCTACTTTTTGTAATAATCATAACTATCAATCATACAACTAATGCCAGGAGCACCCCTGAGACTGATGTGTCAGCCTGATGAAGCTACAGACATTGGAAGCAGCACGTGGCAGTGTTAAGAGACCTATAACCAACCGGGTCAATTGTAATCTTTGCCATCCTGCCACATGCAGTTGTGAATGGTGGTGAACGATTAAACCGTAAACTGGAGGAGGAGGTAGCAACACTAGTCTCAATGGGGAAGTCCAGCACATCTTGAAGGTCTCAACAAGAAGAATCCTGCTCAAAATGCTGAATACATTTCTGAGTGATCAAACCCAGTCTCCTGTTAATCTTGCCCACTGATTACTAGCCCAGCTCAGCACACCACCCCAATGATGCTGGAGTAAGTTTGTTTCTCTTAGAAGCATCTTCGAATTCCTACATGCAGGAGGCCATTCAACCCATTGAGTCTGCACCAACCCTGCAAAGAGAATCCCATCCAGACCCACGCCCTATTTCCATAAATAGGACTATGGAAATCATCTTTGGACTATGGGAGGTAACAGGAGAACCTGACAGAAACCCAGTTTGACACACGGAGAACGTGCAAACTCCACAACAAACAGGCACTCCACTCCAGGCTGGATTAGAATCTGGGTCCCTGGCGCTGTGAGGCAGCAATACTAACCACCGTGCTGCCCTGCGGTACTTCGGTGTGAAGTTTCCAGTCAGTGGCAACTGGGCGACAAGATTTCATGTGGATCCATGGCTACCAGAAATTTGAGACTGCCAAAGTCTGGGAATAGCAGGAGAGGAAATGATCATCCAACCATCATCAGCTGCATCTGGACTTAAACATTTGTGGAACCAGAAGACCAAGACACATTTGCGCTCTCATCTTACAGTTGTCTGTTACTTTATTAACCCTTCCTCTGAGATAGAGAGGTGTTAAGTATGTGATGCAGGTAAAGCATTTATCCTTCGAGTGAGCTGAGGTGTGGTGATGGAAATTTAAATTAAATTCCCTACAGTATGGCAACAGACCCTTCAGCCTAACGACTCCACACTGACCCTCCAAAGAGTAACCCACTCACACCCAATCTCCTACTCTATATTTACCCCTGACTAATGCACCTAACACTATGGGCACGTTAGCATGGCCAATTCACCTGACCTGCACATTTTTGGAGGGTGATTGGAGGATGAGCTGATCTCCAGGTCACCACCTGTTCTTTCTGGAGTTGCACAATCCCCATTCAGAGGAATGGGTTCTGTTGTTCTCTTACAGTCTACCTTGTTATTGAAGGTCCCAGGATGTATCTGCCAACTTGTTTGCAGGGAGCCTGGTTAATTATTGCCTATGTCCAATCTGTCCAAAATTTACCAGACTCCTGGAAATCCTTTCGCCCGCCTGCCTAAAGAGATCCCCAGCCGTAGCAAGGCTGAGAGAGATGTGTGTTCAATGGGGAATCAAGAATTACAGAGAAAGGGGAGGAAAATGGACGGGAGGAAAATGGACAGGAGGAATGTTGGATCGGCCACGATCCTACCAAATGGTGGAGCAGGCTCATGGGGCTAAGTTCCTGTTTCTTGTGGTCTGATGACACTTAACAGAAGGAGAAAGTGAGGTCTGCAGATGCTGGAGATCAGAGCTGAAAATGTGTTGCTGGAAAAGCGCAGCAGATCAGGCAGCATCCAGGGAACAGGAGAATCGACGTTTCGGGCATAAGCCCTTCTTCAGGAATGAGGAAAGTTTGTCCAGCAGGCTAAGATAAAAGGTAGGGAGGAGGGACTTGGGGGAGGGGCGTCGGAAATGTGATAGGTGGAAAGAGGTCAAGATGGGGGTGATAGGTCAGACTGGGGTGGGGGCGGAGAGGTCAGGAAGAAGATTGCAGGTTAGGAAGGCGGTGCTGAATTCGATGGATTTGACTGAGACAAGGTGGGGGGAGGGGAAATGAGGAAACTGGTGAAATCCGAGTTCATCCCTTGTGGTTGGAGGGTTCCTAGGCGGAAGATGAGGCGCTCTTCCTCCAACCGTCGTTTTGTTGTGGTCTGGCGATGGAGGAGTCCAAAGACCTGCATACCCTTGGTGGAGTGGGAGGGGGAGTTGAAGTGTTGAGCCACAGGGTGGTTGGGTTGGTTGGTCCGGGTGTCCCAGAGGTGTTCTCCGCAAGTACTTGCAGAGCGGTCTGGCTACTTGCGGAGCGTTTCAGAGAACACAAGGGATGAACTCGGATTTCACCAGTTTCCTCATTTCCCCTCCCCCCACCTTGTCTCAGTCAAATCCATCGAATTCAGCACCGCCTTCCTAACCTGCAACCATCTTCCTGACCTCTCCGCCCCCACCCCAGTCTGACCTATCACCCCCACCTTGACCTCTTTCCACCTATCACATTTCCGACGCCCCTCCCCCAAGTCCCTCCTCCCTACCTTTTATCTTAGCCTGCTGGACAAACTTTCCTCACTCCTTATGCCCGAAACGTCGATTCTCCTGTTCCCTAGATGCGCTCGACACTTAACAGAAGCCTGCACACCATGGTTCCAGCTGACCATGGAACAGTCTTTTATGCAAACAATGATCGTTAATGATTAGTCTTTACACGGATTGAGGAGAGGGTAAAAGGCCATTTGGCCCTTTTAAAATCTGCTGTCACATTCAATAAGATGGTCGCTGCTCTGTTTCCTGCACTCCTTGCAATAACCCAAGACTCCCTGGCCTACTAAATGTCTGCCTTACCCTGTTATAGGTAAGTTAGAGAGGTTTCACAAGAGACTTACCAGGATGGTGCTGGGTATAGAAGGTTAAAGTTAAAAGAAGGGCTGAATAAGCTCAGACTTGTTTTCTCACTGGAGTGTAGGAGGTTGAGAGGTGACTTTATAGATCTCTATAAAATCATGAGTGGTATAAACAGGGATAATGGTGGTGTCTTTTCCCTAGTATGGGGAATTTCAAGACTAAACATATTTTTAATGTGAGAGGAGAGAGATTTAAAAAGTTTGCATGTGGAATGAACTTTCTGAGGAAATGATGGATGCAACGTTTAAAAGATACTTAAATAAGTACATAAATAGGAAAGGTTTGAGGGATATGGGCCAGGAGCAGGCAGCTGGGATTAGTGTAGTTTGGGATTATGTTGGGCATGGATTGGTTGGACCGAAGGGTCTGATTCTGTGCTGTATGACTCTATTAAATAAATTTAAAGATATAGCCTTCTCTACCTGCTAGGGAAGAGAATTCCACACTCCGGTGATCCCCGTGGAAAACATTTATTTGGGAACGCGTACCAGGAGACTGCAGAGTTAAGGTCAAGGGCTCAGAGTGCACAAAGAGCTGGATAATTCTCCCATTTCCACTCACCAACCTGCCCCATGTCTGGCTGGTGAGCCACCTTGAACGTATAGAGTAGTAATGGAAGCAAGTCATCCTCAGATCTGAGGGGTTGCCTGTGAGGCAGAAGACTTTTGGTATTCAGCAACACCAGTAACCTGCTGGTTAACCAACAGTTGCAGAAAACCGTCTAAGTTTCCCCCCACATCCCCATGAGCCATACCTATGGCAGAATGTGCAAATTCAGCATCAGACTATTTAGTTACCTCAGGCTTCTATGACGTTGGAGTGGGATGTAAATCAACCTCGATGCCAAGGGACAGCCTAAGCAGAAGGAGGCTGAGGAATGCAGGATACAGAATTCTTGAAACACTGGTCCCTGAGCAAATGACCTGGACCCAGAAATAGTCATGCAAAAATATTGGAGATTGATGGGATCATCTCCAAGGTCTTGGGACGGAGTGAGATGTAATCAGCCATTTATCCAAGTTTGAAGAAATAGAATCAGTGCACCAGAATAGTCTTGCAGCCACCTGGCTCCTAAAGTCTGAATCTTTGTTTCACATTTCTCCTTCAAAACACTCCCTCAAACCTGCCTGTCACCTTTCCTAAACTCTCCTTCACCTGGCTCAATATTAAATATTGTCCGATAAAAGCCTCTTCACAAGCACCTGTAAGCTTTTCACTGCCTTAAGGATGCCAGTGCTGCACACATCTTGTGAGTTATGAAACCTATTGGCACTGATGTGGAAACCCATACAAATGTTAAGTACACAGTCAGTGACACCTTCCATTAAGTTCCAAAGGTTACCATCTACTGTAGAAGAACAGACACAATCAACGTAAGAGTGTTGACCACTGAAACCAGGAACTACTTACATTATGGGGAAATTAATATTTAGACAGCAATATTGGCAGGGAGAGTTATCACAAAAGAAAGAGAGGGACAAGTGTTCTGGAGTAATAGGGAATAGTTTGAACTGTTTTTCTTTGGACTGGAAGCAAGTTTACAGTGGAACTCCTCATCCTAATGACACTCTCTTAAATCTTGGTGTAAACATTTATGGGTGATACAAAACCTGTAATTATTGTGAATTGTGAGGATGGCAATGTTCAGGCTGCTGGAATAGTGATCCGATGAAGTCCATTGCAGAGAAGTGTAGATTAATTTGTTTTGATAGAATAGAACGCAGAGACAAAACATAAAGGATCCAATTTAAAAGACAAAGCAGGAGCTGAGGGAGTTTGGGTGTAAACACGTACAAATCATTGAGGGTAGCTGGAAGGTTAAAAGAGCAGTAAATAAAGCCCGCGCACTCCAAGGCTTTTTCAAAAGGGATGTAAGTTTGAGAAGTTGCTTTACTCTGGGAAGAGTCAAAACCATGAGAGGCTTGGACAGAAGTGATAGGGAGAAACTTCTTGCCAGTGGAATGATCAAGAAACCGAGCAAAAGAAGCAAATGGTCACAAAGGAGCAACCTTTTCACACAGTGCGTGGGTATGGTCTGGTATGCCCAGCTGCCTAATGTGTTGGAGGCAGGTTGAATCGAGGCTTTGAAGAGAAAGATTCCTCCCAGTAGGCCAGTCTAGAACCAGGGAGAGTTAATAAGACGGTGATCCTTTAAGACAGTGCGGTGGCTCAGCGGTTGGCACTGCTGTCTCAAAGCGCCAGAGACCCGGGTTCAATTCCACCCTCGGGCGACTGTCTGTGTGGAATTTGCACATTCTCCCCGTGTCTGCGTGAGTTTCCTCCGGGTGCTTCGGTTTCCCCTCTCTGTCCAAAGGTTAGGATGAATTGGCCATGCTGAATTGCCCATAGTGTTCAGCGAAGTGCAGGCTAGGTGGGAACTGTGGGGTTACAGGGATAGGGTAGAGGGATTGTCTGGGTAGGGTGGTCTTTGGAGGATCGGTGCAGATGCAATGGGCCGAATGGCCTACTTCAGCACTGTAGGGATTCTGTGATTTAGAATGAAGAATTTCTTCGATGAGAGGCTGGTGAATATGGAATCCTACAGCATAGAGAGCAGGGCAGGCTCACTCAATGAGTAGGTTCGAGACGGAGATAACAAGGGATAAGGGGATCATGCAGAAAAAAATGACTTTGGGGTAGAAAATCAGCCATCATTGCAGAACGGGCTGGAGGGCCTGAATGGCCACTCCTGCTCCTGTTTCCTATGTTCCTTATCTGAAAGGAGAGAATGGACAGCCATGGGTAGAAGGCAGGGGAGTGGTGCAAACTGAGTTGTTCTGTTGAAGCGCTAGCACACAAAGAACGGGCGAAGGGTCTCCTCCAGCTCAGAAACCACTCTGTGAAAAGTGGAAGCCATTTGCGGCAATGACAGATGCACTCTGTCCAGATGCAGACAGTCCCTGAATGCATTTTTGTGAGAGCCTTTTCTCATTATGGGACAGAGAGCTCTGGAAGAGGATTTCTGAGCACAAAAACTGTCTGATTAAAGTCCCAGCACTTTGACAGTCTTTCTGCTTTGCAGGTTCCCTAAGCATTGCTGATATCTCTGACCTTAGCAGTGTTTGTCTGAAATTAAGTACAGCATTGACTTCTAAAGAGACAGCAGGAAATCATCGATCTGACTTAGTACTCCAGCCCAGGCAGTATAACACCAGCTCTGCGCCAGAGAATCTAACAGATTTATACTGAGTACCAAGCTCATTTCAGTTATTTTTTACTGCCTTAAAACTGCATTAATTACGAGTACCAGCAGCAGCAGGGACAGTGATCAGAGGCCACACATTCGAGGAATGTGAAGGGTCTGAGCAAGGGGGAGAAAGAATAATTGCGTATCGAGTTAAAACCATTTAGACTGCAGACGCTGATAAGGTGGTGGAAGCAAATTCAATCATAACTTTCAGAAAGAGAATTGATAAAGGGATAAGATTGCCAGATTATAGGGAATCATATGGGCCTTTGGACTGACTAGGTACGGTCTGTTAAAGAACGAATAGCCTCCTTTCTGTGCTGTACCATTCCAGATAAAATTGGTTACTTGAAGGAAATCTGTTTGCCCTGTACTGTTCATAACTATTGGATTTTTCCCAATCCATTTTCATCGATTCTGCCACTGAGGATGTGTCCAGGACAACTTGCCCAGTATGTTTTACTAAAATGCACTCCTGCGTGGACTCAACTGTTGCGTGAACTCAGGGCACCCAACTTTTAAGTGTTCGGCACACACTGAGTTGGTTCAAGAGTAGAATCTATTCATTTGCTTCATTTTACTGAAATTAGTGCAAATGTGAAGCAGTGCCAGAGAGGGGAAAAACCCCATTATGATTTGGAAATGAACATACTGATCACACTGAAGCACTGTTGTACAGGTCAGACCACCATGCATCACTCATAAGCTTCACTTGCATATCCTTCTAGGCTCACAGTAACTGTGCTGTCTCCGGGTTTCCAATGGGTTCTGTTCTGGAGTCCAATCACCTCGGAACCCAATCAGGATGATGGACTGCGTGCCGAAAATGTTCATACGTTGGATCTTTAACATTGCACCTCTATGGAATCATATTCCTACCTGCAAGTGTTTGCAAATCAGGCATTCAGAAACTGGGGACTGATCTCATAGCCATTTTGATGGCAGCCCATCCTGGGGTGGCCAAAGCTATACCAGAGCCACCCAACCCAGCTTCCCCACGTTATAAAGGGGAACATCAAGTCAACATCAGGCACTGCATTCTGGATTTTAACTCGATACACAATTATCCTTTTATCCCCCTCACCCTGACCTTTCAGATTATTTTGCCATTTACCTTGAACATGTGGGCTCTGATCACTGACCCTGTCGCTGCCGTTACTCTCAATTCCTGATGAAGGGCTTATGCCCAAAATGTCGATTCTCCTGCTCCTCGGATGCTGCCTGACCTGCTGTGCTTTTCTAGCACCACACTCTCCACTGTAATCTCCAGCATCTGCAGTCCTCAATTTCTCCTTACAGCTAATTAAGTCAGAAATCACACAACCATCAAGATATAGTCCAACAGGTTTATTTGAAGTCACAAGGCTCTGAAAACCTGGTGTAGTGTGATTTCTGACTTTGTCCACCTCAGTCCAACACCGACACCATCACATCATGACTCCTAATTAATGCAGTTTTAAGACAGAAAAACACCTGAGAAGGGCTTTGGTGCTCATGATAGATCTGTTGGATTCTCTGGCGCAGAGCTGGTGTTCCGCTGCCTGGGCTGGGTTCCAGCACCACTAATCCAGACCCTCCTCTCATTTATCTCTCCACACTTCAGGCACTCTGCCTTTATTCCTGATTGAAGGGCTTTTGCCCGAAACGTCGATTTTTCTGCTCCTTGGATGCTGCCTGAACTGCTGTGCTTTTCCAGCACCACTAATCCAGAATCTGGTTTCCAGCATCTGCAGTCATTGTTTTTACCTACTAAATCAGATAGGTGCTTTCCTGCTCTCTCTTTAGGAATCAGTACTATACTTATATATTTCAGACAAATGCTGCTAAATTGCTTCAAAACCAAAAAGCCCACTATTCTAATCCCATTATCCAGCCATTTGGTTCATAATCATAATGTGAAAATACATATCTAAATACTTTTCAAGGGTAATGAAGGATTCTGCCTGATACACCAATACAGACAGAGTTCCAGGTTCCTAACACCCTCTAGCTGAATATTTTTCCCGCTCATCCCCACCCCCTTATAGCTGCACATGTCCCCCTGAAAGTCCCATTATTGTGCACCTTACTCCGAGTGCATGAGGTTGTTCTCTTCTCCCCTCGCTGTCATCCCGGATTCAATCTGACAGCATTATGAGCGGGCAGACTGAGCACTCAGTTCACACCCCTGTCTCTTTGTTGGCTACGTACCAGCTATGCCTGTCTCTTTGTTGACTACGTACTCCACCTCCTCCAAGACTTCCGTTTCCCCGGCCCCCAACGCCTCATCTTCCCCATGGATATCCAATCCCTCTACACCTCCATCCGCCATGACCAGGGACTCCAAGCGCTCCGTTTCTTCCTCTCCCGCCATCACCAACAGTACCCTTCCACCAGCACTCTCATTCGTCTGGCCGAACTGGTCTTCACCCATGACAATTTCTCCTTCGAATCCTCCCACTTCCTCCAGACCAAAGGGGTAGCCATGGGCCCCAGCTATGCCTATCTCTTTGTTGGCTACGTAGATTTTACTGCTCCTCGGATGCTGCCTGAACTGCTGTGCTTTTCCAGCACCACTCTAATCTACACACCGGTTTAAAGGCTGTTCAGCCCCTCTGCTGCTAGCACAGGTGGTTGTGTGGTAAATGACTCACGTAAAATGTACCCTATTGTTGGCCAACGCTGCAGGAATTAATTTCCAGGACTCTGCTGTTTGCAACTCTGGAGAAAGATCACAGGGCCGTGAATAGAAGATGCTGTTATTTTCTTTGAACCTGTCTCGCGACCAGATACAAGAGTGTCCATGTTTGAGGGAGAAAGCTGTTTGCTGGGAAATGGGTCTGCAAGCTTCCCGAGTGTGTCACCAGAATTGACATGGGGCATCACAGTGGCTTAGTGGTTTGCATGGCTGCCTCCCAGCGCCAGGGATCTGGGTTTCATTCCACCTTTGGGCAACTGTCCCTCTGTGTGGAGTTTGCACATTCTCCCTGTGTCCGTGTGGATTTTCTCCAGGTGCTCCAGTTTTCTCCCACAATGGATTGGCCACGAGAAATGCAGGGATACAGGTTGTGGGTGAGACGCTCTTTCGAGGAGCGGTGTGGACTCGAAGGGCTGAATGGCCTGTTTCCATACAGTCAGGATTCTATGATTCTGATGGGAGGGATATAGAGGCAGGTGACATGACAAAATCTCCAGGAGATTTTTTTATTCTGTTTTTTTTTCTGAAGGTTTTTAATCTAATTTGTGAAGACCAGGGCAGCAGCAGTGAATCAACAGAAACGGAGCCGAGATGGTGGGCTAGGAAAGAGCTTGTGATTTGGAAGAGTTGCTATTCTGGGAAATCAAAATCAATGGGCTGACTCAGTCCAAACCTGCCCCGTGATCTGGTGCCCTAGTGTCAATTTTCTAACGGTGTTATGTTCATAGTTTATCATCAAATTCACACCGGCAAACCCCAATTATGGTCAATGAGCTCAGGAGGACATGACTGTTGAAGTAGTGGTGTTATAATACAAACTGAAATGAGAAAGTGCTGGAGGAACTCAGCAGGTCTGGCAGCAATTGTGGATTGAGAAACAGTTAACCTTTGTGACTTCTTTGGAACCCCTTGTAATTTGTCTTTGTTTCTGTCGGTGTATCTCATCAACTAATAGCATTTTATAGCTCATTTTAGGGTTTTGGATTAGCAACGACAGAGTGAATTATTTTTATCCAAATAATGATCCAATGCCGTCTTGAACCTGCCTCCAGCACACTTCCAGGCAGTGCGTTCTGAAATACTCATTGGGGGAATAAAGATTTTCATCCCTTCACCCTTGCTCTTTTGCAGATCACTCTCAATCTATTCCCAGGTACTGCAGTCGAATATTGTAGTGATCCTGCCCATACACTCAGGATCCCTGGTTGTCTTACTGTGTAATCATTGAATACATCAGTAAAGGTATAGTCTCAGAGGACCATAAGACTTATCTCTCATTAGAGACAGAGACGACTGTTGGTCAATTTAACCTGAGGGTCACCGTGCCTCAGGCGAGGGGAGAGGTTGAGAAGGAGTTGTCCTTCATGGTAGCCTCAGCTGGTGCAGGAATTGAACCCACCTCATTGTCAGCACTCTGCATTGCCAACCAACTGAGCAAACCAGCATCTATATAAAGGGGAAAGATGGTACTGGAGACTCACACAGAGCCGTGCTTGAGGTAAATCATCAGGTTATAGAGTTAGCTGTCTGGAAATTCAATGACATTCAAATTTATAGAATGCCTTTCAAGCCAAGAAAAAACTCTAAAAGTCCTGCTTATTCGGCATTGTCATTCAGTGGTTAGCACTGCTGCCTCACAGCGCCAGGGACCCTGCTTCAATTCCAGCCTGGATCGACTGTCTGTGTAGAGTTTGCACATTCTCCCCGTGTCTGTGCAGGTTAGGTGAATTGGCCATGCTAAATTAACCATAGAGTTCAGGGGTATGTAGGTTAAGGGGCATTAGTCAGGAGTGAATATAGAGGAATAGGGATAGGGAATAGGTTTGGGTGGGTTACTGTTTGGAGGGTCAAGGGATTCTATGGTTCTCAATCACTTTTGAAAGTATAAATTACATAAATAGCTTCCAAAACTCTAGCAAATAGGTCTGAAGTCTTTCTCTAAAGTTTAATGAAATTTCCACAATTAAATTTAATTGTGATTTTTTAAAAATTGTATTTTCACATGTATTTTACAGTAGGAATATAATAAAATACAGTGAAAAGCTTCAAGCTTCCTTCATGGAGGAGGTTTGGGGAGCTGAATGAAAGGGGAAAGATATGTGGAACAAAGAGAAAACAGCAAGCAACTGATGGAAATAATTTAATTCTCAGGATATGGTCATTATTGGTGAGGCTGGCATTTATTGAACGTAATCAATTTTTACTGTCCCTCTCAGATTGTACTTAAGAATTTGGGATCATAGAAAATTGTAGCAATATTCCATTCGACCCATTGGGCCTGTGCTACCATTGATCTGCTACATCAGTGCCATTGTCCTGCACTGTCTCCATATCCTTGACTTCATTGTCCTTCCATGTCCCCGTATCCCTTACCCCATTGTCATTCCATGTCCCCGAATCCCTTACCCCATTGTCCTTCCATGTCCCCATATCCCTTACCCCATTGTCCTTCCATGTCCCCGTATCCCTTACCCCATTGTCCTGCATTGTCCCCGTATCCCTTACCCCATTGTCCTTCCATGTCCCCATATCCCTTACCCCATTGTCTCGCACTGTCCTGTATCCCTTGGCCCGTTTTCCTGCCCTTCTCCCTCATGTCCCTCGGCTCATTGTCCAGCACCAGCTGGTTAAACATAGATCATTACCTAATGCTCACTCCGCCTCCGGTGAGGGGCGATGTTAAGAAGGTCAGACATGGTGACCTCAGCCAGGATGAGAAATGAACCCATGCTATTGACATCCCATGAATGAAAAAGATACTCTGCATCACAAAGCAGCCATCCTGTTCATTGCCCATGTCAATCACACGTACAAATAATGCTTTTAGTACCTGGCAATATTTCTGACCAGCACCAGAAGGTTAAACTCCTACTTCATTAGTAGAATTCCTTTTAAAGAACCAAAGGATCTGTAAGTATTTAGATAATGCAATGTAAAAATAGCCACTGATTCACATTAGTCATTGCAAAATAATGTCAGCATTCCTTTCCGCACAGTAATAACCGAATACCTTGATGTAAATTCCAGTTGTTGGTCTGCTTACTGCATGTTCTCTGAAGAATGATGTCAGAGCAATCAATTGTGGTTGTTTTAAAGAACAAAGACAGCAGTCAACTTGATGCTGGAATGTATGTGCTCAGGGAGTGAAGGTCCTAATGTCATTTGCAGCTCTTGAACCTAAGAACAAGGGGTAGAATTAGTTGTCAGCTTTCAGACTTTAAAGGCGTAACAAGGATTGTGAATTTGGCGCTAACTTCACGTCGATCCTAATTCTAGAACAAAGTTTCAAAAGAGTAGAAAATATCAGAAATGCACAAAAGGTCTTCAAGGTGTGATTACAAATAACAATTCTGAGCGTAGAGACTGGAAGGTGAGCAAGCCCTTGTGTAGGATTAAACAAAAACCGAGAGGAGAATATCTGATTAAAGAGTCATTTATACTGACACTTAAACCTGAAACAGTTTCTCTTTGTTAACAGCCTAGAAACCAGTTCTTGTGTAAAACTGGAAGAAGGTGAAATTTAAAGGTGAATGTGCTGGCTTAGGCTCAAAGATGATCTCAGTCACATGCAGAGAAGCTCTTAGGAAAACAAAAGACATTGAAAACAGCTCTGACATAAAAATCCATCCGGCCGGGAGACAGGAGAGGGAACAATCTCGGAACAGAATGTACGTGGGAGGCATGGAATGTAAATGGGAGACAGAAAGTCCGAAGATACTTTGTGCATCTGACTCCAAAACTGGCTAAAGCCTGGGCACACGTCAGGTTCCTGAATAATTCACATTGATCAATCTCGAGTAGTGGGTGTTGTTGGAGAAGCAACATTCCTCATTCAGAGACAGTGCGATCAGAACAAACACTTCAATAATAAAAACTGCTGTGGAAATAATATCAAAAACCAAGTGCCGGACCAGCTCAGCAGGTCTGGCAGCATCTGTGGAGACAGAGGCAGTGTAACTGATTTTTGAGTCTGATGATCTGAAGAAGGGTCAGAGGACTTGAAGCATTAGCTCTGTTTCTCTTTGCTGTCAGACCTGCTGAGTTTCTCCAGCACTTTCTGTTTAAGATCACCCGCATCCACAATACTTTGTTTCATTTTAATGAACTACGAAGATGGTTTTAAATTCCACAACAGCAGCTTGTAGCTTTTAAATTCAATAAATAAAATTATGGAATCGTAAGCTAGCCTCAGTCATTGGTCACTATGACACTATTGTTGATTGTTGTAAAAAACTATCCGGTTCACAAACATCCTTTTGGGAAGAAAATCTGCCATCCTTACCCAGTCTGACCTACACAGGACTCCAGACAAGGTTTGACAGAGGCTGAATAGGCTGGGACTGTTTTCCCTGGAGCATCGGAGGCTGAGGGGTGACCTTATAGAGGTTTATAAAATCATGTGGGCATAGTGAACAGACAAGGTCTTTTCCCTGGGGTGGGGGAGTCCAAAGCTAGAGGGCATAGGTTTAGGGTGAGAGAGGAAAGATATAAAAGAGACCTAAGGGGCAACTTTTTTTCACACTCAGGGTGGTGCATGCATGAAATGAGCTGCCAGAGGGAGTGGTGGAGGCTGGTACAATAGCAATATTTAAAAGGCATCTGGATGGGTATATGAATAGGAAAGGTTTAGAGGGATATGGGTCGAAAAGTGTGGCACTGGAAAAGCACAGCAGTTCAGGTAGCATCAGAGGAGCTGGAGAATGGACATTTCAAGCATAAGCCCTTCATCAAGAATATCAGGGTGGGGGAAGAGGGCTGAGTGGGGGTGAAGGTAGCTGGGAATACAATAGGTAGATTAAAGTGGAGGGGTGATAGTGATAGGTCAGAGGGGAAGGTGAGCAGATAGGTGGGAAGGACGATGGACAGGTAGGACTGTTCAAGAGGGTTGTGCCGAGTTGGAGGTTGGATCTGGGTTAAGGTGAAGGGAGGGGAGATGAGGAAACTGGTGAAATCAACATTGATCCCGTGTTGTTGGAAGGTCCCAAGGCGAAAGATGAGGCGTTGTCCTTCTAGGCATCAGGTAACTTGGATTTGGCGTTGGAGGAGGCCCAGGACTTGCATGTCCTTGGCAGAGTGGAAGGGGGAATTGAAGTGGTCAGTCACAAGCATTGTTTGGTGCCTGTGTCCCGCAGATGTTCCCTGAAACATTCCGCAAGTTGGTGTCCTATCAACCCAATGTAGAGACCACATCAAGAGCAATGGACACAGTAGATGAAGTGTTTGGATGTGCAGGAAAATCCCTGCCAGATATGGAAGGATCCTTTGAGGCCTTGGATGGAGGTGAGGGCGGTGGAGTGGGTGTAGGAGTTACACCTTTTGCGGTGTCAAGGGAAGGTACTGGGAGTGGAGGGGGAGTTGACGGGGGGTGTGGACCTAACAAGGGAGTGGTCTCTCCAGAATGCAGACAGGGGTGGGGAGGGAAATATATCGGAAATGGCGGAAATGCGTTGTATCCAGAGGTTGGTGGGGTGGAAGGTGAGAACCAGGGGGATACTGTCCTTGTTGCAGTTGGAGGTGTAGGGTTTAAGGGTGTAAGTACAGGATGTGGAGATGCACTGGAGGGCATTGTTGGTCATGTGGGATGGGAAATTGCAGTCCTTGAAACAGGAGGCCATCTGGGATGTCCTGGAGTGGAATTGTGCCTCTCCTCCTGGGAGCAGATACAGTGGAGATGGACGACTTGGGAGTCAGGGACAGCATTTTTACGTGAGGTGTAGTCTAGGTACCTGTGGGAGTCGATGGTTTTAAGTAGATATTGCCCAAATACTGGCAATGGGACTAGATTCATTTAGGATATCTGGTCAGCATGGACAAGTTGGACTGAAGGGTCTGTTTTGGTGCTGTACATCTCTATGACTCTATGACCCATAGCAACGTGGTTGTACCTTGATGGTCTCTGAAATGGCCCATGCAAGACACTCAACCCAAGGGCCATTAGGACTGGACAATAACTGCAGCTCCTGGGAGCGATCATCATGTCCAATCAAATAACAGTTTTTCAAAGCTCATGCTTCAGAGCGTATCATAGGTTGGCATTCGTTATCTGACGCTGTTTATCAGTTCACCAATCCCTGAGCAGGTCAGGAAGCATTCCCAACAGTACAGCACTGCTTCAGCACGGCATGCAAGCCAGCTCTGATTTTTGATCATGTCCCTTGAGCGGGTCTTAATCCGAAGGGCTTCAGATTCTAGTTTACATTGTGGAAGGCAGCCTGAAAATTCAAGGCCAGGGTGCAGGATAGTAACAGGATTGACATGTTTTCAAGTTACGAAGTCCTGGGAATGAATGATCAGGAGTAAGAGATGGTACACCGAACTGGATTTCAGTGAGTGAGGGGGAATCTATCTCATGGGGTACTTGGAAAAATATTCAGAAGCACAATGATCAATCGAGTGAAATAGACAATGTAGATTGTAACTGAGAGAGGAGGAAGATAGAAGAGATAAGAACACTTAGCCATGAGACGAGATTGTAAATTGTCACAAAGTGCATGAGACTCTTTTCACATCTTGAGGGTTTATAGAGAGGTAAGAGCAGACTGTTAAGTGATAGAATTACCAATTAAGGTGTAGAGCACTGCTCCTTCATCAGGTAGCTGTAATCTAGTACTTCCAAATAAACCTGTTGGACTATAACCTGGTGTTGTGTGATTTTTAACTATGACCAGTTAAGGTATTTCAACAAAATATTGAAATAATAAAAAGGACACGGTAGTCCCTCTTCACTTCAAACCAGGGTGATTCCACTTTTCACCAGTGTGTATTTAATCAACTTTGACTGTAGATTGTCAAATATGTCGAGTATTTTTCTAATCAACCCAGATGTTGTGATACATCTCTAGAGCTGGCAGTCTGGAACCCAGCCCTCCTTGCTCAGAGCAAGGGGCGTTACCACTGCACCACAAGAGCTCAGAAAGATGGATGTTTTTAAACAGCACATTCAGATAAGTTCTGACACATCTCTGGAGCAGATGGGATCTGAACCTGGGTGTCCTGGCTCTGAGATAGGGACACTGCCACTCTGCTACAAGAGCCCCTTTCTTCACCATTTGCTTTTTTTCTTCAATATCTATTCACCTTTCGATGGGTGGATGTCAATGGGAAACACCTGCCTGAATCAATGGGCTGCTTTAACTGAATCTGATTTTACTGGAACATGTGACCATAAACACTGACGGTGCATTGATGTAAATGACCGTTCAGAGGCTGTGGCTTGGCTCTGGTCTGTGTTAGATCAGGAGCCAAGTCCATTACTGGTGCATAATCTGCATCCTGAACAACACCACATGAAGCAGTACAAGGCGAGCGAATGAAATAAAGTTGTTCTGTTCAAATACTTTTGCTGTACTTCCTCTGTTCCTCCATTTGAGAACCAATGTAAAAAGGTCATAGATATATTAATTTTAAAACTCCAGTTCTAACACTTATTTTCTGCTGAATTGATTGATGAACAATCCTACCATGCAATGAGGGTATTTAATGTGGAATAATATCGCACCAAAAGAGGCCATTCTACCCGTTGTTGTCAGTATTGTTTCTGGGACAGAGTTATCCAATCGGTTCCAACTTACTACCCATCAACTCTATCCAATTCCCTTTGAAAGTTTCTCGTCATTTCTTATTCATCAGAAGTTGGTGTCACTGGCTGGGCCCAGCATTTATTGCCCGTCCCTAGTTGCCCCCTTGAGAAGGTGGGGGTAAGCTGCCTTCTCGAACCGCTGCAGTACACCTGCTGCAGGTAGACGCACAATGCCCTAAGGGAGGGAATTCCAGGATTTTGACCCAGCGACAGTGAAGACATGGTGATGTATTTCCAAGTCAGGATATCGAGTGGCTTGGAGGTGGTCGTGTTCCCATGTATCTGCTGCCCTTGTCCTTCTAGATAGTAGAAGGTGCTATCTGAGAATCTTTGGTAAATTACATCTTGTAGGTGGTGCTCACTGCTGCTACTGAGGGAGTGGATGTTTGTTAACGTGATGTCAATCGCGCGGGCTGCCTTGTCCTGGATGGTGTCAAGCTTCTTGAGCATTGTTGGAGCTTCACCCATCCAGGCCAGTGGCAAGTATTGAATCACATACTTGACTTGTGCCTTGTAGATGGTGGACAGGCTTTGGGGAGTCAGGAGGTGAGTTACTCGCCGCAATATTCACAGCCTCTGACCTGCTCTTGTAGTCACTGTATTTATGTGGTGAATCCAATTAAGTTTCTGGTCAATGGCAACCCCCAGGATGTTGCTAGTGGGGAATTCAGTCATTGGATGTCAAGGTGTGGTGGTTAGATTCTCTCTTGTTGAAGACAGTCAATACCTGGCATTTGCATGATGCAAATGTTACTTGTCGCATTTCAGCCCAACCCTGGATTATATTGAGACCTTGTTGGACTGGGACATGGACTGTTCCAGTATCTGGATTAGAGTGGTGCTGGAAAAGCACAGCAGTTCAGGCAGCAGCCAAGGAGCAGGGAAATCGACATTTCGGGCAAAAGCCCTTCATGTCGCGAATGGTGCTGAACATCGTGCAATCATTGGCAAACTTGGCCACTTATTATTGAGGGACGGTCATTGATGAAGCAGCTGAAGATGGTTGGGCCGAGGGCCTACACTGAGAAACTCCTGCAGAGATGTCCTGGAGCTGAGATGACTGACCTCCAACAGCCACAACCATCTTCCTGTGTGTTCGGTAGAACTCCAGTCAGTGGAGAGATTCCTCGGATTCACTTTGGCTCCAGTTTTGCTTGGGCTCCTTGATGCCACACTCAGTCAGATGTAACCTTGCTGTCAAGGGCTGTCACTCTCCCCTCACCCGTGCAGTTCAACTGCAAAGAAAACAGAAATTGCTGGAGAAACTTAGCAGGTCTGACAGCACCTATGGTAAGAAAGCAGAGTTAATGCTTTGAGTCCAGTGACACTTCATCAGAACTGACAGCAGCTGGTGAAAGGTGGTATTTACGCTGAAGATGAAGTTGTGGGGGTTGGCAGAAGGTAGAGGTGAGTGGGTAAGTGGAGGCAGAGCCCAGAGAGAGAGAGACATCTCAAGGTAAACAAGGAAAAAATGGATAGCAGATCAGGACAGAAGGAAAGTGAATAAATGATAATAAGGGCTTAGAGCAGGAAAGAATGGGTGAGCTGTACTGAATGCAACCCATGTAATATAATGGGTCTAGGAGTAAATGGGAATGGGGGACAGAGCTAAAAGCAACCATGTCATAACAGGACCGGGCGTGGGGGTGGGTAAAAGACATGGAAGGATAGAATCAGGTTCTAATGGTATTGAACTCAATGTTGAGTCTGAGAGGCTGCACTGTCCCTAAGCAGAAGATGGAGATATTGGCATGGAAACATGGCAGTATGGTGAAGTGGAGGCACCTGGAAGCCTAGGGACAGAACGTAGGTGTTCCTCCAGTTTCTGTTATTGTTTTAGATCTCTAGCAACCACGGTTCTTTGTTTATTTATTCTGGAGTTAACTGTTGTGTCCATGTTTGAACCGAGGCTGTAATGAGGTCAGGAGCTGAGTGGCCCTGGCAGAACTCAAACTGGGCGAAACTGAGAAGGTTATTGCTGAGCAGGTGCTGTTTGATAGCACTGTTGATGACACCTTCTATCACTTTACTGATGATCGAGAGTTGTCTGCTTTTTGTGTATAGGGCATACCTGGACAGTTTTCCACATTGTCAGGAAGATGCCAGTGTTGTAACTGTACTGGTACTAGGGGGGCAGCAAGTTCTGGAGCACAAGTCTTCAGTGCTGTTGCTAGACTGTTTTCAGAGCCTGTAAAGTACCCAGTGCCTCCAACCGTTTCTTGATATTACATGGAATAAATTAAAGTTGGCTAAAGACTGGTACCTGTGAAGCTGGGGCCCTTGGGAGCAGGCTATGTTGGATCAGCTACTCTGCACTTCAGGCTGAATGTTGTTACAATTGCTTGTCTTTTGCCCTGATGTGCTGGACTCCCCCATCATTGAGGATGGGCGGTATGTTGTGGAGCCTCCTCCTCTTAATGAGTTGTATCTTCTGAGGCTGTTGTTTGTTTGTGCTTTGCATTGCATTGCATTGTGGTGTTTTATTATGTCACAGGAGATACAGAAATACAGATTGCTGTGATTCTGCACAAGAAATGTATTTGAAAGAAAGCTGCATTGGACACTGAGAGGAACATTTGTGTTCTCACCGTCATTGCACTGCCCTGCTGTTCAAGGGGCACTAGCTGAACACTACTGCATTGAATATTTGGGAATACTGGTGGTGTCCTGATGCTGTCTCTAGAGCAGTAATCTAGACACCCAAGCTAATGCCCTGGTGGAATTTAGATTCAATTCATAAAATCTGGAAATGAAAGTTTGTCTTGGTTACAGTGACCTGAGGTCTATCATCAATCATCGTGAAAACCCATCCAGTTCACTGACATGCGATAAGAAGGAAATCCATCATTCTCATCTGATGGTGACTCCCAGCCGACAGTCAAGTCCTTTCCGGCCCACAGCCATGTGTCCCTTGACATTGCTAATGCCCATCTAACTACTTCCTCAATGTGATGAGGGTTTCTCTCTCTACCATCCTTACAGGCATGGACCTCAGATTCCCACCACCCTCTGGGTGAAAAACATTTCCTTCACAGTTCCTCAAAACCTCCTGCCGCTTCCCCTAAATCAATGCCCCTGCTCATTAATCCCTCCGCCAAGGGGAAGGTCTCTTCCTGTCAACTCTATCTATACCCCTCAATCATTCTGGATGTAGGTTCGCTCGCTGAGCTGGGAGATTCATTTCCAGATATTTCATCACCCTACCGGGTAACATCTTCAGTGGGCCTCTGGCGAAGCAGTGTACATGATTCCTGCTTTCTATTTATATGTTTGGGTTTCTTTGGGTTTGTGATGTCATTTCCTGTGGTGATGTTATTTCCTGTGCATGATGCCATTTTCTGTTCTTTTTCTCAGGGGTGGTAGATGGGGTCTAACTCGAAGTGTTTGTTGATAGAGTTCTGGTTGGAATGCGATGCTTCTAGGAATTCTCGTGCGTGTCTTTGTTTGGCTTGTCCTAAGATGGATGTGTTGTCCTAGTTGAAGTGGTGTCCTCCCTTATCTGTAAGTGAGGATACTAGTGAGAGTTGGTCATGTCTTTTTGTGGCTAGTTGATGTTCATGTATCCTGCTGGCTAGTTTCCTGCCTGTTTGTCCAATGTAGTGTTGGTTACAGTTCTTGCACGGTATTTTGCAAATGACAGATAAAACAACAGCTAATGAACTTGAATGACCCAGTACAGTCAACAGGCAAAACTAATGCCATTTACAAAATACCATGTGAGAACTGTAACAATCACTACATTGGACAAACATTTGACATGTTGACTTTCTTGCAAATGACCCACTCCCTAGTCTTGTTCACCTTCCGATAATTTAGCACCCACACTTAAAGCATCGAAAGTATCTCCAACGTTACAAAGATGGTTGATAGCTTACCCCTGTAGGTGTAGATGCACAGCATCAGTGCCCAATGTCCCACATCCATTAATTTAGAATCGCAAGTTGCCAGAGAAAAGGGAGGCTGCATTACATTCAAAAACACATCCATAAATCTGGAGCAAGAATCTTAGTGGCCTGCCCAAGTCAGGAAGAGACAGGAATAAATGTCTGCATTAAATAACGCCTCACTATGAGTTCTCCTTAACTCTGGCTTTCAGTCCGTTGATTTCTGCAGATGTCAACTCTGTACTTTCAGAGATTGACATAATGTTTTCTCTAATTTTAACTGGATTTCCTATTTCCTAATTCAGACCTATTTCCTGGTAATTTGAAGTGCAAATACAATCAAGGACGTCTTACGGCACAGAAGGAGGCTATTCAGCCCATCGGGCCTGCACCCCCATCTCTTCAAACGAGCATCATGAGATCACGCCAACCTCCTGACCTTTCTCTATATCCCTGCACATGAATTCAGACCAAATAACCAGCCTGAGCCCTCTTGAATGTCTGGATCGAACCTGCCTCTAACACGTTTTCCAGGCAGTGTATTCTGACTCAATCGTCAGCACTGCTACCTCACTGTGCCAGGGACGTGGGTTCGATTCCCGTCTCTGGTGACTGTGTGGACTTTGCACATTCTCCCTGTGTCTGCGTGGGTTTCTTCCGGGTACTCTGGTTTCCTCCCGCACTCCGAAGATGTGCAGGTCAGGTGATTTGCCCATCCTAAATTGCCCATAGCGTCCAGAGATGTGCATTGGGTACATTAGTTAGGGGGAATGGGGAGGTAAGATACTCTTCAGAGGGTTGGTGCGGACTTGTTGGGCCGAAAGGCCTGTTTCCACACTGTCGGGATTCTATGAGACCCAAACCACTTGCTGGGTGAAAGTCTTTTTCCCATAAACTCCTTGCCTTATTTGCACTTGACTTTAAATCTATGCCCTTCTCTCCTTGTTCTTTTTACAAGTGGGTACATCCGTCTGCTCTATTCAACTCCCTCATGCTTTTGAACACTTCTGTCAAACCTCCTCTCAGTCTTCAAAAGAACTGTCCCAATGTCTTTGATCTGTCCTCATCACTGAAGTTTCTCATTCCCGGAACCTTCTTTGCAAACTGCTGCTGCCCTTCCATCAGTGTATCCACATCTTACCAGTAATGTATCGCCCACAACTGTACCCAATACTCCTGCTGAGGTCTAACAAGGGTCTTATCCAAGTTCAACACCACCTCCTTGTTCTTGTCCTTTATAAAAAGTTCAGAAACTAAGAGCTTGTTCCTGGTGTTATGGTGCCCCCAATACTGTACCTCAATGGAGTGCCATACTTTACCCATGCACCCAGATGTTGGTTCATTGACAGGTGAGCCACTATAGCCACAGCTGGGTTTGCCTTGCCTAATGCTAGCAAGCTAAGTCATCATAGTCTCACCAGACCATAGGGCTCAGACAGACAACTGGTGGCAGTTTAACCTGAGGGTCACTGTGCCTCAGGCAAGAGTGAGGAGGAGAGTCCTTCATGGTATGCTCAGCCGGTGATGGGAATTGAACCTATGCTGTTAGCATCTCACTGCTTTGTAAAGCAACTAGCCAACTGAGCTAAACGTACTCCACTCCCAGTGGCTCACTGGATGACAGTCAGGGATGGGAAACGTACCCATTTATTTACCTTTTGACTGCCCTAATCCAGGTGACAGACACCAACACCTCACACCTCCAATGCATTATCTGGGCTGACATGACACCATAATGTTTAGATTGATCCTAATCTAAAAAATGAATTAACAGAGTCTTACACGGATTCATGCAGTTTTTGAGTAACTTTGTACTTTGCTCAAAAACTGCATGAATCCAGGTATGACTCTGTTAATTCATTTTTTAGATTAAAATCAATTTAAACATTATGGCACAGACAGCAGCACACGGGGGCTAATACCTTCAACACATTATCTGGGCTGACACCAATTGTTAAAGTTAACCTGAGAATGTAACTTCATGAAAAGGTTTTGTGATTTACATATGAAAAAAGTGAAAGCCACATGGTCATTCTAACAGATGAGAGACTTAACAATCAAGGTTTTTTTCAATGTATAATTTCAGTTACATCACACTATAAACTTTTGCCATAAATTCTGTGCCTTACAATTGTGCACTCCACAACCACCTGATGAAGGAGCGGCACTCTGAAAGCTAGTGCTTCCAATTAAACCTGTTGGACTATAACCTGGTGTTGTGAGATTTTTAAGATTGTTATGCATGCAGTATAGAGGGAGCTCTGTGGTTCATAGTCCCTCTACTGGCTATTTCAAAGAGCAATTTAATTAAGCGCTGTATTCTTCCATTTCAATTACTGATCCAATTCTCTTAAAAATTACCAATGAATGCTTCCACTGCCCTCTCAGATTATAACAATTCACTGCTGAAGAAAGGAATTCTTCATCTCCCTATTGATCCTTTAGCCAATTATCTTAAATCTATGTCATCTAGTTAATGACCTTCCTGTCAGTGTAAACAGTTTCTACACACTTACTTTGTCGAGACCCACTGTAATTTCAAACTCCGCGATCAAATCTTCCACCTCCCTGCCCCTTGAACTCATCTGCTGGAAGCAATTCCAGGTTTGTTTTCCCAAACTTCTGTCTGCGTGACTCCACGTCCCCTTCAGAGTCCAGAAGACATTCCCAACTACACTGCAGCTGGTGTTGGAGGCCACAATGAACTGACTTTGGGGAGATCCATAGTTACTGCAATTCACAAACAAGTCTTCAACCACTCTGTCTCGTTTATACCAATTATCTCACCATGGCACACGGGTGGGACTTCGTAAGAAGTACATTGACAGAATTCCAGCCTCCTGTGGGTCATCCATTTTCGACGCTGTCTTTTTAATTAACTCGACAGCCTGCTAATTGTAAGTTATAGCCAACGTGCAGCAATCAATTAACCCATCCAGCTGCCTTCAGGTTTCCCCTGAGCACACTCAAATGTTCCTGTGGATTGATTAAACTTATCCAAGTGGGACCAAGTCCTGAAATTCCCTCCTTAACAGCACTGTAGGCGTCTCTTACAGCACTGGTTCCAGGAGGCAGCTCCAGGGCAACTAAGGATGGGCAATAATTGTTGATAATACCCACATCCTCTGAATAAATAACACAATATTAGAACAGCCAGATAATAAAAACACTGCAGAGATGGTACCGCTTTGAATTGTTACCAAGTCTAAGGATATTATTAGAGAGGGTTCAAAAGAGATTTACCAGGATATTGCTGGGAATGGAAGGTTTCTGTTATAAAGAAAGGTTGGATAGGCTGGGACTTTTTTCACTGGAGCCTAGAACGTTGAGAGGTGATCTTATACAAGCTTATAAGATCACAAGGGTTACAGACAGGGTTAATGGTAGGTGTCTCTTGCCTATCATGGGAGATTTCAAGATTAGGGGGCTTATTTTTAAGGTGAGAGGAGAGAGATTTTAAAAAGTCATATGGGGCAAGTTTTTTTACACAGAGGGTGGTTCGCATGTGGAATGAATTTCCTGAGGAAGTGGTGGATGCAGGTACAGTTACAACGTTTAAAAGACACTTAGATAAGTACATGAATAGGAACATTTTGGAGGGATATGAGCCAGGAGCAGGCAGGTGGGACTAGTTTAGATTGGGATTATGGTCAGCATGGACTGGTTGGACCGAAGGGTGCTGTATGACTCTGTGAGATTCCTGTGCAGGATGTTCTTGTCAATGGACACTGACAGGATACCCTGCAGATATATTCAAATCGCCCTGTTCAGAGATTTTATTACACACTTCAGGAGCAGGTGGATCTTGAACCAGGGTCTCCTGGGTCAGAGATAGGGACACTACCACTGTGCCACAAGACCCCTGTACTGCTAAATGGATTCACTCCACATCTTACAAATTAATCTATCTACCCTCCTTCCTCACCACACACCACTGTACTCTCCAATGTTTAAAAAAATGCAAATAGATTGGAATAAAGAGACATTAGCCAAGGTCTGGGATTGTACAGAGATGTCTTTATCAGAAGAGTTCATGGTTCTAACCGCATCCATGCAGTTGTGTGACCATTGCAACAGTAAACAGATATATGTATACACATCAAGGAATAATTTATCACAACAAAGTTATCAGTAACTTTATAGTGTGCATTATAGTTTTAGAAATCTCACAATTCTACAAAGATCATTCGGTGCTGTTGGTTCTAATTGCAATTCTATTCCCCATTCATTGATCATAGCACCATCATGTTACTTTTACAGGGGACTTTTACTCAAACAAACATGGAGAGCTTGCTCCAATTTCTGCCCCATCTGTCTAGGTGCATAGTGTGCAACAGACACTTTTTGAGAATGTTGAAAGGACAAGAGAAACTCAGCAGGTCTGGCAGTGTCTGTGAGGGAGAGAAAGCAGAGTTAACGTTTCGGATCCAGAGATCTGAAATTTTGAGTTTGGTTTATCAATCTAGAAACGCTAACTCTGTTTTTCTCTCTCCACAGATGTTGCCAAGACCTGCTAGGCTTCTGTAACACCTTTTTGTTCGGATTTCCGGGAGTTGCAGTATTATACTTTAGAGAACTTTGCAGAATAAAGAATCAATGAATTCCTTCTCACTCTCCCCAGGTGCCTGCATCGGTAGTTCCAAACATCTTCATGGAGATAAGACTTAGATTTTAAGATCTGGATGTTTTTCTTACATTTCAGCTTTGTTTCCTGCTGTTGTTTTATTTCATTTCTGGTTTTATACCCAAGATGGGGCCGGAGAATGGAGACTTTGTACACTTTTCACTGTACTCACATATTCCTATATTTGAGTACACATGACTATAAAATCTAATTCTAATTCATTCCTTCCCTTCTTTAATTCTTCCCTCCCTTTCTCTTTGCCTCCTTCCTTTCCTTTCCTTCATTTCTTCCTTCCCTCCCTCCCTTTATCAGTGATTCTCACCTCCCTTAGTCTCACATTCTCAATGTTTTCCTTCCTTCTTGTTGCGTCATGAGCTAAGAAGTTGCTTTATGTTAATCCCACTTACCATTCTTTCAATCCTGGCTACTAAGAGGTAACAGGTCCAAGGCTCACCAGGACAAGGCACTATTGATTAATTCCTGCATTACAACAGAAACATTTCATTGACTGTAAAGAGCTCTGGATGGTTGTGAATGGTGCTGTACAAAGGTAAGTGCTTCAATTCCCTCCAAATGGAGATGGTCTGTTAATCAGAATGATGGGAGGGTCATTCATTGGGAAGGAAGGACAGAGCACATACTCCTGATCAGGTGGTAGGGTCCCTCAACAGTTCAGGGTTAGGACATGGCTTGAAGTTGGAGTACATTGTTCACAGACACACAGGCTGTAATCTTCTTGGGTCTAGATTAGAGTGGTGCTGGAAAAGCAGTATCAGCAGTCCTCACTTTTGCCTATAATCTTCCTGGCTCTTCGTAGGATATGTGGAACAGTTCATCTTCAGCAGCTACACTGGCACCACCCCCCACCTTTTCCTCCACTACATCGATGACTGTATCGGCGCTGCCTCGTGCTCCCATGAGGAGGTTGAACAGTTCATCCACTTTACTAACACCTTCCACCCCGACCTCAAATTTACCTGGACCGTCTCAGACTCCTCCCTCCCCCTCCTAGACCTTTCCATTTCTATCTCGGGTGACCGAATCAACACAGACATTTACTATAAACCGACCGACTCCCACAGCTACCTAGACTACACCTCCTCCCACCCTGCCCCCTGTAAAAACACATCCCATATTCCCAATTCCTTTGTCTCCGCCGCATCTGCTCCCAGGAGGACCAGTTCCAAAACCGTACAACCCAGATGGCCTCCTTCTTCAAAGACCGCAATATCGCCCCAGACGTGATCGACGATGCCCTCCACCGCATCTCCCACTTCCCGCTCCTCCGCCCTTGAGCCCCACCATTCCAATCGCCACCAGGACAGAACCCCACTGGTCCTCACCTACCATCCCACCAACCTCCATGTACAGCGTATCATCCGCCGTCATTTCCGCCACCTCCAAACAGACCCCACCACCAGGGATATATTTCCCTCCCCTCCCCTATCAGCATTCCGAAAAGACCACTCCCTCCGTGACTCCCTCGTCAGGTCCACACACCCCCACCAACCCAACCTCCACTCCCGGCACCTTCCCCTGCAACTGCAAGAAATGCAAAACTTGTGCCCACACCTCCCCCCTCACTTCCCTCCAAGGCCCCAAGGGACACTTCCATATCCACCACAAATTCACCTGCACCTCCACACACATCATCTATTGCATCCGCTGCACCCGATGTGGCCTCCTCTATATTGGGGAGACAGCACCCTACTTGCAGAACGTTTCAGAGAACACCTCTGGGACACCAACCAACCCAACCACCCCGTGGCTCAACACTTCAACTCCCCCTCCCACTCCACCAAGGACATGCAGGTCCTTGGACTCCTCCATCGCCAGACCATAGCAACATGACAGTTGGAGGAAGAACGCCTCATCTTTTGCCTAGGAACCCTCCAACCACAAGGGATGAACTCAGATTTCTCCAATTTCCTCATTTCCCTTCCCCCCACCTTGTCTCAGTCAAATCCCTCAAATTCGGCACCGCCTTCCTAACCTGCAATCTTCTTCCTGACCTCTCCGCCCCCACCCCACTCCAGCCTATCACCCTCACCTTGACCTCCTTCCAGCTATCGCATTTCCAACGCCCCTTCCCCAAGTCCCTCCTCCTTACCTTTTATCTTAGCCTGCTGGACTCATTCCTGAAGAAGGGCTTATGCCCGAAACATCGATTCACCTGTCCCCTTGTTACCGACCCCTTCAACTAAAGGAAACAACTGCTTCCCATCAACGAAGGCCCTCATATCTTACCAACACCTCAGTTAGGGCCCCCTTCAGCTTTTTCTGCTCCAAAGAAAAATAACCTGAACTTATCCTGCCTGACCTGCTGCGTTTTTCCAGCAACACATTTTCAGCTCTGATCTCCAGCATCTGCAGTCCTCACTTTCTCCTCCATCACTTCAAGATCCCTGTTTCTCTAGGGCAGAGGCATTGGAAATCACTCTCTAGTTTGCATCTTATTAACACCTACTGAACATTCGGAAGCAACATTGTCCCAGTACCTTTGAAGCAGTGAAAACCCAAACCACCTGATCCTGGATAACTGGGGTGGAGTTACACTTCCTGTTGAACACGGTCTGCTGGGCAAGAACAGCTGAAGGTCAAAGTGCATGTGGAGGCACCTGAGCAGGCACTATATGACAGTACCCAGGCTCTACCTGAAGCATGGTCCATGGCGCATTGTTGTCACTGCTTCATCCTGAGTGGTTTCATCACAAACTCATACAGTACACAGGAGGCCCTTCGGCCCATCAAGTCTGCACCGACAACAAAAAAAAATCACCAAAAAAATAAATCTGACATTCCAGCACCAGACCCATAACTTTGAACGTTATGACGTTTTGGGTTTCCAAGTACTTGTTAAGGTTTGTGAGATTTCCCACCCCAACTGCCCTCCTGGACAGTACATTTCCTCAAATCCCCTCTAAACTTTCTGCCTTTGACCTTAAAATGATGCCCCCTTGTTACCGACCCCTTCAACTAAAGGAAACAACTGCTTCCCATCAACGAAGGCCCTCATATCTTACCAACACCTCAGTTAGGATGCCCTTCAGCTTTTTCTGCTCCAAAGAAAAACAACCTGAACTCATCCAGCCTCCCTCCACGGCCAAACTTCTCCGTCCCAGACTAGATCCTGGTAAAGCTCCTCTTGGATAGTTTTCAGTCAGTGGTGGTCTGCCTCTGCCTTCCACTCTCAGGGACTGAACCCACACTATAAACATCAATCTGAATCATACACTAGCCAACTGAGCTAAACTGTCCTCTTAGTACACAGAGGGAACCACAAAGTAGAATAGAATGGTGGAGAGAGCTTCCATTGAGGAAAATTATTTGGATTGAAATAGTGTGCATGGGTATGGGGAAAACAGAAAAGTTAGGAGCAGGAAGAGGCCATTCAGCCCTTTGAGTCTGCCCTACCATTCACGATCATGGCTGATCATCCAACTCAATATCCTAATGCTGCTCTCTCCCCAATAACCTCTGATCTCATTCACCCCAAATGCTATATCTAGTCACCTCTTGAATACATTCAATGTTTTGGTATCAACTACTTCCTGTGGTAATGAATTCCACAGGTTCACCACACTCTGAGTGAAGAAATGTCTCCTCATCTCCATTGAGAATGGTCCACCCAGAATCCACAGTCTGTGACCGGTGGTTCTGGACACATCCACCATCGGGAACATGCTCCCTGCATCTACTCTGTCCAGTCCTGTTAGAATGTTAAGTCTCTATGAGATTCCCCACCTCACTTTGTCTGAACTCCAGTAAAAACAATCCTAACCTCATCAATCTCTCCTCGTACGTCACTCCCTCCATCCCCGGAATCAGCCTGGTAAAGCTTCGCTGCACTCCTTCAAAAGCGAGAGCATCCTTCCTCAGAAAAAGGAGACCAAAACTGCCCACAATATTCTAGATGTAGCCTCACCAAGGCCCTGAGTTGAGAGTGTGGTGCTGGAAAAACACAATGGGTCAGACAGGATCTGAGGAGCAGATCAGGAATCCTGACAAAGGGCTTTTGCCCGAAGCGTCGATTTTCCTGCTCTTCGGATGCTGCCTGACCTGCTGTGTTTTTCCAGCACCACTCTGATCTGAAATCTGGTTTCCAGCACCTGCAGTCCTCACTCCTGCCTTGGATCTGAGGAACAGAAGATTTGATTTTTCAAGCATAAGCCCTCCATTAGGAATGAGCTCATGAACGGGTTATGCCTGAAACGTCGACTCTCCTGCTCCTTGGATGCTGGCTGACTTGCTGTGCTTTTCCAGCGGCACACTTTCAACTCTGATCCCCAGCATCTGCAGTCCGCGCTTTCTCCTCACCGAGACCCTGTATAACTGCAACAACACATTCCTGCAGGAAAGGCAGGAGACTGGCACTAGGGAATGATGCTAGTTTGTAATGCTAGTACAGACACAATAGGCCGAATAGCCTCCTTCTGTGCTGTAATACCTGTGTGAGAGCACGAGCATATACATATTGCCATCCAGAATAGTGGGGAAAACAGTGCATGCCTGAATATCCCCTCTTAAGCAATGGTGAGTGTATTATCAGGATTTCAACTCCATTAATGTTGTGACTTCAGCTGAGGTTTAGCGTCACAGTAAAGAGTCAAAACAGCCCAGAGAGAATTAAGATTGTAACACATGGAACACCATGTACACTCCCTTTTGTTTAATATTATATATTTATATAGATCTTTCAAAAAATATCCTCCAATATTTCAATGTACAAGTATTGTCGTTATGAGATCAGCTTTGAACAAAATTTGAAAACAAAAGAAAAATAAACCACATACACAGAGGGGGTTACGATTAACTTTTCTCATCGGGCGAAGAAAATCAGGGAAAGGGTGGACTGCTCTTCAATTTGCTGTCATTCATTTCCTTCGCCTGGCGCTAAAAGCCAAGGTGACCCTCAAGCACCTATTCCTATCGGGACATGACCACAAGTTCCTAGTGCACGATCAGATTGTACTCCCGGGTCCCGTTCAGTGACTGGTTTGTAAAACCCTTCCCTCACGTGGTAGTCCAAGTCTGATTCTGAACGAGGCCGGGGTACAGATCCAGAGCAGGAGGTCCGAGGTATTGTCTGGTATTGTAAGTGAAGTCTCCATTGTTAGGACACGTTATTGGACAGGGTCAGCTGATGTTCAAACTGGTCTTCAATTGCAGCACTGAAGGCATCACCTGAAAGGCAAGGTGAGGAGATAAATCCAGGGGCCTCAAAAACAGCCACAGCTCAAAACTATAGTAAGTACCGACAGTCAGGAAGTACATCCACATGTAAAGCACAGGGAAAACATAACTACCCATTGAGGATGTCAATCATTTGGAAATGTTAAAAGTGAGGAATTGACAGACTTGCGTTGTTTGTGTTATAGGTCACTGGGGGACTCCAGTTTTTAAAATTATTTTATTATAAGATCCCCTACAGTGTGGAAACAGGCCCTTCGGCCCAACAAGTCCACACCGACCCTCCAAACAGTAACCCACCCATACCCATTTCCCTCTGACTAACCTATGCGAAATTTAGCCTGGCACATCTTTGGACTGTGGGAAGAAACCGGAGCACCCGGAGGAAACCCACGCAGACACGGGGAGAATGTGCAAAACTCCACGCTGACAGTCGCCCGAGGCTGGAATCGAACCTGGGACCCTGGTGCTGTGAGGCAGCAGTGCTAACCACTGAGCCACCACACTGCCACTGCTCACAGTACTCCATGGAGGTTGAACCAGGGTTTTGTAAAACTGCAGCAGATCTTCTGCACCCTGATACTCCCAGTGCTCTAGATATAAAGGCCCACTTTCCATTAGCTTTCTTGATTATTTTCTGCATTTGTTTCTGACTCTTTTAAGAGCTGTGCCCCTGAGCCCCCAGGTCTCTTTGAATATACATTGCATTTAACTTCATACCATCAAGAAAAATCGGGTTTGTCAGGGCTCCAATGTCCTCTTTATCACACCACTGACCAGGAATCACCCCCGCTCTCAGCAGCACGAATTGGGAGGATTTTAGATTGGCAAACAAACTAATTGGCCCTGTTATTGCAGAACCGTTACAGTGTAAACGAAGGCCAGTCTGCCCATCGCGGCTGTGCTAGCTGTCTGAGCATTATAACTTATGGGTAACCTCCTCCATTCTGAATGCACCTTTGTTCTCCACCATGTCCAGGAGCGAGACTTGAATCTGGAGCTTCTGGATCAGAGACAAGGACGCTACTCAGCATACCATTTTTGTTAGGTGACATCTTTAAAGGAGATGAAACTCAAAAGTGGGTTACTGGAATTAATATATAAATCAATCTTAATCTCAGGGAATGAGAGATTGCACTGAGTATCCTCCTCATGGTCTTTCAGCTCTTTGCATTTATCACAGAATCCCTACAGTGTGGAAGGAGGCCATTTAATCCATCAAGTCTACACCAGCCATCCAAAGAACATCCCACCCAGACCACACCCCCCTACCTTATCCCTGTAATCCCACATTCCCCTAGCTAACCCACTTAGCCTGCACATCCCTGTGGCAATTTCCCATGGCCAATCCCCCTGAGCTGGGCATCTTTGGAAGGAAACCCACACAGACACAGGAAGCACGTGCAAACTCCACACAGACAGTCACCCGAGGCTGGAATTGAACCCGGGTCCCTGGTGCTGGGAGGCAGCAGTGCTCATCACTGAGCCACCATGCCACCCATTAATTTCCTACAAATGTATTACACTGAAATGATCACATCCATCATAAAACCTACTTCCTTTTCAAGTGAGGAATTAATCAAAACAGCAAGTGCTGGAGAAACTCGGCAGGTCTGGCAGCGTCCATGGAGAGAGAAACGGTTAACATTACAAATCTGATATGACTTCTTCAGAATATTTCACATGATGTGTCACTGGACTCAAAACTCTGTTTTTCTCTCTCTCACTCGCTCTCTCAGATGCTGCCACAACTGCAGAGCTTCTCCAGCATTTTCTGTTTGTTTCAGATCTTTGGCATCATAGTTCTCTGCTTCTTTATGGAACTGTTTGAGAAATGCATTTCAAAGTTTAATCTTCTTAACCGCTCGATTCTTTGGAACAGGAATTGACAAGGTGACCAATCGTGTGTTTGAAGTGAACACAAAGAGTTGTGGATGATGCAAGTCTGAAACTCCAGCAGACAGTGCTGGAGAACCGCAGTTCTGAAGAAAGGTTACTGGACTTGAAACGTTAGCTCTGTTTGTTTCTCCACAGATGCTGCCAGACCTGCTGAGTTTCTCCAGCAGTTTCTGCTTTTGCTTTCGTATTTGAAGTCCCTGACCCTGGCTCTTTCCTGCTACTGTGCCCTGTAATTTTGGCTTCCTTGTAGTGGCCCACACTCTGTGTGGAGATTTGAACCTACAACTTTCTAGCATCAGCAAGAACTTAGGAACTAGGAGCAGGAGTAGGCCGTCTGGCCCTTCAAGCTTGCTCTGCCATTCAATAAGATCATGGCTGATCTCTTTGTGACCTCCGTGCCACTTACCTGCCCTCTCCCTGTATCCTGTAATTCCTCTACTGTTCAAAAAAATTATCTATCTTAGCTTTAAAAACATTCAATAAGGAAGCCTCAACCACTTCCCTGGGCAGGAAATTCCACAGATTCACAACCCTCTGGGTGAAGAAGTTCCTTCTCAATTCAGTCCTAAACCTGCTCCATCTAATTTTGTAGCTATACCCTCTTGTCCTCGTTTCACCTGCCAGTGGAAACATCCTCTCCACTTCTAGCTTATCTATTCCCTTCATAATTTTACATGTTTCTATAAGATCCCCCCTCTTCTGAATTCCAGTGAATATAATCCCAGTCTCCTCAGTCTCTCCTCATAGAAGACTGTACTCACTTTCCAAACCCTGTCACATTTCTCCTCAGTGTGTGGAGCCTGTGATGGGCTGAGTCTATACCATGGTCCAATGCAGACATGCCAAGCACAGCCTACCCATAGAATGGGGAGAGGGCAGCACTGCCCACTCCAGTGATAAAGGCGCAGAATGCTACTAGATATCGCCTTTCCAGTTTATCAACCCAACCATCTTTCAATTACTGCATCACGCTGTGACCTGAGCTTGCTCAGAGAAACCGGAGATAATCGTTTCCAATAATCCAGGGCAGTATTCTATATCTGAAACTGGCCCTGAGTAAATCTCATTCTGGTTGTAATCAGAGTCGATCGCTGAATGCAGCCTGTTTAATATTAAATGGGTTGACTCTGATTTGTGAGATAACAGCTGTTTTTAACTGCTACAGACCGACTTCCTGCCTGAAAACTGAGCATCACAGAAGGAATACTTGCATTGAAATGGCGCCCTTCACAACTCTCAGTGCATTGCAGCTAATGAGCTAGTTTTGTTTGAATTGTAGTCACTGTGCTAATGTTGCAGGGTAGGGAGGTGTGGGAGAGCAGTATTGAGAGGGTGACTCTACAGCCCTGGGCATTTCTGTGGCTGTCAGCGAGACTCCAAAACAGTGTGTTGTCTCCCCAGTGGGAGAGTCAAAGATGTCTCTGGGTGGGCACAGGATATTCTGAAGGGGGAGGGTGAGCTGCCAGAGATTGTGGTCCATGGGCAACAAGAGAGATGAGGTCCTGCCAAAGAAAATTTAGGGAGTGACGTAGAATGTTGAAGAGCAGGACCTCAAGGGTTGTCACCTTAGGATTACTCCCTGTGCCATGTGCGAGTGAGGTCATGAATAGGAAGATAATAAAGCTGTATGCATTGGTAAAGAGCTGGTGTAGGAAGACGGTGGTCAGATTTCTTCTAGGGCAGGTGGGACCTGTATGAGAAGATGGGTTGCTCCTAAATTGGAGGGGCACCAATGTCCTGACAGGGAGGTTTACTAGTGCCACTTGGGAGGGTTTAAATGAGTATGGGCAGGGGATAGGAACCATGTCAATAGGTCAGCATGTAGGGTTCTTGAGGAGAAGGTCAAGATTAAGCCACGTCAGTCTAATGGGAAGAGCAGGCAGGGCCAGTTTAATGAACATGGCAGTACTGGTGGTCTGAAGTCTATTTATTTCAATGCAAGGAATATAACAGGTAACGCAGGTGAGCTTAGAGCATGGATTAGTTCATGGAACGATAGAGTTGTAGCAATTCCAGAAACTTGGGGAAGAGAAGGGCAGCACTGGCAGCTCCACATTTCAGGGTTTAGTGTTTCAGGCGTGATAGAGAGGGATGTGAAAAGGGTCGGGGAGTTGTATTACTGATTAAAGAGAGTCCCACAGCTGCACTGAGAGGACATAGAGTCATAAAGATGTACAGTGCTGAAACAGACCCTTCAGTCTAACCTGTCCATGCCGACCAGATGTCCCAACCCAATCTAGTCCCACCTGCCAGCACGCGGTCCATATCCCTCCAAACCCTTCCTATTCATATACCCATCCAAATGCCTCTTAAATGTTGCAATTGTACCAGCCTCCACCACTTCCTCTGGCAGCTCATTCCATACACGTACCACCCTCTGAGTGAAAAGGTTGCCCCTTAGGTCCCTTTTATATCTTCCCCCTCTCACCCTAAACCTATGCCCTCTAGTTCTGGACTCCCCCACCCCAGGGAAAAGACTTTGTCTATTCACCCTATCCATGCCCTTCATGATTTTATAAACCTCTATAAAGTCGCCCCTCAACCTCCAATGCTCCAGGGAAAACAGCCCCAGCCTGTTTAACCTCTCCCTGTAGCTCAAATCCTCCAACCCTGGCAACATCCTTGTAAATCTTTTCTAAACACTTTCAAGTTTCACAACATCTTTGCAACAGGAAGGAGACCAGAATGGCACGCCATATTCCAACAGTGGCCTAACCAATGCCCTGTCCAGCCGCAACATGACCTCCCAACTCCTGTACTCAATACTCTGACCAATTAAGGCAAGTATACCAAACGCTGCCTTCACTATCCTGTCTACCTCTTGGATGGCTCCTTCAGTGAGGCCATAGTTTGCATTGAAATGGCGCCCTTCACAACTCACAGTGCATTACAGCTAATGAGCTAGCTTTTGTTTGAAGTGTAGTCACTGTGTTAATGTATTGAGGCCATAACCAGCCAGGACTCCTGAGCAGCGGGGGCTGAGGAGACACTTGAGAGGAATCTATAAAATTATGCGATGCACAGATAGGGTTGACGCTCAGAATCTTTATCCCCCCAGAGCCGAACTGTCTAATACCAGGGGGGCACGCATTTAAGGGGAGAGGGGGAAAGATCACAGGAGATGTGAGGGCCAGGTGTTTTACAGAGGGTGGTAGGAGTCTGGAACACACTTCCAGGGGTGGTGGTGGATGCAGATTCCATAGGGGCTTTTAAGGGATTTTTAGATAAACTCATAAGCAAGGAACAGAGGGATATGGACCAAGGGGTTAGTTTAATTTGGCATCATGTTCGGCACATGATGGTGGGCTGAAGAGCCTTTTCCTGTGCTGTACTGTTCTACGTTCTATATTCTAACTCCTGAATAAGAAAGGTGCAATCACTATGCTGGGGTTATGCTATAGGCCTCCCAATAGCCAGCGTGAAATAGAGGAACAGATATGTAGGTAGATCACAGAAAGTTGTAAAAACAGCACAGTTGTTGTAATGGGTGATTTCAACTGCTCCAGTATTGGGACTCCCTTAGTGCCAGGGGTTTAGATGGAACAGAATTTGTTACGTGCATCCAGGAGGGTTTATTGAAACAATATGTGAATAGTCCAACTAGAGAAGGGGCCATATTAGACCTTGTATTGGGGAATGAGCCTGGCCAAGTGACTGAAGTTACAGTGGGAGAGCATTTTGGGGACAGTGATCCTAATTTTGTGAGTTTTAAGTGACTTATGGATAAGAATAATATTGATCCTCAGGAGAAAATGTTAAACTGGGGGAAGGCTAATTACAATGACATTAGGCAGGAACTGGAGAAATTAGATTGGTAGGGGCTGTTTGAGGGTCAATCTACATCTGACATGGAGTATTTCAAAGGCCAGTTTATCAGAGTTCAGGACCACATTGTTCCTATGAGGATGAAAGATAAGGATGGCAAGATTCAGGAACCGTGTATGACAAGAGATAATGAAAGTTGAGTTAAAAAGAAAAAGGAGGCATGTGTAAGATTTGGGAAACTGAAATCAGCTGAGGTACTTGAGGAATATAAAGTAAGCAGGAAAGAACAAATTAGGAAGGGCTAAAAGGAGCCATGAAATGTTCTTGGCAAACAGTATTAAGAAGAGTTCAAAGGCATTTTGTACTTACATTATGAGCAAGAGGGTAGCTAGGGAACAGGTAGGTCCACTCAAATAACCAGAGGAAGTGAATGAGGTCGTTAATGAGCACTTCACATCAATTTTAACCAAGGGGAAGGACATGGATGATGGTAACATTAGGGAAAGCTGTGTAAATATTCGGGGTCATGTTGACATGAAGAAGGAAGAAATGTTAATGTCTTGAAAAACATTAAGGTAGGTAAGTCCCCAGGGCCTGCTGGGCTATATCCCAGGATACTAAGTGAGGTGAGGGAAGAGATTGCTGGGAACATGTTGCCCAGGGTACATGATAGAAGCAGATAAGATAACAACATTTAAAAGCATTTAGACAGACACATGAACAGGTAGGGAATACAGAGATATGGACCATGGGCAGGCAGATGGGATAAGTTTGGAATGGCTTCACAGTCATGGACATAATGAGCTGAAGGGCCTGTTGCTGTGCTGTACTGTTCAATGTTCTAGTGACAGCCAATGTACACACAGAGACTCGCACAAACAGCTGTGAGAGCATCATTTCTTTTTGAAGTGTAGTTGATCACGGGATAAATATTGGCCTGGACACCACTCCCCTGACCTTTGTTGAAAACAGAAGCCACAAGATGTTTCACAGCCACCTGAGAGGAGAGAGGTGGACTCAGATGAATGCCATCCCTGGGGCAGTGCAGCCCCTGCCTCAACAGTATACTGGAGAGTTAGCCCACATTCTGTGAGGTTCTTGGGGAAGACTGACCAGTACAGCAGGTTGATAGGCCTCGGGTCAAATCTCCAGTGTAGGGCCCAAGCAGCTGACAGTGTAAGACCATAAGAGCAGAACTGGGTCATTCAGCCATCGAGTCTGCTCCACCATTCAATAAGATCGTGGCTGACCTGATAATCCTCAACTCCATTCTCCTGCCTTTTCCCCAGAACCCTTGACTCCCTTACTGATTAAAAACTAACCTCAACCTTGAATACACTTGATGACCCAGCCTCAACAGCACTCTGTGGTAAAGAATTCCACTCCCCTCTGAGACAAGAAATTCCTCCTCATCTCAGTCTTCAATGGACGACCCCCTTACTCTCAGATGATACCCCTCTCCTAGACTCACCCACAAGGGGAAACAACATCTCTGCATCTCCCCTGTCAAGTCCCCTAAAAATCCAATAATGGGCGAATTGAAATCAGAAATGGAAAAGATTGGAGGCGTGATGGGATCTTGGGAGGTGGTAGGATTTTTCCGAAGACTCAGTTGGGTCAGAAATCCTTGCTGGTATAATACAGTGGTTAACAGCACAGAGCTGATGAAGATATTCCCCGTGGGGACACATTCAGTGATGATCTGAGACTCAGCTTCTGTTGAAGAGTTACGTACCCGTGTGGCACCCGTACATCCAGATCCGAAAACCATCGTATCTACATCGGCACTTCACAAGGTTGTTTGAGAAATCAGACTCGGCCACCTCGGCGTTGGGATTGATGTGGACCTGGGTGAAGTAAAGAGATGGAAATTCAGGACATTTTCAGAAAGAAAGCTACAGATTAATTGGGACACAAATTCTTAGAAGGGGAGAGAGGAAGGGCATGTGTTTCACAAAACACAGTACCATGTCAACGATGAGCTCTCCATCTGCACTGGACCTGAAATGGGACAGCAATAGCAGTGACAGTCTACCAGTGGAGTGGGACATGCATTTAAGGTGAAAGGGGGAATGTTCAAAGGAGTCAAGAGTCAAGCGTAATGAGCAGCTTTATTTGTCATTTCTACCATATACAACCGAGACAGGAATAACGAGACAACATTCCTCCAGGACCAGGGTGCTACATGGACAGCACAAACTACACGATCATACACAGTGTGGCATAAAGTGCATAAGAAGTGCAAAACACACGAGCTCAGTAATTCCTGCCACATCAAGGCAATCGGCACATTGGTGTACAAATGACAGGGTGTCATAAAAGAATGTTAATTAATAAAACATTGGTCTAACAGCAATTCAAAATCGTGCAAAGAGTTTCAGGTGGAAAAGAGTCTGATCATACAGTGTTAAGGAGCCTGATGGCCAGAGGGAAGAAACTGTTGCACAGTCTGGCCGTGAGAGACCGAATGATCTGATATCTTCTCCCAGATGGCGGGAGGGAGAAGAGTTTGAGTGAGGGGTGTGTGGGGTCGTCCACAATGATCTTAGTCTTTCAGATGCAGCGTGTGGAGAAAATGTCAATAATGAAGGGAAGAGAGACCCCAATGATCCCCAGATGATCAGTGGTCCTCACAATCTGTTGTAGGGTCTGACGATCTGAAACGATGCAACTCCTGAACCAGGCAGTGATGCAGCAGCTCAGGGTACTCTCAGTGAACCCTCAGTAGAATGTGGTGAGGATGGGGGGGGGGGGAGGTGGGTTTTCCTCAATCTGCTCATTAAGTAGAGACGCTGCTGGGCTTTCTTGGCAATTGAGCTGGGGTTGAGGGACCAGGTGTGATTCTCTGCCAAGTCACTTCTTCGCGAAGGAGAAGTGAGGGGCATATTTCTTTACGCAGAGAGTGGTAGGAGTCAGGAACACGCAGCCAGGTGGTGGTGGAGGTAGATACCATAGGGGCATTTAAGGGGCTTTTAGATAAACACGTGAATATGCAAGGAATAGAGGGATAATGACCAAAGGCAGGCAGAAGGGATTAGTTTCATTTGGCTTCATGTTCGGCACAACATTGTGGGCCAAAGGGCCTGTTCCTGTGCTGTACTATGTTCAATGGATTACAGAGAAAGAGGTACCATCCTATCACCCACACTTCCCAAATGTTATCCTTCACTCTCCCTCTACCCCCATCAGCTGCTGCAGTCCTGTTTGTTAGCTCTGACCCTTATACCCCCGTTCATCCTGCACTCTGTCCAGTGTATGGGAAATCCAGAGTGTCCTGTCTCCTGACTCTCAACCTCCAGCTTGCTTCCCACTCACTGCTGTCTTCATTGGCTGCTTCTTAATACACCGAAACCAAAAGCCTTCATTTGCACATAGCTACAGCACAAAAACAGGCCATTTGGCCCACTCAAACAATGCTGGCATCCATAATCCACATGACCCTCCACTGACCTGACTTCACCTTGCCATACGCACGGATAGTTTTATTTATTTCCATCATCTGTCTTTGTTCAGCTTCCCCTTAAACACATCTACACACTTCAAGCCCTGCAAGTGGTAGTAAGCCCTGTCAGTTAGCTCAGGCAACAGGATGCCTGCTGTGTGATACAGTGACCCTGACAGAGTGGGTTCAGTTCCCACATCAGTTGAGGTTACTGTGAATGTTCTGTCTTCTGCCATGGGCAGCACGGTGGCACAGTGGTTAGCACTGCTGCCTCACAGCGCCAGAGACCCGGGTTCAATTCCCACCTCAGGTGACTGTCTGTGTGGAGTTTGCACATTCTCCCCGTGTCTATGTGGGTTTCCTCCGGGTGCTCCGGTTTCCTCCCACAATCCAAAGATGTGCAGGTCAGGTGAATTGGCCATGCTAAATTGCCCGTAGTGTTAGGTGAAGGGGTAAATGTAAGGGAATGGGTCTGGGTGGGTTGTGCTTCGGAGGGTTGGTGTGGACTTGTTGGGCCGAAGGGCCTGTTTCCACACTGTAAGTAATCTAATCTAATCTTCTCACCCGAGGGGTGGTGACCCTCAGGTTAAAATGCCACCTTTTTTGTGTGTGTGTCTGTCTGTCTCTCTGTCTCTCTAATGAGACAGCTTTACGGAGTTCCATATTCCCACCACTTTTAGGAAAGAAGGGAAAGGATGTTTCTATGTTTGGTTTTGCAGGCTGCCCCCAGATGGAGATATCTTCTCTTCGCTGACCTGATCAAACCCTTGCAAAGGACTCCCGATGTCACCCCTCACCCCTTTTCTGGGGAATGGACTACCCAGTCCAGCTTTTCCTTAGTCTCTCATAACATGTCAATCATAAATACATCAATTGTGATGTCCTCCGCATCCCTCATGATTAGATTCCCTACAGTGTGGAAACAGGCTCTTTGGTCCAACAAGTCCATACCGACCCTCCGAAGAGTAACCCACTCACTCTGCTTCCTCCATCCCAACAAGGGAAGTACAGTTTGCATCAATTCTGCTTCACTCTGTTCATCCCTAGTGCTACCATCCCCACCACATCCTGTGAGCAAATAAAAAAACAGTAAGGGCATGGCTGAACTGCTTGCGGGTTCGAATTCCATAAGCCCCATTGACCACACGATGACCCTCCTACTTTTTGTTTTTGTAGAATTACTTCTATAGAATCCCAACAGCACAGAAAGAGGCCTTTGCAATAGGAAGGGTGTTGTTGTGAAACTTGAGAGGGTTCAGAAAAGATTTACAAGGATGTTGCCAGGGTTGGAGGGTTTGAGCTACAGAGAGAGGTTGATAGGCTAGGGCTGTTTTCCCTGGAGCGTCGGAGGCTGAGGAATGACCTTCTAGAAGTTTATAAAATCATGAGGGACATGGATAGGGTGGATAAACAAGGTATTTTCCCTGGGCTGGGGGAATCCAAAGCTAGAGGGTATAGGTTTAAGATAAGAGGGGAAAAATTTAAAAGGGACCAAAGGGGGCAATGGGTGGTGTGTGCGCGGAATGAGCTGCCAGAAGAACTGGTGAAGGCGGCTGCTAAACGAAAACATTTAAAAGGCATCTGGATGGGTATATGAATAGGAAGGGTTTAGAGGGATATGGACCAAGTGCTGGCAAACAGGACTAGATTAGCTTAGGATATAGGTCTGCATAGATGAGCTGGAATGAAGGGTCTGTTTCTGTGCTGTACATCTCTATGACTCTATTTGGCTCATGGAGTCTGCATTGACACTCTGAAGAGCACCCTACCCTCTTCCTGCTTATCCGAGGGCTTCACATCCCTGGACAATGGGCAATTCAGCATTGCCAATCCACCTAACCTGTACATCTTTGGCCTATGCAGACACAGGGAGAATGTGCAAACTCCACACAGAGTCACCTGAGACTGGAATCGAACCCGGGACCCTGGCACTGTGAGGCACCGTGCCATCCTTTGTGCTCCTATTAAGGGAGAAAGAGGCACAAAACATTCCTATACGCTACACTATTGTAGACGTTCCAAACTAAGAGAGTTGCTTGGTTTCCATACCTGAAAGACATAGTTTCCTGGTTTAACATCAGTAACATCAATCCACTGACAGTCGATGTCATGGCGATAGAGATCCCAGCAGCCCACAGTGACACCTTGCTCCCCAAAGTTGGCGCAGGCATATCGTTTGTAAATGCCTAGTGGAAAATGCAGAGAGAAAAGGGGTTCAACTGGAAAACCACACACAAAGATCAACTCAGTCCATTGTCGATTTCCAAATGGAGCTCTCAAATTTCAAATCTAATGTTGATCTTGCTTTCTGTGCACCTTCTTTGCACCCGTTACCTGTATTCCTCGCTCTGTTCAATCACACTATGATCTTGTTGTCTTTGTATGGTATGATCTGCATGCAAAACAGACCCTTTCACTGTACTCAGGCGCGTCTGACAATAATAAATCAAATCAAATCATCGCTCCCCATCTGACAGCCAACCAATGGTGAAAATGGAGTCGAAAGCCATTGGGATGGATATAAATGGTCAAATGATCTTTGCCAGAGATCCCGAACTGCAGAGTACAACTCCTAAGGAGATCATGGGAATGGCCTTTGGGCTATTAAGTTTCAGGCTAGTAATGGAGGTGTTGAGATTGGACAGATGTGAGTGCAGTTAAATGTTTTGGATCTTTCCTTTGCTGAGGGCCATGGTTTAATATCTGTTTCCCAAGATTCTACCGCACCCTACCATCTGTAAAATGCTGAGGCTTTGCTTCCTTCAGGGTAAACACAGCCATTTTAATAACCTTCCTCCACCCCCTAAACCCCTCCTGATCAACACCAACCCTGCACCCTACTCAACAACTGCCTATATCCTACCCCCGAAAACCCACCCTGAGGTCCCACTGAGGGAGTGCTGCACTGGTAAACACCTGGAAACAGGGTTCCCTAGCCACGAAGACTGGTGCTGGATGTGGAATGGATGTTTCCTCTTGTGGGCGAGTCCAGATCTAAAGGGTTTAAGGATCGGGGCTTACTCTTTCAGGACAGAGATGGGGAGAAATCTCTCTCTCTCTTTCTGAGGGTTATGTCGGAGTGTGGAACTCTCTGCTGAAGAAGGCAGGGAGAGTGGGGAGGTGTCACTGACCATTTTTAGGTTAAAGGTGAATAAGCTCTTGTTAGGCATGGGAATCAGGGTCATCGTGTGGTCAATGAGGATTATGGAATTCAAAATGCAAGCAGATCAGCCATGCCCTTACTGAAAGGTGGTGCTGGAAGGGCTGAAGAGTCTCCTCCTTCTCCTTTTTCAGATGTTTGTATCACTGTGGTTTGTGGGAGCCTTCTTAGAGACAAACTGCTTTCCCCACATTGTAACAACGCTGGCACTTCTGAATATGTCAGTAAAATGCTTGAGGATCTCCTGAGACCTTTGTTAAGGGCTGGGTTTCCCCTGGTGCTTGTACAGATATCTAATCATTATGTTAGTATCTGATGTGGCAAGATCAAAATATGTAAGGTCAAAACAAAGAGTTCCAGATGGATTGTGACCTGACGCACTCAAACGGTTAACATTTTCAGGTCTTTGCTATTTCCATTATCACACAGTACAGAAAAGGCCCTTCGGCCCATCAGGTCTGTACTGCCAAAAGTATATTACTGAGTAAAAGGGAAGGAAATCTGCCATCCTTACCCTGTCTGACCTCTATGTGACCCACAGCAATGTAGTTATCTCTGCAATGGCTTGGCCAACCCCTCAGTTGTGCCAATCTGCTCTGACAAAGTTCAAACAATGTGGGAGTGCCTTCACCGTATGCATAGCTCACCAGTACCTTCTCAAGGGTAAATAGGAAGGGGCAATAAAGGCTGGTGTAGCCAGCAATGCCCAGATCCTATGAGTGAATCAAAGACAACATGCTTTCTTAGAGACCTAAGGGGCAACTTCTTCACGCAGAGGGTGGTACGTGTATGGAATGAGCTGCCAGACGAAGTAGTGGAGGCTGGTACAATTGCAACATTTAAGAGGCATTTGGATGGGTATATGAATAGGAAGAGTTTGGAGAGATATGGGTGGGTGCTGGCAGGTGGGACTAGATTGGGTTGGGATATCTGGTCGGCATGGACGGGTTGGACCAAAGGGTCTGTTTCCATGCTGTACATCTCTATGACTCTAGTCAGGACACTAGAGACAAATTCTCCTGATCTTCTTCAACACAGAGTCATGGGGGTTCCCCTTTTTAGGGCAGATGAGATGTTAGTTTCACATCACATCTGAAAAACAGCACCTCCAACACAGCAGCACTTTGATTTGATTGATCATTATCACTTGTATCTAAGTACAGTGAAAAGCTTTGTTTTGAGGAGATCAAGGACATATAGATCATAGGGTGATCGAATAGAGCAAGACATACAATGTTATAGGAGGTGTACAAAGCAAGATCAACATTAGATTTGAAATTTGAGAGGTCCATTCATCAGGCTGATAACAGCGGGGAAGAAGCTGTTCTTGAATCTGTTGGTGTGTGTATTTAAGCTTCTAGATCTTCTGCCTGACGAAGAGATTGGATGAGAGTTTTGTAACTTGCTCTATATTAGCAATGTCCCCTGCTCCTTTGTGAATGTTAGTTGATGCACCAAATGTGCTCAATCCTTGAGTGGAAAGGGAGTTTTCACACTAACCACTTGCTACGTCGAGAGCTCACAATCCATGAGACCACATCCACATCTCTCATCGAGGTGAAGGGATCGATCGTGTCTCTTTCTAATCTTATTTCCAATGAAATCAGACACAGCTCTGACTGAGCCTTCCCACAGCGAGATCTTACACCCTCTGACAAAGAGTCACCGGACTCAGAACATTAACCCTGTTTCTCTCTCTATAGATGCTAACAGACCTGCTGAGTTTCTCCAGCACTCTCTGTTCTTGATTCAGACCTCACAGCAGTCGACTCCACCCTCAACTCTCCCTCACCTACCATCCCTCTTCCAGCTCCAGACATACCTCTTTCACAGTCTGAGTCTTCGAGACAGAAGCTTGCTTTATGTCCTTCTGCGACCTTGCTGCCATTCAGGGTCAAGAGGTCATAGTGAGTGAAGACCTCCATGCTGTGGTAGTGTCTGCAAAAGGAAACAGGCGTCGGGTTTGTGAAAGAGTGAGCAATTGCCTCCCACAACATGGCTCCAAATGCAGACCTCAGTAAGATATAAGACCCACCCCACTTTAGCCAAGCTCCTTTATCTCTACATCTCTGAGTTAGTGGCTCAGTGGTTAGTACTGCTGCCTCACAGTGCCAGGAACCTGGGTTCGATTCCAGCCTCAGGCTGTTGTGGAGTTTGCACATTCTCCCAGTGTCTGTTTGGGTTTCCTCTGGGTTCTCTGGTTTCCTCCCACAGCCCAAAGATGTGCAAGTTAGGTGAATTGGCCGTGTTAAATTGCTCATAGTGTTCAGGGATGTGTAGGTTAGGTGCATTAGTAAGGGGTAAATGTAGGGGAATGGGTCTGGGTGGGTTCCTCTTCGGAGGGTTGGTGTGGACTTGTTGGGCCTAATGACCTGTTTCCATACTGTAGGGTTACTATGATAACACACCAGTACAGCCAAAACTTCACTCCATGTTACCCAAACAGTTGATGAACACTTCAGCGTCCCTTAGTACGTGGGCCAGGAAGCATAACAGCAGTTAATAACAACAGGCATCAGCAGCTACTAAACTGATCCCTGCACTTAAAGCATTGTTGCTCTGTTTTTGGGAACACCAGAGGGTCTTCAGGGACAATAACTGGCCAACAGAGGTGGGCAACAGGAGTGAAATCTTCAAACAGAGCGTTGTTGAAGAAAGAAAATCAGCAACGAGGTGAGTTACAATAATCCAATCTTTCAGTATTGTTCCAAAGACAGCTTGATATTCTGGATTGTGGAGAGCCTCCTGAGGTTATACAGATGCCAGCGCACAAAGAGACCATTGCTCAGCACACCAGGTGGGCTCTGAAGGGGATAGCATCCTAGGCTCTTTGGGCATTTCACAACTTCATAACCAATGATTTGGGGAGCACTTGCCTGATAATGCCATCACTTTCTGATGAAAGGCTTTTGCCCGCAAAGTCGATTGTCCTGCTCCTCGGATACTACCTGACCTGCTGTGCTTTTGCAGCATCACTCTAATCTTGAGTGTCATCACTTGACCAGGCACTGGATACTGTATTACTGCTGCTTAAAATGTTCAACAAAATACTGTGAATTCCCCCAGACACAGTATAACGTTTCTCTGCCCTTAATTCAACAACAGATAAACCACCTTAATGTCAGGACTGTGTCTAAGAGGCTACATTAGAGACATTTAAGCATCTCTTGGATAGGCACATGGATGATAGTAAAATGAAGCGTATGTAGGTTAGTTTGATCTTAGAGTAGGATAAATGATTGGCACAACATCGAGGGCGGAAGGGCCTGTACTGTGCCTGACTGTTCTATGTACATAGACGTAAGATTTTACCCCTCCCTTGTATTTTCTTTCATAAAGAAACCCTTGCAATCAATAGACACTCGATACATCTCTTTTAAAGTGCAAACAGACAAGAGGAAGGGATGCAAGGCTGTGGTTAACATGGGGATAGTTAGCTGTCTTTATATATAACATTTAAAGATATGTTACAATTCAGAGGAATAAACTTCCCTTTCAAGCACAAACAAGTGCTTGTTTTTCCAATTGCATAGACTGGACATGGGGCGTGTAAGGCACTGGCCCAGTGTCAGAATCTCCCTGATGCTGGATACTTTGACGAGTAAATTGCTGGGATTATCAACAATCTAAAATTAGTTAATGTCAAAAATAATTTCAAAGTACCAAATGCCAGATGATATTTATTTACGCAGATGACCAACATCACTGGGCACAACACTGACAGAGCACTCCGTGATCCGGAGTTAACGAGAAACCCAATTGGCAAAGGGACATTTCTACAAAGGGCACTGGGTCAGAATGTGGGAGATGGGGAAGGTAGGCAGAGGAGAGGATTTCCAACTGCCTTTGTGACAATGGAGGATGTTGGTGTCACTGGTGTTTCATTTTTAAACACCCCAGAGAAGCTGGTGATGAGCTGCTTTCCAGATCCAGGGAGGGGAGTCCAAAACTACAGGGTTTAGGGTGACAGGGGAAAGAATTAAAAGGGACCTAAGGGGTAACCTTTTCAGGCAAAGGGTGTTGTGTGCATGGAAAGAGCTGTCAGAGGAAGTGGTGGAGGCTGTTACCATACAAAAGGCATCTGAATGGGTATTTGAGTAGGAAGGGCTTACAGGAATATTGCCCAAATGCTGGCAAATGGGACTAAATTAGATTAGGATTAGTCTGGTTGGCATGGACGAGTTGGAATAAAGGGTCTGTTTATGTGCTGTATAACTCTATGATTCTACAACTGCTGCGATCCGCGTGGTGTAGGGATCAAGGCTATAGGGAGGGAATGCCGGGATTTTGACCCAGCAACAGTGGGTGACATATTCTCAAATCATGATAGCGAGTGGCTTGGAGGAGAACTTGGAGGGGCTGGTGTTCCCCTGTATCTGCTGCCCCTGTCCTTCTAGACAGTAGAGGTCATGTGTTTGGAAGGTACTGTCAGAGGGGCTTTGGTGAGTTGCTGCGGTGTATCTTGTAGATGGTAACACACTGCTGCCACTCAGTGTCGCTGGTGAAGGGAGACAGTGTTGACGGTGGTGAGTGGGGGTGCCAGTCAAGTGGGCTGCTTGGTTGTGAATGGTGTTTTGATGTCCAGCAGAAGAATTTGAGGAGAAGATATTATCACAAATCTTTAACTCCAACATCATCTGAAGGAGGACACACAGACAACTGAAAAGGAAAAGAGTTTCAAAATGATCTAATGAATGGGGAAATGTTCACAAATAATGCACTGGGAGAGAAGTTCTAATGTGACCACAAACTCCAGCAAAGGTCCATGTTTACATGTAGATAAAAAAATTTGGTGCTTTTTCCCTGGAAACATGTGAGCTAGTTTACTTAAGGGCATTTCTCCAATTCCTTTGTGAGAAACATAGATCATCCCTCATCATGTTTATAAATGATAGATCAGTTTATAGCGATTAATTTTAATTTTTGGGCAAAACAGGAAGCATCTGGACCTGCTGTGAAAACAGTGACCTCAATGTTAACCCACTCCTGAGGGGAGGTGCAGGAGAACCCATTGTCTCCTGCACACCTTGATCATCCTGAAAACTTGGGGCTTCCCACTTCAGATCGCAACCACAGTCCCCATCCAGTTCACATGGCCACTCTCTCCCTGTCCTGCTGGGATCTGTGTCCCCTCCACCCCCTTCTCCCCCCCCAACTCAAAGCCAGTAACCCACTCCACATCAATAAATCCTGACAATCTCTCTCTGTAGAGACATCCTGCCACATTCTCAGCCTCCTTCAACTCACCCTGAACTCTCTGTGTAAATAATTGAGTCATGGTTGCTGAACAGTACCATTCATCACTCTAAAACGTTCCAACTTTCCCACAGTTGGCTCTCCCCACCCTGAATCCCTATTGCAGAGTTAGGGTTTAATGGCTAAGTAGATTGCATCAGAGGTACACTGTGTGAGTCACTGCGATCTGAACAGTCATGGGGTGGTGTTCTACTCAGAAACTGGACCCTGCACAGTCCAGAACCTGTTGCCCCCATAGTCTTACCATCACGTACAGTGTTACATAGTTCAATGGTTACTAAGATGTCTGACCTGAGTGTGTATTAAAACCATGAGAGCCCACGTTTTAAGAACACAGTCAAAAACAATCAAGGGGTTGCCAGGCGAGTAGGGAGGAAGGTGGTGAAATAAAGACTCAGGTCTAAGATGATGGGCAAAAGAATTAGATGTGATATTTGGAAATAATGTTTTGCCTCTCCATGCAGCTCACTCCGATAGTCTTCCGAGAGTTGGCCATTGTTGTTGGAGCTGCACTTACTGCCCATCCTTAGTTATCAGAACAGTATAGACTGCAACATAATAAAAATGAAAGGATGAGGCAGGATGGTAAAGCAGCTGTGTCAGTAACTGAGGACTCCGATACAAAAGGACACATATACAAAGTGCGAGAGCGTAAGAAAAGAGAGAGAGAGAGAGCGCAAGGGAACCCTCAGAAGAGATTTCCAAAACAAGACTCTACATCAATGACTAAGGTCAAAAATCAGGTTACAGTCCAACGGGTTTATTTGCAAGCACTAGCTTTCGGAGTGTTGCCCCTTCATGAGATGCTAGTGAGAGGGGAAGACCTTAGAATTTATAAGGAAAAGATTTTCCTCTCTCACTAGCACCTGATGAAGGAACAGCGCTCTGAAAGCTTGTGATTTCAAATAAACTCATTGGGCTATAATGTGGTGTCTTGTGATTTTTGACTTTGTCCAACCCAGTCCAACACCGGCACCTCCACATCATCAATGTTTAAGATCAGACTGGATAGGTGGAGACAGATTGGCTGAATGGCCTGCTTCACCTTGAGCAAATTCCAAGATTCAGGAGAGTGGGTCCAGGGATGAGGGATTTCAGCAACATGGACTGATTAGGAAAGATGGAGGTTAAGGGGAGAGAGGTTTTTGACATCACGAGGGTTCAGGACAGAGTAGAGAGGGAGAACACATTGCCATTGGTGCAAGGGTTAAGAACCAGAGGACACAGATACACAATGATTGGCTAAAACATAAAAAATGGTGCAAGGAAGTACCATTCCACACTGTGAGTGGAATGGGCAGCGTGAGAGTGTGGCACAAAGAGTTAATAACAGCTTTCGCAAGGGTATTGGATAACTTTTTAAAGTGGACATGTTTGCAGGGCTATGGGGGAAGGGGCAGGGGTGTGAGAGCAGCAGAACTGTTCTTACAGAGACCCTAATGGGTTGTAACCTTGCTCAGATCCATAAGAACATTCCTGTTGAATATCTTCAGACCAAATCAAATCAATCAAAAACCCAGAGCTTTGGCTGATTTTTACCAACTCCAACCTCTCACCGCAACTGCCATGGGGGAGATTAGTTAATGAGAGAGAATGCAAGAAACGTGATGTCTGTGCACTGTCAATAAGACAGAAACCCCAAAGTCTTTTTTTTTTTTAAAATCCTCATTTCACAAAGACTCTTGCTTGGGGAATCATTGGCTGGGTTGGGGGGTTGGGATGTGTTCAATCAGGTGAAGGAGTTAGAAGGCAGGCACGGGATCAGTTAGGAATTCTGCAGGGCACAAGGTCAGAAAATTCCGGAAGAGCTGCTGCTTCCAAGAGGCCACTGCTTGTTGCTGAACTGATTTTCTCACAGGCCAGTAGCTGATTTCCAGGCAGATGTTCAGGTGGATCGCAGGGATGCTACAAAACCACAGAGTGAGACAACATCTGGAATTCTGGGCCCCACAAACTGATTCCCAGCCTCAACCAGTCACATGCTGACTGCATTAGGAAAGGGCTTTGAGTTGTTCTCCCAACGTCCTGATATTCATCGTACAGCATTGGCTCATTTGATTGGGTCGGCATAGTGTGATTACAGAGTAAAGTGTCTAAACAGATATATTTGAACAAAGGTAGGCCACTCAGCCCTTCCAGCCTGCTCTAGCCATTCAATGCGATCACGGCTTATCTGATTTCAACCTCAACTCTACATTCCTGCCTATTCCCCAATAATCTCACAATCTCCCTTGGTCATCAATAATCCATCCATCTCTATTTTCAAAACATTTTCCAATTCTGTTAAGCGAGGCCAATCAGGATTTTGTGGTCCCTGTCATCTGTGTGCGTGGCTACTAGGGACAGCTAGTCGTGGCATTTAGTGGCGAGTTGGTGTTCGTGGATGCGGATTGCTGGTTGTCTGCCTGTTTGTCCTATATAGTGTTTAATGCATCCGCATTCATGAACACCAACTAGCCCTAAACTACAAGACCAGCTGTCCCTAGTAGCCACACTCACAGATGACAGGGCCCACAAATTCAACTGGGACAACACAACAATCACAGGACAAGCTAAACAGAAGACAGCCAGAGAATTCAGAGAAGCATGGCACTCATCCACGGACTCCATCAGCTAGCACACAGACCTAGACCCAATAGACCGACCACTGCAGCAAACAACCAAAACCAGAAACGGAAACACAGGAACAGAACCAAATAAATCCCAGAAAACACAGGACGGCAGCATTTCACAGGAGGCTTCAAAGCACCGAAGATGTCACCTAGACGAGGGCCGAAACATCGGCAAATCAACATCCCAGCTCAGCAAACATACCCACAACCACGGCAACCGGCACCCGAGCTACAAATCTTTACACAAACCTCGAAGGGAAGTTTGGTTAAGTCAACTGCAATTCTGTTTCTTCCCTCTCTCACATTTTTTTTAAAATCACAGAAATGATTTTTGAACAGAGAGAACTTTCCAAGATTACGGTTCACGCTCTGACTCCCTTTAGGATGGGAACCAGCCAATGGTGGACCTTTCATAGTCATTAGTGTCATCACGTTCTTCATTCGTATACCCGACTGACTTCTCAGGTGAAGGAGAAACCTATTCTCTGGCTCACTTGGAAGAAGATCAAGAGGGGTTTCTCAATGTCCTGATCAATGTTTATCTCTCAGCACAAAATGCCAAAACAAATTAACAAGTCAATCATCACACTGTGGTTAATTGTCTCATGCTATGCAGAAGTTGGTCATCATAGAATCACAAAGCCTAGAAGCAGAGCATTCAGTTCAATTCATCTGCACTGACCAGACACCCCAATCTGATCTAATCCCATTTAGCAGCACTTAACCCATATCCTTCCAAAACCTTCCTATTCACATACCCATCCAGATGTATTTTAAATGTTGTAATTGTAGATTGTCCCTTAGATGCATCACCCTCTCCGTGAAAACATTGCTCCACAGGTCACTTTAAAATGTTTCCCCTCACCTTAAACCCATGCCCTCTGGTTTTGAACTCCCCCACCCTGGGAAAAAAGACCTTGACTATTTACCCTACCCATCCCCCTATGATTTTATCCACCTCTGTAAGGTTACCCCTCAGACTCTGATGCTCCAGGGAAAACAGCCCCAGCCTATTCAACCTCTCCCTACTCCTCAAATCCTCCAACCCTGGCAATATCCTTGTAAATCCTTTCTGCACCCTCTTTAACAATATCCTTCCTATAGAAGGGTGACCAGAATTGTATACATTATTCCAAACGTAGCCTCACCAATGTCCAGTACAGCCACAACATGACGTCCCATCATGTTTGTCTTTGTAACAGCAATGACCACACCGTAACCCATCAGCTACCATGTAGTTTGGTTCATCTTAAGGACGTTACAAAGGCACGGCCTAAACAGCAGTTGTATCCCTTTAGCTATCGAGCATGGAGGCCATTTTGAAGCCATGATCCGAGTGAATGGCGGAGCAGACTCGAGGGGCCGAATGGCCTACTCCTGTTCCTATTTCTGATGGTGTTTAGTCTCTTTCTTCCATTGCTTGGCCACAAGAGACCATGGATCTAATTTGGGTATTTCTTCATTCTCAGGAACAAGATATTACACAGCTCAAACCTCTTTTGCTTTTGCTAAATGTGATGTAACCCCACCGCTAACGTATCGCTCAGCTGCTGATTTTCAAAGCAGCTCTCAACCCAAAACTTCTAAGAAGCAACGTGATGCTGAAAACTGGAATTTATTTGGCAGAGGATATTCACTGACAACAGGCCAGACAGCTAAGTAAATCACTTAAGTCTACATTTGGGCCCCCAGACAGCAGTATTGTTCAGATTCACAGAACATCTGTTCGGCAGTTTTCCAGAAAGACACTGTAATGTATGTTTTCTAAGAACTTCCTTTGGTGGATTGATGAATTGTTCATTTTCACTGCACAGTTCCACTCACACCTTCCAATGAAAGACACTGGAGAGGGGGGTACCTGTCATCTGTGTTGACCCCAGCCTCCCCCTCCAAGGTCAGACTGCACACCTCCAACTACTGATTACAGCCAGGACAGAGTTAGCAAATAGCAGAGACCTGGGACTGAGTTACAGACTGGAATCTAAACAAGGAGCTCAGGGTGGTTTATGTATCGAATAACATAGACCAGTTAGTGAGTTACAGATTGGAATCTAATTGAGGGGTTCAGGGGATTTTATATATCAAAGAACAGAGACCTGAGAGTGAGTTACAGACTGAAATCTAAACGAGGGGTTCAGGGTGGTTTATATATAGAATAACAGAGACCAGGGGGTGAGTTACAGACTAGAATCTAATCGAGTGGTTCAGGGTATATAGAATAACAGAAACCAGGGAGTGAGTTACAGACTAGAATCTAATCGAGGGGTTCAGGGTATATAGAATAACAGAAACCAGGGAGTGAGTTACAGTCTGGAATCTAATCGAGGGGTTCAGGGTGGTTTAGATATCGAATAACAAATACATATGAGTGAGTTACAGACTGGAATTTGAGCGAGGGATTTGGGGTGGTTTATATATAGAATAACAGATACCTGGGAGTGAGTTACAGTCTGGAATTTGAGCGAGGGGTTCAGGGTGGTTTATATATTGAAGAATAGAGATCTGGGAGTGAGTTATAGACTTAAATCTAAACAAGGGGTTCAGGGTGGTTTATATATAGAATAACAGAGACCAGGGAGTGAATTACAGACTGGAATCTTATCAAAGGGAATTTGTGAGAGTGTGTTGAGTTTACAAACCGAGTAACAAATTGCTCCGTCCCTCAGTGTTTGCTGAGTTGTATATTTTCTCGTTCACAAACCCAGCTGGTGCAAGTAGCCCTGAGCCTTGACCCTACCCGTGACAGCTATGCCAGATCCAGGCGTGTCGGCCAGCCCGTGGCCTGAAGTCGGAGCGGCCAATGTTGTGTATCCGTGATGAGAAGCGAAGGAGCCGGCGATGACCGTGCGGCCATGTCATAGAGTCCGCTGACTTTGAGAGGCAACCTTCCTCATGGGCACAGTACAGCATGTGGAGGGGCCGGTCTTCCAGGTAAGCAGACTCCTGGGCGAGCTGCGCATCCAGGACCAGGTCAGGAAGAGCTAACAGCAGCAAGAACAAGAGATTTCAAGGTTAATGTCTCTCTTATAGCATCCAGTCTGCCTTACACTCATACCCAGATCTCCCCCTTTTCCTTCTGTCTCACAATGGCTTTGTTCCAAGGCTTCCCCAAGGGATAATCCTTCATTTGGGAATCCCAAGAAGATTACCAGGGTTTCCCAAAATGCTGGGGTCAGGACCCCAAGCTGGGTCATGAGCTGAACTCTCAGGGAGTGAGTTCTGAGACAGCAATACTGGCCAATACTGGAGGACTCCGACTGAGATAAAACAACCACATTCCAAGCTATTGGATAGGGTCTCCACTTAGACAGGACTCCTCTCATTTTCATATACCTGCCCTCCTTCGTCTCACCCTCAGCTCCCACCAGCCGTGGTGACAATAGTGATGCCTCAAAATGGAGAAACAGTGCAAAAATGGTTTGGGAAGCTTTGGCAGGATATTTCCACAGGCTATCCATAAATTCCGCACTCTGTCATTGGTGGTGGATGAGGAGGGGTAGCTACATTCGCCCATCGTAGGGAGACCCACTTAAGGACCTCCCTCTTCAGCGTTTGGTGCTAAGATCAAGGCGAGAATATTGTCCATCACACGGGATGGCCAACGTGCAAACCCTTGCAGGGCTGCTTGTTTGCCACCATGGGGGAGTCAATCCCTCCGTCAAAGACAACTCAGTTCCTGATTGAGGAGCGTGCAGTGAGGGAGGGGGGCACACCCCCTCTGTCACCTGCCCCACCTCTGCCATTGCTCACCTCTGGTCTGAGATCCAATGACAAATGCCTGTCATACTGGCAGCTACCACTATCTTCCTACTGGCGCTATCACTTAATCGTGCCACCAGTTTCTGATTTGCTGACAGCACTTGCTCAGCCCCTGGGGTCATTGATCCCATGGGAAGGTCTGTCCCTGGCTAATCAACTACCTGAGAATCACGCCCTGAGACAAGCCTACCCGAAAACATCTGTAGCTGGTGCCTAAGACCACAGTCTCCCCCATTAAGTATCAAATGGGATCCCAGACGACACTGGATAAACATGTGGGAGTTTTCCTGGTTTGCTGCACTGAGATGGACCAATGGTATTCCTCCGTTGTACTTATTCCATAATCCGCAAGCAGTCTACTCCTGTCCTGACCCACTACCCACCCAACGTGACCTCTTCCACACGGAGAGGAATGGAACTCTCTGTCTACCAAAAGGTTGTTGAAGTTGGGTCTGGTTGAGTTGAAAATGTCAAAGTTGTACTTTGGTAGATTTTGTTTTAAGCTGAAGAGTGGTCTTGCTGCAGTTTTTAATTTTGAATGCATCAGGACATGGGTGGCAAATTATAGACAATCACAACTGGGAAACAATGGCCTCGCGGCATTATCACTGGACTCTTAACCTAGAGAGCCAGGGTTCTGAGGATCTGGGTTCAAATCCTGCCATGGTGAAATTTGAATTCAAGAAATGTCTAAAATTAAGAGTCTAATGATGACCATGAATCTATTATTGGAAAAGCCACCCATTTGTTTCACTAATGTCATTTAGGGAAGGAAAGTGTTATCCTTACCTGGTCTGGCCTACATGTGACTCCAGACCCATAGCAATGTGATTGATTCTTAACTGCTCCCTGGGCAATTAGAGATAGGTAATAAACACTGGTCTAGCCAATGACACCCATGTCCCGTGAATGAATAAAGAAAAATCATACTTATGGTGCAGGAGAAAAAGGCGCTGATTGGCTGACCACTCGACTTTGAAATTTAACATTCCTGTGTTTGTCCTGAAAGGTCTCCAAGTCAGTTCCTTCACACCTCCCATCCCACTTACTTCACCACTTTGTGCCTCAATAGCAGAGCGAGGACAGGTCTGACACTCACACTCCGCACAGATGACTCCAGCAGCAAAACGAGCCCCACCTCGTGGGCAGTCGACGTGGTCACGGTGATGGGAACACTGCAAGATGGAGAGCTCTGTCCCTGAGCAGGAGGTCCCGCTGAGGACCACGTTGTCTGTGGTATGGTCAGCCTGCCAGTACCAGGTTTCCTTTGAGAAGGAAGGCAGAGAGTTCAGTCACCCCACTTTGTTCCAGGAGCTCCCTCAGTATCTGCACCAGGTGGAGAGTTAGTGTAAAGCAACAGGAGCCCGGCTTTTCAGTTTCTGCATTGACCCTTTGGTCGAAAATCCGCCAACCAAGGACACCTCAGGAGTTCCAAAGATTAGACATTGTTTAATTGCACTGACTGAGATTAGAATTGGCAGTGTCTTGGAATAAAACATAATGGCAGGGTCATTCTCTCAATGTCCAACACCCATCACTTTCAGTGACTTGGAGACAGTAAGGACTGCAGATGGTGGGAGTCAGAGTCAATGGATGTGGAGCTGGGAAGAACACAGCAGGCCAGGCAGCATCCGAGAAGCAGGAAAGTCAGTGTTTTAGGCCAAAACCCTTCTGTCTGACCTGCTGTGCTTCCCCAGCTGCACGTCTATTGACACATCGCTTTCACCTCATCAAACCACTCCCTATTAGATTAGATTACTTACAGATTAGATTACCTACAGCATGGAAACAGGCCATTTGGCCCAACAAGTCCACACTGACCTTCCAAAGACCCATTCCCCTACATTTCCCTCTGACTAATGCACCTAACACTATGGGCAATTTAGCATGGTCAATTCACCTAACCTGCACATTTTTGGATTGTGGGAGGAAACCAGAGCACCTGGAGGAAACCCACACAGACACATGGGGAGAACGCGCCAGGCAGGCAATTTATTTTACATTTCCCATGCGGCGACTCAGGATGATGGAACCTAAAGGATGAGGTAAGTGGAGCTAGTGAATGGTCACGAGGCCGAATGGTCACTTTCTATGTTATGTCCATCCCCAGTTTCCCTACTCTGTGAGTGGGCCCACTCGTCTCCTGCTGAATTAGAGAGTCAGTCTTACACCACAGGTATTTTGAGTTAACCTTTCTAACCAACAAGGGTTAGCCAGCCCAATAGTTGGAACTTATTTTCAATCTTACTGCATAGTTGAATGGGCAGAATCATCGTGTTCCTGCTCCATTTCCCCTGACCACACTTCAACAACAGAGTTCTCTCTACACAACTGTGATCATTTTGACCACTGATCGTAGTGCAAGACGGCATCTTGGATCAGTATCCCTCTGCCCCAGCTTGCAACCCATTGCTTTCCGTTGACCGTAGAGGGATTTCGGACTGGTGTTTATAAACAGCATCATCCAAAAATTAGACACATAGAAGCTTTCTCTTCAAAGACACTTAGAGTTAGAAACTTAACCAACATGAAAGCAGGCCAGGATCAGTTCGAAACAATGCAGGAATGAGAACCAACTTCACCAATCAATGTGTGCAGGAGCCGGGGTTGGACTGAGGTGGACAAAGATAAAAATCACACAACACCAGGTTATAGTCCAACAGCGCTCTGAAAGCTTGTACTTTCAAATAAACCTGTTGGACCATAACCTAGTGTTGTGTCATTTTTAACTTCCTTCACCAGTCATGAACTAGGAATTGACAGAGTAGGTACATTGACGTTGTTTCCACTTGTGGGAGAATCCTGGACCACAGGGTATCATCTCAAAAGAAAGACTCAGGCATTTATGACAGAGATGAGGAGGAATTTATTCTCTCAAAGTGAAGTGATTCTGTGGAGAGAGTTGTCAAAGCTGGGTCGCTCAGTCTATTCAAGGCTGAGATAGATTTTCAATCAGGGTTAAAGGGTAAAGAAAGCAAAAGTGTAGTTGAGGATTATCAGATCAGCCATGTTCTCACTAAATAGTGGAGTAGATTGGGGACTTAATGGGCTGAATGGCCTACTTCTGCTCCTGCGCCTGTTGGCATTTTATCAACATTAACCCCAAAACTTAATAACTAACGCATGATGAGTCTCTGAAATGAGTTTCGGAGACACTAGTCTTTCTGACTCCCATTACTTGGAGGGGTTGGAGGAAACACAGCATTTCTACCTTTTCAATCTGCTTTACGTAATGGACATTCCCAAATAGCCCCTTCCAAACATCAGACTGTCCCAACCAAGAATTCAGCAGCTTCCACTGGAAGTGGAGTTTGACCAGATACTCTGTTTTCTTTACCTCCCTCAGGAGCTGGAAGCTAATCCAGACCGCATGAAGAGACTGAGAAATTCTTTTTCTTTAAATTCATTCATGGGATGAGGGAATCGCTGCCTGGGCCAGCATTTATTGCCCACCCCTAAGCGTTGACCATACTGCTGTGGATCTGGGGTCACATGTAGGCCAAACCAGGTAAGGATGGCAGATTTCCTTCCCTAAACGACATGAGTGAACCAGACAGGTTTTTCCAACAATCAGCAATGGTTACGTGGTCATCCTGAGACTCATAATTCCAGATTTTTATTGAATTCAAATTCTACCACCTGCCCTGGCAGGATTTGAACCCTGGTCTCCAAAACATTACCTAGGTCTCTAATTTAATAGTCTAGCGATAACACCACTAAGCTGTTGCCTTCCCACAATTTATGCTAAAGTTGGACATGACTTGGTGAAAATGGAGGGACATGGCAGAGGTGACAGTGAGGAAATAGCTGAAGAATCTAAAGCACATTTCCACACTTTCTGAGTAAGGGGCTGGCTACTTCAAACTGAGGTGAGGAGAAATGTTTGGGAATTCTCTACCACAGAAAGCGGAGAATGATCACGGTGGCTCAGTGGTTAGTGCTGCTGCCTCACAACGCCTGGGACCTGGGTTCGATTCCAGCCTCGGGCGACTGTCTGTGTGGAGTTTGCCCATCCACAAACTCCTGCAGTCCAAAGAGGCGCAGCTGAGGTGGATTGGCTAGGCTAAGTTGTCCTGCAGCATCCAGGGATGTGCAGGCTAGACTGGGTTTACTATGGTAGAAGGGTGGATCTGGGGGGGATGCTCTTCAGAGGGTTGGTACAGTCTTGAATGGGACCAATAGCCTCTTTCTGCACTGTAAAAAAAAATCTACAAAACCAAGAAACATGACAAAAACAGGCAATTACCAAAAAAAAAGACATTTACTGTAGAGGAAGAAAACTGCCCTGGAGCAACCGATGAAGATGGAACACTCCAGAGTTTTGTGTGATAACGCTGTGGCAAAGATAACTGAGGCAGAATGGATTCAGTAAATTTTGATGAAGAAATTTACCTCAGGTGATTAAATTGTTGGGATAGTTAGGCTCTAAAATAGTGTATGCCATGTACAGAAGCAGCAGATTGATAGGCCGAATAGTCTTTCTGTGTTCTATCTTCAATTGTGTTAACTTGGACGCATTCATCCCTCAGTGGAGAGGTCTACTAAATAGTTACATGTTTTGATTTGCTGTGATGCTGGTGTCCTGCCTCTGGGGCCTACCTGAAGTGCGTGGTTGGCAAAGCCTAGCCCCAGTTGCCGGCACACGACCATAGCCTCGGTCAGTCTCCAATGCTCGCCGCACACCGTGCCCCACTTCATTGTACCGTTGACTTCTGTCAGGATCTCCACACGGCCTTCCAAGGGATTACGACCACCATTCAAACGGATCTACGTTTAGGATAGGAAGAAAAATGAACTCTTTAATGTACCTAACTCTTCAACGTATCCCTGATCCTTCCATAAGACCATAAGATATAGAAGCAGAAACTAGGCCAATCAGCCATCAAGTCTGCTCCACCATTTAATCATAACTGATAGGTTTCCTAATCCCATTTTCCCGCTTTTTCCCCCTAACCCTTGACCTCCTGGCAATGAACAACATATCGATCTCTGTTTTAAATATGGTCAATGCCGTGGCCTCCACAGCCTTCTGTGGCAATGAATTCCACACCCCTCCCTATCTCTTCAACCTCTATGTGTTGCTAACAGTACAGAGAAGGTACACTTGTTTAATCCCTGCAGTGAGTGGCTTGCCTTATGAGGAAAGGCTAGACAGGCTGGGACTGTATCCTCTGGGGGCCAGAAGAGCCAGAGTTGACTTAATTGAAACATAAAATCCTGAGGAAACTTGACCAAGTGGATGGTGAAAAGACATTTCCTCTTGTGGGAGAATCCAGAGCTAGCAGTCAAAGTTTAAAAATAAAAATAATCCCTAACCTTCCATAAGACCATAAGACATAGGAGCAGAAATTAGGCTATTCAGCCCCTTGACAATGCTAGGCTATTCAATATGATCACTGCTGGTCATCCAACTCAGTCCACTGTTCCCACCTTCTCCCGAGACACTTTGATCCCATTACACGCAAGAACCTTATCTAACTCCTTCTTGAAAGTCTTCAATGTTTTGGCCTGAACTGCTTTCTGTGGCAGACTCCCCACTCTCTGGGTGAAGACATTTCTCCTCATCTCAGTCCCAAATGGCCGACCCTTATCCTTGAACCATGACTCCAGGTTCTGAACTTCCCAGCCATCGGGAACATCCTTCCTGCACTGACCCTGACTTGTGCTTCCTCAGAAAGCGAGGAGATAGTCATCCTCCCTTTTGTGTACAAAGTTAAAAATCACACGACACCAGGTTATAGTCCAACAGGTTTAATTGGAAGCACTAGCTTTTGGAGCGTTGCTCCTTCATCAGGTGATAGTCAACACCAGCATCTCCAAATGACTGTGTGGAGTTTGCACGTTCTCCCCGTGTCTGCGTGGGTTTCCTCCGGGTGCTCCGGTTTCCTCCCACAGTCCAAAGATGTGCAGGCCAGATGAATTGGCCATGCTAAATTACCCGTAATGTTAGGTAAGGGGTAAATGTAGGGGCATGGGTGGGATGCGCTTCGGCGGGTCGGTGTGGACTTGTTGGGCCGAAGGGCCTGTTTCCACGATGTAATGTAATCTAATCTAATCTAAAAAAAATCTAATGACTCCCTTTTGTGTGTGTGGGATGTCACTGCTCGCTGCACACAGAAAAATAACTGAGTACATGAGTCTGTGTGCAACATTTATTTACAAAAACATCAAATCTGTAGAATTCCTGCGCAGTCTGCCTGTGAGAGGACCAGTCCCATGTTAACCAATTTACTGAGCAAAGGCACAGTTGAAGATAAACTTGTGTTTATACTTCATATTTTGAGCCACTCCAAAGCACTGGACAGCCAATGAAGCACTTCGCAGGTTTAGTTTCATGTATGGAGCACAGCGAACTCCTACAAACTGAACTCTGCTAGTGAGCACGCAGTCTGTTTCAGTGATTTCAGTAGGGGGATAGATATCGGCCAGGACAGGAGTCAAATGCTCTCCCAAATTGTGACATGGAATCTTTAACAGCCAGCTCAGAGGCAGAAAGGACCATGGTTTAGCATGTCAACCACCAGACTGCATCAAAGACAGGTGAACCAGCCCACAATACTGCTGTGCCTATAAAACATCAGCACTGCCAACTCAACTTTACACCGCTTCTTCAGCACCGACCCTCTGACAGTGCAGCACTCCCTCAGCACTGACCCTCTGACAGTGCGGCACTCCTCAGTACTGACCCTCCGACAGTGCGGCACTCCCTCAGTGCTGACCCTCTGACAGTGCAGCACTCCCGCAGTACTGACCCTCCGACAGTGCGGCACTCCCTCAGTACTGACCCTCTGGCAGTGCGGCACTCCCTCAGTACTGACCCCCTGGCAGTGCAGTACTGCATCAGAACTGACCCTCTGACAGTGTGGCACTCCCTCAGTACTGACCCTCTGACAGTGCGGCACACCCTCAGCACTGACCCTCTGACAGTGTGGCACTCCCTCAGCACTGACCCTCTGACAGTGCGGCACTCCCTCAGTACTGACCCTCTGACAGTGTGGCACTCCTTCAGTACTGACCCTCTGACAGTGCAGCACTGAATCAGAACTGATCCTCTGACAGTGCGGCACTCCCTCAGTACTGACCCTCTGACAGTGTGACACTCCCTCAGTACTGACCCTCCGACAGTGCGGCACTCCCTCAGTACTGACCCTCCGACAGTGTGACACTCCCTCAGTACTGACCCTCTGACAGTGTGACACTCCCTCAGTACTGACCCTCCGACAGTGCGGCAGTCCTCAGTACTGACCATCTGACAGTGTGACACTCCCTCAGTACTGTCCCTCTGACAGTGTGACACTCCTTCAGTTCTGACCCTCTGACAGTGTGACACTCCCTCAGTACTGACCCTCCGACAGTGCGGCACTCCCTCAGTACTGACCATCTGACAGTGTGACACTCCCTCAGTACTGTCCGTGTGACACTCCCTCAGTACTGTCCGTGTGACACTCCCTCAGTACTGATCCTCCGACAGTGCGGCACTCCCTCAGTACTGACCATCTGACAGTGTGACACTCCCTCAGTACTGACCCTCTGACAGTGTGACACTCCCTCAGTACTGACCCTCAGACAGTGCAGCACTCCCTCAGTACTGACCATCTGACAGTGTGACACTCCCTCAGTACTGACCCTCTGACAGTGTGACACTCCCTCAGTACTGACCCTCCGACAGTGCGGCACTCCCTCAGTACTGACCATCTGACAATGTGACACTCCCTCAGTACTGACCCTCTGACAGTGTGACACTCCCTCAGTGCTGTTCTTTACAATCTTGCATTAAAAACTAGCATAACGGTGACGACTGTCAATTTTCATAAAAACCCATCTGCTTCACTAAATGCCTTTTAGGAAGAAAACCTGCTGTCCTTACCCAGTCTGTGCCTACACGTGACTCCAGACCCTCAGCAATGTGTTTGACTTTTAACTGTTCTCTGAAATGGCCCCAAATGCCACTCAGTTCACAGGTGACTTTGGATGGGCATCAAATGCTGGTCTTACCAGTGACGCCAACATCCCATCAACAAATAAACAAGAAAATGCTGAAAATGTCAGCTTAGTAGCTCTCCAGAGTGGGATTTGAACACAGGGCTTCCACACACAGAGATGATGACACCGAGACAACAGGCTGCAGTTTCAGAATGTGTTGGTAGTTGTTGAGTCAGGGCCTGTACAGGGACACACTGACAGACACATTTCCACTCACGCTGCTCACTCAGCGATCTGTCCAATCAGCACTCTGCAGGCCGCTGAAGCACACACTCCATATGTTAAACTAAAGCCATTAGCTCTAATGGGAAGTGTCAGCATATTTCTCTTTGTTCTCTCTGCATGGTTAATTTCTGAAGTTGAATTGAATTGTGTTATAAATCTGGTGTCTCCTTGATCCACCCGTTTCTTGTGCCTCAATATAAAATAAACAGCATGTGAGCACAGCCTCCACACTCAGTACTGAGGGAGTGCTGCACTGTCGAAGGGTCAGTACTGAGGGAGTGCTGCACTGTCGGAGGGTCAGTACTGAGGGAGTGCTGCACTGTCGAAGGGTCAGTACTGAGGGAGTGCTGCACTGTCGGAGGGTCAGTACTGAGGGAGTGCTGCACTGTCGAAGGGTCAGTACTGAGGGAGTGCTGCACTGTCGAAGGGTCAGTACTGAGGGAGTGCTGCACTGTCGAAGGGTCAGTACTGAGGGAGTGCTGCACTGTCGGAGGGTCAGTACTGAGGGAGTGCTGCACTGTCGAAGGGTCAGTACTGAGGGAGTGCTGCACTGTCGAAGGGTCAGTACTGAGGGAGTGCTGCACTGTCGAAGGGTCAGTACTGAGGGAGTGCTGCACTGTCGGAGGGTCAGTACTGAGGGAGTGCTGCACTGTCGGAGGGTCAGTACTGAGGGAGTGCCGCACTGTCGGAGGGTCAGTACTGAGGGAATGCCGCACTGTCGGAGGGTCAGTACTGAGGGAGTGCTGCACTGTCGAAGGGTCAGTACTGAGGGAGTGCTGCACTGTCGAAGGGTCAGTACTGAGGGAGTGCTGCACTGTCGAAGGGTCAGTACTGAGGGAGTGCCGCACTGTCGAAGGGTCAGTACTGAGGGAGTGCCGCACTGTCGAAGGGTCAGTACTGAGGGAGTGCCGCACTGTCGAAGGGTCAGTACTGAGGGAGTGCCGCACTGTCGAAGGGTCAGTACTGAGGGAGTGCCGCACTGTCGAAGGGTCAGTACTGAGGGAGTGCTGCACTGTCGAAGGGTCAGTACTGAGGGAGTGCCGCACTGTCGGAGGGTCAGTACTGAGGGAGTGCCGCACTGTCGGAGGGTCAGTACTGAGGGAGCGCCGCACTGTCGGAGGGTCAGTACTGAGGGAGTGCTGCACTGTCGGAGGGTCAGTACTGAGGGAGTGCTGCATTGTCATAGTGTCAGTACTGAGGGAGTGCTGCACTGTCGGAGGGTCAGTACTGAGTGAGTGTTGCACTGTCAGAGGCGCACTCATGTAGACACCCTCACAGATGAATAGAGAGACAGACAAATAGAGGCGCACACAGAAATACAGGCATGGAATGTAAACTAGTTGGTAAATTGCGGGTTATGGTGAAAAGGCAGGAAAGTGGATTTGAGGATTATCAGATCAGCCACGATCACAGTGAATGATGAAGAAGACATGCTGGGCTGTGACGGTTAGCGTTAGGATGAGGGTCAGGGTCAGGGTCAGACAGTGGCTCAGTGATTCACATTGCTGCCTCACAGCACCAGGGTCCCTGGTTCAAACCCAGCCCTGGGCGACTGTCTGTGTGGAATTTGCACATTCTCCCCGTGTCTGCGTGGGTTTCCTTCAGGTGCTCCGGTTTCCTCCCACAATCCAAAGATGTGCAAGTTAGGTGGATTGGCCATGCTAAATTGCTCAAAGTGTCCAGGGATGTGTAGGCTGTGTAGATGAGCCATGGGAAATGCAGGGTTATAGGGATGGAGTAGGGCTAGTTGGGTTTGAGTGGGAAGCTCTTTGGAGAGTTGATGTGGACTTGATGGACCGAATGGCCTGCTCCTACACTGTAGGAATTCTGTGACTGAATGGTCTAGCACAGCTCCAGTGCCTTATAGTCTTATAGAGTCACACACAGATGTGCATCTCTTGCAAGGGTAGCAGATACATGGGAACACTATCCCCTGCAAGTTTCCCTCCAAGCCACTCACCATCCAACTTGGAAATATATATCACTGTTCCTTTAGAGTCACTGGGTCAATAGCCTGGAACTCTCTCCCTGGAGATGCTGTGGAGTCAGTCTACAGCACATGGACTGCAGTGGTTCAGGAAGGCAGCTCACCACCACCTTCTCAAGTCAAAAAGTGAGACGCTGGAAAAGCACAGCTGGTCAGGCAGCATCCGAGGAGCAGGAATGATGAAGGGTTTATGCTCAAAATGTCGACCCTCCTGCTCCTCGGATGCTGCCTGACCGGCTGTGCTTCTCCAGCACCATACGTTTTGACCCTGATCTCCAGCACCTGCAGTCCCCCCTTTCTCCCAGTTTTTAACCACCTTCTCAAGGGGCAAGTGGGACGGGGCAGAAAATGTTGGCCCGGCCTGCGACGCCCATGTCCTACAAAATGAATCAGGGTTGGGCTGTAAGGGTCACTGACACACACACACACACACACCAGCAGGAACCATTTGAAGGGAATGTAGGTCAGTCACCAATGGGTCACTTTATCCAGCAATCACCAGAGTCAGGGTAACTTTGCTTTTACCTTACTCTTGAAGCCCATGTGTGGAACATTGCATCGGACAGCTGCATCTTCTTCGTGTTTGCAGTTGTCGTTGTTGACCTCACGGAAGCTGCAGTCCGTCAGGGACTTCTCGAAGCCACTGCACGAAACTTCATTCATGTGGATGGGACCCACACCTGGAACAAGCCACAAGGAGATTCAACATCAACCGGTTATGTCCCCAGAGGCTTGGACAATACCCCCGGGAGTGGCGCATTTACCCTCAGGGAATAGGTGTTGGGCCTGTCTCTGAGTGGTGACTGCCCCCTGGCCCTCTTTCTCGTTCTAACTGACCCCCTCTGCACTGGGCGGAAGCACTGACTAAGTTGGAGTCGGGGCTGATACCGCTCCTGTACACAGAGACAATGGCCAATCGAGTGCGCACTCTTGAAACTGAAAGACCAATCAGATGTCGTCCAAACCTCAGGGCACCAGCCCCTGCGGCAAACAGGAAGTGAGCGAGATGGCTAGTTCAGTTGGCTGGACAGCTAGCCTGTATTAAAAAGTGACACCAACATTGGGAGGGGGTTCAATTCCCTCACTGGCTGAGGTCACCATGCAAGTGTCCCACCTTCTCAACCTCTGCCCTTGCCTGAGGCACAGTGTCTCTCAGGTTAAATTCACCATCGGTGTGCATGATCTCCCTCATGAGAGTGGCACAGCATGGAAACTGACCCTTCGATCCAACTCGTCCATGCTGACCAGCTATCCTCAATTAATCTAGTCACATTTGGCCCATATCCTTCCCGACCCTTCCTATTCATATACCCATCCAGGTACCTTTTAAATGCAGTATCAGTCTCCATCACTTCCTCTGACAGCTTATTCCATAAACACACCAACCCTCTGCATGAATAAGTTGCTCCTTGCATCTGTTTAAATCTTTCCCCTCTCACCTTCAATCCTTGCCCTCTAGCTTTGGATTCCCCTAACCTGGGGAAACGGACCTTGTCTAGTTACCCTATCCATGGTTTTATAAACCCCTGTAAGGTCACCACTTCATCCTCTGACGCTCCAGGGAAATCAGCCCCAGCCTATTCAGTCTCTCCCTATAGCTCAAACCCTCCAACCCTGACAGACTATAGTCACTTTTCTTTACCAGGTTCAGAGGTCAAGACTGGAACCAGAGATAATCAGGAACAGCCATGGGCTTAAAAAGATCTGTATCTTCAATCAGTTCTGAGCTTTCACTGGCACAAGGTGGTGATTAGTCTTGTTTCTCCCATTCTTTTGAGCCTCAGTGGTGACCTGTACATAGATTTTCCCATTTAATTGCCTAGCAGTAGTATTACTAGGCTACTCATCTAGAGATCCAGGTAATATTCTAGGCACCTGGGTACAAATCCAGGATTTGTAGAGAGTGGAAATTGGAATCAATAACAATCTGGTATTTAAAGTACATGATGACCATGAAACTGTTGTCGATTATCAGAAAAACCCATCTGCATCACTAATGCTCTTTAGGGAAGGAAATGCTGAAGGAAGGGCACTGGACTTGAAATGTTAACTCTGTTTCTCTCTCCACAGGTGGTGCCAGACCTGCTGAGTTTCTCCAGCAATTCTTGTTTTGATTTCAGATTTCCAGCAGTTCTTTGATATTAATCTGCCATCCTTACCTGATCTGGCCTACACGTGACTCCAGACCCACAGTAACACGAGTGAGTCTTAGCTGCCCTCTGGGCTATTACAGATGGGCAATGAATGGTAATCTAGCCAGTGACACCTACATCCCGAGAGCCAATAAAGACAAGGTTAATTTGCTCCCAAATACCAAGTTCCTCTCCAAGCCACTCACCATCCAGGCTTGGAAGTTCATCACCATTCCTTCAGTGCCACTGGGTCAAAATCCTGGAATTCCCTGCCTGTGTGTGTCCCTGTACCATATGGACTGCAGCTCACCACCACCTTCTCAAAGACAATACGGAGATGCAGTAAATGCTGGCCCAGCCAACAATGTCCATGTCCACAGAATTATTATTTTTTAAAGTAAGTTAAAAGAAAGGTGAGAATTGAAATTGTTGAGAAAGCTTGAGGAGTTACATGAGGACGTGCTGAGCACAGGGCATCAACTGCAAAGGATGTCACCACTCATATGATGTTAACAGAAACCTCTGCTTAATCAATTTCCTTCGGTTTTGTCCCCTCGATTTGCTGATTCCTGACTGGGATGAATTCCTAATGTCCTCCCAGTACAGAATGCTACATCCCCACAAATAATCACACCTCAATGGAAATCCTCATAGAATCCCTACAGTGTGGAAACGGGCCATTTGGCCCAACAGGTCCACACCGACCCTCCAAACAGTAACCCATTCAGAGCCATTCCCCGAGCCTATTATTCTACATTTGCTGACTAATGCACCTAACCTGCACGTCCCTATTTGGCATGGCCAATTCACAGAACCTGCGCATCTTTGGGTTGTGGGAGAAAACCCACGCAGAGACAGGGAGAATGTGCAAGCTCCACACAGTCACCCAAGGCTGGAATTGAACCCAGGTCCCTGTCGCTGTGAGTCAGCAGTGCTAAACACTGAGCCACCGTGCAGCCCCAAATGCTAAGCCTTTTCTTTAGGATTTCATCTGAGGTGGGTGCCAGCAGCAAAGCCAGCACCTATTGTCAACTTCTTGAACAGAACCGCTTGTTAGGGCTCATTTCAGAGGCAGTAAAGAGTCAACCACACTGCTGTGGCTTTGGAGTCAAATGTAGGCCAGACCAGGTAAGGATGGCAGATTAATATAAAACCAAGAACTGCGGATGCTGGAAATCAGAAACAGAAACTCAGCAGGCCTGGCAGGATCTGTGGAGAGAAAGAGAGATAGAGATATAGAGAGAGAGATAGAGAGAGATTGAGATAGAGGGAGAGAGCTAATGTTTCAAGTCCAGTGACCGTTATTCAGAACAATAGCTATCCTTCCCAAAAGGACAATCGTGATCCAGATTACAATCAGTAATAGTTCCACGGTCACCATTTCTGTGACTGCCTTTCAATTCCAGATTTTATTGAATTTAAGTGCCATCAAGCCGTAGTGGTGAGATTTGAACTGCCTGCCCTCAAGAGCATTAACCTGAGTTTCTGTATGAATACAACAGTGACCAGGGAAATCGTATGCAGCCATTCAGGAGCTCATTTCCAATTGAAACTGTGAGTGTTGTAAAACAGAAGCAACTGTAAGACAGGTAAGCGGCTTAACTACCCGACACATCAACTCTCCTGCTCTTCGGATGCTGCCTGGCCTGCTGTGCTTTTCCAGCACCACACTCTCAATCCCGTTTATTCTCTTTATCGACAGTAATCGGAACTGGGATTAGAAGACTGGCCTTGGGTCTTCTTCAGACAGCGAGAAACGGAAGAGGCAAATTTGAGTCAGTTCAACGTGGAACTGCAGTGTGTCATTTATATAAACGATTTGGGTGAGATTACAGGAGGCATGGTTCTTATGCTTGTGGATCACACCAAGGTTGATGGTATAGTAGACAGTAAAGATGGTTATAGAGTCATAGAGATGTACAGCATGGAAACAGACCCTTCGGTCCAACCTGTCCATGCTGACCAGATATCCCAACCCAAACTAATCCCACCTGCCAGCACCCGGCCCATATCCCTCCAAACCCTTCCTATTCATATACCCATCCAAATGCCTCTTAAATGTTGCAATTGTACCAGCCTCCACCACTTCCTCTGGCAGCTCATTCCATACACGTACCACCCTCTGTGTGAAAAAGTTGCCCCTTAGGTCTCTTTTATATCTTTCCCTTCACACCCTAAACCTATGCCCTCTAGTTCTGGATTCTCCAACCCCAGGGAAAAGACTTTGCCTGTTTATCCTATCCATGCCCCTCATAATTTTGTAAACCTCTATAAGGTCACCCCTCAGCCTCCGACGCTCCAGGGAAAACAGCCCCAGCCTGTTCAGCCTCTCCCTGTAACTCAGATCCTCCAACCCTGGCAACATCCTTGTAAATCTTTTCTGAACCCTTTCAAGTTTCACAACAGCTTTCCGATAGGAAGGAGACCAGAATTGCACGCAATATTCCAACAGTGGCCTAACCAATGTCCTGTACAGCCGCAACATGACCTCCCAACTCCTGTACTCAATACTCTGACCAATAAAGGAAAGCATACCAAACACCTTCTTCACTATCCTATCTACCTGCGACTCCACTTTCAAGGAGCTATGAACCTCCACTCCAAGGTCTCTTTGTTCAGCAACACTCCCTAGGATCTTACCATTAAGTGTATAAGTCCTGCTAAGATTTGCTTTCCCAAAATGCAGCACCTCGCTTTTATCTGAATTAAACTCCATCTGCCACTTCTTAGCCCATTGGCCCATCTGGTCAAGATCCTGTTGTAATCTGAGGTAACCCTCTTCGCTGTCCACTACACCTCCAATTTTGGTGTCATCTGCAAACTTACTAACTGTACCTCTTATGCTCGCATCCAAATCATTTACGTAAATGACAAAAAGTAGAGGGCCCAGCACCGATCCTTGAGGCACTCCACTGGGGTTATTTAAATTACAAAGAGATCTTGATCCATTGGGTCAACGGGCTGAAGAGTGGCAGAGGGGGTTTAATTTGGATAAGTGCGAGGTGTTGCATTTTGGTAAAAGCAACAAGGACAGGACTTGTACAGTTAATGGTAGAGCTCTGGGTAGTGTTGTAGAACAGAGAGACCTAGGAGTTCAGGTACATAAAGCTGTGAAATTTGGTAATCTTTGAAAACAGGTGACAAGGTGATTAAGAAAGCATTCAGCATGCTTGCCTTCATTGCTCAGAGCTCTGAGTATAGGAGTTGGAACATCATGTTGAGGCTGTAAGGATGTTGGTGAGGCTCTACTGGAGTACTGTGTGCATTCTGATTTGGAGGTGCCAGTGTTGGACTGGAGTGGACAAAGTTAAAAATCACACAACACCAGGTTCTAGTTTATTTGGAAGCACTAGCTTTCGGAGCACTGCTCCTTCATCAGGTGGTTGAAGCAGCGCTCCGAAAGCTAGTGCTTCCAAATAAACCTGTTGGACTATAACCTGGTGTTGTGTGATTTTTAACTTTGTGCATTCTGATCCCCCTGTTATAGGAAGGAAATTATTAAACTGGAGACGTTTACCAGAATGCTACTGGGTATGGAGGGCTTGAGATACAAAAAATAGACTGAATAGGCTGGGGCTTATTTCACTGGAGCGTAGGAGATTGAGGGGTGATCTTATAGAGGTATATAAAATCATGAGGGGTATAAATAAGGTGAATAGCAAGGATCTTTTCTCTAAGATGAGGGAGTTCAAAACTAGGGGGTATATTTTTAAGGTGAGAAGAGAAAAACTTTTTAAAAACTTTCTTTTTACACAGAGAGTGGTGCGTGTGTGGAATGAACTTCCAGAGGAAGTGGTGGATGCAGGTACGGTTACAATGTTTAAAAGACATATGGATAAATTCATGAATAGGAAAGGTTTGTAGGGATATAGGCTTAATGCAGCAGGATGGAATAGTTTAGTTTGGGATTATGGTTGGTATGGACTGGTTGGATCAAAGGATCTGTTTCCATGCTCTATGACTCTGACTGACTCTGCCTTAATGCAGCACTCAGTCAGAAGTGTCAGTCTGGATTAAGTGCACAAGCCTTTGGAGTGTGACTTGAGCTCACCAACGCTGATTCAGAGCTCAGAGTGTTGCAGAGCAAGTCAAGTTGCTGTTTGTATTCATACACAGCAATGAAAAGGTCAGGGGCAGGGTCTGCAACTCAGGCACATAGTGACTGTACACACACCAACCTCCTGCACTTAGAATGAAGAAAACAATTCCACATAAACATCCACTTACGTAGAACATTCAGAGGGTTAAAAGATCCCAAGGAACAGAGGCGTGTGTGGGACACCAAGTCAGAATTTAATTGGGATGAAATATATCCACAGTAGTCACTCAGAGCACAGTCTGGAATCGAGCCTGGGAACTGTCTGCTTTTTTATGATTCAGCAGCCGGTCAGACACTAGTTATTACTCAGTCACTGAGAAGCCACCAGTGAGCATGTCGTCACTGGAAAAATAGGAAGCACTTGACATTCTTCCAAGCAAAGAAATTTGACACTGGATCAGATAAGGAGAGTTTTGGACCAAAAAGAGGGAGATTTTAAGAAACTTCTGAATTAAGAAAAGAGAGAGGCAGAGAGGGAAAGGGAGAGACAGAGGAAAAGACATTAAAGGAATTACATTGCAAGGCTGTCAGTCCATTAGACAATTCAGACACATTGCAGATGTGTGTGATAAAAAATCAATGTAATGGCCTTTGTTTATGGGAAAAAGCTACATGCCATTAATAGCTAGGAAAAACCGTGTCAACAGGCTACAGGGGAAACATTCAGTTAATACATTGATTCCATAAGTTAATCCACGGAAATGCTGTATTCATCTTCCTCCGTGACTTGGTGTTATGACCAGATGTCAATGTCAATATCTTTGCCTCATATACGTCTCTGAGGTTTTCTCTCATATAACTTGGAAAACATCCTACATCTGAGCTATTGAGAGGGAGGGAACACTTAGAAATGGTCTCAGCTACTATCCATGACAGAGAGAGCTCGAAACAAACCAACTCCCAACCTACAGTCGTACAGGTCTACAGCACAAAAAAAGACCCTTCAGCCCATCATGGAGGGAGAAAGTGAGGACTGCAGGTGCTGGAGATCAGAGTCGAGAGTGTGGTGCTGGAAAAGCACAGCAGGTCAGGCAGCATCCGAGGAGCAGGAGAGTTGGCGTTGATTCCTGATGAAGGGCTTATGCCCGAAACATTGATTCTCCTGCTCCTCAAACGCTGCCTGACCTGCCGTGCTCCTTCAGACCATCATGTCTTGCACAGGTCAAAAACAAGCACCTGTCAATTCTAATTTTGTTCTCCAGCACTTGGATTATAGCTTTGACATCAAAATACTTCTTCAATGTTATGAAGGTTTCTGCCTCTACCACCCTATAGGCAGTGAGTTCCAAATTTCCAACCTCCCAGGAGAAACACTTTTCCTCACAACCCCTTTAATCTTCCACCCCATATCTTGAAACTATTCCCCCCATCACAGTCACTGATCTCTCTACCAAGGGGAAAAGTTTCATCCTGTCTACCCTATCTATGCCGCTCATAATGGTTATACATCTCAATCATGCTTCCTCTTAATCTCCTCTGCTCTAAATAAAACAACCCCATTCTGTCCAATCTCTCTTTTTAACCAAACTCTCCAGCCCACACAACATCCTGGTCAATCTCCTCTGCACCCTCTCACATCCCTCCTATAATCTGGATTCCAGAACAGCAATACTCTCACTCTGTGGCCTAACCAATATTTCACACAGTTCCAGCATCACCTCCCTGCTCTTAAACAGCTAATAAAGGCAAGTATCTCATAAGCTTCTTAACCACTTTATCTACACGTCCTCCTACCCTAAGGGATTATCAGACTCTTCAGCATTACAGGAAGTGGGAACATTTCCTGGATCTACTTTTCACTCCCAGTGTAATTGAGGAGTTCTCAACGTGGAAGGTGTAATTCACTCTGAAAAGCCCCTTCACAATTTCCCACACAAAATGGACATATGCCAAACAGACATTCTGTATCACAAGGCAGGGAGTGGAGATGACAGCAGCTCGCCAGGGGCAAGGAATGGTGGGCCAGGCACAGGCACAGGCACAGGGGCCAGGCACAGAGGTGAGAAAGGAAATTCACATCAAGGTGGAGTTGGGTCCTAGCATTCTTGGCAGTGTGGAGGAACAGAGGGATCTTGGGGTGCAGGTACAGAGATCCCTTAAAATTGCCACCCAAGTGGACAGGGTTGTTAAGAAAGCATATGGTATTTTGGCTTTCATTAACAGGGGGATTGAGTTTAAGAGCCGTGAGATCTTGTTGCAGCTCTATAAAACTTTGGTTAGACCGCACTTGAAATACTGTGTCCAGTTCTGGTCGCCTTATTATAGGAAAGATGTGGATGCTTTGGAGAGGGTTCAGAGGAGGTTTACCAGGATGCTGCCTGGACTGGAAGGCTTATCTTACGAAGAGAGGTTGACTGAGCTCAGACTTTTTTCATTGGAGAAAAGGAGGAGGAGAGGGGATCTAATTGAGGTATACAAGGTAATGAGAGGCATAGATAGAGTCGATAGCCAGAGACTATTTCCCAGGGCAGAAATGACTAACACGAGGGGTCATAGTTTTAAGCTGGTTGGAGGAAAGTATAGAGGGGATGTCAGAGGCGGGTTCTTTACACAGAGAGTTGTGAGAACATGGAATTCGTTGCCAGCAGCAGTTGTGGAAGCAAGGTCATTGGGGACATTTAAGAGACTGCTGGACATGCATATGGTCACAGAAACATGAGGATCAGTGGTCAGCACAACATCGTGGGCTGAAGGGCCTGTTCTGTGCTGTACTGTTCTATGTTCTATGTATTATGTATTCAGCACAAACTCCAGGCAGACATTCCCATGGCAGAATCTTCTAGAAACAATGGGGGTCTCGGCCAGTGCTGGAGAGCCCTCGGGAGTGCCAGCTCATCTCTCTTCTGGAAGGACAATCCCATGATGCTCCACTCTAGCCAGCAGAAGTGACCCTTCCAGCCAGGGACTGCGGGCTGTATTGAGCAGTGCGTCACTGGGGAGTCCATTACCAAAAGACATAGGAGCAGAAGTAGGCCATTCAGCCCATTGAGCCTGCTCTGCCATTCAAAGGGATCGTGGCTGATCTGATAAGCCTCAACTCCACTTTCCTGCCTTTTCTCCATAGAAAAAACTCAAGGGATCCCCAAATCCCCTGATTCCCTTCCGGATTAGGAATCCATCTATCTCAGCCTTGAATGTACCTAATGACCCAGCCTCTACAGCCCTCTGTGGGAAAGAGAATTATTATTCCCTGAATGAATTGTTCCTTATCTTTGTCTTAAAGACGCGACCCCTTATTCTGAGGTGATGGCCTTTGTTTGGTGACCATTGGCAGTACCAGCCCCACCGCTGTCTAGGGTCATTGCTGGATCATCTCCAGTGAGTGGTGCCAGTCACAGGATGGTAGTGGTGCTGGCGATTGTTGGGAGAGTGGGATTGGCGGCAAGGACAGGTGTGTGCTTTCAGTGCGTCAAGCCTTGGACCCCTTGGGTGAGTGGTTCCGAATGAGGGTTCCTGAGGTTCATTCTCCTTAAGGAGCCTCAAATGGCCCACAGAATTAGAATTCCTACAGTGTGGAAACAGGCCCTTCGGCCCAACAAGTCCCCACCGCCCCTCCGAAGAGTATCCCACCCAAACCCATTGCCCTATATTTCCTCTGAATGATGCATCTAACTTATACATCCCTGTAGGCGAAAGTGAGGAACTGCAGATGCTGGAAATCAAAGTCTAGATTAGAGTGATGCTGGAAAAGCACGGCAGGTCAGGCAGCATCCGAGGAGCAGGAAAATCGACATTTCGGGCAAAAGCCCTTCATCAGGAATGAGGCAGGGAGCCTCCAGGGTGGAGAGATAAATGAGAGGGGGGGGGGGGGGTAAGGCTGGGGAGAAGGTAGCCAAGAGTATAATAGGTAGATGGGGGTGGGATGAAGGTGATAGGTCAGAGAGGAGGGTCGAACGGATAAGTGGGAAGGCGAGTCTGTTTCAGGACACCCCCAGCCCCACCCCCCCCCCCTCCCATTTATCTCTCCACCCCAGAGGCTCCCTGCCTTCATTCCCGATGAAAGGCTTTTGCCTGAAATGTCGATTTTCCTGCTCCTCAGATGCTGCCTGACCTATTATACATCCCTGTACACTTTTCAGCAATTCAGCATGGTCAATTCACCTAACCTTCACATCTTTGGATTGTGGGAGGAAACTAGAGCAAACCCACACTGACACGGGGAGAATGTGCAAACTCCACAGAGAGGAATCGCCCGAGGCTGGAATCGAACCCTGAGCCCTGGCGCTGTGAATTTGCAGTGCTAACCACTGAGCCACCGTGCCGCCCTCAGTTAGGACAATGACCCAGGGCTCCTCCCACAACACACTGTATCAGGCGAAGGTGAAGGGAAGTGGATGCCCCATATACATTCCTGATGAAGAGTTTATACTCGAAATGTCGACTCTCCTGCTCCTCGGATGCTGCCTGACCTGAGCACACTCTTCGACTCTGACCTCCAGCATCTGTGGTCCTCACTTTCTCCTACTACTGCCTGAACAATTAAATCCCCCGCCTCCCCTCAACACCCCTTGGGGTGAAAGGAAAGATTCCAGTCCCAGCACCAGTACTGAAGGAGCCCTGCACTGTCAGGGGGTGCCAACTACCACAGGAGGCTGTACCCAACAGCTTAAGAAACAGGAGTAAGCCATTCGGCCCCTCAAGTCTGCCCTGCCTTCCAAACAGAATCACGGCTGATCCAAAATTTTCCTGCCCTTTCCCTGTAAATGTTGATTTCCCGACTGATCAAGAATCTAACTCTCTCTCTCTCTCTCTCTCTCTCTCAACAAGGATTCTGCCCCTACAGATCTCTGTGGCAAGGAATTCCAAAGATTCCAAACCCTCTGAAGGACAAACGTCCCTCCTCACCTCAGTCTTAAATTGGTGCCCTTTTATTCTGAGACCACGCTCTCTTGTCCTAGACTCTCTTGTGATGGAAATATCCTCTCAGCATTTTCCTGTCAAGCCCCTTAAGAGTCCTATATGCTTCAGTAAGGTCACCTCTCATTCTAAACTCCAGCAAATAGAGTCCCAACCTGTTTGCTATAAGACACTGTCCGCCATCTTGGGTAACAATGAAAGTTCCTATGGAAGATCGGATGGGGGGGTCCTCCGGTCTCCTCGCCAACACTTATCTCTTAACCAAATCATAGAAATACAGATGATCTGGCCATTATCACATTGGCGAGAGTTTATGGCATGTAAATTGATTGTTGAGATTCTAACATTACAACAGTGAACACTGGTATCTCACCAGTCGTAATGCACTTAAGGTCCTCAGTTCATCAGTGGTTAGCACTGCTGCCTCACAGCACCAGGGACCCAGGTTCGATTCCAGCCTTGGGTGACACTCTCTGTGGAGTTTGCACATTCTCCCCGTGTCTGTGTGGGTTTCCTCTGGGTGCTCCGGTTTCCTCCCACAGTCCAAAGATGTGCAGGTTAGGTGGATTGGCCATGCTAAATTGCCCACAATGTTCAGTGATGTGTAGGTTAGGTGCATGAGTAAGGAATAAATGTAGAGTAATAGGGTAGGGGAATGGGTTTGGGTAGGTTACTCTTTGGAGGGTCGGTGTGGACTTGTTGGGCCGAATGGCCTGATTCCACACTGCTGGGATTCTGTGACCATGCCTTCTGTTGTTTTAGAGGCATGGCCTGAAAATAGGTGGTTGAAATGCACTTCATATTGAGAGATCGTTGAGGCCACTGAGGTAGAGATGGGTTAGCACAGGAGGGAGGAGGAGCCGAGTGTTGCTGAAATTAGTTAGGTGGTGGCTTAAACGCAGCAGAACTGCCAGAGTAGACTTGTTTGGCAGAAAATTGGAAAGAGAAGCTTTTATTTACTTCAGCAGAGATGGAGAGTGCCCCTCAGACTTGTCTGATCATTACAACTCGGCAGCTATGCCAGGCCATGTAATTATCCACTCCGTCATTGAGAAAGACCCCAGAAACATAAAAACGACATGATTCCGAGTCTATACTCGTGACGAGGGTCCTACATAACTCAGACGCCAGCAGATGAATTGCGTGTGATTAGAGGACATGAGAACATAATTAACGTATGTCGAGTGCAATGAGAAGATTAAGGAGGAGGGAGCAGAAGGACATTTTTCTCATTAATTCGATGTCTTCCGCATTTCTGCTTCATTGACCTGCATCTTTGTGACCACTCAACTGGAGATATGTGACTCGCTGAAGAAGGAAGAGCTAACGCTCAGGAATAAAGGTTAGGGATGACGGCAAGGGCCTGTGGTTTCCCAGAGTGACTAAGTCAATTACAGAGGAATGCTGGCTAACCCAGATGGGTTGATGGTAATTTTAATTCCCACATCAGGGTTGTTACAAATTTTCACCCTTGAGCAGGATGACGGTATTCGGAGACCATCAGGATTTGCTTTAAGCTAGATCATGTGGAATAACCTCCAGTCATTTGATCTCTCGATTAAAATTGCTGCCTCCCCCAACATGCTCAGAAATGTTCCAATTAGTACTGCTGTTGCCTTTGGAGAATACGTTTGTAAGGAATGTTGACTATTCCACCCCTACTTCTTTTAACCCCAGTCTCACACCGAGCCTCCAGTCAGGGCAATTGTGTGACAATTTACGTAAAGCTATCGCATTGGGGATGTGGAGAGAGGGGCTGCTGGAGATGTCAGAGGCAGTGGGAGGGGGAGTGAGGGGCCGCTGGATTTATTGGGGGGTGAGGGGATAGGGAGTGAGGGTCTGCTGGAGCAGTTGGGGTGTGGGATGGGGAAAGAGGGTCTGCTGGAGCTGTTGGGGTGTGTGGATGGGGAGAGAAGGTCTGCTGGAGCAGTTGGGGTGTGTGGATGGGGAGTGGGGGTCTCTGGAGCTGTTGGGGTGTGTGGATGGGGAGTGAGGGTCTGCTGGAGACATTGGGGCATATGGTTGGGGGGTGAGGGTCTACTGGAGCTGTTGGGGTGTGTGGATAGGGATGAGGGTCTACTGGAGCTGTTGGACGTGTGGATATGAATGAGGGTCTGCTGGAGCTGTTGGGATGTAGGGATAGGGAGTAGGGTCTGATGGAGCTGTTGGGGTGTGTGGATGGGAAGTGAGGGTCTGCTGGAGCTGTTGTGGTGTGTGGATGGGAAGTGAGGGTCTGCTGGAGCTGTTGTGGTGTGGGGATAGGGAGTGAGGGTCTGCTGGAGCTGTTGGAGTGAGGGGATAGGGAGTGAGGGTCTGCTGGAGTTGTTGGGGTGTGTGGATAGGTAGTGAGGGTCTGCTGGAGCTATTGGAATGAGGGGATAGGGATTGGGGGCCTGCTGGAGCTGATGGGGTGTGTGGATGGGGATTGAAGGTCTGCTGAAGTTGTTGGGGTGTGTGGATAGGTAGTGAGGGTCTGCTGGAGCTATTGGAATGAGGGGATAGGGGGTAGGGGCCTGCTGGAGCTGATGGGGTGTGTGGATGGGGATTGAGGGTCTGCTGAAGCTGTTGGGGTGTGTGGATGGGGAGTGATGGTCTGCTGGAGCTGTTGGAATGTGTGGACGGGGAGTGATGGTCTGCTGGAGCTGTTGGGGTATGTGGATAGGGAGTGAGGGTCTGCTGGAGCTGTTGGGGTGTAGGGATAGGGAGTGAGGGTCTGCTGGAGACGTTGGGGTGCGTGGATGGGTAGTGATGGTCTACTGGAGGTGTCGAGGTGAGCGGGGACGAGGAGTGAGGGTCTGCTGGAGCTGTCTGGGAGTGAGATGTCACTGCCCCTCATTTGTCCCTCTCATACTGAGGGAGGCTCTGTCAGCTCCCAGTTGACATGCCATAACTTAGCAGCCGGGAGTCGCTGATCCGATCAGGATAGTAACTCACTCTCGGTTCAAGCCTAAAGCAAACAGCAAAGATCTAGATCATACTCTTGTCTGTTCAAGCCAAATATCTGGCACTGCTATGGCCCAGGGTGGATCGAGTAAACCTCTGAGGAGATCTCCCCAAGTGTACTCCACGGTGTTGATAAAGTCACGTTTGGAGCTGTCAATGTTCCTGAAAGCTTGCAGAATGATAATCTACAAGAAACACCCAAACCTCTGCTGATCCACCCCGTGTGGGGGAACATGACAACATGAGAATGGTGAGCCAGAGTAGATGCTTATAGCCCTCTCTGTCTTTCAGTTCAATTGGGGCCAATCTGATTGTGGCGTCCACTGGTGTTGGCTGTGAGCTCCCTCTGTAATCCTTGACCCCCTTGCTGCCCAAATGAAGGAAAACGATCTCAACAATTCCTGGTTGCTTTACAATTCATTCACCTTAAGACTGTCTGAGAAATCAATTATGATTCAATTACAGCTCGGAGTTGGTTTGTATGAAGCAGCATTCTAAACTTCTGACTGGCCTGTGCTTTGTAGACAGCCTAACTCGTTCTGAACCGGTGCAGGCAGTTAGTTGAAATACTGTTAAGGGGCCATCTGTGAATGTACAAATTAAGTCAAGTTACTAAAGTAAGGGGACGTCCATAAAAAGAACTGATAGTTTTATGGAGAAGGTCTTTTCTCTGGGGTGGGGGGGGGAGACCAGATCTAGAGGGATTAGGTTGAAGGTGAGACGGCAAAGATTCAAAAAGTGACCTAAGGGGGAACTTTTTCAGGCAGAGGGTGGTGCGTGTATGGAATGAGCTGCCAAGAGGAAGTGGGGGAGGCTGGTACAATTACATGAATGGGAAGGGTTGAGAGAGATATGGGCCAAATGCTGGCAAATGGGACTAGATATACGTAGCATATCCATGGTCTCCATGGACGAGTTGGATCAAAGGGTCTGTTTCTGTGCCCTACAACTCTATGACATGTTCAGTGCATTGCCAGGGCTTAAAGGTCGCATAGAGCTACAACTGGACACAGATATAAATGTGGCCTCAAATAAACACTGGCACCACAGACTGGGTTGCTACACACCAATGTAGCAAATTGTACTGACAGGCGTGTTGCTATGGCAATGACAGCCATTTATCCCAGCAATTATATATCTTGAAGGAATGCTATCCAATAAGCAAAACATTATACTTACAACACACCCACAGCCGTTTATTTTGAAAAGGTTCTAATTAACCCAATATAGATTATGGCTTTCAAATCAGCAGTTTTCTTTCAGATTGATGAGGTGTTGGGCCACATCATCAATTCCTGGAAAGTCAGACACTGTTCACTACCGGCCAGTAATCGTAAAGAGGGTACAACGAGGTGACTTTTACACAGCAAGTTAGTCTGACCTGGAACACAGTGCCTGAAAGGGCGATGGAAGCATCCACAATCAAAACTTCAGACGGGCGTTTATTCACTCACGGGATCATTGGCTGGACCAGCATTTGTTACCCAGCCCCCTGAACCTAATGGTTTGTTGGGGGGTTTCACAGGGCAGTTAAGAGTCAACCACATCGCTGTGGGTCTGGAGTCACATGGAGGCCAGACTAGGTAAGGGCAGCAGACCTCCTTACCCAAAGAGACATGAATTGGAGATACCATACCTGATTATATCTCATAGGAGAAAGTGAGGACTGCAGATGCTGGAGATCAGAACTGAAAATGTGTTGCTGGAAGAGCGCAGCAGTTCAGGCAGCATCCAAGGAGCAGGAGAATCGACGTTTCGGGCATGAGCTCTTCTTCAGGAATGCTGCCTGAACTGCTGTGCTCTTCCAGCACCACTAATCCAGAATGAGGAAAGTGTGCCAAGCAGGCTAAGATAAAAGGTAGGGAGGAGGGACTTGGGGGAGGGGCGTTGGAAATGCGATAGGTGGAAGGAGGTTAAGGTGAGGGTGATAAGGTGAGGGTGATAGGCCGAAGTGGGTGTGGGGACAGAGAGGTCAGGATGAAGATTGCAGGTTAGGAAGGTGGTGCTGAGTTCGAGGGTTGGGACTGAGACAAGGTGGGGGGAGGGGAAATGAGGAAACCACCCCCCACCTTTTCCTCTGCTACATCGATGACTGTATCGGCACTGCTTCGTGCTCCCACGAGGAGGTTGAACAGTTCATCCAATTTACTAACACCTTCCACCCCGACCTCAAATTTACCTGGACCGTCTCAGACTCCTCCCTCCCCTTCCTAGACCTCTCCATTTCTATCTCGGGCGACCGAATCAACATGGACATTTACCATAAACCGACCGACTCCCACAGCTACCTAGACTACACCTCCTCCCACCCTGCCCCCTGTAAAATCGCCATCCCATATTCCCAATTCCTTCACCTCCGCCGCATCTGCTCCCAGGAGGACCAATTCCAATACTGAACAACCCAGATGGCCTCCTTCTTCAAAGACCGCAATTTCCCCTCAGACGTGGTTGATGATACTCTCCACCGCATCTCCTCCACTTCCCGCTCCTCTGCCCTTGAGCCCTGCCCCTCCAATCGCCACCAGGACAGAACCCCACTGGTCCTCACCTACCACCCCACCAACCTCCAGATACATCGTATCATCTGTCGTCATTTCCGCCACCTCCAAACGGATCCCACCACCAGGGATATATTTCCCTCCCCTCCCCTATCAGCGTTCCGAAAAAATCACTCCCTCCATGACTCCCTCATCAGGTCCACACCCCCCAACAACCCAACCTCCACTCCCGGCACCTTCCCCTGCAACCGCAAGAAATGCAAAACTTGCGCCCACACCTCCCCCCCCTTACTTCCCTCCAAGGCCCCAAGGGATCCTTCCATATCCGCCACAAATTCACCAGCACTTCCACACACATCATTTACTGCATCCGCTGCACCCGATGTGGCCTCCTCTATATTGGGGAGACAGGCCGCCTACTTGCGGAATGTTTCAGAGAACACCTCTGGGACACCCGGACCAACCAACCCAACCACCCTGTGGCTCAACACTTCAACTCCCCCTCCCACTCCACCAAGGACATGCAGGTCCTTGGACTCCTCCATCGCCAGACCATAGCAACACGACGGCTGGAGGAAGAGCGCCTCATCTTCCACCTAGGAACCCTGCAACCACAAGGGATGAACTCAGATTTCTCCAGTTTCCTCATTCCTCCCCACCTCTCCCCACCCCCACCCCCACCTTGTCTCAGTCCCAACCCTCGGACTCAGCACCACCTTCCTAACCTGCAATCTTCTTCCTGACCTCTCCGCCCCCACCCTCACTCCGGCCTATCACCCTCACCTTGACCTCCTCCTACCTATCGCATTTCCAACGCCCCTCCCCCAAGTCCCTCCTCCCTACCTTTTATCTTAGCCTGCTGGGCACACTTTCCTCATTCCTGAAGAAGGGCTCATGCCTGAAACGTCATTCTCCTGTTCCTTGGATGCTGCCTGACCTGCTGTGCTTTTCCAGCAACATATTTTCAGCTCTGATTATATCTCAGACTTGAAACTGAAATTGCCCCAGCTGCTGTGGTGGGATTTGAACCCCTAACTGCAGAGCAGCAAGCTGGACCTCTGAAACTAGTCCGGCCACACCAGTCGGCCCTCCCTTTCAATCATTGAAGAATAACATTACAGAGAAGGAGGAGAGTGGGACAAATCTCTGACAAAGAACCAGCATTTCAAGACAATGGGCTTGTGTTGTATCACTTAACATTTCTCCTTCAATCCACATCAGAAATGATTGCCTGCTCATTGTCACATTACTGCTTGTTTCCTACATTATGGCAGTAGCTGAACTTCAAAGGTAAAAGAGGCAAATTCACCACAGTCTCACCAGACACCAGAGAGCTGCTCTCTTACTAGAAAGGGATAACAGGCAGCAGTTTAACCTGGGAGGTGAAGGGAGAGTCCTCATGATAACCTTAGACAGTGCAGAAATTGTACCCAGGCTGTTGCTCGTCACTCTGCATTATAAACCAGCTTCTGGATTCGTGGTGCTGGAAGAGCACGGCAGTTCAGGCAGCATCCAAGGAGCAGCGAAATCGACATTTCGGGCAAAAGCCCTTCTTCAGGAATAAAGGCAGTGAGCCTTGGATGCTGCCTGAACTGCTGTGCTCTTCCAGCACCACTAATCCAGAAGCTGGTTTCCAGCATCTGCAGTCATTGTTTTTACCCCATTATAAACCAGCTGCCCAGCCAACCGAGTTAACCAACTGTCAGAGTTATAAGGAGAGTTTGGGTGGTTTGAGTTACAAGATGATGTTGGATAGGCTGGGACAATTCCCCTGGAGCATAGGAGACTGAGGGATGACCTTATAGGGTCTATAAAATTATGAGTGGCATGGAAAAGGCAGATAGCCAACAGCTTTTCCCCAGGGTAGGGGGGTCTCAAACTCAAGGGCATTGGTTTCAGGTGAGAAGGGAGAGATGCAAAAGGGTCCGGGGGGTAATTCTTTCATACAGAGATGGTGAGTGTCTGGAACAGGCTGCCAAAGTAGTGTTGGAGGCGCGTACAATTTTGTCATTTAAAAAACATTGAGGTAACTGGATGGGACAGGGATGGAGGGATATGGACCAAACACAGGCAAATGGGACTGGTTTAATTGTGAAAACTGGGTGGCATTGGCAAGTTGAGCCAAAGGGCCTGTTTCCGTGCTGTAGATCTCTATGACTCTATAACTCCCCCACCCCCCTCCCCTCTACAGTGTGGCTACAGAAACACAAGGCATTTTTTAAAGGGGAGCAAAAGTACATGGATCTAGTTTGGTCATTGAGGGAATTGTAAAACTGAGACAGGGACAATAAAAACAGCAGAACTACCTTGACAAGTCAATGCAGCCATTCCCATTCCAGTGCCCCCTTTGATGACATCACAACTTGGCCCAGTGCATTATGGGGTGTGGCACTATGATAACCTCCACAAAGCCCATGGGGAACTCACTAATAATCTCCACATGGAGCTCATTGAGTAAGAGTTCCCTTAGTAACAGGCAATGGCTTGCCTAGCTGGAACTCATCACCTGAGCCCTTTATAAAGGAGACCCAGATGGCTTGCATTGCCCATAATGGGCTTTACTTGTAAATATTTGATTGGCTACGCAGGTGATTACTGGTGGTAGCTAATAGGAAATAAAAGTCCCGGTGATTTTGGTGATGGGACAGCCACTCAGTAGTGTGTAATGGCACAGGGATTGGACCCAGGGATGCATCCGCAGATTTTTTGTTCCAGGATGAGACTAGTTTTGCACATCACAAGTACTAGCTGTATTTTGGGGTTCAACCACAAATGATGTTCCTTTCCTGTCAAGCTTCCTGAGTGATTACTGAGTCCCAGAGCACAAGCAGAACCACCCCCACTTCCTACGCCCCACCTCCCCCCTTCCCCGCTGCACGGATCATGTTTTGAGTTTGTTAACTACGCAGTAAGGCCAGTGTTGGAGATGGTGCAAGCAGCCATGAGGGGACATGGTGGTGTAGTGGTATTGGCACTGGGCCAGTGATCCAGCACCCCCAGCTAATATTCTGGGACGTGAGTTCAAAGCCCACCATGGTAGATGCTGAAATCGAAATTCAATAAAAATCCAAGTTAAAAACAAAACGAATCTAATGGAACTACATGCCCTCTGTTGATTGTTGAAAAATCTGCCTCACTAGTGTCCTTGAGGGAAGTAAATCTACTACCCTTGGGAATCGGTTCAGCTCAGTTGGTCGGATTGTCAGTTTACAGAGCAGTGTGATGCCAACGGCGTGGGTTCAACTCCCATCTCCGGTGTGAGGTTACCATGAAGGACTCTCCTTCTCAACCTTTTCCCTCACCTGAGGGTCTGCTGGCCGTCAAAGTAAATCACTACCACTCACCTCTCTCGAATGAGAGAGCAGCCCTATGGTCTGGTAATGACACAGTACAGTCAACCTTACCTGGTCAGGCCTATCTGTGACTCCAGATCCACAGTAATATGGCTGACTCTTAACTTAGGAATGTGCAGTGAATGTTGGCATTGCCAGCGGTGCCAACAGTCCATGAATAAATCTCATGACTAGAGTGGGGACTCCTGACTCAGTGGGCCCAGAGCGGGGACTGTTGCATAAGTCCAGGAGTCGTGTTTGGAGCCCAGGGTCATGAAGATAAACTCTATCTCAGTACTTTTCCTAATTCTTTTGAATCTCAAAATGGTGCCAGATTGTGGCGACTGAACACTTTTCACTGTATCTCCCTTGATATATGTGACAATAAATCATTCATCCAATGCTCGAGAAACCAAAAATATGTCCCAATCCCCAGAAAAACGTTTCTCAAACGTCCAACATGCAGTTTTTAAAAAGAACGCCACAGAGTTTTCCACCCTAGCCAGACAAATAGGTTTCCAATTCACTATTTGATCTCACTATTTTTACACGTAAACAGCAAACACAGGGAATGGAGGATCAGGAGTAGGCCATTCTGCCTCTCCGGCCTGTTCCGCCATTCAATATAATCTTATTTTTCCACATGCCTGCCTACCCCTGATAACCATTCACCTCAGCCTGAAAATACTCAGAGAGCCTGTATCCAGAGTAAGCCTTTTTGAGGAAGGGAACTCTACAAAGATTCAGGATACCTGCATGAGAAGAAAAATCTCATCTCTGTCTTAAATGGGCCATCCCTTTTTTTACAAAGCCATCCTGAGTTCTAGACACTCCCTAAATTAAAACTAAAGCCCGCCATTTCTCTTTGCGTTAGATCACAGTAAAGGCGATAAAAGGCAGTGTGGGTGAATGCTTCAGAACAGTGTATGTTATGCACAGCTAGAAGGATTGCCCCACAAAGGGGTATCAGTAGCAACATCAGAGACACAGTGAAGGGGTAAGGCTTTGAGGGTCTTTTGCACTGGATCCCAGATGGAGAGAGCGCTGCATTGTCAGATTCTTTCAACCCAGCCCCTGGCTGCCCTCTGACAGACTTGTTAACTATCTGAGATACCATTTTGACGAAATGTGGAAGAGGTTGTCCTAGTGTCCTGAACAGTATTTATTCAGAAAGATGTTGTGAAACTTGAAAGGGCTCAGAAAAGATTCACAAGGATGTTGCCAGGGTTGGAGGGTTTGAACTACAGGGAAAAGGCTGAATAGTCTGGAGTCGTTTTCCCTGGAGCGCCGGAGGCTGAGGGGTGACCTTATAGAGGTTTATAAAATCATGAGGGGCATGGATAGGGGGAATAGACACGGTATTTTCCCTGGGTTGGTGGTGTCCAAAACTAGAGGGCATAGGTTTAGGGTGATGGGAAGAGATATAAAAGGGACTAAGGGGCAAAATTTTCACACAGTGGGTGATGCATGTGAGTGATGAGCTGCCAGAGGAAGTGGCGGAGGCTGGTCCAAATGCGACATTTAAAAGGCATCTGGATGGGTATATGAATAGGAAGGGTTTGGAGGGATATGGGCCAAGTGCTAGTAAATGGGACTAGATTGATTTAGGATATCTGGTCGGCATGGACGAGTTGGACCGAAGGGTCTGTTTCTGTGCTGTACATCTCTATGACTCTATAATCAATGTCATTTAAATAAAAACAACAATCCCATTGCTTATATTTAGAATGCAGGAAGATGTTGGAGAGCCAGAAACCACAATGATTTCTGTTGACTTCACCCACCCAAATTCTTTAATGACTATCTATTCAGGGACTGATGTTTTCTCTCCTCTCATGGTCTGGCTGCCTGGTGAGGCCAATCCCACATGAGAGGGCTTGACTCTAAACTACTCACTGAAATCACCCAGCAATTCCCATTCTTTCGTAAACTTTCTCTGGGCAACCGAGCCATTATTGCCAATCCTGCTTTCCAATGCCCACTTCCTCCTGAACAAAAATAAAGAAAAATATACAAAAAGCACGAGACGTCAGCATGAAAAATCAGGTCTGACTGCCCGGTGTATCTCTGTCACACCAACCCATGATACTCAATGTAGCATTTCACATCGAGATACCCAAGTAGGAGTTGTCCCATTTCTCTAAACCACTCTGACGGTCTCACACTTAATGAGCCAGGAACATTGAATGGCTGCAGTGTGGAAGCAGGCCATTCGACCCACCAAGGCCACACCAACTCTCTGAAGAGTATCCCACCCAGACCCACCCCACCCCTGTAACTCTGTATTTCCAATGGCTAACCCACCTAACCTACACACCCCTGGACACTATGGGTAATTTAGCACGCCCAGACCACCTAAGCCACATATCTTTCTATTGTGGGAGGAAACCAGGGCACCCAGAGGAAACCCATGGAGACATGGGAGAATGTGCAAACTCCACGTAGACAGTTGCCCGAGGCTGGAATCGAACCCAGGTCCCTAGCAGCAGTGCTAACCACTGAGCCATATGCACCCGCCTTCTGCCACCACCCATCCAGCAGTTATGTCCAATTCTTGGTAGCCATGACAACACAGTGTCTTACTGGCCACAATCCAGCATGCAATGTTAATAACTTCACTCTGGAACAGTACCTCATAGAGTCATAGTGATGTACAGCATGGAAACAGACCCTTCGTCCATGCTGATCAGATATCCTAACCCAATCATGTCCCGTTTTCCAGCACTTGGCCTATATCCCTCCAACCCTTCCTATTCATATACCCATCCAGTTGCTGTAATTGTACCAGCCTCCACCACTTCCTCTGGCAGCTCATTCCATACATGTATCACCCTCTACGTGAAAAAGTTACCCTTTTGGTCCCTTTTATATCTTTCCCCTCTCACCCTAAACCTATGCCCTCTAATTCTGGACTCTCCCACCCCAGAGAAAAGATTTTGTCTATTTATCCTATCCATGTCCGTCGTGTCTTTATAAACCTCTATGAGGTCACCCCTCAGCCTTCGCGTACGTTGGCAAGTGGAGTAAGTTATGAAATTGAAAAACAGAAATTACTGGCTGTGGGAAGAAAGCAGAGTTAACATTTCAGGTCCAGTGACTCTTCATCAGAACGGTTTTGACACGACATGTTAACTCTGCTTACTCTCTCCACTGACACTGCCAGACCTGCTGAGTTTCTCCAGTAATGTCTCAATTTGTTTCAGACCTCCAGCATCACAGTTCTTTGTTTTAATAATGTTGTAAGATTACTGTTTATGGGATCTTACTGTGTGCAAATTGGCTGCCACCTTTCCTCCTTCACAACAGCATACTGAGACGCGCCAAACTGGACACAATCACGGGTCCAGATGCTGCTCCTGGCCTGAACGTCTAGTACCCTCACACCACTCCCCCCTCCCCCACCCCAGCCCCCTTCTCACTCTGTACCCTGACCCAGGAACACTAACACCCCCCACTAACCCCCTACCCCGCCCACCTCCTCACCCTGTACTCTGTTCCTTGACACTGTAGCAACCCCCACCCCAACCCCCTTCTCACCCTGTCCCCTGACCCAGGAACACTGGCATCTGGCTCATATCCATGCAAACCCTTCCTATTCACTTACCCATCCAGATGCCTTTTAAATGCTGTAATTGTACCAGCCTGCACCACCTCCTCTGACAGCTCATTCCATACACACACCACCCTCTGCGTGAAAAAGTTGCCCTTTAGATTTTAAATCTTTCCCCTCTCACCCTAAACCTATGCCCGACCCCAGGGAAAAGACCTTGTCTGTTTATCCTATTCCATGCCCCTCATGATTTTATAAACCTCTATAAGGTCACCCCTCAGCCTTTAACGCTCCAGGGAAAACAGCCCCAGTGTATTCATCCTCTCTTTATAACTCAAACCCTCCAGTCTCAGTAATATCCTTGGAAGTTTTTTCTGCAGCCTCACCAGTTTAACAACATCCTTCCTACAGCAGAGTGATTCGCGTCTTATGAGGCAATATTAGGGACCAAAAACATTTCAAGAAGATCTTAACGAAGAGGGAGAAAGAGTGAGACATTGAGCAGAGGGCAGGGCAGCATTGGCAGCTCTGTCATTGAGCTAGTACCACAATGATGGGCTGGATGGCCTCCTTTTGCAATGCACCTTATAAGTTCATAAGATATAGGACCAGAATTAGACCATCAGGTCTGCTCTGCCATTCGATCATGCCTGATATGCTCCTCACCCCCATTTACCTGCTTTCTCCCCATATCCCATCAACCCATTACCAATTAAAAATCTCTCTAACTCCTCCTTAAATTTACTCACTATCCCAGCATGCATCACACTTTGGCACAGCAAATTCCACAGATTCACAACCCTTTGGGAGATGCAGTTTCTCCTCAACTCGATTTTAAATTTGCTACCCTTTATCCTAAGACTATGATCTCTCGTCCTAGAATGCCCCACAAGAGGGAGCATTCACTCCCGTCTATTTTATCCACACCATTTATCATGAATACTTCCATTTGATCTCCCCTCGTTCTGTTAAATTCCAGAGAGTACAGGCCTAAACTGTTCAATCCCTCTTCATACGACAAATCCCTCATCTCTGGGATCAATCTAGTGAACCTCCTCTGAACTGCCTCCAATGCCACAACACCTTTCCCAAAACTGTGCACAATACTCCAGGTATGGGGTCACCAATACCTTGTATAGTTGCAACAGTACTTATATTTCTATCTCAGATGGTCATAGGTAATGGAAAACAGCCCAGGTTGGGGATGGGGGAGAGGTGGGGGGGGGATTAGTGGTGATCTGAACCAAGGGGAAGAGTGGTAAACTGAGAATGTCACTGGGGTGGGAGGCAAAGTCGGAGTGTGGGTTTTGATCCGCGTTTCGCCGGGTGACACTGACCTTGCCCGAGCCGAGCTCCAGGAAGCGCCTCCCTGGCAGAGCCATAACCCAACTCACGGCACACGACGCTGGCTGACAGAAGGTTCCATCGGTCATCGCAGACTGTTCCCCATTTGCCATTCTTCAGGACTTCCACTCTCCCTTCGCCCGTCTGCGCTCCACCCTTTAGCCGCACCAGGGGTTGCTGTGAGACAAACAGAGGTTAAACACAAATTATTAAAAGAAAATACTCACTGTCAGCTCAAACAGCATCAGCGCCTCCTTCAGTTTCGTAGAATCCACACAGAATAGAATAGGACAGAATCCCTACAGTGTGGAAACAGGCCCTTCGGCCCAACAAGTCCACACCGACCCTCCGAAGAGTAACCCACCCAAATCCATTCCCCTGCCCTACTACTCTACACTTACTCCTGACTAATGCCCCTGACCTACACATCCCTGAACACACTGGGCAATTTAGCATGGTCAGTTCATCCTAACCTTGAGAGTGTGGTGCTGGAAAAGCACAGCAGGCCCGGCAGCATCCGAGGAGCAGGAGAATCGACATTTCCAACTTGGGCCCTTCATCAGGAATGAGGCTTGTGGGCCAAGGGGCTGAGAGATAAATGGGAGGGGGGTGGGGCTGGGGGGGAAGGTGGCTGGGAATGCGATAGGTAGATGAAGGTGGGGTTGAAGGTGATAGGTCAGAGAAGAGGGTGGAGAGGATAGATGGGAAAGATGATGGACAGGTCAAGAGGGTCCCTGACGCTGTGAGGCAGCAGTGTCAACCACTGAGCCACCATATCATCTTTCCCATCTTCGCCCCACCTTCATCTACCTATCATATTCCCAGCTACCTTACCCCCAACCTCACCCCCACTCCCTCCCATTTATCTCTCAGCCCCCCAGCCCATAAGCCTCATTCCTGACAAAGAGCTTATGCTCGAAATTTCGATTCTCCTGCTCCCCAGATGCTGCCTGACTGGCTGTGCTTTTCCAGCTCCACACTCTCAACTCTGATCTCCAGCATCTGCCATCCTCACTTTCTCCCAATTCACCCTGACCTGCACATCTTTGGACTGTGAGAGGAAACCCACGCGAACACGGGGAGAACATACAAACTCCACACAGTCAGTCACCTGAGGCTGGAATCGAACCCGAGTCCCTGCCACTGTGAGGCAGCAGTGCGAACCACAGAGTCATTGTATCGCCCAGTGTGAAAGCAGCCCATACCAACCCACCCAATACCCTATAACCCTGCATTTCCCATGGCCAATCCAAAAAATCTTTGGATTGTTGGAGGAAACTGGAGCAAACCCACGCAGACACAGGGAGACTGTGCAAACTCTACACAGACAGTCACCCGAGGCTAGCATCGAACCTGGGTTCATGGTGCTGTGAGGCAACCGTGCTAACCACTGAGCCACCCAGTGAAATATACGTTTCAGTGGAATATATCTTGTCAGATGCTGTATTTCCATAGCACTTTACAGACAATGAAGCTTTCTGATGTGTATTGGCTGCTGTGATGCTGGATATATGCAGCGAATTTTCACAGAGCAAGATCTCACAAAAAAACATGACAATGCCCAGATAATTGTTTATTTCTGATGTTAGTTGAGAGATGAATATTAGCCATGTCACCAGCAGGGTTTATGTTTGGATGGATCTTTTACCCACTCGAGAGAAACGTCACATCTGAAAAGCAGCCCCTCCAACCCCTCAGTGACAGCCTGGAATTGTGTCGCTGGAGTGGGACTCAAATACACAGTGCTTCCAATCAGAAGTGAGACACTTGTAACCTCGTAAACTGTTAAAATGGGGATAAGAATTGCCAGCATCAATGTGCGTAGCATCAAATCGGCTACGCGATGTGTTTCTATAATGGCCTTCCTGGCCAATGTTAAAGCTGACGTCCTGTTTCTGCAGGAGTGTGGGATACCGCACCTCAGCAGCTACAGGAGATGGTCGAGCTTGTGGGCCCATGGGCCGTCAGTTTGGTTGGGGGGCAACGATAGCCGCGCCTCCAGCCTGGGTATCCTGTTGCAAGGAGGCAACTTCACCATCTCCGAGGTTAAGGAGGTGGTGGGCGGGCGCCTCCTCGTCGCCGACGTCATGTACAGGAATGCTCCCCTGAGACTGATTAATGTGTACGCCCCAGTGGGTAAGAGTGAACGGTTGGCCGTCCTGCAGCAGCTTCCACTGTTGCTGGCTATGTCCAGGCCGGTCATTCTGGCCGGAGACTTCAACTGTATCATTGATGCAGATGGACAATCTGGCAGGGGGGGGACAGTAAACTGGACGCCACGTCCAGAGCACTGAAGGACACAGTAAAAGATGCCAAGCTGCACGACATCTTCAGCACCCCTGCAGATGGAGCACAGCGTAGATACACTTGGTCACGGGCAGACAGGTCTATCCGCTCAAGGATAGATTACCTGTTTGTGTCCCGAACACTCCCGGTCAGATCCACCGACGTCAAGCTGGTGTTCTTCTCTGACCACTGCCTCCTGCTGGCCGACTGTCACCTACAGGACGAGCAGGTAAGGGAAGGTGGAAGATGAACACAAAGCTGTTGACCCCGGGAAACATTGAGGAGCTCAAGAGGGACTACACAGGTTGGAGAACCGTGAAGCCCCTCTTTGAGTCCCCAGCGGACTGGTGGGAAACAGTAAAAGGGAACATCAAGAGGTTCTTCATCCTCAAAGGTATTCAGGAGGTGAGAGAGAGGCGTGGAAAAGCTGTCCCAGCTCCAGGAAAGTATGCAGAACCTGCTCCTGCTGCAGACGATGGAGGTGGGTGTCACGTAGGACCTCAAGGAGGTGAAGGGCCAGCAAGCCTCGCTCTTTGCCTCGGAGACCTCCAAGATAATCTTCCGGTCCAGGGTCCGCTCGGTGGAGCAGGACGAGACATGCTCACATTTCTTCTTCCAGAAGATGCACAAAGAGAGCTCTGTGCTCAGCAGCCTGAAGGAAGAAGATGGCTCAATAATGTCATCTCATGCTGACGTCATGAGGATCAGTAAATCCTTCTATGCCAGTCTGTATGACGTGAAGCCGACCGACAGTGCGGCCTCCCAGTCGTTCCTGTCCTCTATCACAGAGGTCTTAGACGACAGAACACGAGAAGCTGGACCAGCCGCTATCTCTGGACGAGCTGACCAAGGCCCTCGAGTCCTTCGAAAAGAATAAAACTCCCGGAAGCGACAGCTTACCGGTCGAGCTCTATTCCGCTCTGTGGGACTGGATTGGCCAGGACCTGCTGGAGGTGTATGTCAGTATGCTTCGGGCAGGTACCATGAGTGAATCCCTGAGGAAAGGCATCATCACCCTCATCTACAAGCGGAAGGGGGAGAGGGAGGAACTCAAAAATTGGAGACCAATCTCACTGTTGAATGCGGATTACAAAATTCTGTCAAAGGTAATCGCCAACCGGGTCAGGTCTGCTCTGGGGTCGGTGATTCACCCTGACCAAACCTGTGCTGTACTGGGCAGGAAGATCGCTGAGAGTCTCGCACTCCTCAGGGATATGATCGCCTACGTGCAGGACGGAGGGTTGGACACCTGCCTGATCAGCCTGGACCAGGAGAAAGCCTTTGACAGGATATCACACAGGTATAGAAGAGATGTTCTCTCCAAAATCGGCTTTGGGGAGGGAATCTGCAATTGGATCAGACTGCTCTACACCAACATTGTCAGTGCAGTCTCAATCAATGGGTGGAATCAGATAGCTTCCCAGTCAGATGTGGAGTCAGGGAGGGCTGCCCTCTCTCTCCTGCCTTGTTTGTGTGCTGCATAGAGCCATTTGCCGAGTCCATCAGGAAGGATGCGAGCCTGAGAGGGGTGACTATTCCTGGCAGCGGGAGCCTGCAGGTTAAGGCCTCCCTGTACATGGATGACGTCGCCGTTTTCTGCTCGGATCCGCTGTCCGTGCGCAGACTCATGTGCATATGTGACCAGTTCGAACGGGCCTCGGGGGCCAAGGAAAACCGAGGCAAGAGCGAGGCCATGCTCTTCGGGAACTGGGCCGACCAATCCTCGGTCCCCTTCACCGTCAGGACCGACCACCTGAAGGTGCTGGGTATTTGGTTCGGGGGGGGGGGCTGGGGCGTGCGCCAAGTCTTGGGAGGAACGTATCAGCAAAGTGAGGCAGAAACTGTGCAGATGGAAGCTACGGTCGCTCTCCATCGCGGGAAAAAATCTGGTCATCAGGTGTGAGGCACTATCATTGCTATTATACGTGGCACAGGTCTGGCCTATTCCCAGAACCTGTGCCGCTGCGGTCACCCGGGTCATCTTCCAGTTTATATGGAGATCAAAAATGGACCAGGTCCGAAGGGACTCGCTGTACAAGGATCTGGGCAACGGGGGAAAAAATACACCCAATGCCACCCTCACCCTGATGGCCACCTTTGTGTGTAGCTGCATCAAGCTGTGCGTGGATCCCCGGTACACAAATACCAAGTGTCACTACGTACTGAGGTTCTACTTGTCCCCGGTGTTGCGAAGGATGGGCCTGGCCTCGCTGCCGCAGAACGCTCCAAGTAGTTGGACCGTTCCGTATCACCTGTCCTTCGTGGAGAAGTTTATGAAGAAAAACACCTTTGACCACAAGTCCATGAGGAAGTGGTCAGCACGTAGTGTCCTTGAGACTCTTCGGGAAAAGGAGAGGGCGGATCCTATCGAGCAGTTCCCTGAACAGACTGTCAAAGTCATTTGGCAGAATGCCTCATCGCCAGAACTTTCCAACAAGCACCAAGACATGGCTTGGCTGGTGGTGAGAAGGGCTCTGCCTGTGAGATCCTCTATGCACGCCCGGACTCTCAGCCGCACCGCACGCTGCCCTCGAAGTGGCTGCGGGGGGGACGAGACTGTCACACACCTCCTTCTGGAATGTGCCTACGCCGAAGAAGTCTGGAGAGGAATGCAGTGGTGTTTGTCGAGATTCGTCCCGAGCAGCGCCGTGACGCGGGACTCCGTGCTCTACGGCCTATTCCCCGGGGGACACACCGAGACGAACATCAACTGTGCCTGGAGGATCATCAACTCGGTGAAGGACGCTCTCTGGTCGGTCCGAAACCTGCTGATCTTCCAGCTGAAGGAGTTGACCCCGACTGAGTGCTGCAGACTGGCACATTCCAAGGTCCAGGACTACGTCGCTGAAGCTTGGGGCAGCTGCCGCCAAGGCGGGGTGGGGAAAGACCACCATGTAACATCTGCCTGCCTAAGACGAACAGGGGGCCCACGCAGTCATTTGGGCTCTGCTGATGCCTCAGCTAAATATATGGACATATGATTGATAAACGTACACACCTGTATATAAAAAAATGATAAATTCTGATCTCTGTATGTAAATGTTTACATATGTATGGCATGACCAACTGTACAGACCATCAAATTATTTCATGAATAAAGTACATCTTGAAATTTAAAAAAAAGTGAGAGACACTGAGCCATGGCTGAGCCTTCCATTTAGGTGGATAAGGATCGTCTGCATTGCACCCTCCTCAGCCCTACACTGGGGCTGCAGCAGTGCCAAGGATAGCCCATACCTTGCCTTGAATCTTGTTACAGTTCAGAAATATTTACAGCAGAAAAAGGCCATTCAGCCCAGCAGACATGGGCCAGTGTTTACACTCAGCTTAACCTTCCATTTCTCAGTCTCACCTCGGTTTATTGAGTTTACATTCAAACATATCGATGGAATTCTCCTCACTTACATGTGGTAGTGAGTTCCCGAGGGGATAATGGTTCTCCTAAATTCCCAATTGGATTTCTGAGAGATTCCCTTACCCTCCAGTCCTGATTATAGCAAGTGCAAACAGCTGGGTTGAGTCTATTCTATCAATCTCTTTCTTAATCTCAAAAGAAGTCACTCAGATCAACCCCTGAATCTTAGAATCATAGAGATGTACAGCATGGAAACAGAGCCCTTGGTCCAACTCATCCATGTCGACCAGATATCCCATCCCAATCTAGTCCCACTTGCCAGCACCCGGCCCATATCCCTCCAAACCCATCCTTTTAATATACCCATCCAGATGCCTTTAAAATGTTGCAATTGTATCAGCCTCCACCATTTCCTCTGGCAGCTCATTCCATACACGTACTACCCTTTACATGAAAACGTTGCCCCTTGGGTCTCTTTTATATCTTTCCCCTCTCACCCTAGTTCTGGACTCCCCCACCCCAGGGAAAAGACTTTGTCTATTTACCCTATCCAAGCCCCTCATGATTTTATAAAACTCTATAAGGTCACCGCTCAACCTCCGATGCTCCAGGGAAAACAGCTCTAGCCTATTCAACCTCTCCCTGTAGCTCAAATCCTCCAACCCAGGCAACATCCTTGTAAATCTTTTCTGAACCCTTTCAAGTTTCACAACATCCTTCCGATAGGAAGGAGACTAGAACTGCACGCAATATTCCAACAGTGGCCTAGCCAATGCCCTGTACAGCTGCAACATGACCTCCCAACTCCTGTACTCAATACTCTGACCAATAAAGGAAAGCATTCCAAACGCCTTCTTCACTATCCTATCTACCTGTGACTCCACTTTCAAGGAGCTATGAACCTACACTCCAAGGTCTCTTCTCAATAAAGAGCCTCTGCCTTCCTTCCCCAAAGGACATGAGTGAAGCAGATGGATTTGTAGAACAATAGATCATTAGTTGTCACCGTTACCATTTGGTTTGCTGTCGTACTGTCTTACCATCCCTCTCTGCGGGCTAGACATTGTAGGTTCAAATACCACCTGCCCCAGAGGCAGAGCTGAAAAGAAATCAAAGTCTTCCAAATTTTTTAAATTAGGTCATTGGATATGATCAACATTTATTGTCCAGCTCTAATTGCTCTTCAGAAGCTGGTGGTGAGCTACCTTGTTGACCTGCAGCAGTAGGGTTGACCCACAGTGCCATTAGAGAGGGAAATCCAAGATTTTGACCCAGCGACAGTGAAAGGACTATGCTACATTTCCAAGTCAGAATAGTGAGTGGCTTGGAGGGGAATTTGCAGGGGGTGGTGTTCCCATGTATCTGCTGCCCTTGTCCTTCTAGATAGAAGCGGCCGTGGTCTTGGAAGGTGTCGTCTATGGATCTTTGGTAAGTTTCTGCAGTGCATCTTGCAGATAGTACACACTGCTGTTATGAGCGTTGGTGGTGGTGGAGGGAGTGGAGGATGTGGTGCTAATCAAGCAGGTGATGCTTTGTCCTGGACGGTCCCAAGCTTCTGAAGTGTTGCTGGAGCTGCACCCATCCAGTCAAGTGGAGATTTATGAATTGAATTAAAATTCAGTTTAAACCCATGACCTTGAATGTGGATCTCTGGGCCAATTACCTTACCACTCAGCTGTGTAACTGTGCTGTTATTTGGTGATCTGCACATCAGATGTCAGGCTAATAGCGAGGTCAATGCTGCACCTACACCTTGGAGGGTCATGTAACCCCACCCCAAAAAGACATGGGGGCGAACGCAGATTGTCTTAAGCCACTGATAATTGCTATGATCAATGGCACAGTCTAACTCACACGATTTTCCACTCAGCCCAGGGGACCCCTTCAATAACTAAGGGTTATGACCTGGTGGCTCAGTGGTAAGCACGGCTGCCTCACAGCACCACAGACCGGGTTCGATTCCACCTTCAGGTGACTGTGTGGAGTTTGCACATTCTCCCCATGTCTGTGCAGGTTTGCTCATGTTTCCTCTCACAGTCCAAAGATGCGCAGGTTATGTGGATTAGCCATGGGAAATGCAGGGTTATAGTGATTGGGGGGGGTGAGTGGGATGCTCTTCAGATGGGCCCAATGACCTGCTTTCTGTAGAGACTCTAAGGCGGAGGGAAATCACCTCTCGGCAATGTTGACTTCCAGCTGCTAGTTAGTGATAAGAGCTGCCAAGAAGTAACAGGAGATAATTGGCCAAAAAACAAACCTGTCTCGTGTTGCTGGAGACATCACAAAATGAACTCCTGCCCAAAGCTCTAAAAAACCAAAGTGATTTGAACCCAAACTCCAGGAGATCACAAGCAGAACTTGGGCCAAGTTCCTTATGATGTGAAATCCGATGCCTTTAGACTGGATGTTATTTATAAACGTGTTTCTTTAAATACAGGAGCAATTTTTGGCTGGTTTAATTACATGTGGGTAGATGACAGCCTGTGTTTCAGGCGTGTGACTGTGCACATTCACGCAGTCTCCACGCAAGCAACTCTCCGCCATCGCGCAGATGTCGGAGGCACCCCCCCCCCCCAACATTGGCTAGTTGGACAGGGAAGTGTGCCCTCTTTCCTTTCTCGGTTTGCAATGCCGCTTTGGGAAGAAGAGCTGGGATGGTTTCCAGAGCTGGGGATGTAATGAGCAGCGAGCATTAGATTGAGAGTGCAGAACAAAAGGGGCAGCAAGTCTGAAATCCAACATGATGGCAGGTGAAAGAGAGGAAAGGGAGAACATCATCATTTGTGGGCAGGACTTTCTATTTGGAGCTTGGAGCTGATATCGGGTTCAGATCTGGGTCACAGTCTCACATTGTCTGCTCCACATTATCCTATTCATATTCCTGGCAAGCTCCCAAAGCCATTCAGTCAATAAATCACTCTTTAGCAATGGAGGGAGTTACAGCCCGTCCTGCTGGCAAGAGAGAGGGTGGAGGAGGACACCTCCAGCTTGAAGTACCCATACGAACATACAGATGAGCCCAGTAATGGGGATCCTGGTTCAAATCCCGCCACGGCAGATGGTGAAATGTGAATTCAACAAAAAAAATCTGAAATTAAGAGCTTGATGACGACCAGGAATCCATTGTCAGAAAAACCCATCTGGTTCATTAATGTCCTTTAGGGAAGGAAGCTGCCATCCTTACCTGGTCTGGGCCTACAAGTGACTCCAGGCCCACAGCAATGGGGTTGACACTTAACTACCCTCCCAGAGAAAGTGAGGGCTGCAGATGCTGGAGATCAGAGTCCAGAGTGTGGTGCTGAAATAGCACAGCAGGTCAGGCAGCATCCGAGGAGCAGGGGAATCATCATTTCGGGCATAAGCCCTTCATCAGGAAATTCCTGATAAAGAGTTTACACCCAAAATGTTGATTCTCCTGCTCCTTGGATGCTGCCTGACTGGCTGTGCTTTTCCAGCACCACACTCTCGACTCTTAACTACCCTCTGGGCAATTAAGGATGGACAATAAATGCTGGCCTAGCCAGCGATGCCCTCATCCCGTGAATAAATTAAAGAAAACTTCTATATGAGGGACAGGGTGAGGCTACTCTGCCCATCCAGCCTGCTCTCCATTCAATAAGATAATGATCTGACTGGGACATCAACTCCACGTTCCTGCTAACTGCTGATAACCTTTCACCCCCTTGAATAACAAGAATCTACTTACTGCCCCCTTAAATATTTTCAAAGACTCTGCTTCCACTGACTTGGAGGGTTGAGAGTCTTTGGAAAACTCTTATTCATGATAAAACATTTCTCATCGTCTCTGTCTCAAACAGATAATTCCGGAGTTTGAAAGAATCACCTCTGGTTCTAGATCCTACAACGGGAGGGAGCACTCTCTCCCCATCTATCCCTGTCATCTATCCGTTGTCTGGGGCAAGTCTCCTTTTAACCTTTTAAACCCTGTCCAACCCACTCACTATTAATCCAGCCAAGCCTCTCTGAACTGATTCCAACGCATTAACACTGGGGATGCAATGCCCTTATGGTATTATCACTAGACCATTAATCTGGAGATCCAGGAAATATTCTGGGGACCTGAGTTTGAATCCCACCATGGCAGAAGGTGGATTTGAATTTAATAAAGTATCTGTCTGTGTGGAGCTTGCACGTTCTCCCCGTGTCTGAGTGGGTTTCCTCCGGGTGCTCCAGTTTCCACTCACAGTCTAAAGATGAGCAGGTTCGGTGAATTGGCCATGCTACATTGCCATAGTGTTCAGGGATGTGCAGGCTAAGTGAGTTAGCCGTGTGCAGGTAGAGGGGTGGGTCTAGATGGGGTCTAGAAGGGTCAGTGTGAACCCAAAGGGCTGAATGGCCTGCTTCCACACTGTAGGGACTCTGTTGTATGATCTGTCAGTGACCCGTTCATTCAGCTCATGGCTTTCCTGGTGTACCTCAGCCTGAAATGCCTTCCGGAAGCGATTCCCAGTGCCCTGTGTGAAGGCAGGTCCTGCCACACAGCTGATCACTGCGTGCATGCCATTCTCACAGGGGTGCACTTTCTTCCCAGCCAATACCCGGATGGTGCACTTGGAGAGATGGGACTCATTGCCACTGCACGACACCTTGTGGATCCAGAAGCTCTTCTTCCTGATGGCTGAGGACAGCCTGTCGAAGATAAAATAGAGACTGAGGATGACAAATTCAGTCGCCACTTTCTGCGACTCCATTACACTGCCCATCTGATGGACTGCACCCATCTTTATCCTGAGCCAGCCGCCCATGTGTGTTTTCAAAATGGTGCTAACCATTTGTTACCTCAACACTGGAACCTTAAACTCCTTAAACTGGATTAATCCATTTTAGTGTTCCCTTGATTTCACTGGATTCTATCCAGAGATTCTTGTAACGGGACACACTCTGGTTCCAAGCAAACATTAAAATGTTACAGGCTCTCCTATCAATGGTGACAGAGTGTTTAACTCGCCCTCCTACAAAGCACACCCCCGTTCCTGGGACCTTTCACCAATCACCATGGTGTCGAGGTGATAGCTCAAGTCCTGCACAGTGTTGATCGCTCAAAATAATAGGGGCTTGCTTCTGTATCTTGATTGGGAACCCCCTTTCCCCCACTAGGCAGAACACCAAGTCAAGGCAACGTTGTGTATCTGGTCAGGGTCAAGGTCAGCATTGTGGGAGTGGGCTGCTACCATTCAGTTCTGCGTGTCTACAAGTAAAAGCCTTTCAGCGGGCATCCCGATCATTCAGCTGAGCAAGGCTGAGACAGACAGATTTTTAATCAAGCAGGGAATCGGAGGATATGGGGAAAAGGCAGGAAAGTGGAGATGAGGATTATCAGATCAGTGAAGCAGACTTGATGGGCCGAATGGCCTACTTCCGCTTCCCTGTCTGGACAGGATTGGGGGACATAATGTGACGTGTACGTAAAATATATGTAATATATAGCACCAGCAAGGTTACCAAGCAGAAGTTAAAGATTAAAATTTCAAGGCAGTACTATGAGCAAATCCCAAGAGGAAAATGAAAACAGCATTGGCATTTTTTTGATTTTAAATGCTTCCAGTTTTGAATTTAAAAATGCAAAGGGGTTGGCTATCTATCTGTCAAGAATAATCCAATTTTGGTTTACTTGTTGTTGAGAACAATAACAGCATTTATTGCTCAGCTCCATGGTCTCCCCTTGAGGAGGGGGTGGACAGCTCCCTTCTTTAACTACTGCAGTGATTAGGAGGTAAGGGCACCCACAGTGTTGTGAGTGAGAAGGTTCCAGAATTATGATGCTGTGACACTGTAGGAAGAGCAATGTATTTCCAAGCCTGGATAGAGTGGACATGAAGAAGATGTTTCCAACGGTAGGAGAGACTTCTTCAACCAGAGAGGGGTGAATCTGTGCGACTCACTGCCACAGAAGGCTGTGGAGGCCAGGTCATTGAGTGTATTTAAGACAGAGATAGATAGGTTCTTGATTATTAAAGAGATCTCGGGTTACGGGGAGAAAGTGGGAGAGTGGGGTTGAGAAACTTATCACAGCAGATCAGGCAGCATCCAAGGAACAGGAGAATCAACGTTTCGGGCATAAGCCCTTCTTCAGGAAAGGGCTTATGCCCGAAACGTCGATTCTCCTGTTCCTTGGATGCTGCCTGACCTGCTGCGCTTTTCCAGCAACACATTTTCAGCTCTGATCTCCAGCATCTGCAGCCCTCACTTTCTCCTTGAGAAACTTATCAGCCATGATTGAGCGGTGGAGCAGACTCCATGGGTTGAACAGCCTAATTTCTGGTCCTAATAGTCTTATGGAGAGACTAGGACTCGTGGGCACAGCCTCAGTGTGAAAGGACAAATCTGGTGAACTGAGGCAAGGAGGGATTTCTTCGGCCAGAGGGTAGTGAATCTGTGGAACTCATTGGTTGTGGAGGCCAAGTCACTGAGTGTATTTAAGACAGAATTAGATAGGCTCATGATTAGTAAGGAGGTCAAGGACTATGGGGAGAAGGCAGGAGAATGGGATTGAGAAACATTTTTGGCATGATCGGCTGGCGAAGCAGACTCGATGGGCCGAGTGGCCTAATTCAGCTGCTATATCTTAAGTCAGGATGGCAAGTGGCTTGGAGGGGAATTTGCTGTGGGTGGTACTCCCTTGTATGTGCCACCCTCATCCTTCTAGATGGTAGCAGTGTCAGGTTTGGAAGGTGCTGTCAAAGGAAGCTCGGCCAGTGATTTAACTACACCTCTAGGTCGGAACATGTCTCAAGACTCCCAGTTAAGGAATATCCCTGATTTGAGACCGAAAGTCATCAGTAATTTCAGGAACTGAGATATTTTCCTAATCAACCTGTTCAAAGATATTATAACGCACCTCTGGAGGGGGGGGGATCTTGAACCTGAGCCTCCTCGTCCCAAAACTGGGACACTACCACTGTGCCACAGAACCCTCCAGCAGCAGATGACCTTTTTTTAAAAAAAAACTAATTTTCAATCAAACTGCTCAGCAATGTTATTGTACACCTCTGGAACAGTTGGGACTTCAATCCGGGCCTCCTGCTCAAGGAGTAGGGACACTACCACCGCATGAGACAGCCCCTTCCAGCAGTAGCTGGAGCAGCAGCTAACAAGAAGCACTCTTCATAAATATTTTCCCAATTAAAGCAATTAGTCTTTAAATGGGTTGCACCATCATGTCATTAGCAAGTAATAAACTATGTTCTGTGCTCCAAACTTTTAGCGTTTATATCAAATCCTAATGAAAACCTTCTGTTTCCTGACAAGATTTAAAGAAAAAGCATTTGGTTTGGCTGTTGAAACACTAACTTAATTCGCCACGCAAGGAGGTCATACAGAGAGCTTCGAGGCTCACTGCTGTTGACAGCATAATGTCTGATCCGCCTTTGAAAAACCTAGTAAGCATTACCTGGCTTTGGGATTCCTCATCTTTTGATCCCACAACTTCCTGCACGAAAGGAATGCAAAAGATTAATATATTAGGGGGGAGCATTGATACAAAGCATTAGAGTCAGACAAACGATCAACAGGGGATATAAGATACTCTATTTTTTTGTACACATAGGATTAGGAGCTGTTTTAATTTCATATGATTAAAGCTTTTGCTTTCGGTTCACTTGTAAATGCCTTGTGAGCTTGTCTTGTAGCCAAAAATAGGAAAACAGTCAAATTGCTCATTCCCAGAATTCTTCTGCATGGCAATTTAGCAAGAGCAAGCTTTGTCTAGCAAGTAAATAGATGTTGATAGGAAGCAATGATGAACAAAGGGTCTATAGGCTCCCGGGTAAGAATCACAGGTAAACATGACAACAGTTAAAGTACTGGAGATCTACTCCATGTAAGAGGCACTCTATTGTTAAAAGCCATGTAAAGGTATTAAGACATCATTCAATCTGTAGCCAGATGGGACACATGGAATTCACTCATGGGATGTGAGTGCCGCTTGGCTGGGTCAACATTTACCCTCCATCCCTAATTTCCCTTGAGAAGGTGGTAATGAACTGCCTTCTTGAACTGCTGCTGTCCATGTGGTTTAGGTATCTCAACAATGCAGTTAGGGAGGGAATTCCTGGAGTTTGACCCAGTGATAGTGAAGGAACGGCAATACATTTCCGAGTCAAGATGGTGAGTATGTTGGAGGGGAACTTGGAGGGGAAGTGGTGATCCCATGTATCTGCTGTCTCAGTGGTGGTGAGATGGTAGTGAATTTAGCATTTACTATAATTTAAATATTTATTACAATTCATTATAAAATAAATATTATAAATTACCAATTGCTTTAGATGTTGTGTCAATTCTCATTCAAACTCAATCAAGGACCAACCATACAGGGATGGGAATGGAAGAGCAGATTTTGTTTTCCACTGTGTTGGAATGAAACAGTGCGTATGGCTGTTACTGGCTAGTAATCCTAATGCTTAAATTCTTAATTTAAAGGACGAGAGTTCAATGGCACTGGAAAGTGAACGTTTATAAATGTTGTTTGAACACACATGTTGTTTGGCTCCATATCCTGTGACTTCCTTTTAATCTTTCATGGGATATGGACATCACAGGCAAAGGCAAATTTATTAGGTAAAAACAATGCCTGATGAAGGGCTTTTGCCCGAAACGTCGATTTTGAAGCTCCTTGGATGCTGCCTGAACTGCTGTGCTCTTCCAGCACCACTAATCCAGAAAGGCAAATTTATTACCCATCCCTAATTGCTTGAGAGGATGTTAATCAAAGAATCCTTACAGTATGGAAGTAGGCCATTTGGCCCATTGAGTGCACATCAACTCTCCAATGTGCATCCTACGCAGACCTGTAACCCTACATTTCGGATGGCTAATCCACCAAGCCTGCACATCTTTGTACACTATGGGGCAATTTAGCCTGGCCAATCCACCTAATGTGCACATCTTTGTACACTATGGGGCAATTTAGCATGGCCAATCCAACCAACCTGCACATCTTTGAACACTATGGGGCAATTTCCCATGGTCAATCCACCTAATCTGTACATCTTTGGACTGGGGAAGGAAACTGGAGCACCCGGAGGAAATCCACACAGACAAGGAGAGAATGTGCAAACTCCACACAGACACTTGCCCAAGGCTGGAATCAAACCTGAGTCCCTAGTGCTGTGAGGCAGCAGTGCCAACCACTGAGCTGCAGTGTTTCTTGAACTGTTGTAGTCTCTGTGATATAGAGACACCCACAGAGCTGGCAGTAATGAAGTTCCAGGATTGGTTCCATGCTCCCAATGACATTGAAGGAATGGTGATATGTTTCAAGGCAGGATGGGTGAGTGACTTGGAAGGAAACTTAACAGAGAACACTGAGAGGCAACCAGTACCTAGAGGGTAAATCCCAACAAGAGAACTAAACATGTGGGAAGGGGTAAAAACTGATCAAAAGAATCTCTACCCATTCAGATGGACATCCTTCTCACAAAACACCTAAGTGGTTATAGCAGAACTGGATCACGTCAAAGGGCCATTCATATTCATTGTTGTTTCACATAACTATCACTGACTGCTGACTGAGAAATGCTGGAGCCAAGACCTTTGCTTTTCTGTTACAAGTATAAACAAGGAGCTGTCACTTTGAAGATCTACATTACTTTAATAACTTCTTTCAATAATTTAATAATAGTTTCTAACTACAAAGAAGTTAGAAGCTGCTGCCAGTAAAATTGTAATTGTATGTGATATCTTGTGACTGTATTGAAGAGTGGTCTTTAGTGCTAGTTTTTTTTCCCAGATATGTGGAAGAGAAAAGAGTGGTTAGGGAATGGGAATATTTTAAACTCTGGGACATCACCCTGGGTTAGTCCGGCAAGTTTCAAATTAGATACAATCAGAGAGTCATAGAGATGTACAGCATGGAAACAGACCTTCGTTCCAACTTGTCCACACCAACCAGATATCCCAAACTAATCTAGTCTCATTTGCCAGCACTTGGCCCAGATCCCTCTAAATCCTTCCTATTCATATACCCATCCAGATGTCTTTTACATGCTGTAATTGTACCAGACTCCACCACTTCCTCTGGCAGCTCATTCTATACACATACCATCCTCTGCGTGAAAAGGTTGCCCCTTAGGACCCTTTTAAATCTTATCCTTCTCACCTTAAACCTATGCCCTCTAGTTCTGGACTCCCCTGTCCCAGGGAAAAGACCTTTTCTATTCACCCTATCCATGCCCCTCAGGAGTTTATAAACCTCTATAAGGTCACCCCTCAGCCTCCGATGCTCCAGGGAAAACAGCCCCAGCCTGTTCAGCATCTCCCAATAGCTCAAATCCTCCAATTCTGGCAACATTATTGTAAATCTTTTTTGAACCCTTTCAAGTTTCACAAAATCCTTCTGATAGGAAGGAGACCAGAATTGCACGCAATATTCCAAAAGTGGCCTAACCAATGTCCTGTACAGCCGCAACATGACCTCCCAACTCCCTGTACTCAATACTCTGACCAATAAAGGAAAGCATACCAAACGCCTTCTTCACTATTCTATCTACCTGCGAGTCCACTTCCAAGGAACTATGAATCTGCACTCCAAAGTCTCTTTGTTCAGCAACACGCCCTAGGACCTTACCATTAAGTGTACATGTCCTGCTCTGATTTGCTTTCCCAAAACACAGCACCTCACATTTATCTGAATTAAACTCCACCTGCCACTTCTCAGCCCATCTGACCAAGATCCCATTGTACTCTGAGGTAACCCTCTTCGCTGTTCACTACACCTCCAATTTTGGTGTCATCTGCAAACTTACTAACTGTACCTCTTATGCTCACATCCAAATCACAGGCTTCCAATCTGAAAAACAACCCTCCACCACCACCCTCTGTCATCTACCATCGATCAACAAAACAACAAAAAGTTGCATTCATGTAGTTCCTTCGGTGTAGCGAAACATCACAAGGGACGTCACAGGCACACAATCAGACACATTGACAACTGCTGTATTGAGAAAGTGGGACAGCCACTGGGTTTCTTTAAAGGCATAGGTTTCGAGGCAAGATTTCACCCCTCCTGAGGAGGAGTAGAGAGAAAGAGAGAGAGGGGCAGAGAACTACAGATGAGGAATTCCAGAGCTCTGGGCCCAGTGAGCTGAAGATACAGTCACCAATGCTGAAAGATAGGAGTTGAGAATAGACAAAAGTCCCCATTTGTAGGAGTGCAGAGTTCCCGGAGAATTCATGTGCTGGAAGAGTTAGACCAATCGGGACGTTACGAAAGGGGCGAACAGTTTAGCCAGGCCAGAATGAGGGGCACTGACTTAAAATTGAAGGTGACCCCCTTTAGCACTGAGATGAGCAGAATTTTATTTTCCTCTCAGAGGGCTGGTGTAACTTTGGAATGCTCTGCCTCAGAAGGCAGTGGAGGTTGGGTCATTGAATATTTTTACGGCTAAGCTGGACAGATTCTTGTTGGGCAAGAGGATTAAAGATTATCGGGGTCGATAGGAATGTGGAATTTGGAACACAATGAGTTAAGCCGAGATCTTACTGAATGGTGGAGCAGACTCAACAAATCTCTCGGAATTGGTAAATTCAGAGTTGCTGATCCAACATCAGTCAGCAAACACAGAAAGCGATGGGATTTAGTGCAAGTGTCTTCACGTCAATGTATGTTATTTGTTTTCCATATCAACTAACCACAGCTGAGATTTTCCTATTTTCAACGAAAGAGTTTTACCAAGTGACATCCATGGCTCTGAGTAATTTTTCTCATGCAACCTCTCACCTGGCATCTCATTGGGTACCATTTCCTCTTGCAGCGTCAGGTACCCCCTGAGGTGGAAGTGTTAACCACTGCCAGGACCTTCCGCCCTCACCCTCTATGCCTGATACTGATCCGCACACCCTCCTGTAACACAGCAAACCAGGAGTCGGCCCTCACACTGTGCTGCTAACCATTGTTACCCGCAGAGGAAAGGGAAACCTGTCCAGCACTTCCCAGACTGGGAGCCGGAGGTACATGGGGTGGTAGAGAGGAGACAGCCCGCTTTCTAGCTGTTTTCCAACATAACTGGTCCTTTCCCATTCCATTGTACCTTTGAGGTTTGATCATGTCGGCAAGTTCAAAGGATGGTATTTGGGTATTCTAACAAGCCGATGCAAACAGACTGTGGGGCTACGTCATTGGAGCCAGTCATAAAACCTAAAAGTTCTCAGTGAGACTTCTAACCAATCAGCCTGCTCATTTTTCTTAACCTTTGCGTCTTCACAGTGCACATTAAAGGATGCAGACATTCCCTGTGAACCAGGGGGGTGACTTACATAGAAGATAGAGCATAGAAAAGTACAGCACAGAACAGGCCATTTGGCCCACGACGTTGTGCTGAGCATTAATCCTAATGTAAAATAAAATAACTTAATCTACGCACCCCTCAATTCACTGCTATCCATGTGCATGTCCAGCAGTTGCTTAAATGTCCCTAATGACTCTGCTGGTCTCTATCTCTCTCTCTGTTGCCTAGAACTGCCTACTGGGGAACATTTGGACAGGCTACATTCAACCCCTTCCCAACAACTTAGTTTCTGAACTTTTGAGCTACTAAGACAGACAACACTGGGTTCGCACGCGATATTTCCTGAACTCAAATCATCCCCAACATTCTTGCAATTCTTGCATGGAGAATGAGCACTTGGACAAGGCACCAAAGATAAGCGGATCACTATGCAGCTGTAGAGAGACAGTCCTTCCGAGAGGGGTGAGGTTCTCAAAGGACGCAGAGTCAAGGTGAGGAAATGGGCTTGAGGGAGAGTGGGATCAAGACTCCTGCTCCTAACAGCAACAAATTCAATGTGGAAAAAGAGCGCCTCACTCCAAAATAGCAGTGTTCCCCAGCACCATGCCAACACACACAAATGATATAACACGGACTAAATGGAGTCTTTTGTTTGCATTCAATCGTGAAAGTGAAGCTTCAATCTGTCGCCATTTATACAGCCTTCAATACTGAGAACGTTCCCAGTGACTCTCAAAGGAGCTGGCTGTGATATTTATGGACCATGAAGTGGTTTCCTTGGTCAAACACATGATACCTGATGCTGTCCTATATGTCAATTCCTATAGCAAAATCTGAGTTCGTGTTGGGACAGATATCTTGAAGTTTATTAATAGTGCTATTTGTTATGATATCTCAGACGTACTCACAGTCTGGTTTCTGTGCTCACTGACTGTATACCGGTACATGATATAAACGTGGCTGTCTGATTAAACACATTGGGCTAACTCTGAGCGGGGGGGTGGGGGGTGAATGAGATCAGGAATCGGGGTAGGATGGAATCATTGTGCTTTGTCGGGAGTGGGGCCCAGGATAGGAACAGGACCAGAGGTTGTGAGTTCTATCCCTGGCACTATTTGAAGGTACACTACCTGTCTGTCCCAGAACCTGGACAAATAATATAACATAACAAATAGGTATTTCACAGAGGATCCGCTCTCCATCACTCAGCTCCAGTGACTCTGGCCTTTTGGCATCATGAACACATCTTTTGTGCACAAATTAATTCCCACCGGCGCAGAGATCTTAACTGTAATGTCCTCAGTGATGTTTGAGGTTTTCTCTGTAATGTAAGCCAGGCTCCAGTACAAGAAGCACCAGCCATTCTGCCTCAGTTTTAAATTAGCACCAGCTGCACTTTAACATGACAATATACTTCCCCGACTGATAGGGCTCTCTTAAAAAAGCTGGATAAAATCCTAAGGCTGCCAGTTTCCAATCCTCATTGACCATCAGCAGTTCAATGATTCTGACAGAATATATCCTTGCCACGTCAAAGTGAAAACTAATGATTGTTGGAGTCAAGTGAAGTATTCTACTGTGTGAATTTTGTTCCACCTCAACTTCAGCCTGTAAAGGGTTGACTTTCACTTGGCCATGGGAACCTGGAACAGGGGTAGGCCATTCAGCCCCTTGAGTCTGTTGTCCCATTTATGGCTGATCTGTGGCCTAGCTCATACCTTTGGCCAATATCCCTTATTACCTCTGCTCAACAAAAAATGAATCAACCTTAGATTAAACATTAACAACAGATCCAGCATCCACTGCTGAAGAGAATTCCAAACCTCTACCACTCTCTGTGTGTAAAGGTGTTTCCTAATACCTCTCCTGCATGGTCTGGCCGTAATTCTCAGAATATATCCTTTGTTTTAGAATGCCCAACCCAAGAACCTCGGAGAGACGATAACCACCAATCTGTCCCAGACCCTCCCATGTAGATGCAACAGTGAAGAAGGCACAACAGCATCTCTTCTTCCTTGAGTGGCTCAGGAAATTTAGCATGTTCATAAGGACCCTCACTAACGTTTACAGATGCACCATGGAAAGCATTCTATCCGAGTGCATAATGGTCTGTTATGGCAACTGCAATTCCCAGGACCATAAGTAACGCCAGAAGATGGTGTGCACAGCCCAGACCATCATGGAAACCAACCTCCCATCCATGGACCCACTTACACTCCTCATTGCCAACATCATCAAAGACCCCTCCCATCCCAGTGGGGCTCTCTTCCTACCTCTCCCATCAGGCAGACGATACATAATCTGACACTAACACTTGCAGGAGATGCCAGATCTCCTGCCAATGCTTCTTCTGGCCAGTCATCCAGAGGTTTCCTTGATCTAGATTCGAGGTAGAAGCTGCAGCGAATGCTTCATCACTTATGGTCAGCTTACCTCCTTTCTGAGTGTGATTCACTGTGCTTTAATAAACACTCAGGGATCAGTTTGGAATCATTCTGTGTGCCACGTGGAGCATACACATTAGGAAATCATTTGCACATCACCTATGTTGTCCTTTTTTTTCCTTAAATCACTTATGGTACATGGTGTCACTGGCTGGGCCCAGCATTTATTGCCTATCCCTAATTGCCCTTGAGAAGGTGAGGGTGAACTGCCTTCTTGAACCGCTGCAGTCTACCTGTTGAGGGTCAACCCGTAATGCCTTTAGGGAGGGAATTTCAGGGTTTTGACCCAGACTCAGTGGCTTGGAGGGGAATTTGCAGGGGGTGGCGCTCCCATGTATCTGATGTCCTTGGCCTTCTAGATGGAAGTGGTTGTGGATTTGGAAGGTGCTGTCTGAGGATCTTTGGTGAGTTTCTGCAGTGCATCTTGAAGGTAGTACACATGGCTGCTGCTGGGAGTTGGTGGAGGGAGTGGATGCATGTGGATGTGGTGTCAAACAAATGGGCTGCTTTGTCCTGGACGGTATGGAGCATCTCGAGTGTTGTTGGAGCTACACCCATCCAGGCAAGTGGGAAAATTCCTGATTTGTGCCTTATGAAGGTGGACAGGCTCTGAGGAGCCAAGAGATGTGTTGCAGGGAAAGTGCTTCAAACTAAATGAGACAATTCAATATATTAATGCAGTTAACTTACAGTGTAATTGAACATCATTATTTTTACTAGCAGTAAATTCCAGTCCTATTTATTCTTCTTAATGCTTATTAGTTTCCAATCACTGCAATCTCAGCTACTGACAGCAAGAATTAATAAACACAATGAGCAAAAGTAATGAATCCTCATTTATCGTAATAATGCCCGATTATTCTAATATACCTATTGTGTTCCTCTGATTATTGTATCTTTTGATGCATCTCAAGGCGGTGCAGAGATGACTATAGTTTTTAAGAGTGCAATAATTTTATTTACGAGTGTTTCATAATATTGCTGCAATTATAAGACGTATAAGATTATTAAAGGATTGGACACTCTGGAGGCAGGAAGCATGTTTCCACTGATGGGCGAGTCCCGAACCAGAGGATACAGTTTAAAAATAAAGGGTAGGCCATTCAGAACAGCGTTGAGGAGAAACTTCTTCACCCAGAGAGTGGTGTGCAGGCCAAGTCTCTCGATACTTTCAAGAAAGAGTTGGATGGAGCTCTTAAGGATAGTGGAATCAAGGGTTATGGGGATAAGGCAGGAACAGGATACTGATTGAGGATGATCAGCCATGATCATAACAAACGGTGGTGCTGGCTCGAAGGGCCGAATGGCCTACTCCTGCACCTATTGTCTATTATTAAATGCCTGCACTCATGCGTACAGCTCAGCTAGTGGGTGGCATCTAGCGATTTGGCTCTGAATATCAATAAAGCATCATAAAGAGAGATCAGATTTAGATTTAAGTTTCCTTGTGGTATCAAACAATAAGAAGAATAAAGAACAATACAGCACAGAAACAGGCCCTTCAGCCATCCAAGCCTCTACCACCACATTTTGCCCTTCCATACTAAAACTGCCTTTACTTACAGGATCCATGTCCCTCTATTCCCTTGCTATTCCTGTATTTGTCCAGGTGCTTCTTGAATGCTGCTGTTGCGTCTGCTCCCACTATCTCCTCTGGCTTCGTGTTCCAGGCACTCACCACCCTTTGTGTGAAAAACCTGCTTATCACATCACTTTTAAACTTTCCCCCTTGCATCTTGAACCTGTGTCCCCTAGAAACTGACCCCTCCACCATAGGAAAAAGCCTCATACTTTCCACTCTATCCACGCCTTTCACAATCTTAGAAACTTCTATCAGGTCGTCCCTCAACCTCCTGGAACCAGTGAAATCAAATTAAGTCTGTCCAATCTTGGCTGAAAATGTGTTGCTGGAAAAGCGCAGCAGGTCAGGCAGCATCCAAGGAGCAGGAGAATCGACGTTTCGGGCATGAGCCCTTCTTCAGGAATGACGAAAGTGTGTCCAGCAGGCTAAGATAAAAGGTAGGGAGGAGGGAATTGGGGGAGGGGCTTTGGAAATGCGATAGGTGGAGGGAGGTCAAGGTGAGGGTGATAGGCCGGAGTGGGGTGGGGAAATCTGAGTTCATCCCTTGTGGTTGGAGGGTTCCCAGGCAGAAGATGAGGCGCTCTTCCTCCAACTGTCGTCTGGCAATGGAGGAGTCCAAGGACCTGCATGTCCTTGGTGGAGTGGGAGGGGGAGTTAAAGTGTTGGGCTACAGGGTGGTTGGGTTGGTTGGTCCGGGTGTCCCAGAGGTGTTCTCTGAAACGTTCTGCAAGTAGGCGGCCAGTCTCCCCAATATAGAGGAGGCCACATCGGGTGCAGCGGATGCAATAGATGATGTGTGTGGAGGTGCAGGTGAATTTGTGGCGGATATGGAAGTGTCCCTTGTGGCCTTGGAGGGAAGTAAGGGGGGAGGTGTGGGCGCAAGTTTTGCATTTCTTGCGGTTGCAGGGGAGATTTCTCCTCTCAGATTTTTCCTGTTTCCTCATTTCCCCTCCCCCCACCTTGTCTCAGTCAAATCCCTCGAACTCAGCACCGCCTTCCTAACCTGCAATCATCTTCCTGACCTCTCCGCCCCCACCCCACTCCGGCCTATCACCCTCACCTTGACCTCCCTCCACCTATCGCATTTCCAAAGCCCCTCCCTCAAGTCCCTCCTCCCTACCTTTTATCTTAGCCTGCTGGACACACTTTCCTCATTCCTGAAGGGCTTATGCCCAAAACGTCGATTCTCCTGTTCCTTGGATGATGCCTGACCTGCTGCGCTTTTCCAGCAACACATTTTCAGCTCTGATCTCCAGCATCTGCAGCCCTCACTTTCTCTGTCCAATCTTGCCCCATCCCAGTCAACATCCTGCCAAACCTTTTCTGAACCCTCTCCAAAGCATCCACATCCTTCTGGTAGTGTGATGACCAGAAGTACAAGAGTACAGCAAGGAGTGGACGATGTCGCCATTCGAGCACCATGTTAGGTACAAAGTTTTAATTACAAAAATAGAAAAATAAAATTAAAACGTTCACCACCACAGTCCTCTTGGTATGAAGTAGAAAATAAAGAAATTGTGTTAAAAGTTAAATATTACAGTCCTGCGTTAAGCCATGCGTCTGCAGACACCCTGCGCTAGGCTTTCGGCCGAAGTGGACACAGTCCTATCTCTCCATTCGCCAGGCGCTATGCCTGCCACCACCCCCCTCGCCAACTTTGTACATCTCAAACTGTCTCGTGACATCGGAGACAACCTCCAGGTTCTCAATTTTAAAACCTCACCCAGCAGCCCCTCGGAAATCTGGCCCCGTTCTCACAACGCCTCCTCTCATCCTGCCCATCTCCTCGCCCTAACTCCCATCTCCTCTGGCAGAGAGAGCTACTTGCCATGGATAAATTTAATCAACTCCTTTTGTAATCCTGGAGACAGGAAGGGAAGGAGCAGCTCTCTGCTAGCAATCTGGCAAGATGCTCTGCTGTTCTTGTCATTTGGCCAATGTTATGAAGTTATCTGCCATTGAGAGAGAGAGAGAGAGAGAGCAGTTGCTGCCTTAGGAATGTCCTGGCACGGTATGGTCTCAGCTGCTAGTTTGTGAAGTAAACACAATCTGAGAACAGGTCCTTCGCTTCACACTTGATGGGTTGCCAACAAAAGTGATGAACCAAGATGATGAAAGTGCACATGGCCCATTTAGCCTGTGACCCACAGCAGATATTAAGCATCAGACAGCTCTGAGCTAGCCACAGTTTGTGGTGGGTCTTGCCATGTGAAAAACAACTGCTCACCGCAGATGCTGCCAAAACTGCCAACATTTTGCAGCATGTTCTGCTTTTGTTTCATATCTCCAACATTCGAACAAGCTCTGTTTTAAGATTCCAAAGGACTTTGATAGAATAGACACTAGGAAGCCTGACAGGATAGCCACTTAGGGGTCTGAAACGATAGACACTGAGATGCCTGACAGATAGTCACTGAGGTAGCTGACAGGATAGACACTGAGGTGCCTGACAAGATAGTCACTCACATGCCTGACAGGATAGACACTGAGGGGCCTGACAGGATAGACACTGAGGGGCCTGACAGGATAGACACTGAGGGGCCTGACAGGATAGACACTGAGGGGTCTGACAGGATAGACACTGAGGGGTCTGACAGGATAGACACTGAGCAGCCTGACAGGATAGACACTGAGGGGCCTGACAGGATAGACACTGAGGGGTCTGACAGGATAGACACTGAGGGGCCTGACAGGATAGACACTGAGGGGTCTGACAGGATAGACACTGAGCAGCCTGACAGGATAGACACTGAGGGGCCTGACAGGATAGACACTGAGGGGCCTGACAGGATAGACACTGAGGGACCTGACAGGATAGACACTGAGGGGCCTGACAGGATAGACACGGAAGGGCCTGACAGGATAGACACTGAGGGGCCTGACAGGATAGACACTGAGGGGTCTGATAGGATAGACACTGAGGGACCTGACAGGATAGACACTGAGGGGCCTGACAGGATAGACACTGAGGGGCCTGACAGGATAGACGCTGAGGGGCCTGACAGGATAGACACTGAGCAGCCTGACAGGATAGACACTGAGGTGCCTGACAGGATAGACACTGAGGGGCCTGACAGGATAGACACTGAGGGGCCTGACAGGATAGACGCTGAGGGGCCTGACAGGATAGACACTGAGCAGCCTGACAGGATAGACACTGAGGTGCCTGACAGGATAGACACTGAAGGGACTGACAGGATAGACACTGAGGGGTCTGACAGGATAGACACTGAGGTAGCTGACAGGATAGACACTGAGGGGTCTGACAGGATAGACACTGAGGGACCTGACAGGATAGACACTGAGGGACCTGACAGGATAGTCACTTAGGGGTCTGACAGGATAGACACTGAGGGGTCTGATAGGATAGACACTGAGCAGCCTGACAGGATAGACACTGAGGGGTCTGACAGGATAGGCACGGAGGTGCCTGACAGGATAGCCACTGAGGTAGCTGACAGGATAGACACTGAGGTAGCTGACAGGATAGCCACTGAGGTGCCTGACAGGATAGCCACTGAGGTGCCTGACAGGATAGCCACTGAGGTGCCTGACAGGATAGCCACTGAGGTGCCTGACAGGATAGCCACTGAGGTGCCTGACAGGATAGACACTGAGGTAGCTGACAGGATAGACACTGAGGTGCCTGACAAGATAGTCGCTGACATGCCTGACAGGATAGACACTGAGGTAGCTGACAGGATAGACACTGAGGTGTCTGACAAGATAGTCGCAGACATGCCTGACAGGATAGACACTAAGGGGCCTGACAGGATAGACACTGAGGTAGCTGACAGGATAGACAATGAGGGGCCTGACAGGATAGACACGGAGGGGCCTGACAGGATAGGCACGGAGGAGCCTGAAAGGATAGGCACAGTGGGAGCTGACAGAATAGACACTGAGGGGTCTGACAGGATAGATACTGAGGGGTCTGACAGGATAGACACGGAGGGGCCTGACAGGATAGACACGGAGGGGCCTGACAGGATAGACACGGAGGGGCCTGACTGGATATGCACTGAGGGGCCTGACTGGATATGCACTGAGGGGCCTGACTGGATATGCACTGAGGGGCCTGACTGGATAGGCACTGAGGGAGCTGACAGGATAGACACTGAGGGGCCTGACAGGATAGTCATGAGGGAGTGGACACGATAGTCAGGGGGATAAGGGGCAAGAGGCAAGAGGGTGGGGGTGGGGAAACTAGGGGCAAAGGTGGAGTCAGAAGTGTATCAGGGTGAACCAGGCTCAGGAATGAGGATGGAATCTTGCTCACTCTCTGGACTCACTTAACCAGCTCCAACTCTCACCTCAATGACTCACGTCAGCGGGTGGAGAGTGGGATGGGCAGGAGGTGTGACCTGGGACCTTAAGGAAAGCTCTTTGACTCAGCACGCTGGGGAGAGCATGCGCATTGAATCGATAAAGTGTGGACAGGGAAGAGCATAGCAGGTCAAGCAGCATCAGACTCAGTGCTGACGAAGGATCCCAACCTGAAACTTCGACTCCCCAGCTCCTCACATGCTGCCTGACCTACTGTACCTTTTTCCCAGCACCACACTTTATTGACCTTGACTCTCCAGCATCTGCAATCCTCACGATCTCCACAGCCTGCATTTTGGTCAAGGGAGCTCAGTCATGGAAGCTGCTCTGAGGAAATGGTTAAAAATAAGTTTGAATTGAAGCCCATCTGACTCATGCTTCAAAAGCCGGTAATCCAAAGAGAGTCAGCAGTTCAAATTCAGCTCCAGATCCTAGTCTTTGAATGCCAGCCACTAGCCAGTCAGATCCAACATGATAAATAGCTCAGGACAGCACAGCAGAGATGAGATGAATATGTTACTGCAAGCATTTTAATCCCAGCACAGAAGGGGTGGGGTTAAAATTGGGGTTTTAATAAATATAAACTGTGCCTGGTAATGAGAAGTCTTTCTTAATTGCAATAATCTTTACAAAATGTCCAAGTAAATAACCAATGACAGGAAACACAAACAACTATAAAAATAGAGAGAGAGGTAAACCACAGCCAACTTGGCACCCCACAAAGGACTAGAAATATCACAACTGTTTACATCCTAAATGTAAGGAGGGTAAATAAGGGAGGGAACCCATTAACGATGAAGGAACTCTTATAATATATTGTTTTCATTTATGGTCATTCCTCACCTGCAGAGATTGGAAGCTGGTGTTTCTGAGCTCTTTGGTATGTCATTAAAAGAAATCAGAACAATCTGCTGAAGGACTTATGATTTTCCAGTCAATACACAACAACAGCTTGCGCTCATGTGGCACCCTTCTGGGCGATGGAAGGCATTTAACCAGAGTGTAATAAAACAGAAAGCACTGAACCACATAAAGGGGGAGACTTGAGCACAGATGACAAATCGCTAGGTCGCATAGGCAAGCTCTGAAGAGTATCTATAGAGTTGAGAGAGAGATGCGGAGAGGTTTAGAGAGGAAATTTATGAGGTTAAGGCTCAGTCAGCTGATGGCTGAAGAAACAGATATCAGGGATGGACAAGAGACCATAACTGGAAGAACTCGGATATCTCAGCATGTGGTGGGGCCGGAGATGGTTAGGGAGACAGGGAGAGGACAACGCAGGATTTGGACACTAGAAAGAGGACTTTAAATTCAAGGCATCGCTCCATAGGGATCCAGAATGCGTCAGTGAATCTTCTAGCGGAATTTGCACAGAGGTCTGGCTCTCCCTATCAAGACACTCGTAAGAGACAAAAAAACCTGCAGATGGTGCATTCCAAGGTAGGTAAGCATGAGGCTGGAAGAACACAGCAAGCCTGGCAGCATCGGGAGGCGGAGAAGTCAATGTTTTAGGTGTAACCCTTCTTCAGGACTCACAAGAACAGTGTTCCTTACTAGATGAGCTTTTAAAGTTAGTGTAATTCAAACCAAAACTAGGAATGTCGGACACAGGAACAGAAGTAGGCCATTTGGCCCTTTGAGTCTGCTGTGCTGTTCACAAAGCAGCGTTGATCTGGCCACAGTCTCAGCTTCCTTCTTTGCACCCCATTCCCGTTGACTCTATTAAAAACCTATCTCACTCAGCCTTGATCCAATCTAAAAACTCAGTCTCCGCTAACATCTCAGGAAGGGAATTCCACACTTTAATGACACTGTTGAGACAAAAAAAGTCTCCTCACATCTGACTTGAAAAGGTAGACTTTTTATTCTTTATCCCTACTCTCCTAGGTTAATCTCCCCCACATAAAGTAACTTACGCCTGGGATCCACTCTATCACTTAGGATTTTTTACGTTTTAATAAGATCGCCCTCTCGTTCTCCTAAAACTTTGATAGATATTGGATAATCCTGTTCAAATTTTCTTCGTAAGCCCTCCATCATAAGGAAGAATAAAGTGAAATCAATCTATTTCCCTCCAGGTACCAATGAGACACATAACTAACGATTACTTGAAGTCTAGATTAGAGTGGTGCTGGAAAAGCACAGCGGGTCAGGCAGCATCCAAGGAGCAGGAAAATAGACATTTCGGGCAAAGGTCCTTCATCAGGATTCCTCATGAAGGGCTTTGCCCGAAACGTCATTTTTCCTGCTCCTCGGATGCTGCCTGATCTGCTGTGCTTTTCCAGCACCACTCTAATCTTGACTCTAATCTCCAGCATCTGCAGTACCCACTTTCGCCTCATTACTTGAAGTCTCCCAGGCTTCAGTGCTTCCTAAATGAGGTTTAGGACCTTGCACCCCTGCTCGTTTTGGATTGGGAATGAGTCTACAGAAATGTCAAGATCTACAAAATCCCAGTAATGCACTTTCCTCTCTCTCTCTTACCCATAATACAGGTTTCTCAGCTTTGTAACCACTGTCAACCTCCAGAGTATCCTCTCTGCCAGCAAACTGTCACCTTTATCCACACGCAAGGACACACACAACTTGCCTATACCAATAGGTCAGTACTTCACAGTCAGCCCTGGACTGGACCAAGAGCCTTTGGGGATGGGGGAGCCTACCAAACAACTCCATTAGAGAGACTGAGAGACAGAGTGTGTGTGAGAGAGAAAGAGTGTCTGTGTGTGAGATAGAGTGACTGTGTGAGAGAGTGTGTGTGAGCGAGAGAGTATGAGTGAGAGAGTGTGTGTGTCAGAGAGAGTGTCTGTGAAAGAAAGTGTGTGTGCGAGAGAGAGAGTGTGTGCGCAACAGGGCGTGTGTGGGTGTGTGCGAGAGACAGTGTGTGAGAGTGTGTGTGTGTGAGAGAGAGAGAGGGAGACTCTGTGTGTGTGGGTATGTGCAAGAACAAGTTCGTGGGTGTGTGTGCGAGAGTATCTGTGTGTATGAGAGAAAGAGGGTGTATGAGAGAGTGTGTGTGTGAGAGAGAGGGAGACTGTGTGTGTGTGTGTGTGTGAGAGAGAGTGTTGTGTGTGAGAGTGTCTGTGTGAGAGAGAGAGTGTGAGAGAGTGTGTGTGGGTGTGTGTGAGAGAGTGTTGTGTGTATGAGCGAGAGCGTGTGTATGTGCAGGTGTGTGTGGGAAGAATAACAGGAAGGCAGAATACTGGGTCAATGGAAAGATTCTTGGTAGTGTGGATGTGCAGAGGGATCTTGGAGTCCATGTACATAGATCCCTGACAGTTGCCACCCAGGTGGATAGTGCTGTCAAGAAGGCATACGGTGTGTTAGGTTTCATTAGTAGAGGGATTGAGTTCCAGAGCCATAATGTCATGCTGCAACTATACAAAATGCTAGTGCAGCTGCACTTGGAATATTGTGGACAGTTCTGGTCGCCCCATTACAGGAAGGACGTGGAAGCATTGGAAAAGGTACAGAGGAGATTTACCAGGATGTTGCCTGGTCTGGAGGGAAGGTCTTATGAGGAAAGGCTGAGAGACTTGGGTCTGTTCTCATTGGAAAGAAGAAGGCTAAAAGGGGACTTGATAGAGACATGCAAGATGATCAGAGGATTAGTTAGGGTAGACCGTGAAAGTCTTTTTCCTAGGATGATGATGTCAGCTTGTATGAGGGGGGCATAACTACAAATTGAGGGGTGATAGATCTAAGACTAATGTCAGAGGCAGGTTCATTACTCAGAGAGTGGTATGGGCGTGGAATGCCCTGCCTGCCAATGTAGTTAACTCAGCCACATTAGGGAGATTTAAGCAATCCTTGGATAAACACAGTGGCTCAGTGGTTAGCACTGCTGTCTCGCAGCACCAGGGACCTGGGTTTGATTCCCACCTTGGGCGACTGTCTGTGTGGAGTTTGCACATTCTCTCCGTGTCTGCGTGGGTTTCCTCCGGGTGCTCCTATTCCCTCCCACAGTCAAAGATGTGCGGGCCAGGTGGATTGGCCATGCTAAGTTGCCAATAGTGATAGGTGCGTTAATATGGAGTAGGTGAATGAGTTTGGGTGGGTTACTCTTTGGAGGGTCGATGTGGACTTGGTGGGCCGAAGGACCTGTTTCCGCACTGTAGGGAATCTAATAAAAGCACATGGATGATGATGATGATGATGGGATAGTGTCGGGGAATGAGCTTAGATTAGTTCACAGGTTGGTGCAACATCAAGGGCTGAAGGACCTGTTCTGCGCTGTATTGTTCTATTTCACAGCTCTCAAGTGGCACAGTGGTTAGCACTGCTGCCTCACAGCACCAGGGACCCGCATTTGATCCCAGTCCTTGGGTGATTGCCTGGTGCAGAGTTTGCATGTTCTCCCCAGGTTTTGTTGGTTTCCTCCCAGAATCTAAAGATGTGCAGATTAGGCTGGATTGGCAGGCTAAGTTGCTCATGGTGTCCAGGGACATGCAGGTTAGACGGGTTAGCCGTGGGAAATGCAGGGTTATAGAACGGGGGGTGGATCTGGATGGGATGCTCTTTGGAGGCACAGCATGAGTTTAGTGGTCTGTTTCCACACTGTTTCCAACAGGCTCTCTATAAAGTTCAAACACATTGTGATTACTGCCCTAAAATCTTCATTGTCTTCCACAAAAGGCCATTCAATATTTCAACAGGATGCTCCATCTATATATTTTGACCTTCCAACAAAGCGCTAATGGAACAGAGATCAGGAACAGGAACCCTGACTAACTAACCCCCCCATTGGTCTAGTGTCCTGAGGCAACTGTACCATTCAAGATCAGAGACGGTTACAGAGAGTGGTGAACTCGGCCTGGACAATCCCAAAGGCCAACCTCCCATCTATAGAATCCATCTACCAGGCCTGCTGTCAAGGAAAGGCCGCCAGCATTCTCAAAGATCCATCCCACCCTGACAATGTTTTTCTACAACATCTACCATCGGGGAGAAGGTACAGAAGCCTGAACACATGCACCAGCCGGTTTCGTAACAGTTGTTAGAATACTGAATGGACTCACAAACTTTTGTTAATATTCACCTGTACCTGTGTTTTTGTTTTTGCTGCTGTTTACCTATTATTTATTTATGCTATTTAACTCTGTGATCTGCCTGTATTGCTCGCAATACAAAGCTTTTCACTATGCCTTGACAATACACGTGACAATAAATTCAATTCAATTCAATGTTGGTTGAGGATTCAACTATCCCGGACCTCGTGCTGTTCAAGTCTGTTTGACACTCCCATCCCCCCCACCCCGCCACCCCAGCTCCCAGCCACCCAGATCCTATCACCAGCTAAAGTCAGAACATTAGTAAATATAACTTTGCCCAGAAATAAGATATTTTTTCCTGAGTTGTGATCATTACAAAATGTTCGAGTTATTTGCCAAGCCTAAGATGGTAGGAAAAGCAAGCAGCTATAAAAGTGTGAGAAAGAAATACCACAGTCAACTTGGCAGTTGGCAAAAGATTCCAAATATCAAAACTGTTTATATCCTAAATGTAAGGAGGGTAAATAAGGGAGGGAACTCAAATATGGTGAAGGAACTCTTAAAATATACTGTTTTCACTTGTGGTCATTGCTCACCTGTGGGGATCGGAAGCTGATATTTCTCAACTCCTTGGTATGTCATTAAAGAAACAGCAAGCCATTCTGCTGAGTCGCCAACTTTGTGATTTCCAGTGAATTTAACACACATTCTAGAGGATGGTCAAAGCAGGAATACAAAAGTTTGGACTGTAAGAAATAGGAGCCGAAGGCTATTTGGCCCCTCCAGCTTGCTCAGCTATTCTACTAGATCATGGCTGATAGTCTACCTCAAGGCCATTTTCCTGCACCATCCCCACATCTCTTTGATAACTTTGTTGTCAAGAAAGCACTGTCTTGAGTACACTCACTGACTGAATTTCCACAGGTTCCAAACAATTATTTATCTATGACTGAAAACAAAACCCTCTTCATCTCAGTCCTAAATGCTTCACCTCTTATTCTGAGGGGCTTGGTCTCTTCAATCTGTCCCAAAAGTCAATCCTGCCATCCAGGGAAGCTGCCTAGTGAACCTTCTTGACACTCTCTCCACGGCAAGTCTGTCCTTCTTTGGGGAAAGAGACCAAAACTGGACACAATGCTCCAGTTGTGCTCTCCATAGGCTCTTTACAACTACAGAAGCTACCTTTACTCCTGTACCCGTCTCCTCTCACAATCAAGGGTTACATAGCAGTAACCTTCCTAATTGTTTGCTGCAAATACAAGTCAGCTTTCAGTGCCTTATAAACAACAACACCTTGGTCCCTTCCATCACTCGCTGTTTCATCGTTTAATGGATATTCAACATTTTTGTTATTCCTACCAAAATGAATAACCTCAATTTTTTCCTATTAAATACAATCTTGCCCACTCAATCAACCTGTCTAAATCCCCTTGATGCCTCTTTGCATCCTCTCCAAAGCTCACATTTCCACTAAGTTTTGTGTCATCTGCAGACTTGCACATGTTACATTTGGTCCCCATTTTCAAATCATTGATACCAATTATGAATAGCTATGGCCTAATCACTGATCCTTGCAGTATCCCATGATCATACCCTGTCTACATGGCAACTACCCATTTATTCCAACTGTTTGTTTACTCACCACTACCCAACTCTCAATCCAAGCCGGTATATTACCTCCCCACACTGCCTCTCACTGCCCCAACCACCAATTCTCAATCCAAGCCGGTATATTACCTCTCCCCACACTGCCTCTCACTGCCCCAACCACCAATTCTCAATCCAAGCCGGTATATTACCTCCTAACACTGCCTCTCACAGCCCCAACCACCCTAGGTACCCTAGGTTTGTTTATTGACCTTCTGCATGGGAATTTATCAACAGTCTTCTGATAACCCAATTACACCACACCCACTGGTTCATCCATATTAATATTGTTAGTTACATTCTCAAACAAACTCAAACAGTTTTGTCAAACACAACTTTCTTTTAATAAATGCAGATTTATCTAATGTCACACATGTTTCTGAGTATCCAGTTATCATATACTTTATAATAAATTCTAACATTTTCCTGATGCTGGAGTAGGGCTAATAAGTCTAAAGCTGAAGTTCAATCAATCACCCCTCGCTGCTCCAGTAACAGCAGTGAGGAGGCCACACCCTTCAGAATTAGTTATTTGAATAGAACAATCCGGAAAACAAACTCCGCAAAAATCAAGGCCCAATGGCTCCGGAATTTCAGCCGAGTTGGAAAATGGGGAGTGCGTTATTCCTAAATGTGTATGAAAGCTCCCCACTAATCCCTCTTCTCCTTTCTAAGGAACAGTTGTGTATCTGCCCCTAGTTTATCACCCTAAATGTTGGGGTTAGGTTAGCTCAGTTGGCTGGATAGCTGGTTTGTGAGCTGAATTGATAAAAACAGCATGGGTTCAGCTCCTGCCTGGCTGAGATAATCATTCATATATTCCACCTCCTCAGCCTCACCCTTCACCTGAGGCATGGTGATCCTCAGGTTAACCTCACCATCCATCATCTCTCTGCAATGAGAGAGCAGCCCTATGAGATTATGGTAACTTTACTTCCTCAAGATTCCCTTCTGTGGCACTGGGCCAGGCCACATCGTCTCTCCTTACATCTTTCGATTGAACTAATGCCGTATTTCAGAATTTGTTCCCGAGTATAATCTAATTCTAATCTCCTCCCATAAAATAAACAGCTCTTTAAAATAGAATACACTGAGCTCATGGGAATTTAAAAAAACGCCAGTTGAAGGCATTCCAGGGAAAATAAGACTCCATCCTGTTTGTTAAACTGCACAGGATCAGCCACTTCCAACCCCTTAGCAACGAACATCTCAACATTCCCATTTAAATTGCTTCCTCCATGTTTCATAATGTTTGCTTCTTCTGTGAGATGCAGGAAAGTGCCTTTTTTCATTTACTTCTAGCATTCTTCAATGCGGGCATCTCTGCGAAGACCAACAATTGGCACCTGTTCCGAACTGCCCTTGTGCTGAAAGGCTTGTGAGCCTGTGTTTCAGAGGTCAGTTACAACTCAGCAGTGTCGCTGCAGTCCAGTGTAGGCTAGACCAGCCAGGGTGATGAAGGGCTTTTGCCCAGAACGTCGATTTTCCTGCTCCTCGGATGTTGCCTGACCTGCTGTGCTTTTCCAGCACCACTCTAATCTTGATTATAATCTCCAGCATCTGCAGTACCCACTTTCGCGTGGACCAGCAGGTTGCTGGGTAAGTACAGAACAACCTTGGTTATCCGAACATCAATTAACCAAATTTCAGATTATCTGAACAAGATCTCAAGGTCCCATAAAAAAAGTTATCCGTTATCCGAACAATCAGTTATCCGAACATAATACTCCCCGCCCCTCTCATTCAGATAATCGAGGTTGTTCTGTCAATCCAAAACCAAAGCCTGGAGTGCCAGAGAAACTCAGCAGCTCTGGCAGCTCCTGGAGAGAAAATCAGAGTTAACGTTTCAGATCCAGTGAGCGGTTCTGATGAACGGTGACTGGACCCGTAGTGCTAACACTGTTTGAGCTGTACTGCGCAGGAGAGAATCACCTCCCACACAAAATGAACTGGCGGAGGTCGAAGAAACCAGCTTCCAAAGAGAGAGAGAGGGGAGCGAGAGAAAACATAGCAAGAGAAAGAGTACAAAGAAGAGGGGAGTAAGAAAAGAAAAAGCAAAAGAGAGAGAGAGAGAGAAAGATAAAAAGATTAGGAGAGATAGTGATTCTATTTAAACAAAGAACCGCAGACGCTAGAAATCTGAAAGAAAAGCAGAAAGCGATGGAGAAACTCAGCAGGTCTGTGGACAAAGAAACAGAATTGATGCCTCAGGCTCCTTTCAGGACTGTGTTGGGACTTGCTTTAGAACAACAGATGATAATTGTGTTCAGCATTATTGAGAATCACTCCAAGCTCTCCAGCTGGGATTTGAACCCCAGCAACACTCTGGGTTAATAATCCCTATTTCATCATCACTACTCTACACTTGGGCAGTTACAAGGAATAATATGGTTCCTTACAACAGTGAGGCCGTCAGTCTCAAGCTGCCACACCCCCCCCCCCCCCATTCCCCCTTCCACCAAGTGAAAGTGTTCTAAATGGTTGGGTAACCACAGGAGACACATGATAAATAGAATCCCTAAAGTGCCATTTGACCCAAAAAGTCCACACTGACCCTCTGAAGAGTAATCCACCCAGACTCCTTGCCCTGTCTATTACTCTACACTTCCCTTGGCTAATGCACCTAACCTACACATCCTTGGACAATACAGCAATTTAGCATGGCCAATTCACCTAACTGTTGGAGGAAACCAGAGTACCCAGAGGAAACCCACACAGACACAGGGAGAATGTGCAAACTCCACCCAGACAGTTGCCCGAGGCTGGAGTTGAACCCAGGTCCCTGGTGCTGTGAGGCAGCAGTGCTAACCACTGAGCCACTGTGTCGAGGCATGGTAGATAAACCCACCCCATCCACACCCCAATGTCACACTGGTGTCATTAGATAGCGACTGGGAATGGGGTTCTGGCCAATCGTTCCGCATTCCTCCCGAAGATTGGAGCAGCCACAGACGGAGACCTGCCCATTTCCACTTCAAGTACTTTTTTTCAACTATTTGTGGAGTTCACGAGAAGCCAAAACCCTCATCAAAGCACAGGCAGAGTCTGTCAATGTGTGATGAACACATCGCTGTCCAGTGCTGGCCTCAGTTCTTTATTATATGTGGGATAATTGCTGGTTGGAGCCGTTTACGAGGCAGTAATTCAAATTTGGTGGTTTTGTTGGTGTTTTAAATCACAGTCATTGACTCCTTGAAGTGGTAGTGTTTGAATCTGGTAATCTCTTTTATAGGCTGGGGACAGAAACAGCCCACGTGCCATTTTTATCGTGATGAGATTGCAGATGTGCTCTGCCGGATATCGAAGCCTCGGGAAGAAAGGAAAGTCAAAATCAACAGAATTGCTACTTTTCTCACGTTCCTAAACCCACAACCTCCGCCACCTGAGGGGGCCAAGGGCAGCAGGTACCGGAAAACACCACCAGATAAACGTTCCCCCTCTGATTCTCACACTCTCCTGATTTGTATTGGTCATTCCTCCATCAGAACAATAAAACATCCGAGATGGCAGCACTGTGGGAATATCTACACCAGATGGTAGTGCAAGAAAACAGCTCACCACCGCTTCCTCGTGAGCAGCAAGGGGAGGGACAATGCATACGAGCTTTACCTGTGATACTCTGCGCCTCAGGTGGTAAATGCAAAAAAAAACCTCAACAGAGACAGTACAGGTATGAATTACTGAGGGACTGTGGAATTGTGCTGAGGTGTAATGCATTCTGTAACAAAATGGATAATGTCCACATCAACTATAGCCAGAGGACCATTACCTCAGTGAAAGATGCCCTTTGACCTGCCCAAGTTTGTTGGTCTTCCAAGGCAAACAGTTGCCCATGACTCAGTGTTGCAGACTGGCACAGTGCATGGTCCAGGACTATGTGCTGAGGGGCATACTAGAGCTTGGGACAGTTTCTGCAGAGATGCAGTGGGGAAGGTTAGCTACCCTAGGCCTTTTAGGCATGGTACAGTGAGAGGCTGGAAACTGTATGAGACTCCTCAAGTTGTACACCTGGCATGGAATGTAAATTGTGAATATCAAATACACTGAAACTGGGCTCAGAAGTGGCAACTTACATTTACAACACAGCTGCCAGACAATGAGCATCTCCAACAAGAGAGAATCTAACCATTGTCCCATTACATTCTACGGCATTACGACCACTGAAGCTGGACAATTACAAAGGCCAACCTCCCATCTATAGAATCCATCTACCAGGCCCAGTGTCAAGGAAAGGCCGCCAGCATTCTCAAAGATCTATCCCACCCTGACAATGTTTTACTACAACCTCTACCATCAGAGGGGAAGGTACAGAAGCCTGAACACATGCACCAGCCGGTTTCATAACAGTTTCTACCCTACTGTTGTTAGAATACTGAATGGACTCATAAACTCTTAGCATTCGCCTGTACCTGTGTTTTTGTTTTTGCCGCTGTTTACCTATTATTTACTTACCTATGCTATTTAACTCTGTGATCTGCCTGTACTGCTCTCAAGACAAAGCTTTTCACTGTGCCTTGGTACACATGACAATAAATTCAATATTATCAACATTCTGGGGGACCAGTCCATATGAACACAATGGCTACAAGGTCAGGACAGAATCAGGATTCATGGAGTCCTGCCATGAGTAACTAACTTCATGACTCCCCAAAGCCTGTTCACCATCTACAAGGTACAAGTCAGGCGTGTGATAGGATGTCCTCCATTTCCCTGGGTGACTGCAGCTCCAACAACATGCAAGAAACATGATACCATCCACGACAAGGAAGCCTACTGGATTGGCACCTTATCCACCACCTTCAACTTTCACTCTCTTTACAATTATGTACAGTGTGCATCATCTACAAGATGCACTGCAGTCACTCATCAGGGTCATTTCCAAACCCATGACCACTTCAATCTAGAAGGACGAGGGCAGCAGATACATGGGAACAACACCCCTTGCAAGACTTGGAAATGTCAGGTCAAAATCCAGGAATTCCCTCTTCCATGGCACTGTGAGTCAACCTACAGCAGATGGACTGCAGCAGTTCAAGAAGGCATCACACCAACCCCTTCTCATGGGGGTAATTAGGGATGGACCTATAGCCAATGATGCCCACACCTGCTGAGACAAATTTAAAAAATTGCACTGAGGCATCTCCAAGTGGAACCTGCTGAATAAAGAAAAACTAAACTTTATTGCACTCTCAACTTGGGAAAACACCCCCACTTTTAGATTTCATTGCCTCTACAGTAAATGACAACATTCAGTTTGCCTTTTTACTCGCTTACTGTGTTGCACATTAACTTTCTGTGCATCATGTACCTGGACTCCCAGATCCCTCTGCATCCCAGAGCTCTGTAATATCTCTCCATTTAAATAAAATGCTGCTTTTCTATTCTACCTGCCAAAATAGATAAGTTGATATTTACCCACAGTCTACACCATTTACCATGATTTTACCCACTTACTTAACCTATCTATATCCCTTTGCCAACCCCTATCTATCTTTGTAACATCAACAAAACTGGCAACCATACATTCAGAATCCTTCAGCTAAGTCATTGATATAAACTGCAAATAGTTGAAGCTTAACATTGGTCCCTGGGGTCCACCAGATATCACTTCTTGCCAATCCAAAAATGATCCTTTTATGTCCATCCTCTGCTTCCTATGAGCCAACCTTTCTTCCCTCCATGTTATAATGTTACCCTACACAAAGAGCCATTCCCTCGCATAGTAACATTTGTCAAATGCCTTCTTGAAACCTACGTACATTTTATCCACTGGCTCCACTCCATCTATATTGCTTCTTACTTTCTCAAAATCACAGAAAATAGCAGCAGAAGTAGGCCATTCTGCCCCTTTATGATATACAATGCTGATCTTTATTCACAAAGCCGAACTGTTACTCTCTCTCAAATCCCTTGAGAACTTCAACTTCCAGAAATCAATCTAAATTTGTCAAACATCATTTCATAAAATCATACTGACTCTGCTGGACTGAACAAAGGTTTTCTAAGTACCCTGTTGTAACCTCCTGAAGAATAGATTCCGGCATTTCTCCTGATCATGGATGTTCGACTAAAGTTTTACAGAATCACTGGTCAGGCCTTAGCTGAAGTATTGGATCCAATTCTGAGTATCACATTTTTTTGGATGATTGGTGAAACCTTGCAAAAGGTTGCGGGGGGGGGGGGGGGGGGGGGGGGGGGGGAGGGATTTACTAGAACTGTACCGGAGTTAAGAAGCTTTAGATCAGGGGAGATGGGGGAAGGTGGAGTTGTTCTCCTTGGAGCAGAGAAGGTTGATGGGAGATTTAGTTGAGGCTTTCAGAATCATGGAGGTTCTGAAAGAATCGATAAGGAAAAGCAGTTTTCACTGTAAGAGGATCGATAACCAGCAAAACAAATTTCTGATAATTGGCAAAAGAACTAGAGGAGAAATGAATATAGAGTACATTGAATTTTTTAATCATTCATGAGATGCAGGCATTGCTGGCTAGACCAGCTTTTATTGCCCAGAGGGCAGTTAAGAGTCAACCACATTGCTGTGGGCTTGGAGTCACATGCAGCCCAGAACAGGTAAGGATGGTAGTTTCCTTCCCTAAAGGGCATTAGTGAACCAGATGAGATTTTCCCCACCAATCTGTAATAATTTCATGGTCATTAATACATTCTTAACTCCAGATTATTGTTAATTTCAAATTCCACCATCGACCATAGCAGGATTTGAACCCAGGTCCCCAAAGCGTTACCTGGGTCTCTGGATTAATAGTCTAGGGATAATACAGCTAGGCCACTACCTCCCCCTTGCACCATTACTCTGTGTAAAGCTATTGAACATGTCATATTCAGATCACATTGAACTGGAGTCTAGGTCTGTCAAGCTACAGATAAGATATCCTATCTTTAAAAATATGTTCAGTAAAGTCTGTTACTGTTCACTCACACAGGAGGGTAAATCTCGCATTACAACAATAAACAACATCTTGTTCAGGCAACAGTTCCCCTTGAGTTCAGAAGATTAAGAAGCACATTGAGTGAAACATTTAAGACATGGAGGGGTCTTTAACAGGGAGCATGTGGAAAGGATGTTTCCTCGTGAGACAATCTCAAACTGGGGGTCTCTGTTTAAAAATAAGGGGATGCCCATTGAAAACAGAGATGAGGCAATAAATATTTGTTCAGAGGGACTTGAATCTTTGGAACTCCTTTTCCAAAAAAAGGCAGTGGAAATGGAATTCTTTAATATTTTGATGGCAGAGGTGTTAAAGCAAGAGGGTGAAAGATTATCAGGGGTCGGCAGGAATCTGGATTTGAGGTTACCATCAGACCACTCGTGATCTGATTGAATGATGAAGCAGACTTGAGGGGCTAGGCATCCTCGGGTCAATTTTATGACCTTGATTGCAGGGCTTTAGCAATGTGGAAGTAGATTCAATAGAGACCACTAAAAAGGGAAGTACATATATGCAAGGAAAGAGAATAGTTTGCGGGACTTTCTTGAAAGAGCAGAGACGAAGAACTAACTGGATATCGCTTTCAATGAGAGTGCTAAGTCACGTTGTCCAAATGTGATATATATATGATCCACTTGTCTTCTTCTGCCATATGTATGATTCTGTACACAACAGATTGTTCCAGTCACAAGTGAGCAACGGGAGAGCTGTTGTCTCTGTTCCTGATTACAACATGGAATGATGTCATGCTGGTTTGGAAGAGAGCAGCTCTTGTAGCTCAGGGAGACAAAAACTAGCTGCAAAAAAACTTGGAAATCGCTCTGGCTGTTGACTTGACTCAATCACTGGATCCCTTAAAGGACCAGAATGTTCTTCCCAAGTTATTATTTTTCTGTTTTTCCCACCCGTTTCCTCGTAGAATTCTTCAGTCATGCTCTGACGTTCCGGGACGAGTGCCAATCTCAGCAGCAGTCCGGACGGGATATAGAACAAACCTCTCCCCGGACTCTGGCAGCCAGTCTGAAGAATTCAGTGGGTACAAACTGTTCCACCCATCACCACAGCAAGTAAGAATCCAGCAATCCGGGCAAGGATTCCACAGATTCCAATGTTATTACATTTTGGTAAACAGGCCACAAATTCTACTCCTGCAAGGTCACGGCTCACCTTTGAGGAGGTGGCTAAGAGAAAAATCTCTCTCAGGGGGATGGGAATCCAGAAAACAAAAGCAAAGTGGGTCAGGCAGCACCCAAGAAGAGACAGAGAGTGTGAGTGAGGGGGCAATAGGGTTAATGCTTCAGGGTGATGACCTCTCTCTGACAAAGAGGTTAGCAAACCGAAAAGCTGACTCTTTTCCTCTGTCCACAGATGCACTGTGGTGAAAATTGGCAGCATGTATACTCTCCATCTCATCCCTGGTGCTGGTCACAGAGTGGTGAGGACAAATGGTGCACTTTCACCATTTTCCATCACTGTGCAGTGCTACTGGAAGGCTCCTCTGGTCACATGGTTAACATGGGCAGTCATCATACACCACCAGAACCCAGGCTGCTCTCTCATTAGGAAGAGAGACAACTGGTGTTGATTTAACCTGAGGGCCACCAAATCTCAGGAGGGGGGACAAGTTGAGAAGGAGGGTCCTTCACGGTAACCACAGCTGGGATGGGGAATTGAAGCCCCACTGTCAGAATCACTCAGCTTCACAAGCCAACTGTCCAGCCGACTCAGCTAAACCAACCCCCAGTTACACAACACCATGACCTGCATGCCCTGCATGACCCAAGGTCAGGGTTTATAACAGAGGGACTCAGTTTACATGGAAAACAGCGAGGCTGCAGAATTCACTTCCAGACTTAACGGTGACTCATACAGTCATAGAGATGTACAGCATGGAAACTGACCCTTCGGCCAACTCATCCATGCCGACCAGATATCATAACGTAATCTAGTCCCATCAGCCAGCACCCGGCCTATATCCCTCCAAACCCTTCCTATTCATATATCCATCCAGATGCCTTTTAAATGCTGTAATTCTACCAGCCTCCACCACTTCCTCTGGCAGCTCATTCAATACACGCACCACCCTCTGTGTGAAAAGGTTGCCCTTTATGTCCCTTTTAAATTTTTCCCCTCTCACCCTAAACCCATGCCCTCCAGTTCTGGACACCCCACCTCAGGGAAAATACTTTGTCTATTCACCCTATCCATGCCCCTCATGATTTTTTAAACCTCTATAAGGTCACCCCTCAGTCTCCAACACTCCAAGGAAAACAGCTCCAACCTGTTCACCCAATCCCTGTAGCTCAAATCTTGCAACCCCGGCAACATCCTTGTAAATCTTTTCTGAATCCTTTCAAATTTCACAACATCCTTCCGATAGGAGGGAGCCCAAAATTTGCATACAATATTCCAAAAGTGGCCTAACCAATGTCCTGTACAGCTCCAACATGACCTCCCAACTCCTATACTCAATGCTCTGTCCAATAAAGGAAAGCATACCAAACGCTGCCTTCACTATCCTATCTACCTGCGACTCCACTTTCAAGGAGCTATGAACCTGCACTCCAAGGTCTCTTTGTTGCAGAATTTACTTCAAGGATTAACGGTATCTCAGGTTCAATTGATCAAACTTGAAGGCCACCTTGCAAATATTATATTAGACAACTGGGTGGTGGACAGGAGGAGTGAAAGATGGTGGGCAAATGTGATTCAAATTATTTGCTTTGGCAGAGGGTAAATGCCAATAGAGACTGGTTGTGCCAAATGGCCTGGTTCAATATTGTAACCTCGATGGACTTCCATTTCTGTGTCAGTGAGCTGAGCTCTGTTAGTGGCCTGGGTTGAGATAGTGGAATTAAAAGTATGAGAATAGGCTCTTGGGTCTACTGAATGAAATCATGACCAATTTGTTGCTTATTTAGATGAAGCTTAGACATTGAGCAGGTTCAAGAGATTGATAGATATCTTGCTACTACTGAATTGAGGGACAAGGGGAAAAATTGTGCTGAGGGAGATGCTGAGCAGGTTTTATTATATTAAGGTGTTTTAACAACATACACACAAATACATTAAGAGCAGGAAGAGGTCATTGAGCCCCTCCCGCCTGTTCTTTCACTGAATAGGATTGTGGCTGATCTGATCGTAATTTCAATTCCACATTCCCACTGACCCCCAGTAATCACTCAGCCCAATCACTCTATCTATCCAGTTCTGTCTTAAAAATATTCAAGGAATATGCTTCCAGAGAACGAGCATTCCAAAGACTCAGGAATTTCTGAGGGAAAAAACAACCTTATCTCTGTCTTAACAGAGCAACTCCGTATGTATAAACAATGGCCCCTAGTTCCAGATTCTCCCACCAAAGGCAGCACAGAGTAAGTTGTTGTTATTGAAGGAACAACAATATATTTCCATATCAATATGGTGAGTGGCTTGGAGGGGAACTTGGGAGGTTGTGGTCTTCCCACGTATCTGCTGGCCTTGTCCTTCTACATGGAAGTGATCATGGGTTTGGAAGATGTTGTCTAAGGAGCCTTAGAAATTCCTGCAGTCCATCTTTACAGATAGTACTCACTGCTGCTACTGAGCATCGGTGGTGGTGGGAGTGGACGTTTGTGGATGTGGTGCCAGTCAAGCGGGTGGTTTTGTCTTGGACGGTGTCAAGCTTAAGTGTTGTTGGAGCTGCACCCATCCAGGCCAGTGGGGAGTATCCCATCACACTCCTGATTTGTGCCTTGTAGATGGTGGACAGGCTTTGGGGACTCAGGAGGTGAGTTACTTGCTGCAGTATTCATAGCCTTTGACCTGCTCTTGTAGCCAGTGGTATTAATATGGCTGGTCCCCTGGGATGTTGATTATGGGGAATCCAGTAGCAGTACTCGCTGCAGGATGACCAGCCTCTGGCTGGCTTCTGGAGCCACTGTATTGATACGGCAAGTCCAGTTGAGTTTCTGGTGAACAGTAACCCCCAGTATTTTGATATTGAAGGATTCAGCGATGGTAGCGCCATTGAATGTCAAACGGTAATGGTTGGATTAAAGGTGGTTATTGCCTGTCATTGGTCTCCTTCTGTTCTGTAATGACTGTGCGACTTTACTCTCCTCAGTGGGCATGTTGTCTGAATTGTTGCCTTTCGGCCTGTAACAATCCAATAGAGTAGCTCAATGATAACACAGAACCAGAAGAGTCACAGAGCAGTATGGTGGCTCAGTGGTTCCATTCCAGCCTCAGGCGACTGTCTGTATGGAGCCATAGAGTCCTACAGCATGGAGACAGGCCCTTTGACCCTTGCTGCCTGAACTATCCATCCACACTAACCCCATTTCCTGCACTGGCCCATATCCTTCTAAACCTTCCCTATCCATGGATTTGTCCAATTGCCTTTTAAATGTTATTAATGTACCTCCTCAACCACTTCTGCTGGCAGCTCATTCCATGTGCGTACCACCCTCTGCGTAAAAAAGTTGCCCCTCAGGTTCCGTTTTATTCTTTCCCCTCTAACCTTAAACTGATGCCCTCTAGTCCTCAATTCCCTAACCCTGGGAAAAAGACTGAGTGCATTCACACTATCCATGTCTGTCATGGAACATAGAATGTTACAGCGCAATACAGGCCCTTCGGCCCTCGATGTTGTGCTGCCCTGTCATACTAATCTGAAGCCCATCCCACCTACACTATTCCATGTACTTCCATATGCCTGTCCAATGACGACTTAAATGCACTTAAACTTGGTGAATCTACTACGGTTGCAGGCAAAGCATTCCATACCCTTACTACTCTCTGAGATCTCATGATCTTATACACTTCTACAAGATCCCCACATAGTCTCCTACGCTCTCAAGAAAAAAGTCCTAGCTTGCCCAACCTCTCCCTATAACTCAGACCCTTGAGTCCTGGCAAAGTCCTGTAAATTTCTTCTTTGCAGATTCTCCCTGTGCCTGTGCAGGTTTCCTCCGGGTGTTCCAGATTCCTCCCACAGTTCAAAGGTGCGAGGGTTAGGTGGATTGGCCGTGCTAAATTGCCCGTAGTGTCCAGGCATGTGCAGGCTAATGGGTTAGCCATTACAGTTGCAAGGATAGTGGAGTGGGTGTGGGTGAAGAGACAGTGTGGATTCGATGGGCAGAATGGCCTGCTTCCACACTGTAAGGATTCTATGACTCTGTGAGAAGGCTAAGGAATTAAAACAAATGCTTAACTGGAACACACTGCTGCCAAGCTGTTTAACTGGTTAATTTACAGGGTCACCCCTGAGCCATGAAGCAGCAGAACTAGGTTGAAGCTGGGCAATTGAGACTGGGGGCAGTTTAACAAGGTTGGACTCATTAGAAGTGAACCAGGTGAGTTTAGAAAGCAGGAGACTCACTCTGCCTTGTCAGAGATCGAACAAGACTGACGTCACCCAAAAACAGCCACCAACTTCCTGCTCAGAACGTCTGCCTGATTGAGCTGTGCAGACCTTTCTCTTCATTACAAACTGATGACTAGCCGAGCCAAAACCTTAATCACAAAGTTTCAGCGACTGCCTTTCCCCTCACCCCATTCTGTTTCCCTCATTATTCTAACAGTTTTGGAATGTAAACAGAGTGTGATCGCAGAGATAGTCACACAGAATAGACCCACAGTATGCTGCAGTAACTCTTTCTCTTAATTGGGTAGCCTTGCATTTATTGCCCATCCCTAACCAGGAGTCCACTGGTTTGGAGTCACATGTAGACCAAACCAGACAAGGATTCCTGATGAAGGGCTTTTGCCTGAAACGTTGATTTTCCTGCTCCTCGGATGCTGCCTGACCTGCTGTGCTTTTCCAGCACCACTCTAATCTAGACTCTGGTTTCCAGCATCTGCAGTCATTGTTTTTTGCAAAGGATGGAAGATAAGCTTTTCCCCCAGCAATCAACAAGTTTCATGGTCATCATTAGACCCTTACGTCCAGATTTTTAATGAATTCAAAATCAGGCAGGATTTGAATGTGAGTCGCCCAAACTTTCCCTGGGTCTCCGAAGTAACAGTCGCGTGCTAATACCATTACACCATTCCCTCCCCTATGGCTTCTCTGTCTACAACCCTCAGACTTGTGATCACTTCAGAGGATAAGGGCAGTAAGTACTTGGGACCAGAGAAACAAAGAAAATAGGGGCAGGAGGAGACCATTCGGCCCTTCAAGCCTTCTCTGCCATTCAATATGATCATGCAGGAGGCTGGAAGGACACAGCAGGGCAGGCGGCATTAGGTGGTGGAGAAGTTGACGTTTCAGGTGTAATCCTTCTTCAGGACTTCAGGCTAAAACATGCCCAAGGAAAGTGCTTTCAGTCCTAAAGAAGGGTTACACTTGAAATATCAACTTCTCCACCTCCTGATGCTGCTTGGCTTGCTGTGTTCCTCCAGCCTACTGCCTGTCCTTCCTGATGCTGCCTGCCTTGCTGTGTTCCTCCAGCCTCCTGCATGTCCCACCTGATGCTGCCTGGCTTCCTGTGTTCCTCCAGCCTCCTGCATGTCCCACCTGATGCTGCCTGGCTTGCTGTGTTCCTCCAGCCTCCTGCATGTCCCACCTGATGCTGCCTGGCTTCCTGTGTTCCTCCAGCCTCCTGCCTGTCCCTCCTGATGCTGCCTCGCTTGCTGTGTTCTTCCAGCCTCCTGCCTGTCCCTCCTGATGCTGCCTCGCTTGCTGTGTTCTTCCAGCCTCCTGCCTGTCCCTCCTGATGCTACCTCGCTTGCTGTGTTCCTCCAGTCTCCTGCCTGTCCCTCCTGATGCTGCCTCGCTTGCTGTGTTCTTCCAGCCTCCTGCCTGTCTACACTGGATTCCAGCAGCTGCAATATTTTTGTCTCTATCCAATATGGCTGATCATCCAACTCAGTCCCCTGTTCACCATAACCTTTCATCTCTTTAACCCTAAAAACTACATTTAAGTCCTTAAAAACATTTGATGTCTTGGCCTCAACTGCTTTCTGTGGTCGTGAATTCCCCAGGTTCATCATTCTCTGGGGGAAGACTTTTCTCCTCATCTCAGTTCTACTACCCTATTATCCTTAGACTGTGACCCCTGGTTCTGGTTCATCAACAGAAAAAGACTCTGCTTCAAGTCACACACCAGTCAGACTTGGAAATAAATTCCCACGCCATGATTATCATTGGCTTAGAGTCGTGGCACAGCCTACCCAACTGGGAGACCAGCACTACCTTGAGAATGTTCTCCGTCAACTGCGCAAGGTGCATTCTCAACGCTTGCTTTATCAGCAAGGCCCATCTACCCAGGATGTTTATTGTGACTAATTTATTCACAAGGTATGGTGCGTTCTGGTATAATGCGACAGTTGTGTTCCCCTGCAACCCCGCGCTATAAAAAATCATGTTACAGAAAATCGCGCTGTAGAAAATCACTGTACCCATTCAGCGGAAAGCTCATGTTATCCAAACCCCATGTACAGCAGCTCTACAGACCCCTGGTTAGACCACACTTGGAATATTGTCTTCAGTTCTGGTCGTCTCATTTTGGGAAGGATGTGGAAACTTTAGCGAGGGTGCAGAGGGGATTTACCAGGATGCTGCCTGGACTGGAGGCATGTCTTATGAAGTAAGCTTGAGGGAGCTAGGGCTTTTCTCATTAGACTGAGAAAGGTGATAGAGGTGTACAAGATGACGAGAGGCATAGATAGAATGGATAGTCAGAGACTTTTTCCCAGGGCAGAAATGGCTGTCATGGGGGGGCATAATTTTAAGGTGATTGGAGGAAGGTTTCGGGGAGATGTCAGAGGCAGGTTCTTTACCCAGAGAGTGATGGGTGTGTGGAGTGCACTGCCAGCAGTGGTAGTAGAGTCAGATACATTAGGGACATTTAAGTGACTCTTGGATAGGCACATGGAAGATTGTACATGAAGGGTATGTAGGTTAGTTTAACCTTAGAGTAGGATGAAAGGCTGGCACAACATCAAGGGCTGAAGGACCTGTACTGTGCTGTACTATCCTATGATGTGGAGGAGCCAGTGCTGGACTGGAGTGAACAAAGTTAAAAAGCTCGTACTTACAAATAAACCTGTTGGACATGACACTAGGTTATAGCCCAACAGGTTTGTTTGTAAGTATGAGCTTTTGGGCTGAGAGGTGGCAAATGCTGCCTGGTATGGAGGGAAGGTCTTACGAGGAAAGGCTGAGAGACTTGAGGCTGTTTTCGTTGGAGAGAAGAAGGTTGAGAGGTGACTTAATTGAGACGTATGAGATAATCAGAGGGCTAGATAGGTTTGACAGTGAGAGCCTTTTCCCGCGATGGTGATGGCTGGAATGAGGGGATATAGCTTTAAATTGAGGGATGATTCATATAGGACAGATGTGAGAGGTAGTTTTTTTAACTCAGAGAATAGTAGGGGCGTGGAATGCCCTGCCTGCAACAGTAGTAGAACGCAACAACTTTAAGGGCATTTAAATGGTCATTGGATAAATATCTGGATGAAAATGAAATAGTGTAGGATAGATGGACTTCAGATTGGTTTCACAGGTCAGCACAACATCGAGGGCTGAAGGGCCTGTACTACGCTGTCATATTCTATGTTTCTATGTTCTTAGCCCATCAAATCTGCTCCACCCTTCAATAAGATCTTGGCTGATCTGATAATCCTCAACTCCACTTTCCTGCCTTTTCCCAGTTACCCTCGATTTTTCTCTCGGACAGGATTTCCGCTCTCGAAAGCACAAAGGAACACCAGACCCGAGACATTAACTCCGTTTCTCGCTCCACACGGATGCTGCCAGAGCTGCTGAATTTCTCCAGCATTCTCTGCATTTGTTTCAGATTCCCAACATACACAGTATTTTCCTTACAGTCTCCCTTCCTGATTAAAAATCTATCTCTCTAGCTAACTCAATCCTAATGACCCATCCGCAACAGCTCTAAGTGATAAAGAATACCACAGATTCACTACCTCAGTGAAGAAATTCCTACTCATTGCCCTCTTCAATGTGCAACCCCTTACACTGAGATTATGCCCCTAGACTCCACAAGAGGAAATAACCTTTCTACAATGTGGGATTCAACAGAGAGAGGGAGTAGGCCAGGTATTAGCTTAACAGCTGACTTGAAAAAACAGTGCCTCTGACAGTGTGGCACACCCTCAGCACCACACTGGGAGTATCCACGATCAGTCTAGATTCCATACTCGCGATGTCACGGGTAATAAGGTGTGTGAAGGAGCTGCTTCCTGCATTCTGATAGTCTATAAGACCTCACCAAGAGGGAAAGTGAGCACTGCAGATGCTGGAGATCAGAGTCAAAGAGTGTGGTGCTGGAAAAGTACAGCAGGTCAGGCAGTGTCCGAGGAGCAGGACAGTCGACGTTTCGAGCGTAAGCTCTAAGAGTTTACTCTCGAAGTGTTGCGCTCCTGCTCCTCGGTTGCTGCCTTGACCTCACCAAGGCAAAGCTTTTACCTGAGAAGGTGCAATCAAATATTTGTTTCCAGTTATAAGTTGCTTCTTATAAGTACACACAAACCACATTACCCAAAAGCGGTTCATTAAATGTAAAGAATCAGGCAGTGACCCACTGCTGTTGACACACACTAGAAGGAAAATAAACAGCCTGAAAAATGTTCAAAACGCGCCCAATTCATTCCAGGGAGGGAAAGAATCAGCGTTGTGTTTAATTAAGCATTTCTCAGAGGCTGCCAGGAGACTGAACGTATCCATAACAGCACATTCCTGGTCTGCATTCCAGAAAGGAATAGGCAACTGCAAATATAGGAAGGTTACTGTTCTACAGGAAGGTTTGTCTGGGAGGGGAGGGCCGAGGGGGAAGAAAACTCTCCGGAATGACTCAGGACCTAAAACGTGATGCTCCTCACGCAAGGAGTTACTTGTCAATCGGTGGGAAGCTATTTAGCTGAACATGCTGCACGTCAGACCCAAGCAAACATATGACTCAAGCCACCCAAGCGATTCGACAACACATTTGGAGAGAGGATTAAAGAACCACAGGCCCTGTGTAAACACTGCACGTCAATTGTTAAACCACTGTTCTGAATGATACTCATGACCTTTAACTGAGCTGGGCAGGGATGTGGGGTGGGGGGTGGGGGGAGGGGGGGGGGGGAGGGGGAAGGTGGTGGTCAGGGGATGGTGTTTGTTCAGGTTCCAGTTGCAGGCAAGAGCTGGAACACTCTTAACAAATCTTGTATGGGAAAATGTTTGTGTGATTTTCTTGCTGGTAGCCTAGGTGGTGGTTACACAGCTCCAGCCTGTCATTCCCTCCATGCCAAAGAACAAGTCTGGAAATTGTCATTTTCTTCCAGCCCAAGGCATCATTATTTTGCAAATCTCCACAGTCTGAATTTAAGCATTAAGTTGGAAAGTAGTCTTGCACAGAATTTGCAGCTTAGGAACAGGCCATTCAGCCCATCCATTTAATACCTATACTTATGTTCCATACCAGCCTGCTCTTCATCTCATCACATTCATCAAACATCCTTAGACAGCATCTGCTAAATCCACCACCACTATTACCAAGTACGACAAGGGCAGTGCGGTGGCTCAGTGGTTAGCACTGCTACCACACAGCACCAGGGGCCTGGGTTCAATTCCAACCTTGGGTGACTGTCTGCAGGGAGTTTGTACATTCTCCCCATATCTGCACGGGTTTCCTAAGGCTGTTCTAGCTTCCTCACGCAGTCCAAAGATGTGCAGGTTAGATGGATCAGCTGTTGGCGGGGGGGTTGCTCTTCAGAGGGATGGTGTGGACTTGTTGGGCTGAATGGCCTGTTTCCACACTGTAAGGTTTCAATGATAGCATGTAATGAGGAGTACAGGTAGGGTCAATGTAGGTGTCTTTTCCCAAGGATGGGGGATTCAAAACTAGGGGGGAATTTTTGAGGAGAGTGTTTTAAAAAAGACACGAGGAGCTATTTTTGTTTACACAGAGGGTGGTTCGTGTGTGGAACAACCTTCCTGAGGAAGTGGTGGATGTGGGTACAATTATAACGTTTAAAAGACATTGTTAAATACATGATTAGGAAAGGTTTGAAGGGAAATGGGCCAAGAGCAGGCAGATTTTTTTATTTTGGGATAATGTTCAATGTGGACTGGTTGGGCTGAAGGGTCTGTTTCCATGCTGTATGACTCTATAACTTGCAAGTAGTGGTGTTCCCATGTAACTTCTGCCCTTGTCCTTCTAGATGGTCATGTGCTTGGAAGCTGCTCTCTACGGAGCCTTGGTGAATTTCTGGTGTGTGGTCCAAGTCATAGTCCTGAAACTTGACCACTTTTCCCATGCTGTGTTGATGAAGTGCCTTTTAGACAAAGAAATCTTGGTTTATACAGCTAAATCCAGCAATGTTTCCGCGGCAACCACAAAAAGGGCTTCAGTTTGGACTGAGGACTGTTAAGAGGGACTGTTAAAAATCATCCAGGTCAAATCTAAGTAGCCCCCGTCGCTTTCTAGAGAATTTAGCACGGGGTGTAAAACAGGAAGTATAGATACTGAGCCTTAAGACATGGCCTGGGACATTTCCTGAGCGGTTGCACCAAATGGAGACTCACACTACACCCGGTATGGAAACGTCACACCTCCCATCAATTACACTGTGGGATGAGGTAATTAGTAGTTTATGCAAACACTCTTGCGTATTCTCCTGCTGCTTTGCGCATTAGTTAAAAAGGAAAACAAGCAATTTATGAGGTTTGCGGGCAAGCACTGCACTAAACATCCACTCCTTGACAGCCTAGCCTACACATCAAACTGACCGCAGCCAGGGAGAGAGCGAGAAAGGGAAAGAAGGTGTGCATTCATATAGCGTCCCTCGCAACAGCAGGATTCCCCAAGCCACTCAACAGCCAATGACATCCTTCTGACAGCTAACATGGGAAGAAGAGGTGCCAATTTTTGCACAGCAAACTCCCACAGACAGCAAATAATGTAGGACCATTGAGGGATAAATATTGGCCTGAGCTCTGTGGAGAATTACCTTGGTCTTCTTCAAGACAGTGCCATGGTTTCGTGTAGATCCACAGGAGAGGACATAAGATCACAAGAACCAGGAGCAGGAGTAGGCCGTCTGGCCCCTCGAGCCTGCTCCGCCATTCAGTAAGATCATGGCTGATGTTTTCATGGCCTCATCTCCACTTACCCGCCCTCTCACCATATCCCTTAATTCCTTTACTCTTCAAATAAAATCTATCTTAGCTTTAAAAACATGTACTAAGGAAGCCTCAACTACTTCCCTGGGCAGGGAATTCTATAGATTCACAACCCTCTGGGTGAACAAGTTCCTTCTCAATTCAGTCCTCAATTTCAGACTCACAACACCTCAATGCAATGTCCCATTCCAAAGATGAGCATTCCCCCATGACACCACTTGGGTCTCCATCTTGATTTTTAAGCTCAAGTCCTTCAGTGTAACCAACACTCACAACCTTCAACCCAAAAACTCAGGCTCTACCCACTCAGTGATGGCTCACAGACAGTAATGACCATACCCCGCGGCTCCCAGCCTCATTCCTGATGAAGGGCTTATGCCCGAAACATCAACTCTCCTGCTCCTTGGATGCTGCCCAACCTGCTGTGCTTTTCCAGCATCACACACTCAACTCTAATCTACAGTCCTCACTTTCTCCATCACTCCTGCCAACCACACCGTTACCACAGACTGGTGTAAGTAAATAACGGATTAGTGGTGCTGGAAGAGCACAGCAGTTCAGCTTCGAAGCTCCTTGGATGCTGCCTGAACTGCTGTGCTCTTCCAGCACCATTAATCCAGAATCTGGTTTCCAGCATCTGCAGTCATTGTTTTTACCTGGTGTAAGTAAATAGGCCATTTGTTAGGTGTCTTGTCATAATCCTGCTTCCACCTCCTTCTCTAGCGGCTAACACTGTATTTTCTACTGTTTGTGATTTCCAAATGTGAAAAAAGGGTCCCATTTAACTTTTACCTTTGCATTAAAATGCAGGCAGGAGAAACATGAGCAGAACATGTGAAGTGCTCAAGGAATAACATGGCTGACAGTAAATCTCAGGTTACTGAGCAATACGTTCAACTTACATTCAACTTTGATGAGGACACATTTGGAGTTTTAAAAAGAACGATGATGCAATTTACCAGAAAAAAAATGAAGCGAACTGAATGGTTATTTCCAGCAAGAAAGGTCAAACAGGCCAGGGATTTATTCTTTAGAGATGTGATGGATGAACAGTGATCTTTAAGATTTGATAGTGTAGACAGAGAAAGTTTCCACTTGGGAGCAAGACCAGACTATGGGACATCAGTACAACATACTCACAAATAAATCCATAATTGCATAAGACAGAGGAGCAGATATAGGCCATTCAGTCCATCTAGTCTGCTCCATCGTTCAACCACGTGGCATCAACATCAACTTCACTAGTTTCCAAATCTTCCCTTCCCCCACTGCACCCCAGATCCAACCCTCCAACTCGGCACTGCCCTCTTAGTCTCTCCATCTTCCTTCCCACCTATACACTTCACCCTCCCCACTGACCTATCACCATCACCCCCCCCCAACTGCATCCACCTATCCCCTTTCCAGTCCCACCCTCACTCCCCTATTTATCTCTCAGCCCCCTTCCCAGGCCCACAACATTCCTGCTGAAGGCCTTATGCCCGAAACGTTGACTCCTGCTCCTCGGATGCTGTCTGACCTGCTGTGCTTTTCCAGCGCCACACTTTTCGACTCCATCATTCAATAAGACCATGGCTAATCTGACAACCACCAAGTTCATTTTCCTGCCTTTTGTCCACTGACCTTCCCTAACTGATTAAAAATTTGTCTATCTCAGTCTTGAATATACTTAAGGACTCAGCTTCAACAGCCCTCTGAAGTAAAGAATTCGAGATTCACTACTCCCAGAGAGAATAAATTCCTTCTCATCTCTGTTTGGGATGTGCAATCCCTTACTCTGAATGATGCCATCGGGTCCTAGACTCTCCCATAAGGGGAAACACCTTCTCCACACCTCATAGAGTCATAAAGTCATAGAGATGTACAGCATGGAAACAGACCCTTCAGTCCAACCTGCCCGTGTCGACCAGATATCCCAACCCAATCTAGTCCCACCTGCCAGCACCCGGCCCATATCCCTCCAAACCCTTCCTATTCATATTCCCATCCAGATGCCTTTTAAATGTTGCAATTATACCAGCCTCCACACCCATACCACCCTCTGCGTGAAAAAGTTGCCCCTTAGGTCTCTTTTATATCTTTCCCCTCTCACCTTAAATCTATGCCCTCTAGTTCTGGACTCCCCTACCACAGGGAAAATACTTTCTCTATTTACCCTATCCATGCTTTTATAAACCTCTACCAGGTCATGATTTTATAAACCTCTACCAGGTCAGCCTCAGCCTCCGACACTCCAGGGAAAACAGCCCTAGCCTATTCAACCTCTAATTCTCCAACCCTGGCAACATCCTTGTAAATCTTTTCTGAACCCTTTCAAGTTTCACAACATCTTTCCAATAGGAAGGAGACCAGAAGTGCATGCAATATTCCAACAGTGGCCTAACCAATGACCTATACAGTTACAACATGACCTCCCAACTCCTGTACTTATTACACTGACCAATAAAGGAAAGCATACCAAATGCCTTCTTCATTATCTTATCTACCTGCCACAGAGTTGCACAGCACGAAAACAGACCCTTTAGTCCAACTTATCCATGCTGACCAGATATCCTAAATTAATCTAATCCCATTTGCCAGCATTTGGCTCATATCCCTTGAAACCCTTCCTACTCATATACCCATCCAGATGCCTTTTAGATGTTGTAATTGTACCAGCCTCCACCACTTCCTCTGGCAGCTCATTCCATACACACACCTCTCTCTGTGTGAAAAAGCCGCCCCCTGAGGTCCCTTTTAAATCTTTCCCCACTCACCTTAAACCTATGCCCTCTGGTTTTGGTCTCCTCTACCCTGGGAAAAAGACCTCGACTGTTCAGCCTATCCATGCCCCTGATGATTTTCCAAACCTTTATAAGGTCAGCCGCCAGCCCCCAAGACACCAGGGAAAATATACCCTGTCAAGTCCCTCAAGAATTGGAGAGTTCCCATGCTGGAAGCCAGCATCAATAGAAATAGAACATAGAACATAGAAAAATACAGCGCAGTACAGGCCCTTTGGCCCTCGATGTTGCGCCGATCCAAGCCCACCTAACCTACACTAGCCCACTATCCTCCATATGCCTATCCAATGCCCGTTTAAATGCCCATAAAGAGGGAGAGTCCACCACTGCTACTGGCAGGGCAGTCCATGAACTCACGACTAGCTGAGTAAAGAATCTACCCCTAACATCTGTCCTATACCTACCACCCCTTAATTTAAAGCTATGCCCCCTCGTAATAGCTGACTCCATAAGTGGAAAAAGGTTCTCATGGTCAACCCTATCTAAACCCCTAATCATCTTGGATACCTCTATCAAGTCACCCATAAACCTTCTTTTCTCCAATGAAAACAGCCCCAAGTGCCTCAGCCTTTCCTCATACGATCTTCCTACCATACCAGGCAACATCCTGGTAAACCTCCTCTGCACCCGTTCCAGTGCCTCCACATCCTTCCTATAGTATGGCGACCAAAACTGCACACAATACTCCAGATGCGGCCACACCAGAGTCTTCTACAACTGCAACATGACCTCAGGACTCCGGAACTCAATTCCTCTACCAATAAAAGCCAGTACGCCATATGCCTTCTTCACCGCACTATTTACCGGGTGGCAACTTTCAGAGATCTGTGTACATGGACACCAAGATCCCTCTGCTCAACCACACTACCAAGTATCCGACCATTAGCCCAGTACCCCATCTTCTTGTTACTCTTACCAAAGTGAATCACCTCACACTTACCTACATTGAACTCCATTTGCCACCTTTCTGCCCAGCACTGCAACTTATCTATATCCTGCTGTAACCTGACACATCCTTCCTCACTGTCAACAACTCCACTGGCTTTCGTATCATCCGCAAACTTGCTCACCCAACCTTCTAGCCCCTCCTCCAGGTCATTTATAAAAATGACAAACAACAATGGTCCCAAAACAGATCCTTGTGGAACACCGCTAGTAACTGCACTCCAAGATGAACCTTTACCATCAACTACTACCCTCTGTCTTCTTCCAGCCAGCCAATTCCTAATCCAAACCTCCAACTCACCCTCAATGCCATACCTCTGTATTTTTTGCAGTAGTCTACCATGGAGAACCTTATCAAACGCCTTACTAAAATCCATATACACCACATCTACCGCTTTCCCCTCGTCCACCTCCTTAGTCACCTTCTCAAAGAATTCAATAAGGTTTGTGAGGCACAACCTGCCCTTCACAAAACCATGCTGACTATCCTTGATCACATTATTCCTATCCAGATGTTCATAAATCCGATCCCTTACAATTCTCTCTAAGACTTTGCCCACAACAGAAGTGAGACTCACTGGCCTATAGTTACTAGGGTTATCCCTACTCCCCTTCTTGAACAAGGGAACCACATTTGCTATCCTCCAGTCTACTGGCACTATTCCTGTAGACAACGAGGACATAAAAATCAAGGCCAATGGCTCTGCAATCTCCTCCCTTGCTTCCCAGAGAATCCTAGGATAAATGCCATCAGGCCCAGGGGACTTATCTATTTTCACCCTTTCCAGAATTTCCAACACCTCTTCCCTACATACCTCAAAGCCGTCCATTCTAATTAATTGTGACTCAATATTCACATCGGCAACAATGTCCTGTTCCTGAGTGAATACTGACGAAATTCATTCAGTGTCTCCCCAATCTCTTCAGCCTCCACACGCAACTTCCCACTACTATCCTTGACTGGACCTATTCCTACCCTAGTCATTCTTTTATTCCTGACATACCTATAGAAAGCCTTTGGGTTTTCCCTAATCCTACCAACTAAGGACTTTTCATGTCCCCTCCTTGCTGCTCTTAGCTCGCTCTTCAGATCCTTCCTGGCTACCTTATAACTCTCAATCGCCCCAATCGAACCTTCACGCCTCATCTTTACATAGGCCGCCCTCTTCCCTTTAACAAGGGATTCTAATTCCTTATTAAACCACGGCTCCCTCACACGACCCTTTCCTCCCTGCCTGACAGGTACATACTTATCAAGGACACTCAATAGTTGCTCCTTGAACAAGCTCCACATATCAATTGTGCCTATGCCTTGAAGCTTACTTTTCCAAGCCACGCATCCTAGGTCGTGCCTCACCGCATCATAATTTCCCTGCCCCCAGCTATAACTCTTGCCCTGCAGTGCACACTTATCCCTCTCCATCACTAGAGTAAAAGTCACCAATTGTGGTCACTGTCCCCAAAGTGCTCACCTACCTCCAATTCTAACACCTGGCCTGGTTCGTTACCCAGAACCAAATCCTGTATGGCCTCACCTCTTGTTGGCCTGTCTACATATTGTGTCAGGAAACCCTCCTGCACACATTGGACAAACACTGACCCATCTAATGAACTCGAGCTATAGCTTTCCCAGTCAATATCTGGAAAGTTAAAGTCCCCCATAACAACCACCCTTTTACTTTCACTCTTCTCCTGAATCATCCTCACAATCCTTTCTTCTACATCTGGGCGGGTGGGCGGCACGGTGGCACAGTGGTTAGCACTGCTGCCTCGCAGCGCCAGAGACCCGGGTTCAATTCCCGACTCAGGCGACTGACTGTGTGGAGTTTGCACGTTCTCCCCGTGTCTGCGTGGGTTTCCTCCGGGGGCTCCGGTTTCCTCCCACAGTCCAAAGATGTGCAAGTCAGGTGAATTGGCCATGCTAAATTGCCCGTAGTGTTAGGTAAAGGGGTAAATGTAGGGGTATGGGTGGGTTACGCTTCGGCGGGTCGGTGTGGACTTGTTGGGCCGAAGGGCCTGTTTCCACACTGTAAGTAATCTAATCTAATCTAATCTCTAGGACTATTAGGAGGCCTGTAGAAAACTCCTAACAGGATGACCTCACCTTTCCTATTCCTAACCTCAGCCCAAACTACCTCAGATGGCGAGTCTTCATCCATCGTCCTTTCCACTGCTGTAATACTATCTTTGACAAGCTTTGCCACACCTCCCCCTCTTTTACCCCCACCTCTGACCCTACTAAAACATTTAAACCCTGGAACTTGAAACAGCCAATCCTGTCCCTGTTCTACCCATGTCTCCTTAATAGCCACAACATCGAAATCCCAGGTACCAAATGAAATGAAACAGACCCTTCAGTCCAACTCGTACATGCCGCCCAGATATCCCAACCTAATCTCGTCCCTTTTGCCAGCATTTGGCCCATATCCCTGTAAACTGTTCCTATTCATGTCCCCATCCAGATGCCTTTTAAATGTTGTAATTGTACCGATTCAGCCTGAAACGCTGGCCTTCCCACTCTTCAGATGCTGTCTGACCTCCTGTGCTCTTCCAACTTCATGTCTATTGACTCAGGTCTCCTAAGAATATTGTGCTGAGTCAGAGAATGGGGAGAGTGAGTGATTGAGGTGAATAACGGAGATGCATTCCAAAGGGGAACCTGGATAAGGGCACAAGGAAGGCAAGCACAGAAGCAGACATTGGTGGGGTTACATCTGGCCGAGTGGGCGGAGAGCACCCCAGGAGTCAAACCGTCTGGTTTCAACACTGCGAAGTCTTGGGGGGAGGGAAGGGGGGGGGAGTGGGGGTCAGATGCAGGAGGTTGACCACAGCCTACCTGTAAATCCTCATGTTTACTGGGAGCTCTCCCGGGAAGCCAAGCATTCCGCACACCACCCGGCTGTTGTTCAAGGTCCAGTTGGCATCACAGACCTGCTTCCACCTGCCCTGGTACTTGACCTCCACCACGCCCTCAGTGATCGGGTTCCGCCGCCTGGCCGACGCCAAGACCGGTCGGATGCGGACTTCATCCACCTTGCTCTGGCCCTGGTGACAGGAAGAAGAGGACAGTCTGAATCTCAAAGGAGTTTTTCTTTTGTCATTTCGCGTGCAGTTTGGAGTCTCCTTGCCGAAAGTATATTAAGCCACACCAACCCTATCTCGCCCTGCTATCGGAAGGATGTTGTGAAACTTGCAAGGGTACAGAAAAGATTTACAAGGATGTTGCCAGGGTTGGAGGGTTTGAACTACAGGGACAGGCTGAACAGGCTGGGATGTTTCCCTGGAGCGTCGGAGGCTGAGGGGTGACCTTATAGATGTTTACAAAATCATGAGGGGCATGGATAGGGTAAACAGACAAGGTCTTTTCCCTGAGGTCGGGGAGTCCAGAACTAGAGGACATAGGTTTAGGGTGAGAGGGGGAAGATATAAAAGGGACCTAAGGGTTATTTTTTTCACACAGAGGGTGGTACATGTATGGAATGAGCTGCCAGAGGAAGTGGTGGAGGCTGGTACAATTACAACATTTAAAAGGCATCTGGGTGGGTATATGAATAGGAAGGGTTTGGAGGGATATGGGCCAAGTGCTAGCAAATGGGACTAGGTTGGGATATCTGGTCGGCATGGACAAGTTGGACCGAAGAGTCTGTTTCCGTGCTGTACATCTCTATGACTCTATATCATTAGTTGAAAAATTAACCAAAAGTTGTGAAGGTTTCGACAATAAAAGGAAATGTTTTCTACTTGAATTGAATCTGTTCAAAATAATCTAAGTATCAATGAAACAAATTTATTAAATGGTGATTATTTTCATGTTACTGATGCCAGTAGTTGCTGCCACCAAGAACTCTGCTGTTAGAGCATGCCATCTGCAAACATTCCTTGTAGCTTGTCTGTAACCATGTGGAGGTGCCAGTGTCTGTAACCATGTGGAGGTGCCAGTGTCTGTAACCACGTGGAGGTGCCAGTGTCTGTAACCATGTGGAGGTGCCAGTGTCTGTAACCATGTGGAGGTGCCAGTGTCTGTAACCACGTGGAGGTGCCAGTGTCTGTAACCACGTGGAGGTGCCAGTGTCTGTAACCACGTGGGGTTGCCAGTGTCTGTAACCACTTGGAGGTGCCAGTGTTTGTAACCACGTGGAGGTGCCAGTGTCTGTAACCACGTGGAGGTGCCAGTGTCTGTAACCACATGGAGGTGCCAGTGTTTGTAACCACGTGGAGGTGCCAGTGTCTGTAACCACGTGGAGGTGCCAGTGTCTGTAACCGCGTAGAGGTGCCAGTGTCTGTAACCGCGTAGAGGTGCCAGTGCTTGTAACCACGTGGAGGTGCCAGTGTTTGTAACCACGTGGAGGTGCCAGTGTTTGTAACCACGTGGAGGTGCCAGTGTTTGTAACCACGTGGTGGTGCCAGTATCTGTAAACACGTGGAGGTGCCAGTGTTTGTAACCATGTGGAGTTACAGGGTGGGCAAGAGATGTTGCCCTAGCCACTGACAGCCACAACTCATGAATGAATACAAAAGAACACAATATGTAATGTCCAATATCCAACAACTCAAGAAGCTTGACACTATCCACCACATGGCTCCCTGCACCACTGACGCTCAGTAACAATGGTGTGCACTGTTTACAAGAAATTTACCAAGGCTCCTTGGACAGCATCTTCCAAACCCAGGGTCACTTCAATACAGAACTTTATCATCCCTCTCAGCACCCAGACTTCAAAGGCCTCTTATGTTCCTCTTCAGAAAAGCTTTGCATATTGTCCAGATTTCTGAGACATTTGCATCATAACAAATCTTTTATAATTGGTAAAAAAAATACATTTGAAGTAGCAATCTAAACCTAGACAGAGTCTTCGACACCAGACAGTGATAAATGCCCAAGGTCCCAGACAATCACACAGCTAGTGCAGTCTGGGATAGCAATCACTAAATAGCTGACCATTCCCTAATTGTGTGGATGGAAGCCAGAAAATATGAAGAGGTGCAAGGAAAATGAGAGTCAACGAAAGAAGATCAAAGATCCTCTGAATCCTAAACAAAAAAAAATCAAAGAACTGCAGATTCTGGAAGGCAGAAACAAAAGATTTCTCTCCACAGATACTGCCAGACCTGCTGAGTTTTTCTGTTTTGATCCTCCGAATCCTGTCAGCAATTAGATCTAACACGCAAGTGAATCCCTTTGGGGGGTCAGCTGTTGAGTTCCACGCTGAACAGATCATGATGCATGTTTCTTTTCATTTACTTTAAAGGCCCGAAACTTTAAAGGATTGTGTCAACACTGCAATCATACCATCAAAGAGAAACAAGCGGAGAATTTTCCTGCCAGTCTGTAGCACCTTCCAGCATACCAAAGGATAATCAAGGCATCCTCTTTCAAACACAGCGCCAAAGGAACCTGGGTTGGCACTGCTGCCTACAGCAGTGTTTGGCACTGCTGCCTACAGCACCAGGGACCTGGGTTCGATCCCACCTTTGAGTGACTGTCTGTATGGAGTCTGTATGCTCTCCCTGTGTCTATGTGGGTTACCTCCCACCGTCTAACGATGCTTAGGTTAGGTGGATTGGCTGTTCTAAATTGCCCGTAGTGTCCAGGGATGTGTAGGATAGATGGGGAACACAGGAATACTGTACAGGTGTGGACCTGGGTGGGATAATCTTTGGAGGGTCAGTGTGCACCCAATGGGCTAAATGGCCTGTTTCCACAGTATCGGGATTCCATTCTATGGATGCTATAGTATGTTTGTACATGAGGTTAAACCATCACCAGTTGTGTGTCTCTCACTCTCTCTAATGAGAGAGTAGTCCTCCGGGAACAAAGCAATGTTAGAACACAAGGTTGCAGACGCTGCCAGACCTGTTGAGTTTCTCCAGCAATCTCGTTTGTTTCAAATTTCCAGCATCTGCAGTAGCTGCTTTCATCACAAGGTTTTATTTCTTGTATATTGAGGGTTTACATCAAAGCCTTCACTTTGTCCTTTGATTGTTCCTCTTTGAAGATCCTGGTTTGAAGAGCCCAGCTTATGGGGCTGGATTCCTACTGAAGCTGAGGAAAAGAATGAAGACAGGAAATATGATAACCAATGGTTCGATGACGTACAGCGAGGTGTTCCAGAACCTCCAGATCAAAGGAGAAAGCGGAGACAGCAGCTTCCTTTGGTTCTGAAGTCTTGGAAAGGGTTGCAAGAGGTAGCGCTTTGATTTGCTACTTAGATCTTATTTCTGTTCGATCACTGAATTCCAACCGGCGATTTCCTCACAGTGTAAAAATGTAAGCAGAAGCTTTAATGTTTATTGTGATGAGCATGAGTAATTCCTCTGAGCTGTATCTTTGGAGGCAGTTCAACATACAGGAGCACTGAGGCCCCCTGTTTCTAAAAGCAAGTTCCTTCGGATTTCTCCACATCCACACGGTGGACCTGGAAGTGGGAGCGTCGGGAAGTTCGGGTGGTGCTGGGTTGGACAGCATCCTTCTCACTGACAGCGCTCCCAGGACGGGCAATGAGTTCAATCCACTGTCTATATCACGGAGGTGGGGAGCTCCTCATTTATAGAGGCAGGTCCCCATTAAATGGTGACATTGTGGGCTCTGTGATCCTTTTGCTGATGGTGTGGATGCCTCCAGCTCAAAGGAGGCAGCCCCTTTGAAGGCCTAACCTTTCTTACATCGCCTATTGGAGTCAGGAATGAGGGAGATTCCGGTTCTTCCTTAGTTACCTCCAGGCCAAGCTGACATCCAGGGAGATTGTGTCAATAGATGTGGAGCTGGGAAACAGAGCAGGTCAGGTCAGGCAGCATCTGAGGAGCAGGAAAGTCAAGTCAGAAGGTTTAGATTAGATTCCCTACAGTGTGGAAACAGGCCCTTTGGCCCAACAAGTCCACACCGACCCTCCGAGAGTAACCCACCCAGACCCATTCCCCTACCCTGTATTTACCTCAAATAAGTAACGCACCTAACACAATGGGACAATTTAGCATGGCCAATTCACCTGACCTGCACATCTTTGGACTGTGGGAGGAAACCGAAGTACCCAGAGGAAACCTACACCGACACGGGGAGAATGTGCAAACTCCTGGTGCTGTGAGGCAGCAGTGCTAACCACTGAGCCACCGTGAAACATTGACTTTCCTGCTCCTGGGATGCTACCTGACCTGCTGTGTTTTCCCCAGCTCCACATCTATTGACTCTGACTTCCAGCACCTGCAGTCCTTACTGTCTGCACATCCAGGAAGATTGTTATGCTAGAAGTTTATAACAGAGCAGCACGCTTCTAGTAGATTGTCCTGCTTCAAGTGTTTGGAGGTAAGGAGGAATCTGAGTCACCTCTGAGCTACCTGCTAGGACATGGGGGGGTGAAGACATCTTGCGCTCTCTCAGAGGTAACAGTCATGGGGCTTGACACTACAGCCAAGTGCATGAGGCTGATGACTTGCTTGCTGAGCTAGTAAGTTTGCTCACAGACCTTTCATCACCAGACTGGTTAACATCATCAGTGCGTCTCCAGTGAAGTGTTGGTGTTCTGTCCCATTTACTGTTTATGTGTCTGGGGTTGGTGGTGTCCTTTCCAGTTCTTGTGCAGAGTAAGGGGAGGTTCACGATCCCCATCTGGTCCCAACACTGGGATCCTGTAGCCCACCATGGAACCAGCCCGTCACATCGAAGTCAGCTTTAACGGTGTCCGCTGTTGACCAGTGGCAGAGTACTGATCTCTGAAGTCACACTGCAGAGACTAGACTGGGGTTCCAGGGAAGGGCTGAGTAAATGTGACCTGGCCTACCCTGCCCTCCAACCTGTTTTGAACGACAGCAGAGGAGTTTTCCCAGGTACCCGATCAATCACCAATGCTCAAAATGGGTTACATTGCTGATATTACAACACACTTCGTTTAATTCAGAATGAGGGCGTCGCAGGCTAGACCAGCACTTATTGCCCATCCCTAATTATCCAGAGCACAGTTAAGGTGCAACCACATAAAGGACACTAGTTAAACTGATGGGTTTTCACAACAATCTCCAACAGTTTGATGGTCATCGTTAGACTTTTAAGTTCAGATTGTCACTGAATCCAAATTCCACCATAAGCTGTGGTGTGATTCAAACTCAGGTCCCCAGAACATTACCTGAGTCTGGGTTAATAGTCTGATAGTAATACCACGGGACCATTGCCTCTCCATGTACTACAGCTCCATTGGAACACTTTGGCTATAAAGTATTTTACTCTACAAATGTGAAAGGTAATACAGAAATGCAAGTACTTTCTTCCTTTACCATATTTTTGAAAAAGAGGACTATTGCATGGCTGGAAAACCAAATCGGAACACTCTAGGATTTAAATCAATCTTAAGACAGTCGAGGAGACTGGGAGAAAGTGAATTATTGCCCCCCTCCAACTGTGCCTGACCTCTTTCGCAGCAACTTCAGAGCATTGGGCAGGCGAACTGTCAATCATTGTGACTGTACCATATCATGACGGCATTGTCTATGTCACGGTACCTCTAGCACTGGTATTGTAGCAAGAGGGAATGGCTGGGATAATGGAAAGGCAGTAGGAGGGATGCTTCATCTGTGCTGGGTCAACTGATCCCAGCTGGGGCAGCAATTATTGGGTACTAGAGCTGACCTCAGTGCCCAGGTTCAAGGACAGGCTAAAACCAGTCAAATCTCCAAATCACTTTGCTGAGAAGTGATCCTGCTGGGACAATGATGGGAGAACGATACCAGACCTCAGTTTTTTTTTTATTCGCACTCCTTCACGGAGTCACATTCAGCCTGAGAAACAAGTTCCACTCCAGGTGTCAAGTACAATGTTAACGCTGGCATTCCTGCGCAGCCCTGAGACAAGACAGTATTGCGGATGAGAGATTAGATCAGGCCAAAGTAGCCTACTCATGTTGAGGTAGAAGATCCAACCTCAGCCAGAACCTCAGGCAGGGAGGTAATCTGAGGGGAAGAGGTGCCCATTTACTGAGGCAGTCCCCATTTAATGGCAGCGTTTTTGGCCATTGGCTTATGGTGGAGCCCTCAAACAGTGTCACAATCTTCCTGGAAGTGACCTCCTAATGGCAGCTCTGGCTCAATGCTAAACTAGATTATCTGGGTTATCTTCACGTTTTCTGCTTGTGGGATCTTGCTCTGCGGAAACTGGCCACTGTATTTCCCACCTTACAGCAGCGACTGCACTTCAAGGACATTTCGCTGGCTGTCTAGCCCTTGGAGATATCCAGCTGATGTGAGAAATCACCATATGAACACAGGTCTTCCTCACCGCCCCCCTCCCTCCCCTTCCACCACCACCATTTTAATAACATGCATCTCTATCGCACCATTAACATCCCCACGATACTAAAGATTAGGCTGCAAGGGGAAAAAAAAAAATCATCTCTCATTACCAGTGAAGAAGGGAACTTTAAATAAAGATGATAAAGATTCACAGACAATTGTAAAGTTGGATTCTTTAGGAACAGGGAAGGAAAGAGGGATAAGGCAAAAGGGAGATCAGGGATATATTAGAAATAGAAGGTATTGGAGGAATAGGAGAACAAAGCCTGACTCTGGGTATGAATCCAAATATTAACTAATATTTTAGTTCATTGTCAATCTCTAATAGCCAGTGCCTGCAAACAGGTTCCTGCTAATTAAGCATCTAAGACTGTTTTTGTTGCAATTTCCTGTCTTTAAGATGTTGCAATATGAAACCATCTACAAATCACGATGGACAAATTATAAAGATCAGGATCAAGACAAGAGGACCCAGCTGTCTGCCAGCTGCACGTTAAACACCCAGAAAAGGTCCTCATCAATCACTCTTTGTATTGTCCACAGAGAATCCAAACTGCAGCTGTCACCATGGTAACAGGGCAGGAGCAACTATGAACAAACACGAGGGCTCGATTCTAAAATGCTGTCGTCAAAGCCAACCTTCCTCCTGTAGGATGTGGCCCACAGCAAAGCAGTTTCCAAGAAACCAAACATTTGAGGGTCAAGATGCAGAAAAATCAAAGTGCGAGGGAAGATAATTACTCAGAGGAAGCAATTTGGAAACAGGGTGCAGTCAGTACAAGTTGCCCTTTATCTACCTTCATTAGAACTGCATCTGTTTGGGGTTGGGGCGGGGGAGGCGGAGGTTTTGGTTCAAATGTTCACGTAGGCCTCAACCCAACCCAGAGTCCAAATGAAAAGGACCCTGACAAGTCTCAGTTCAATTCCTCACTGAACGGGCAATGCCTCAGTCATCAAAGGTAGAGGGTGTATACTGTCGATCGATGAGGTGGAACACGGAAAGGCTAGGTGTGGCAGTGTGATTAACTCCGCACAGCTAGAGTATTGTGTGTGCTTCTGCAATCCACCTTAAAGGAGGGATGTGATAGCACTGGAGAGAGTGCAGAGGGAGATTTACCAAGCCTGGACTTGAGAGTTGCAGCTATGAGGAGAGATTGGACAGACTGGGGGGCTGTTTTCCTTGGAGCAGAGGAGATTGAGAGGAGACAAGATGTATAGAATTATGAGGGACAAAGACAGGGAGAAACCTTTTCCCCTTGGTCGTGGGATCAATGACCAGGGGGAGGTGACATCGATTTAAGGTAAGGGACAGGAGTGGGTTGTGAGTAAAGAGCTTTTCACCCAGAAAGGTGGTGGGAATCTGGAACTCCCTGCCTGTAAGGATGGTAGAGACAGGAACCCTCATCACATTGAGGAGGTATTTAGATATGCACTTGCAAGGCCAAGGATATGGGCCGAGTGCTTGAGAAATGGGATAAGAATAGTTAGGAGCTTGTTTTTCACCGGCACAGACTCGATGGGCGGAAGGGAACTTTTCAGTGCTGTAGGCCTCTATAACTCTGTGGTACATTGGCTGAGGCAGTGCAGAGGGAATTTCAAATCATACCTTAGCAACACCAGAGGAGCTAACCACTGGAATCAGTGACTGAAGTCTCTGAGATCGAAGCTAAGTGAGGGGACAAGAGGAGCAAGCAATGGGGCTGGAACCGTGACGTGTGAAAGCCAGAAAGCTGAGAGAGAAAGGAATGAAAAAATCACTTGCATCTCCGTGGTGCCAGGCATAATGTCAGGCTGTTCCAAAGCACTCAGCAGGAGTGCGGTCACCTTGTGATATGTAGCCATATTTTTTTTCCTTTATTCATTCATGGGAGGAGGGTGTCATTGGCAAAGCAACATTTATTGCCCATCCCTAATTGCCCAGAGGAAGTTAAGCGTCAACCATTTTGATGTGGCACATGTAGGCCAGACCAGGTAAGGATGGCAGTTTCCTGATGGAAAAACCAGATGAGTTTTTCCCAACAAGTGACAATGGTTGTCATTAGACTTAATTCCAAATACTTTTTGAATTCATATCGCTGTCGTGGCAGAATTCGAACCTGGGTCCCTGGAATATTATCTGGGTTCACCATCCAGTGATAATACCAGTAAGCCATCACCTCCCCACAGCATAGTAAGATCCACAAGCCCTGATGTGATAATAACCACATATTATGTTTTCTCATGTTGGCTCAGAGATTTAACCTTTGCCTGGACACCAGGAAGAACACTTCTGCAAGACACTGACCAGAGACCTTTTACACACACTCAAAAGGATAGATGAGGTCTTAGGTTGAGGTTAAGCTAAAATCACCAGTTTTGTTGGACCATTTGGGTGTCCTTTCATGAGAGAGAAAGGCAACAGGTGGAGATTTAACCTGAGGGTCACCATGCCTCAGGCGAGGGGAGAGATTGAGAGGGACATGATAACCTCAGCTGAATCCATGGCGCTGGTATCATTCTGCATTGCAAACCAGCCACCCAGCCAACTGAGCTAACCAATCCCCTAGCCTCTGCAGAAAACACGGCTCCACTTGATGGAGGGCTCCATTCTTAGAGGACCATACTGGAGCTTTAGCCAAGACAATGGTTTCATTAATATAAATATTCAGGAGCAGGAAACGAGTCCAATTTTACCCTCTTTACTTGAAGCGTGAGGTATGTAAGTGAACCCTCTTAACCATGCACAAAAACATTCAACCGAATTAAAAACTTCAAAAGCTTAAAAATCAAAAGTATCAATGCAGCTCTGTTAGGGGATGTCTGAGTTAAGAAGGGCTGATCAGACTTGCCCAGTTGGTTTCTCACGATCCTACATTAGCTTAGGCTGACCATTACATTCCAGGCTGTCTTCTCCAGCAAGTGAGTGGACCCTCTGCTGAGATCAGACTGTTTCCTCATCTGTCTCTGTACAGAGCTCAGGAATGTGAGGATTCCATGGACCAGGAAAGGCATGTGGCTGCCCTTATCTGAGAGAGCTATTACTGCCTAGACATCAGTATGTGTTTTTCCAAGCAAATGATCTCAGCTGACAGCTCACATTCCATCCACTTCCCATCGCTATTGCGAATGAATGGAGCTGCTGTCGTTAGGCCAGCCCCAGTCCAGCTCCCATTGTACCTTTTGTTCTTTGTGCCCATCGTTCCTCTCTCAGTCAGTCAGCAGCACGCCTGTCCTGGGAATTTGTGTAAACTAAAGAAGCATGGATACTGGAATTCCGAAACAGAGGCAGAGATTGCCGGAGAAACCCAGCAGATCCGGCAGCATCTGCAGAGACAGAGAGAGAGAGAGAGAGAGAGAGAGCACAGCCCACGCTTCACAGCCTAGTGACCCTTCATCGGGAACTTCTGCTTTCTCTCTCCAAAGTAGCTGCCAGGCCTGCTGAGTTTCTCCAGCGGTACCTGGGAATTTGCGAGCTTCGCTCACTCCCTGCACCATCCCATCTGACAGCTGACAGGAAACAACAACAACAACACAGTGACTCAGTGGTTAGCACTGCTGCCTCACAGCACTAGGGACCCAGGTCCAATTCCTGCCTCGGGCAACTATCTCTCTGTGTCTGCGTTGTCCACAATGATAGGTGCATTAGTCATGGGGAAAGGTAGGGTAAGGGAATGGGTCTGGGTTGATTACTCTTCGGAGGGACAGTGTGGACTTGTTGGGCCAAAGGGCCTGTTTCCACACTGTTGGAAAACAAAAACTTACATTACAGAGAGTGGAACCAGGTGTTCCCCAGCGCCTCCTCCCACCCACCACGCATGACACCCTGGGCATTTGGCGATGGACTACCTTTTCAACTGGGTAACAGAGTGTCAGGCAGAGACCTCACTGCCATCCTCGCCATTAAATCATTGGTGAGAAGGCCTGTAGGAGCAACCATTGCCCATTTAAGATGCTTCATCCCACCAGAATTGGCATGAGGGAGGTGAAATGGTGGACTCACCAGGCGGGAAGGCTGCCAGTTAAACCCAGGCCCTCTGTTCCTGATTGGCGACTCCCCCCTCCACCCCCCCTACACCAAAGTCTTTGCTGTCAAACCTTCTCTCTTACGCCCTTTACCCCCTCCCCACCATGAGCTCTCAGTGGACGGGATTTCAATGTCAAGAGGGGCCTTGTTCCCAGGGGAAAGCCCACTGTAGGCCTGTCGAGGGGCAGAGTGGCCCCTGAGAACAGGCAGCACTCAGGGATTGCAGAGCTCAGAGAGAAATAACATCACTGAATTATACAATCACTACAGTGCGGAAAGAGGACATTTGGCCCATCGTGTTTGCACCGACCCTCTGAAGAGCAATCCACCCAGACCCAGCTCCCTACTCTATCTTCATAAGCCCACATTTTCCACGGCTAACCCCACCTAACCCGTGCAATCCTGGACACTATGGGACAATTTAGCATGGCCAATCCACCCTAACCTGCACACATTTTGACTGTGGGAGGAAACTGGAGCACCCAGAGGAAACCCACACAGACACGGGGAGAACGTGCAAACTCCACACAGACAGTCGCCCGAATCAAAGCCGGATCCCTGGTGTTGCGAGGCAGCAGTGCGAACCACTGAGCCATCCCAAATGACCCACGGCACTTCACTGAAGCATAAAATCAGACAGTGTTTAAACACACAAGGACGTGTTATAAGACTCATTGAGACACAGAGAGGTTTAAGGAGGGAACTTGTAGCTCAGCGTCTCCACAGCTCGATACTCTGGCCCTGGTAAGGCAAGAACAGACAGAATTGGAGAAATTCATTCCGATTTTCCCATCTTTCTAAACTCAGTCACCTCCAACTGTTTCCAGAATCTGAGTCCATTACACAAAATGAAGTTTAATTGCTTGCTTTGGTTCAGCATGAGTTAGGTCCCTGCTACAGAATGATGCACTCTTGATGATTAATATTAACGTCCTGCTTGAAAAACCATAGTACCTCCCCTTTAATCTTTCACATCTCAGGGATAGCATGGGGTTAGATACAGAATAAAGCTCCCTCCTCTACTCTTTGAAGCTGAAAGTTAATCCCCCTAGACACTGTCGCCATCAAACATTCCCCGACAGATGTAGTACAGCGCTAGAAACAGAGTAACACTCCCTATACATTGCCTCCCTATACTCCCAGAACAGGGGCAGCATGAGGTTAGATACACAGTAACACTCCCTATACACTGTCCCCACCAAACACTTCCAGCGACAGTGGCAGCATGGGGTTAGACGCAGAGTAACACTCCCTATACACTGTCCCCATCAAACTCTCCCAGGACAGGGGCAGCATGGGGGCAAAAGTGAGGACTGCAGATGCTAGAGATCAGAGTCTAGATTAGAGTGGTGCTGGAAAATCAACGTTTCAGGCTAAAGCCCTTCATCAGGAATGAAGGGGCAGCATGGGGTTAGATTGAGAGTAAAGCTCCCTATACACTGTCCACATCAAACACTTCCAGGACAGGGATAGCATGAGGTTAGATACAGAGTAACATCCCCTATAGACAGACCCCATCAAACTATCCCAGGACAGGGGCAGCATGGGGTTAGATACAGAGTAACACTCCCTATACACTGTCCCCCAACCAAACACTCCCAGGACAGGGGCAGCATGAGGTTAGACTGAGAGTAAAGCTCCCTCTACACCTGCTGTTCTCATTTCTAGAATCCATTTGCCTCATGCTCACTTTATCTCCCGATGAGAAAAAAAATCTTCCCTGTCCTCAATGTGCAGACTAAAGCTTCATTCTCTCAGACATGCTTTCCGCTAATGTACGTTTCTAGTCTCAGTGGCTCAAAGAGCGTTTTCTGTTTCACAGCCAGTCAGAATGTAGCAGCAAGTCCACCTCCCTTTCCCAGTCACACATTCTGCAAGCTCAGCTGTTTATCTTGCCCCAGGTCCAAAAACAGTCACAGTTTTCTCTTCTCTTGCCCTGCACTCTCACAGAGTCTGTTAGCTTCAGCACTCAAACACTGAGAATGAATGAAGCCTCGATAAACACAGGCATTGTCTGGGGGTCAAGACTGGAAAATGTCAAAGAAAAGGCCAAGTTCATCACAAAATCATACCATGACAGTCTTGGGTTCAAACAGTCCTACCCACTGCTGATATTGGATTTACAGAATGTTACTGTAGAAAATAGTATCATGCCCCATTTAAATAAACCTGTTAATTTAGTGAGGCAATGTGAGAGGAGGTGATGACCTCATGGTATTATCGCTAGGCTGTTAATCCAGAATCCCAGGGAATGTTCTGGGTACATGGGTTCAATCCTGCTAGGGCAGATGATGGAATTTGAATCCAATAATAAAAAGAAAATCTGGAATTAAGAGTCTAATGATGACCATGAATTCTTTGTTGGCTTGTTGGGGGAAATCCCACCTGGTTCATTAATGTCCTTTATGGAAGGAAACTGTCATCTTTACCTGGTCTGGCCTACGTGTGACTTCAGACCCACTGCAATGTGGAGTGCTAGCATCCACCAGTGCTGCATGGGCATGATTGTCAGAGAAAATCTGACACTGAGAAACAGCTTGTTCAAACCGACAGGTTTTAGAGGATGGTAGACAGGAAGAAATTTGATGGAGGTTTAGTGGGAGAGCAAAGAAACATTGTTTCACCCAGAGGGTGGTGGGGATCTGGAATTTGCTGCCTATAAGGGTAGGAGAGGCAGAAATCCTCATAAGATTTTAGAAGTATATAGATGTATACTTGCTATGCCATGGCTACAGGCCAAATGCTGGAAACTAGGATTAGAATAGTTAGATGCTTGTCTTTTACCAGCACAGGTGGGCCGAAGGGCCTTTTTCTGTGCTGTAGACCCCAATGACTCTATGACTGCATCCAATCAGAGTTGGCACCAAGTCTGTGATATTAACCTACCACATGACCACCAGCAGGTAATAATTAGCAATAATAATTCCTGGGAATCTCACCACAGTCAGTCTCAGGTTAGCAGCTCCAGAAACAGGAAGGGCCATATGGTTGCCTGGGATAAGAGGCGGACAGCATCAGGAGGTCTGAAGCAAGCCTACCTGAAGCTCAGCAAAGGTGTCTTTGTGTTCGAGTCCAGCCAGTCGCTTCTCTGAGCACACCACGCCAACGTCCTCACTGTGTTTGCAATCATTAACACCCCAGCCGTTAGACTCACAGGCGGCGATGGACTCCTCTTCACCTCTGCATTTCACATTGTCCAGCCAGATGGGGCCTAGACAGAAGAATTACAGAAGTTAAGGCAAAGTGCATTGATGGCGAGGGATAGGGGATTCCAGGTTTCACAAACAGTGGCAGACAGCAAAGACAAACTTGTATTAAACTCTGGTTCAGACTCAACTACAGCATTGTGCCTAACTCTGGACCCTACACTTTAGGGAGGATTTAAAGGCTTTAGACAGACTGCACATCAGATTTACAAGAATGGTTCCACTGGAGCCATTGAATGGAAGAGCCTTGGGAAAAGTTGATGGGCAGAGAGATCTGGGAGCGCAGATCCATTGTACCCTGAAGGTTGCTGCACAGCTGGATAGAGTGGTCAAGAAAGCATATAGTATGTTTGCCTTCATTGGACAGGGTATTGATTTTAAGAGCTGGCAAGCCATGTTAAAATTGTACAAGACATTGGTTCGGCCGCATTTAGAATACTGTGTACAGTTCTGGGCGCCACATTACCAAAAGGATGTAGATGCTTTGGGAGGGTGCAGAGAAGGTTTACGAGGATGTTGCCTGGTATGGAAGGTGCTGGCTATGAGGAGAGGTTGAGTAGGCTAGGTTTATTTTCACTAGAAAAAAGGAGATTGAGGGGGGACCTGATTGAGGTTTACAAAATCATGAAGGGTATAGACAGGGTGGATAGAGAGAAGCTTTTTCCCAGGGTGAAGGATTCAATAACAAAAGGTCATGCTTTCAAGGTGAGAGGTGGAAAGTTTAAGGGGGATACACGTGCAAGTACTTTACACAGAGGGTGGTGAGCATCTGTAACACGTTGCCAGCAGAGGTGGTAGAGGCAGGTACGGTAGATTCATTTAAGATGCGTCTGGACAGATGCATGAGTAGGTGGGGAGCAGAGGGATACAAATGCTTAGGAATTGACTGACACATTTGGACAGTAGATTTGGATCGGCTCAGGCTTGGAGGGCTGAAGGACCTGTTCCTGGGCTGTAAATTTTCTTTGTTCTTTGTTGATAAACTGACAATGCTGAGGCTGTTCTGTTTTTTTCTTCAATAAACCTTCATTCAGAGAATGTGGATGTTGCTGGTTTGTCAGCATTTCTTCCCCATTTCTGATTGCCCAAAGGTAATCACAGCCAACCACACTACTGAGAGTCTCGACTCAACCATTGAGCCAGACCAGGTATTGGCAATAGATTGTCTTCCCTAAAGGGAAGTATTTTTACAACAAACAATCAACATCTGATCAATGGTCACCATTAAGCAATCTCTTTATTCCATATGTCATTGAATTCAAATTCTATCATCTACCATTATGCATTTTTTTATTTATTGCTCATCCAGGGGCAGTTAAGAACCAATCACATTGCTGTGGGTCTGGACTTACATTTTAGGCCAGACTAGGTAAGGATGGCACTTTCTTCATAGAATCCCTACGATGTGGAAACAGGCCATTAGGCCCAACTAGTCCACACGGACCCTCCGAACAGGAACCCACCCAGACCCATTCCTCTACATTTACCCCTGACTATTGCACCTAACCTACACATCCCTGAACACTATGGGCAATTCAGCATGGCCAATCCACCTAACCTGTATACCTTTGGACTGTGGGAGGAAACCGGAGCACTCAGAGGAAACCCATGCAGACACGGGGAGAATATGCAAACGCCACACAGACAGTCGCCTGAGGCTTGGATTGAACCCGGATCCCTGGCACTGTGAGGCAGCAGTGCTAACCACTGAGCCACCGTGTTGCCCCAGAAATAAACCATTAACTGTGTCTCTGGATTAACAGTCTAACCACAAGACTATTGCTTTCCCTAAAGGACCTTAGTGAACCAGATTGGGTTTTCCTGACAATGCTCTCATGCACAGCAGTAGACACTGGGGTGGCATGGTGGCTCAGTGGTTAGCACTGCTGCCTCACAGTAACAGGGTCCCAGGTTCAATTCCAGCCTTGGGTGACTGTCTGTGTGGTGTTTGCATATTCTTCCTGTGTCTCCGTGGGTTTCCTCCGGGTGCTCCAGTTTCCTCCTACAGTCCAAAGATGTGCAGGCCAGGTGAATTGGCCATGCTAAATTGCCCACAGTGTGAGGTGCATTAGTCAGAGGGAAATGGGACTGGGTGCGTTGCTCTTCGGAGGGTCGGTGTGGACTTGTTGGGCCAAAGGGCCTGTTTCTACACTGTAGGGATTTTTATTGAATTCAAACTCCACCAACAGTCATAGTGGGACTTGAACCCTGGTACCCAGAACATCACCTGAGCCTCTGTATTAACAGTCCAGCAAAACAATCAGTAAGCCATCACCTCCCCCTGATATGGTAATAGGGCTGGAAAGTAAATCAGGATCTAATTGAGTATGCCCAAAGGGCTGAATTGCCTACTGTTTTGGATTCAATAACAAGAGGCCATGCTTTCAAGATGAGGTAAAAAGTTTAAGGGGGATACACGTGACAAGTACTTTACACAGAGGGTGGTGGGTGTCTGGAACGCGTTGCCAGCAGAGGTGGTAGAGGCAGGCACGGTAAATTCATTTAAGATGCGTCTGGACAGATGCATGAGTAGGTGGGGAGCAGAGGGATACAGATGCTTAGGAATTGGGCGACAGGTTTAGACAGTAGATTTGGATCGGCTCAGGCTTGGAGGGCCGAAGGGCCTGTTCCTGAGCTGTTTTCTTTGTTCTTTGATTTAATTTTTTTCATGAGGTGGAAGGAGGTGTTACCTTTGCCTTGGCCGTACTTTGCACTGTGGGCCCAAGTCAGCGCTCCCTCATAGCCCAGCTCTCGGCAGATCACCGTGGCAACGTCGAGGGTGAAGTCATCGTCACACACTGTGCCCCACTGGCCACTGTAGAAAACCTCCACGCGACCTTCGTGGTGTGTCCTCTTCAATCCCGCCAAGCGGATCCTGACTTCCTTCTGCTCTGGTGTCGGCCCTGAGGTCGTTCTGGCAGTGCCCAGGACCAACAGGCTGCAGAGGAGAAGCACTGTGCCAAGGAGGAGGCCTGGTGGAGCACCCTTCATCATGACCTTGTCAACTGGCACTCAGGAGAACACTTTAGAGCACGAGGGTTCTCCACCTGTAACAGCAGCACAGATTAAAATATGCAAACAACAGCATTCCCAATTAATACATTTTATATTCATCCAGACAAATATATGTCCCATTTCCTCTTTGATTTCTTCAAACACACTCAACAACATTTTGACAAGGTTCTGGGTGGCACAGTGGTTAGCACTGCTGCCTCTCAGTGCCAGTGTTCGATTCCAACCTCGGGGCACCTGGAGACGAGGAGGTTGAGGGGTGACCTTGCAGAGATTTACAATATCCTGAGGGGACATGGATAAGATGAGTAGCCAAGGTCTTTTCCCCAGGGTAGGTGAGTCCAAACCTGAAGGGCATAGGTTGAAGGTGAGAGGGGAAAGACTTAAAAAAGGACCTGAGGGGCAACTTTTTCTCACAGAGGGTGGGCGCATGCATGGAATAAGCTGCCAGAGGACGTAGCAGAAGCGGGTGTAATTACAACATTTAAAAAACATTTGGTCAGGTTCAAGAATGGGAAGGTTTAGAGAGTTTTGGTGAAAGTGAGGACTGCAGATGCTGATGATCAGAGTCAAGACTAGAGTGGTGCTGGAAAAGCACAGCAGGTCAGGCAGCATCTGAGGAGCAGGAAAAGCCCTTCATCAGGAATGATGAAGAGAGATATGGACCAAATGCTGGCAAATGGGACTAAATTAGCTTAGGATATCTGGTCGGTATGGACGGGTTGGGCTGAAGGGTCTGTTTCCATGCTGTATGACTCTATGACATCAGCACCTTCTGAAAGTCACTGCCAAACATTTGGGTCCTTGGCCCCTTTAAGAATCTTGATGGTATCACCTGCAGGATGGTCTTGGAAGACACGGCTATGAGCAATGCCCAATGGACACTTTCTAACCTGCCTGAGCAGCTTGTGCTCCCCCATCCTGTGCAGTTTTGAAACCTGGCAGTTGCTGAGACTGACAGCAGCCCAGAGTACAGAGCAAACACTTTGTACAAACAGACCTGATTACGCTGCCAACCTTGAGCAAGACCAGCCACCAGCAACCAACTCAATCATTAACCCCTCAATGAACACATCTTCTTCTCCGCACCCGCCCCATTCCCCAGTTACCTTTCCATCCCCCACCCCGACTCTGCCTCCAGTGTCCAGATGATTTCTCAAAGTTTCCAGATAGAACAGAAACGGAATTTCCACTCCGCACTCTTTCCTTCCTTCCCTCCTGACCTGTGTAGGTGTGCAGTGCCCCATTGTAAAGCTGAGCCAAGTGGTCACCTTCTACCCTGTGCATGGACAATAGGTAACATAAGCATTGTTTTCTTGGAGGTATCCATTCATTGGTTGAGAGGTAAATATTGGCCAGGGTGGCATGGTGGCTCAGGGGTTAGCACTGCTGCCTCACAGCACTGTGGGCCCTGGTTCAAGTCCAGCCTCAGGTGACTGTGTGGACATTCTCCTTGGGTCTGCGTGGGTTTCCTCCAGGTGCTCTGGTTTTCTCCCACAGATGTGCAGGTTGGGTGGATTAGCCATGGTGGCTATGAGGTTATGGGAATAGGTTGGGGGTCTGGGTCTGGGTGGGATGCTCTTCAGAGGTTCAGTGCAAACCTTAATGGGCTGAATGGCCTCTTTCCACACTTTAGGGATTCTATGGATCCTGGAGAGAATGGTCCTGCATTTCTTCGAACTGTGTTCATGAGCTTCTTTGACATCCAGCCAAGAAGTAAGACCTCATGTGATTTCTGACTTCACTGTTGGCACCAGTCTTCAGGCAGTAAACACAGTGCTTTTGCACCTCAAGGACCTGGGGTTTACTCAGCAAAATCATCCCTCAGAAAGGGAATGGATGAACAGCACTCTGAAGAAGCAAATTGTCAGAATCCCAGCACTGTTTTCCCAATGGATACCCGGAGGCAATCAACTCTGAAGCAACGAGCAGTACCAATTGGCCAAGATCCCCAACAGGACAGCTGGGAGCTTCTGCCCCATAATGGCACATGAATGTAAATTGTCATCTTCTGAAATGGATACCTGGGATGGTAGGCTTGTCGTATGAGATTGGGTTGACTCTCCCTGTATTCATTGGGTTTTACAAAAGCAGAGGGGGAGGGCAGAATCTTGGTGGCTCAGTGGTTAGCACTGCTGGCTCCCATCACCAGGGTCCTATGTTCAATTCCAGGCTTGGGTAACTGTCTGTGTGGAGTTTGGACACATTCTCCCCGTGTCTGCATGGGCTTCCTTCGGGTGCTCTGGTTTCCTCCCACAATCCCAAGATGTGCAGGTCGGGTGAATTGGCCATGCTAAATTGCCCATAGTACTAGGTGCATTAGTCAGAGGCAAATGGGTCTGGGTGAGTTACTCTTCGGAGGGTTGGTGTGGACTGGTTGGGCCACTTTCCACACTGTAAGGAATCTAATCTAACCTAATCATCGTCCTGACTTGGAGATATGTTGCCATTTTTTTCTACCGCCGTTGGACCAAAACCTTGGAACTCCCTCTTGAACAGCATTGTGGGGGCTTTCTACAACACATGGATTGCAGCTGTTCAAGGAAGTGCCCTTTACCCGGGCAATTAGGGATGGGCAACAGAATGCTGGCCCAGCCAGTGATGCCAAAGTCCCGTAAAAATAAAACTGGAAGTTGCCAACTCGTTGGTGGAGCCTGCAATCCCGGAAGAGCGTGACAGTCCACCATAGAAAGCATCCTATCCGGATCCATCACAGCGTGATACAGCAGCCACTCTGCCCAAGACAGCAAGAAACTACAGGGAGTTATGAACACAGCCCAGTCCATCACACAAACCAGCCTCCCATCCATTAACTCCATCTACACTGCCTCGGGAAAGCAGCCAATATAATCAAAGATCCCTCACAGGTGAAAATGTGTTGCTGGAAAAGAGCAGCAGGTCAGGCAGCATCCAAGGAGCAGGAGAATCGAAGTTTCGGGCATAAGACCTTCTTCAGGAATGAGGAGGGTGTGTCAATCAGGCAAAGATAAAAGGTCGGGAGGATGGACTTGGGGGAGGGGCGTTGGAAATGCGATAGGTGGAAGGAGGTCAAGGTGAGGGTGATAGGCTGGAGTGGGGGTGGGCGCGGAGAGGTCAGGAAGAAGATTGCAGGTTAGGAAGGCGGTGCTGAGTTCGAGGGATTTGACTGAGACAAGGTGGGAGGAGGGGAAATGAGGAAACTGGAGAAATCTGAGTTCATCCCTTGTGGTTGGAGGGTTCCTAGACGGAAGATGAGGCGCTCTTCCTCCAACCGTCGTGTTGCTATGGTCTGGCGATGGAGGAGTCCAAGGACCTGCATGTCCTTGGTGGAGTGGGAGGGGGAGTTGAAGTGTTGAGCCACGGGGTGGTTGGGTTGGTTGGTCCAGGTGGGAACGTTTCAGAGAACACTTCTGGGACACCCGGACCAACCAACCCAACCACCCCGTGGCTCAACACGTTAACTCCCCCTCCCACTCCACCAAGGACATGCAGGTCCTTGGACTCCTCCATCGCCAGACCATAGCAACACGACGGTTGGAGGAAGAGCGCCTCATCTTCCGTCTAGGAACCCTCCAACCACAAGGGATGAACTCAGATTTCTCCAGTTTCCTCATTTCCCCTCCTCCCACCTTGTCTCAGTCAAATCCCTCGAACTCAGCACCGCCTTCCTAACCTGCAATCTTCTTCCTGACCTCTCCGCGCCCACCCCCACTCCAGCCTATCACCCTCACCTTGACCTCCTTCCACCTATCGCATTTCCAACGCCCCTCCCCAAGTCCCTCCTCCCTACCTTTTATCTTAGCCTGCTGGGCACACTTTCCTCATTCCTGAAGAAGGGCTCATGCCCGAAACGTCGATTCTCCTGCTCCTTGGATGCTGCCTGACCTGCTGCGCTTTTCCAGCAACACATTTTCAGCTCTGATCTCCAGCATCTGCAATCCTCACTGTCTCCTCAAAGATCCCTCACACCCCAGTTATACTCTCTTCCACCCTCTGCCATCAGGCAGAAGGTACAAAAGTTTGAACGCACGTGTGAACAGATTCAGGAACAGCTGCTTCCCGCTGAGTGGCCCAACCAAATGTTAACCCTGACCTCTCTCTCTCCACAGCTGTAAGTGTATTCTACACTGTTCTCTTACGCTGAAGCACTTTGTAAGGTACGGTCTGCCTGTTGAGCACGCAAAACAACACTTTTCACTGTATCTCACCAATAAATCAGTGAAATATCGATGGTTGAGATTACAGTGTGTGAAAGAAAGAGAGAGAGACAGACAGAGACAGGGAAGGGGAGAGTGAGCAGGATTCACAGCACACATCCAGTTCTTGAGAGACGGAACCTCAAAAGAGAACAGCAGAGACAGACTGAAGCAATGAAAACATAATCCTATCAGAAACCAGGCTCAAAATGTCAGAGCGCCTCAGGCAGACTGGGGCTTGACAGAAGCCTGAGGGGCAGAGGGACTTTGTGGAAATCTAGTGCAGAAAGTCTCAGGGAGTTCTGCAAACTCATAGGTAGATAAACAAGAGAAAGACGGTGTGAATTCAAAAGAAATAACAGTAACTGCAGGAAGTGGAAGAGAAAGAGAGAAGGCATAAAACAGGACGAGGAAGAAAACAAAAATGAGCATGAAAGAGGGAGAAAGGAAGAGAAAGGTAAATTGAAAAAAGAGAAAGACAGGAAGAGAAAGATAGAGAGCAAAAGAGTAAATGGAGAAGGGCGATAACGGAAAAGACCGGGGAACAGAAAATGAAAATGAGAAGACCGAGACTTGGATGAATTCCAAATGAAAACTGAATTTAAGGATGTAGAAAGCGCAGAAATGGTTATTTCCAGCGAAAAAAACTCCCAGAGCAGCCCCATTGATCAGATCCAGGACAGTTAAACACTAAGAACAGCGACAGAGCAAAGAAAATGAAGCAAAGTGTTGGGTTGGGGGAGGTGTAAACACAGCAATAAATCGATTCCTTATCGATATCGACATCAGCTGCCCGAGTTTACCTCTCAGTATCGTCCCAGAGTGAGAAGGAACGCAAGCAGTTCCACCAATCCCTCTCCAAAAGTACAAACCGCCTTCAAACAACTCAAAAAGAAATCGGATATAATATTCCGTTGCTTTAAAGTATTAAGCGGTCGCAAGTTACAACAAATTCACTATATCATTTTCCCGACTGCAGCAGAGATGTGCTGAGTAGGCACGTCTCTTTCTAAGAAAAAGCCAACTGGAAATTAAGTGATTAAAACTTACAGCGTGCGCTGAGACTGAGTGGAGACCAGCTGAGGGTAGGAGAGGGATTCTGTGTTTGACAGCGCACACAGTCCAGAGATACTCCCAGTCTCTGCTAATCCCACCTCTGCCTTTTCGCTTTTATCACCACCACGTGTTTACTCTTTCACCCTCTGCCTCGTCCCTTACGCTCTCTGATTTCCCCCTCCTACCCTGCTCCAGAAAAGACCTTTCAGTGTTGTGAAAGTCAGGCAGTCACAGGGTGTGGAGGAGAGATGTAGTGGATGTGGTTCTTTCTGTTCGGCGGTGAGATGATTGGACTGAGAGGTGGGAGCAAGGATCCAGATAGTGTCCCCATTCCCAAAACAAATCCATATGCTGCAAATTTAACATCGGGATCATTGCTGGGGTATAAACAGTAAAGGATATTCTATATTCTATTCTAACTGCAAAACCTAATGCAGATGGGACAGTAAGATCCCATTGCACTGTTAAGTGAAAGAGTGAACGCCACACACCAGACCCACCCTTTCACCCACAGTCTAATAATTATTCTGAATAAAGGTCACTCGTATCCAAATGTTCATTCTGCTTTCTCTCCACAGATGCTACCAGACCTGCTGAGTTTCTCCAGCAATTTTTGTTTCTTTTTGAATTACTCAGCTAATTATCCAATTCCCCTTTTGAACCCCATGATTAACTTCTCCCCAACCCCACATGCAGGTAGAGAATCCCAGATCCTAACCACTCACTGCTTCTCACCATCTTTGCTCAAAGCTGTCTGGTTCCTGACCACTTTCTCCCTACCTACTTGGCCTGGACTCCCCTCGCTTTTGAAATTTCCTTTCTTCCCAAAGGAGAACCGACCTTGTTTCTTCCATCGAATCCAAGGAAACACAGTCATAGAGTCATAGAGGTGTACATCACGAAATAGACCCTTCGGTCTAACCCGTCCATGCCGACCAGATATCCCAACCCAATCTAGTCCCACCTGCCAGTACCCGGCCCATATCCCTCTAAACCCTTCCTATTCATATACCCATTCAAATGCCTTTTAAATATTGCAATTGTACCAGCCTCCACCACTTCCTCTGGCAGCTCATTCCATACATACACTCTCTGCGTGAAAAAGTTGCCCCTTTGGTCCCTTTTATATCTTTCCCCTCTCACCCTAAACCTATGCCCTCTAGTTCTGGACTCGCCCACCCCAGGGAAACGACTTTGTCTATTTATCTTATCCATGCCCCTCATAATTTTGTAAACCACTGTAAGGTCACCCCTCAGCCTCCGACACTCCAGGGAAAACAGCCCCACCTATTCAGCCTTTCCCTATAGCTCAAATCGTCCAACTCTGGCAACATGCTTGTAAATCTTTTCTGAGCCCTTTCAAGTTTCACAACATCCTTCTTATAGGAGGGAGACCAGAATTGCACGCAGTATTCCAAAAGTGGCCTAACCAATGTCCTGCACAGCCGCAACACGACCTCCCAACTTCTGTACTCAATGCTCTGACCAATAAAGGAAAGCATACCAAACGCCTTCTTCACTATCCTATCTACCTGTGACTCTGGTCCCTTTTCCCTGGGACCATCCTCACAATCTACCCTCCCAGGGCAATGTCTTGACCAATCGGAATCAACCTGCCCAGTTTAAAATTTGCACAAAGTATTGCAGCTAACTGTCAATCATAAAGAACTGGCAGATTCTCCATGGCAACACCTCAACCCATTAGATTCTACTTGCTAACCAATCTCTTATTCTGTATACATGGTAGGTCTTCCCCTTATTTTGGAATTTTTGCAAACGGTCCTGATGTGTGCCAAACAAAAAGTTTCAATAAAATGGGTCTTTTTTCAACTGAAAATGCACCCTGTCTAATGCCTCACACCTTCCTAAAGAGTCATGCTCAGAATTGGTCACAGTACTGCAGTTAGCACTGCCCCAGTTGGTTATGCTGTGATGGTTCTTTGCCTGGCGTTTTAGTATTTGAAAGCATAGAGGAATTGTTTGGGTCAGTTCTGCTGTTAACTGTACAGAGGAGACAAAATATTACATTTCTATGGTGTCTTAACCAGCAAAGAACTTCCCATCCAATAAAGTGCTTTTGAAGTACAGATTGCTGTAGCCAACTTGCACAAGGTAAACTCCCATCAACAGCAAGGTGCTAATGTCTAGCCAATCTGTCTTGGAGATATACCTGCGTGAAATATTTTCCAACAAACAGGATGGTGGGACAAACCCATCATGAAGCCACTCTAACCCATGCCGTGAGACACAGTTCTTGGTTTCTGCCTACTCCTCCAGCCTAGCCCTACCAGTCCCTGTGTGCTCTGTAAGTCTGGCCTCTCATTGAAAGGCTATTTCCTTTGCTGTACTTCAATCACCCTTGCCTTCAGCTATACGCACCCTCCCTGAAAGTTTGCAAACCTGTGTGCCTCTGCTTCCTCCTGTGAGCCATTCCTTGAAACCTGTGTCTTTGACCAAGTTTAAAGGTGCTACATAAGTGCAAGTTATAATTGTTGTTTCTGCTCTTATTGTCTGCTGAAAAATAGCCTTTTCCACAGTAGATGTAGAGCAGATCAAAGTCATTGACTGGGAAAGTGACAGGGTGGGGTACAGTGCTGGTTTTAGCGATCGCTATTCCATTGGAGAGCAGGTTGGACAGGAAGAGGTGTCTCCTTCAATCCCAGGAGTTTCTCACCTCCTGAGCTGATTAAAATGACCCTTTAAAGTAAGGTGCAGCATCACAAGAGGTCTGAAGACCTGTCCACTTAATTCCATTCTTCGTTTCTTTTCCATATCCATTTCACTATCCTCCTTTCCAAATATGTGTCCACTTCCCATTTAAAATATACTACAGCCACCTCAGTCCCCACTGCTTCTGTGCCACCCCTCTCTCCCCCTCCATCCCACATCCTAACAATCCTCTGGTGAGAAAATAAATTCGTCATCACTTCCATCTGTCTTTTCAGGAAGAGATTAAATTGACCTCCACTGGTTCACCACCCCCTCACTACTGGAAATAATGGCTAAGTCCTTTCTCCCCCATCTCCTCTCTTGAAGCTGTCTTGTTCCTGGAGACAGTTGTGCTGTTGCCTGCAGTATTTCTGTCCCCGAGGCATGTATGCGTCTAGACGCTATGGCTGGATCATTTGTCTCTGAGAGATGTCATATGCAATCCTGATCTTACCCATTATCCATACAGTCAGACTTTCCAATTGAGATAATCCCTTTCCCAATGACGTGGCAGAGCTCCTTTAATAATTGCAACAAGTGAGGATGATCGTTTAAGCTCAATCAGTCCATCATGTCCTCTTGAGTTTTTTCCCTCAACATTACTTCATTCCAAAAGCACATACAATTGATTGTGCTCTTGAATACGTTTGGACTTGTTTCGTCAATTCCCCTCCCATAAGAAGGAGCAGGAATAGGCAGTCGTGGGGCATGCATTTAAGAGGAGAGTGGGCAAATTCAAGCAGATGTGAGGGGCACATTTTTTACACAGAGGGTGGTAAGAGTCTGGAATGTGCTGCCAGGGTGGTGGTGGAGGCAGATATGATAGGGGAGCTTGAGGGACTTTTAGATAAACACATGGATAGACAAGGAATGGGGGGATATGGACCAATGGCAGACAGAAGGGATTAATTTCATTTGGAGTCATGTTAGGCACAATACAAGAGTGTGGTGCTGGAAAAAGCACAGCAGGTCAGGCAGCATCCGAGGAGCAGGAGAATCAACGTTTCAGGAATGATGAAGGGGTAATGTCTGAAACACCGACTCTCCTGCTCCTTGGATGCTGCCTGACCAGCTGCGCTTTTCCAGCATTACACTTTTCATCTCTGATCTCCAGCATCTGTAGCCCTCACGTTCTCCTAGTCATCTTAGGCACAATGTTGTGGGCCGAAGGGCCTGTTCCTTTGCTCTATTGTTCTATGTTCCAGTCGATCAAACCCGCCATTGGTCATGACCAATTTTCCACCTCAAGGAGGTAGGATTCTCGCAAGCACCGAAAATCAGAGGGATCATGCTTGTCCACTGGTCCCTTAAGATAGCAGGACAGGGAGACAAAGTGGTTCAGCAGGCATATGGGATAGTTGCCTTTACGTTGAAGAAGTTTGTTGGACTCAGACCTGGAGCATGGACAAACTTTATCGCATGATATCATGGGGAGCACATTTTTCCTTATTGCAATCCGGTGCAACTCCAAAGCACTCCAGATCATCGTGGATTTATATAGTCCGAGCAGACAGTTGTGCAATCAGACATAGAGCCACAAGATAGTCACTAGATGGCCTACATGAACATACACTAGGCAGAGACTATAACATAACCATACACAACAAGCTACTGTTCTCAGACCTTGAGTAAATGCACACTCCAGATACTACATTCGCCTGCTGATAACTTTTGACTGAATTGCATTTCTACAGATAAGCAGTTCTAGAGTTATGTGATAAAAGCAGGAGTTATGTGGTTGTTACAGAACGTTCCAGCAGGCAACGGTCACTCAGGGCAAGGGGCCATGCCAGATGAGAGCAACACCATGACTGGCTAAAATGGCTATAGAAGCAGTCCAGCAAGAACAGCTTCCACACTTCATTAACTGAGGCACAGAGTTGAAGAGCAGGGAGGTGACAGTGGAACATTGATTAGACCATGGTGACAGTATTGCAGTCCTGGATTCCACATTCTAGGAGGGATGTGATTGCACTGGAGAGGTTGCAGAGGGAGGGTTACCAGGACGTTTCCTGGGATACAGAGTCTCAGTTATGAAGAGCGATCGGACTGGGCTTGTTTTCCTTGGAGCGGAGGAGACTCAGAGGGAACATGATTGAGATGGCCCTTTTGCAGTGTTTGATAGTGACCATGCCCATGGACCAGGAGACCCCAGTTCAAGATCCATCTGCTCCAGAGGTGTGTAATAACATCTCTGAACAGGTTTATTGGAAAAATAGGTGAATAAAAATAATATAATTATGAGGGGCATAGAGAGGGTAAGAAGGAACATTTCCTCTTGATGAAGGGATCCATAACCAGGGGGTGTATATTGAAGGTAAGGGGTGGGAGGTTTAGAGGGGGATGTGGAGATGGTGGTGGGGAATTTGGATCTTGTTGCCTGTAAGGGTGGGACAGACAGAAACCCTTATCACATTGAAGAAGTGTTTGGATGTGCACTTGCCATGCCAAGCACACCAGGCTATGGGTTGAAAAGTGTGATGCTGGAAAAGCACAGCAAGTCAGACAGCATCCGAGGACCAGGAGAGTCGATGTTTCAGGCAAAAGCCCTTCATCAGGAACATCAACTCTCTTGCTCCTCGGATACTGCCTGACCTGCCGTGCTTTTCCAAAGCCACACATTTCGACTCTGATCTGCAGTCCTCACTTTGACCTATACAAAGCGATGGTCCAAGTGCCAGAAAATGGGATAAGAATACTTAAGTAGTTATAGATTCATAGAGTCATAGAGATTGTACAGCATGGAAACAGGCCCTTTGGTCCAACCCGTCCATGCCAACCAGATATCCCAACCCAATCTAGTCCAGGCACCTGGCCCATATCCCTCCAAACCCTCCCTATTTATATACCCATCCAAACGCCTCTTAAATGCTGCAATTGTACAAGCCTCCACCACTTCCTCTGGCAGCTCATTCCATACACGTACCACCCTCTGTGTGACAACGTTGGCCCGTAGGTCGCTTTTATATCTTTCCCCTCTCACCCTAAACCTATGCCCTCTAGTTCTGGACTCCCCGACTCCAGGGAAAAGACTTTGCCTATTTATCCTATCCATGCCCCTCATAATTTTGTAAACCTCTATAAGGTCACCCCTCAGCCTCCGATGCTCCAGGGAATACAACCCTAGCCTGTTCAGCCTCTCCCTGTAGCTCAAATCCTCCAACTCTGGCAACATCTGTAAATCTTTTCTGAACCCTTTCAAGTTTCACAACAATCTGTCCAATAGGAAGGAGACCAAAATTGCACACAATATTCCAACAGTGGCCTAACCAAAGTCCTGTACAACCGCAACATGACCTCCCAACTCCTGTACTCATTACTCTGACCAATAAAGGAAAACATACCAAACGCCTTCTTCACTATCCTATCTACCTGCAAGTCCACTTTCAAGGAGCTATGAACCTGCACTCCAAGGTCTCTGTTCAGCAACACTCCCTAGGACCTTACCATTAAGTGTATAGGTCCTGCTAAGATTTGCTTTCCCAAAATGCAGCACCTCGCATTTATCTGAATTAAACTCCATCTGCCACTTCTCAGCCCATTGGCCCATCTGGTCAAGATCCTGTTGTAATCTGAGGTAACCCTCTTCGCTGTCCACTACACCTCCAATTTTGGTGTCATCTGCAAACTTACTAACTGTACCTCTTATGCTCACATCCAAATCATTTATGTAAATGACAAAAAGTAGAGGGCCCAGCACCGATCCTTGTGGCACTCCACTGGTCACAGGCCTCCAGTCTGAAAAACAACCCTTACCACTACCCTCTGTCTTCTACCTTTGAGCCAGTTCTGTATCCAAATGGCTAGTTCTTCCTGTATTCCGTGTGATCTAACCTTGCTAATCAGTCTCCAATGGGGAACCTTGTCAGATGCCTTACTGAAGTCCATATAGATCACATCTACCACTCTGCCCTCATCAATCCTCTTTGTTATTTCTTCAAAAAACTCAATCAAGTTTGTGAGACATGATTTCCCACGCACAAAGCTATGTTAACTATCCCTAATCAGTCTTTGCGTTTCCAAATACAAGTACATACTGTCCCTCAGGGTTCCCTCCAACAACTTGCTCACCACTGAGGTCAGGCTCAACAGTCTATAGTCCCTGGCTTGTCCTTACCGCCCTTCTGAAACAGTGGCACCACATTAGCCAACTTCCAGTCTTCCAGCACCTCACCTGTGACTATCGATGATACAAATATCACAGCAAGAGGCCCAGCAATCACATCTCTAGCTTCCCACAGAGTTCTCAGGTACACCTGATCAGGTCCTGGGGATTTATCCACCTTTACCCGTTTCAAGACATCCAACACTTCCTCCTCTGTAATCTGGACATTTTGAAAGATGTCACCATCTATTTCCCTACAGTCTATATCTTCCATATCCTTTTCTACAGAAAATATTAATGCAAAATATTCATTTAGTATCTCCTCCATTTTCTGCGGTTCCACACAAAGGCCGCCTTGCTGATCTTTGAGGGACCCTATTCTCTCCCTAGTTACCCTTTTGTCCTTAATGTGTTTGTAAAAACTCTTTGGATTCTCCTTAATTTTATTTGCCAAAGCTATCTCATGTCCCCTTTTTGCCTTCCTGATTTCCCTCTTAAGTATACCCCTACTGCCTTTTTACTCTTCTAAGGATTCACTCGATCTATCCTGTCTATACCTTACATATGCTTCCTTCTTTTTCTTAACCAAACCCTCAATTTCTTCATTCACCAGCATTCCCTATACCTACCAGCCTTCCCTTTCACCCTGACAGGAATATACTTTCTCTGGATTCTCGTTATTTCATTTCTGAAGGCTTTCCATTTTCCAGCCATCCCTTTACCTGCGAACATCTGCCCCCAATCAGCTTTTGAAAGTTCTGTCTAATATCGTCAAAATTGGCCTTTCTCCAATTTAGAACTTCATCTTTTAGATCTGGTCTATCCTTTTCTATCACTATTTTAAATCTAATAGAATTATGGTCTCTGGCCCCAAAGTGCTCCCCCACTGACACCCCAGTCACCTGCCCTGCCTTATTTCCCAAGAGTAGGTCAAGTTTTGCACCTTCTCTAGTAGGTACACCCACATACTGAATCAGAAAATTGTCTTGTACACACTTAATAAATTCCTCTCCATTTAAACCCTTAATACTATGGCAGTCCCAGTCTATGTTTGGAAAGTTAAAATCCCCTACCATAACTACCTATTATTCTTACAGATAGCTGAGATCCCCTGACAAGTTTGTTTCTCGATTTCCCTCTGACTATTGGGGGGTCTATAATACAATCCCAATAAGGTGATCATCCCTTTCTTATTTCTCAGTTCCACCCAAATAACTTCCCTGAATGTATTTCCAGGAATATCCTCCCTTATCAAAAATGCCACTCTCCCTCCTCTCTTGCCTCCCTTTCTATCCTTCCTGTAGCATTTGTATCCTGGAACATTATGCTGCCAGTCCTGCTCATCCCTGAGCCATGTTTCTGTAATTGCTATGATATCCCAGTCCCGTGTTCCGAACCATGCCCTGAGTTCATCTGCCTTCCCTGTTAGGCCCCTTGCATTGAAATAAATGCAGTTTAATTTATTAGTCCTACCTTGTCCCTGTCTGCCCTGACTGTTTGACTCACTTCTGTTCTCAGCTGTACCCATCTCAGATTGACCTCTTTCCTCAATATCTCCCTGGGTCACTATCTCCCTGGGTCCCACCCCCCCACCTTACTAGTTTAAATCCTCCCGAGCAGCTCTAGCAAATTTCCCTGCCAGTATATTAGTCCCCTTCCAATTTAGGTGCAATCTGTCCTTCTTATAGAGGTCACTTCTACCCCAAAAGAGATTCCAATGATCCAAAAATGTGAATCCTTCTCCCATACATCAGCTCCTCAGCCATACATTCATCTACTCTATCCTCCTATTCCTGCCCTCACTAGCTCGTAGCACTGGGAGTGATCCAGATATTACTACTCTTGAGGACCTCCTTTTTAAATTTCTGCCTAACTCTCTGTAATCACCCTTCAGAATCTCAACCTTTTCTCTTCCAATGTCATTGGTTCCAATGTGGACAATGGCCTCTTGCTGGCTCCTCTCCCCCGTGAGAACATTCTGCAAAATTTCTGAGACATCCTTGATCCTGGCACCAGGGAAACAACACACCATTCTGCTTTATTGCTACTGTCCACAGAAACGCCTGTCTGCACCTCGGACTACTGAATCCCCTAACACAATTAATCTTTTGGAACCCGATTTACCCCTCGTTGCATTAGAGCCAGTCTCAATACCAGAAACTTGGCTGTTGTGCTACGTTCCCCTGAGAATCCATCACCCCCTACATTTTCCAAAAGAGCATACCTGTTTGGCATAGGTATAGCCACAAAAGACTCCTGCACTAGCTGCCTACCTCTCTTACCTTTCCTGGAGTTAACTCATCCATGTGACTGTATCTGAGACTTCCCCCTTTCCTTGCCATCCATTACATACTGTTGATGTTGCAAATTCCTCATTGCTTCTAACTGTCTCTCCAACCGATCCATTCGATCTGATAAGATTCGCATCCAACAGCATTTATGGCAGATATAATCCACAGTAACCCTTAAACTCTCTTTCAACTCCCACATATGGCAAGAAGTACATATCACTGCAAAGGCCATTTTTGCTCCTTCACTATCTACGGACCAGTAAATAACACTGTCTTATTCCTCTACAAAACACTGCTCAGGTTAAATTAGTAGCTATGGCTTATATTTTAAGTTTAATCAAGAGACATATCTCCAAAAACATATAATCAAAAAAGAACCCACTCTACTCACTACTGCAGATTCTCTGTAGGCCACACTTAAAACAACAATTAACTTATCTGATTCTGTGCTATGAGCTTCGCCCAACAGCTGTTTTTGACAGGAGCAGAGTCAATGGGCCAAAGGGCCTTTTACTGTACAGAAGGCGTCTATGACTCTATAACCTCAACTACATCTTCCCATATCCTGGGACTTCCCCTTTTATCTAAAATTCTATCAATCTCCATTTTGAATGTACTCAGCGACTCAGTGTCCACACCTCTCGGTGAGATTCACAACCCACTGAGTGAAGACATTTCTCCTGTACTCAAGTATGAGTGGTTGACTCTATGCCGAGAATTTGGGCTGTAGATCTAGACTCCCCAGCCTGAGGAAACAGTCTCTACCGACTCAGTACTGTCATGTCTCCCACTTCCACAGCCCCGGTGGTACTTCATTAGTTGCAAAGTATCCTGAGGTCATGAAAGGTACGATAAAAATGCAAGCTGTTTCCAAATTGTCAGCTTGTGGTCATTGACATTTAAACCCTTTATCGCAGTGAATCACTTTTCTCAGTTGGTTCTTCCTGCCATTCACTAGTGCACTGCAGAATCCAAAGAAAAATATAGCAAAGTGCTAAATCCAGAATTAATTGACAGGATTCCAGTTGAGCCATGTATGAGGACTATTGTGGTGCAGTGGTAGTGTCCTTTCCTCTGAGCCAGAAGGTATGAGTTCAGAGTCCCACCAGTGCCAGAGGTATGTTTGGATAGGTTGATTGTAAGTAATTAGGTATTCCCCTCAAATGCATGAGTTTTAAGAGAAAAGTGAAACTTGGGATTTGGAGACTGAGTGGTGGAGTGAGCGAACAGGCTGTGGTTATTTCTTCCTTTGGTTGAAGTGGGTGCGGTTGGAAATGAGTGAAAACCCAGAGCCAGATTTACTGAAACTGTTAATTATTCAACACAGAGCCTTCTTCATTCACCACATCAGCTTGGGGGCTTTATAAATCTGTCGCTTTATTCTGTTAGCTGTTGGACATAGAAGCTGAAACAACCCTTCCCCCGTGTGGCCGACCAATTCAACTCCCCCTCCCATTCCCACATTCAAGTCCTGGGCTTCATCCACTGCCAAATCCTAGCCACCCAATGCCTGGAGGAAGAACGCCTCATCTTCCACCTTGGGACCCTCCAACCACATGGCATCAATGTTGATTTCACCAGTTTCCTCATCTCCCCTCCCCCCAACCTCATCCCAGATCCAACCTTCCAACTCGTCGCTGCCCTCTTGACCTGCCCTACCTGTCCATCTTCCTTCCCACCGATCCACTCCACCCCCTCTCCAACCCATCACCAACACCTTCCACTTGCATCCACCTCTCACCTTCCCAGCTACCTTCCATCCAACTCCACCCTCACCCTCCTATTTATCTCTCAGCCCCCATCCCAACTCTCCCACACATTCCTGATGAAGGGCTTATGCCCAAAACGTCGATTCTCCTGCTCCTCAGATGCTGCCTGACCTGCTGTGCTTTTCCAGCGCCACACTCTTGGCTCTGACTCTCCACCACCTGCAGTCCGCACTTTCTCATAGAAACTGAGAGTAAAAGACTGACAAACACTTTATCCCTGATGAGGAATTTGTACTTGATCAATTAGATTTGGTGGCTGTCTCTGAAATTAGCTATTTAAATGTTGTACCTCTCTTTAGACTCAAAATCCATCAAACATTTTACATGACAGAGTTGATTGCATTTTTTCTACACACACACATTCATAGAAACTCTACAGTGTGGGAAGAGGCCATTTGGCCCATTGAGTTTGCATCAACCTTCAAAGAGATCCTACCCAGACCCGTACCCTATCATATCCATGGAGCCCTGCATTTCCCATGGCTAATCCACCTCATTTCCCCTCTTCCCCCCCCCACCATATCCCAGATCCAACCTTCCAACTCAGCACCGCCCTCTTGAACTGTCTAACCTGTCCATCTTCCTTCCAATCTATCCGCTCCCACCATCACCATCATTCACCTTCATCTACCTATTGCATTCCCAGCTACCTTCCCCCTCAGCCACACCCCTCCCATTTATCTCTCAGCACCCTCATTCCCAATTAAGGGCTTATGCTCAAAACATTGACTCTCCTGCTCCTCGGATGCTGCCTGACTTGCTGTGCTTTTCCAGCACCACACGTTTTGACTCTGATCTCCAGCATCTACAGTCCTCACTTTCACCTAATCCACCTAGCCTACATATCCCAGGATACAATGGGCAATTTAGCATTACCAATCCACTTAACCTTCACGTCTTTGGGCTGATGGAATAAAACCCACACAGACACAGGGAGAATATCCAAACTCCACACAGACAGGTGCCCGAGGCTGGAATCGAACCCAGGTCTCTGGTATTGTGAGACAGCAGCGCTAATCATTGAGCCACCATACTACCCACACACACTCACACTCACATATACATATGCACTCATTTCCACACACATACTTTAACACAGATTCACACATGCAGACATACACAGACACACACATACACACGCACAGACATATACACAAATATTCACACACACACTCACACATGTACTCATACACATACACACACATAGACAAGTATTCACACGCACACATATCTCTTACAAGGTCAGACACCATACAGATAAATGAGCAGGAGATCTGTCAGCTAATCTTGAATGTTATAAGACTTAGGAAATGGACGTGTCTGCGTGTGCGTTGTTAGGAGTGGGGGTTGGCCATGTGTGAGAATGTTTGTGTTTGAGTGTATGTGTGTGTGTCTGTGTGTGTGTGTGTGCGTGTGTGTATATGTGTCCGTGCGTGTGTGTATGTGTGTATCTGTGTGTCTATGTTTGAGTGTATGTGTCTGTGTCTGTGTGTGTCTGTGTTTGAGTGTGTGTGCATGCGTGTGTGTATGTGTATATGTGTTTGAGAGTATGTGTGTCTGTTTGATTGTGTGTGTATTTGTGTGTGTGTGCATGTGTGTGTCTGTGTGTGATTGTGTGTCTGTGTTTGAGCATGTGTCTGTGTGCGTGTGTGTGTCTGTGTATGTCTGTGTGCGCATGCATGTGTGTGCGTGTGTGTGCATGTGTGTGTGCATGAGTGTGTGTGCATGTGTGTGCCGTGTGTGCGTGTGTGCATGAGTGAGTGTGTGTCTGTGTCTGTGTGTGTGAGTGTGTGGGCGCATGTGTGCGCGTCTGTATGTGCTTGTGTGCATCTGTGTGTGTCTGCATGTGCGTTTGTGTGTGTGTGCCTGTGTGTGCGCCTGTATGTGCATGTGTCTGTGTGTGCATGCATGTGTCTATGTTTGAGCGTATGTGTCTCTGTGTTTGATTGTGTGTGTGCGTCTGTGTGTGTCTGCGTGTGCATGTGCATGTGTGTGTGTGTTTGTGTTTGAGTGTATGTGTGTCTGTGTTTGATTGTGGTGTGTATGTGTATGTGTTTGTGTCTATCTGTGTGTGCAGATGTGTGTCTGTGCTTGAGTGAATGTATGTCTTTGATTGTGTGTATGTGCGTGTGTGTCTGTGTGTGTGCTTGTGTGCGTCTGCGTGTGTCTGCGTGTGCGTGTGCATGTGTGTGTGTCTGTGTTTGAGTGTATGTGTGTCTGTGTTTGATTGTGTGTATGTGTTTGTGTCTGTGTGTGCGTATGTGTGTCTATGTTTGAATGTATGTGTGTCTATGTTTGATTGTGTGTGTGCATGTACGTGTGTCTGCATGTGCATGTGTGTGTCTTTGTATGCATGTGTCTGTGTTTGAGTGCATGTGTGTCTGTGTTTGATTGTGTGTGTATGTGTGTGTGTCTGCGTGTGTGTGTGCAAGTGTGTCTGTGTTTGTGTGTATGTGTGTCTGTGTTTGATAGTCTGTATGTGTGTCTGTGTTTGAGTGTACGTGTGTTTGATTGTGTGTCAGCTGACAATGTGAGACAATGTATGTATGTGAGAGTGTGTGAGAGAGTGCCTGAGTGTGTCCAGTTGAGTGTGTCAGGTGAGAGTGTATGTGAGCGTGAGTGTGTGTCAGGTGAAAGTGTGTGAGGTCTGACACAGCTGAGGACCATAAAGCTCTGAGTTTGCACACTCATCATGTGAGGTAAGAGATTTCAATGACCCACAGTCAGGAGGGAGAGAACCTGACTACAGACAGTCTGCAAGCAAGAATTCTCAGCATTAAACAGTGAAACAAACTTATTTATAACTGTGAAAATAACACTGTTTTAAAATTCCTGTCCTAAAGGTTCATTGGACAAGTGCTAGTTAGTGTCTCAGGCACCAGTCTAGATTCTCCCATGTCTGAGTTGGACAGAAATGTCAGCTGGATGTTACAGTTATGGCTCAGATTCTAACCACACACAAGCCTCTTCCGTGTGAGATAGTAATCAGAGTGCCTGTTTTTTCCATATGTCAGACGTAACCAGGAGTGAGCGTTAGTCAGGAGGTGGAGATTCACGTCATGCTTCAGTGCACAGTCTGGAAGAGCAGTGCACTGTCAGAGCTTCCATCTTCCATCCACAGTGTGGGAATCTGCTATCTATCCTACAATTCAGAAATCCATTAATTCCCAAAAAGATCCAGAAACTAAGGTCACCTGATAGGGGAATGGCAGGGGATGTTTGTGAAGATTGTCTGAAATCTCGCCTCATCAAGAAACACAGATGTAGAAAAGACAAACTTCTTATTAACGACGATAATTTCAGGTCTCACTTTATTCCAGGAGCATTATAGATGTCCCCTAAATCCAGTTGTGTTTCATATCATCTTCAGGATGTCATTTACAGATAACCCATGGCTGATGAAATCTTTCTGTTAAGCAACTACAGCTCGTTGTGCTATAACACGACAATTGTGTTCCTCTGTGACCACGTGCTATAGAAAATTGCAAAATGGGAAACTGCTGTAGAAATTGTGCAGTAGAAAGTCATGCTATGGAAAACCCTATATAACAGTTCAGCAGAAAGTTTGCTTTATGCAAACAATGTCCACAATTCAATCACATGATAGCCAATTCGTGCTGATGAAACACCATTCTAGAAGAATGGTTAAGAAAAAGAAGGAAGCATATGTCAGGTATAGACAGGACAGATTGAGTGAATCCTTAGAAGAGTATAAAGAAAGTAGGAGTATACTTAAGAGGGAAATCAGGAGGGCAAAAAGGGGACATGAGATAGCTTTGGCAAATAGAATTAAGGTGAATCCAAAGGGATTTTACAAATATATTAAGGACAAAAGGGTAACTAGGGAGAGAATAGGGCCCCTCAAAGATCAGCAAGGTGGCCTTTGTGTGGAGCCACAGAAAATGGGGGAGATACAAAGTGAGGATTTTGCATCAGTATTTACTGTGGAAAAGGCTATGGAAAATATATACTGTAGGAAAATAGATGGTGACATCTTGCAAAATGTCCAGATTACAGAGGAGGAAGTGCTGGATGTCAGGTGGATAAATCCCCAGGACCTGATCAGGTGTACCCGAGAACTCTGTAGGAAGCTAGAGAAGTGATTGCTGGGCCTCTTGCTGAGATATTTGTATCATCGATAGTCACAGGTGAGGTGCCGGAAGACTGGAGGTTGGCTAACGTGGTGCCACTTTTTAAGAAGGGTGGTAAGGACAAGCCAGGGAACTATAGACCAGTGAGCCTGACCTCGGTGGTGGGCAAGTTGTTGGAGGGAATCCTGAGGGACAGGATGTATAAGTATTTGGAAAGGCAAGGACTGATTCAGGATAGTCAACATGGCTTTGTGCGTGGGAAACCATGTCTCACAAACTTGATTGAGTTTTTTGATGAAGCAACAAAGAAGATTAATGAGGGTAGAGCTGTAGATGTGATCTATATGGACTTCAGTAAGGCATTCGACAAGATTCCGCATGGGAGACTGATTAGCAAGGTTAGATCTCATGGAATACAGGGAGAACTAGCCATTTGGATACAGAACTGGCTCAAAGGTAGAAGACAGAGGGCGGTGGTGGAGGGTTGTTTTTCAGACTGGAGGCCTGTGACCAGTGGAGTGCCACAAGGATCGGTGCTGGGCCCTCTACTTTTTGTCATTTACATAAATGATTTGGATGCGAGCATAAGAGATACAGTTAGTAAGTTTGCAGATGACACCAAAATTGGAGGTGGAGTGGACAGCGAAGAGGGTTACCTCAGATTACAACAGGATCTGGACCAGGTGGGCCAATGGGCTGAGGAGTGGCAGATGGAGTTTAATTCAGATAAATGCGAGGTCCTGCTTTTGGGAAAGCAAATCTTAGCATGGCTTATACACTTAATGGTAAGGTCCTAGGGAGTGTTGCTGAACAAAGAGACCTTGGAGTGCAGGTTCATAGCTCCTTGAAAGTGGAGTCGCATGTAGATAGGATAATGAAGAAGGCGTTTGGTATGCTTTCCTTTATTGGTCAGAGTATTGAGTACAGGATTTGGGAGGTCATGTTGCAGCTGTACAGGACATTGGTTAGGCCACTGTTGGAAAATTGCGTGCAATTCTAGTCTCCTTCCTATCGGAAAGATGTTGTGAAACTTGAAAGGGTTCAGAAAAGATTTACAAGGATGTTGCCAGGGTTGGAGGATCTGAGCTACACAGAGAGGCTGAACGGGCTGGGGCTGTTTTCCCTGGAGCGTCGGGGGCTGAGGGGTGACCTTATAGAGGTTTACAAAATTATGAGGGGCATGGATAGGATAAATAGGCAAAGTCTTTTCCCTGGGATTAGATTAGATTAGATTAGATTACTTACAGTGTGGAAACAGGCCCTTTGGCCTAACAAGTCCACACCGACCCGCCGAAGCGCAACCCACCCATACCCCTACATTTACCCCTTTTAACCTAACACTACGGGCAATTTAGCATGGCCAATTCACCTGACGTGCACATCATTGTGACTGTGGGAGGAAACCGGAGCACCCGGAGGAAACCCACGCAGACACAGGGAGAATGTGCAAACTCCACACAGTCAGTCACCTGAGTCGGGAATTGAACCCGGGTCTCTGGCGCTGTGAGGCAGCAGTGCTAACCACTGTGCCACCGTGCCGCCCACATGGGATTGGGGAGTCCAGAACTAGAGGGCATAGGTTTAGGATGAGAGGGAAAGATATAAAAGAGACCTAAGGGGCAACTTTTTCACGCAGAGGGTGGTACATGTATGGAATGAGCTGCCAGAGGATGTGGTGGAGGCTGGTACAATTGCAACATTTAAGAGACATTTTGATGGGTATATGAATAGGAAGGGTTTGGAGGGATATGGGCCGGGTGCTGGCAGGTGGGACTAGATTGGGTTACTAATGTGCTGTCCCATCATGTTTATACATGAGTCTTTTAAGTTTCAGTGATCTTCACTCAATAATCACCTCTAACCAATACCCTACTCATTATTTCACTCTTGTTGGGATGGGCTTTCAGCTTGACTATAACCATTACACCACTACACCCCTCAACCACCCCTCAACCACTCAGCCTGTTCTTAGCAGACTTTCCTCCAATTCAACCTGCTCTTAGCAGTCTGTTTTCTAACTCTGCTTGTTCTCAGCGGACTTTCCTCCAGCTGAACCAGATTTAAATAACACTGACCTATCCTATCACTGCTTAACAACACAATGTCCTGCAATAACACAATATCCTGCAATAACACAATATCGTACAATAACACATATCCTGCAATAACACAATATCCTGCAATAACACAATATCATACAATAACACATATCCTGCAATAACACAATATCCTGCAATAACACAATATCCTGCAATAAGAAAATATCGTGCAATAACACAATATCCTGCAATACACATATCCTGCAATAACACAATATCCTGCAATAACACAATATCCTGCAATAAGAAAATATCGTACAATAACACAATGACCTGCAATAACACAATATCGTGCAATAACACAATATCCTTCAATAACACAATGTCCTGCAATAACACAATATCCCGCAATAACACAATATCCTTCAATAACACAATATCGTGCAATAACACAATATCATACAATAACACAATGTCCTGCAATAAAACAATATCCTTCGATAACATAATATCCTGCAATAACACAATATTGTACTATAACACAATTTCCTGCAATAACACAATATCCCGCAATAACACAAGATCGTATAATAACACAATGTCCTGCAATAACACAATATCCCACAATAACACAATATCCTGCAATAATACAATATCATACAATAACACAATGTCCTGCAATAACACAATATCCTTCGATTACACAATATCCTGCAATAACACAATATCATACAATAACACAATATCCCGCAATAACATAATATCATATAATAACACAATATCCTGCAATAAGAAAATATCGTACAATAACGCAATGTCCTGCAATAACACAATATCCCGCAATAACACAATATCCTGCAATAAGAAAATATCGTACAATAACACAATGTCCTGCAATAACACAATATCCTGCAATAACACAATATCCCGCAATAACACAAGATCGTATAATAACACAATGTCCTGCAATAACACAATATCCCGCAATAACACAATATCCTGCAATAATACAATATCATACAATAACACAATGTCCTGCAATAACACAATATCCTTCGATTACACAATATCCTGCAATAACACAATATCATACAATAACACAATATCCCGCAATAACATAATATCATATAATAACACAATATCCTGCAATAAGAAAATATCGTACAATAACGCAATGTCCTGCAATAACACAATATCCCGCAATAACACAATATCCTGCAATAACACAATATCCTGCAATAAGAAAATATCGTACAATAACACAATGTCCTGCAATAACACAATATCCTGCAATAACACAATATCCTGCAATAACACAATATCCTGCAATAAGACAATATCGTACAATAACACAATATCCTTCAATAACACAATATCCTGCAATAACACAATATCATACAATAACACAATATCCTGCAATAAGAAAATATCCTGCAATAACATAATATCCTGCAATAAGAAAATATCGTACAATAACACAATATCCTTCAATAACACAATATCCTGCAATAACACAATATTCTTCGATAAACAATATCCTGCAATAACACAATATCCTGCAATAACACAATATCATACAATAACACAATGTCCTGCAATAACACAATATCCCGCAATAACACAATATCGTATAATAACACAATGTCCTGCAATAACACAATATCCCGCAATAACACAATATCCTGCAATAACACCATATCGTATAATAACACAATATCCTGCAATAACACAATATCCTGCAATAACACAATATCGTATAATAACACAATATCCCGCAATAACACAATATCCTGCAATAACACAATATCATACAATAACACAATTTCCTTCAATAACACAATATCCTGCAATAACACAATGTCCTGCAATAACACAATATCGTACAATAACACAATGTCCTGCAATAACACTATATCCTTCAAAATTTGGGAGAAGATTTGTAGCTCAGGTGCTCGTTATTGTGGTTCTCTTCGCCGAGCTGGGAATTTGTGTTGCAGACGTTTCATCCCCTGCCAGGTGACATCCTCAGTGCTTGGGAGCCTCCTGTGAAGCGCTTCTGTGATGTTTCCTCCGGCATTTATATTGATTTGTCCCTGCCGCTTCCGGTTGTCAGTTCTAGCTGTCCACTGCAGTGGCCGGTATATTGGGTCCAGGTCGATGTGCTTATTGATTGAATCTGTGGATGAGTGCCATGCCTCTAGGAATTCCCTGGCTGTTCTCTGTTTGGCTTGTTCTATAATTGTAGTGTTGTCCCAGTCGAACTCATGTTGCTTGTGGCTACTAAGGACAGCTGGTCGTGTCGTTTCGTGGCTAGTTGGTGTTCATGGATGCGGACTATTAGCTGTCTTGCTGTTTGTCCTATGTAGTGTTTTGTGCAGTCCTTGCATGGGATTTTGTACACTAAGTTGGTTTTGCTCTTGCTGGGTATCGGGTCCTTTGTCCTGGTGAGTTGTTGTCGGTGAGTTGTTGTCTGAGAGTGGCTGTTGATTTGTGTGCTGTTATGAGTCCTAGTGGTCGCAGTAGTCTGGCTGTCAGTTCAGAAATGTTTTTGATGTATGGTAAAGTGGCTAGTCCTTTGGGTTGTGGCATGTCCTCATTCCGTTGTCTTTCCCTTAGGCATCTGTTGATGAAATTGCGGGGGTATCCGTTTTTGGCGAATACATTGTAGAGGTGTTCTTCTTCCTCTTTTTGCAGTTCTGGTGTGCTGCAGTGTGTTGTGGCCCTTTTGAACAGTGTCTTGATGCAATTTCTTTGTGTGTGGTTGCTTTCATAGTTCAGAACTTGGTCTATGTGGGTGGCTTTCCTGCATATCTTTGTGGTGAATTCTCCGTTTGATGTTCTCTGTACCATCACGCCTAAGAATGGGAGTTGGTTGTCCTTTTCTTCCTCTCTAGTGAATAGACACTATAGACTGCATTAACACAATATCCTTCAATAACACAATATCCTGCAATAACACAATATCCTTCAATAACACAATATCCTTCAATAGCACAATATCCTGCAATAACACAATATCCTTCAATAACACAATATCGTACAATAACACAATATCCTGCAATAACACAATATCGTACAATAACACAACATCCTGCAATAACACAATATCATACAATAACACAATATCCTTCAATAACACAATATCGTACAATAACACAATATCCTGCAATAACACAATATCGTACAATAACACAATATCCTGCAATAACACAATATCGTACAATAACACAACATCCTGCAATAACACAATATCATACAATAACACAATATCCTTCAATAACACAATATCGTACAATAACACAACATCCTGCAATAACACAATATCGTACAATAACACAATATTGTACAATAACACAATATCCTTCAATAACACAATATCGTACAATAACACAATATCCTTCAATAACACAATATCGTACAATAACACAATATCCTTCAATAACACAATATCCTGCAATAACACAATATTCTGCAATAATCCAGTTGTCCTGCATTAACCCAGTATCCTGCAATAAGACAAGATTCTTGTATAGGGTGGGCTGAAGGCCCAACATTGTTGATGATATTTGACAGCTGCATGACTTTGACTCAGTGCTGTGAACATTCCTGAATGAACCTCATATGGCATAATCATAGTTGCTTTTTTGTACTGTTTTTTGTACTGTCTGTTTGTTACTCTGTACAAGAGAGAGAGTTGTCGGACTTCACCTCAGATTGGGATCGCAAATGGTTCCAGGAACAAATGTAAGACTTCAGACCAGCCGTCTATCGAGAGATCCCTGACTTTCAGGAGGGCATAAGGTTGGTTGTTCTCTTTTCCTTCCTTTTCCATTTTTTATTACTTAATAGATGTTCATAGTTCAGTCTTTTATCTTTCCTTCCTCGTCTATCTTTTATCACTACTCATTAAACGTTCATATGTAAGCAAATTAAAATTGTTGAGTCTTCTCTTAACTACATTTAACCGAATCAGAAAAGACCCGGTGATCCAAGACAGTTTTGACTACGAGGATGGGATTCGGGAAAATGGTATAAGAGAAGGGAAAAGCAACCTGATGGTCTGGAGACCTTCCATGATCCAGGATGGAATGTGGCAGACTCTAGATTTAGGCCTGTAGCTAATATGTTAGTACAACCAGGACCCCAAAAGGATGGTGGATAGTTCTAATTGGGAAAATAGAGAACTGGAAGGCAGGTTTCTGCACCGTGCAAGTGCATGGAACCTTGTAGAAGTGTTAACTCTTTGTGGCCTGGTTTGAATGTACCTCTTGTTTATTGGTTGCTAAATGTCATCTTGTACAATTTGTGTGTTTTTGTTCCCTGGAGCTCAAGATCTAGGGATACTTTGAAGTTAGTTTGCATTTTGAGAATGTCTGGTGATTTGAAAGTATGGTGTGTGCCTGTATCAGTGTGGAACTTGTGTGGTTAATGTAATGCCCTTTTAAGAAACCATCAGTGATTGTATAAAGCAAAAAACTGTGAAATGTTGATAGAAAAAATTTGCTTTGTAAAAATTTACCTTTTGGAATTGGCTCCGTGTTGTGTTTGGATTTTAATTCCAGAAATTACCATGTTTGGAATTTCATTTTCTGGCCAGAGTGAACGTCCAAATATTGTTTTAAAATGAGTGAATCTTTAATTCCGGATGACAAGATTGGCTCATTGTTAATGTCCACGTGATAAGAAAAATAGTGGGTCATCTTAGAGAAAGAACAAACAAAGTATGTTGTGCCTGAATCAAACAGAAATGTTTGACTTTAGTTTTAAAATATTATAAGGTCATGTTCCATGGACTACAAATCTCTGGAAGTAGATATGGTGGTCATAGTTAAGTTGCAAAATTGAATGAGACAAAGTAATTGAGAGTGGAGATTGGTGGCAGAAGACAAAAAAAAACAGAAAAATGGGTTGAAATAGCAATTGAAGTTAAAATGCATTTTAGTGAAAAGAAAGTTTAGATGAGACTGATAGCTTTCTCTTTTAAGAAAGACTGAATTGGTGATCAAACACTACCCAAGGCATTGGGACCATACACGGAGGGATAAGTCAAGCTTGTAAATCATTTGATCAGATCGTGTGGGAGTCAAGAATGCGGGACATGGTCTTGGGACACCAGTGTGAGTGTGCAATCGTGAATGTTACCTCAGAGGTAACAAACATGAGACAGTACAAAAACATGCACTGAAGACTCAGTCTCAGACATGTACACCCACTAGACAAAAGTTTTAGTGTGTGGCATGGAAGAGCACAAAGACATAGTTTAAAAGTTTTGTGAGTTATGATTGAGCCCTCCACTATCACCTGATGAAGGAGCGATGCTCAGAAAGCTAGTGCTTCCAATTAAACCTGTTGGACTATAACCTGGTGTTGTGTGATTTTTAACTTTGTACACCCCAGTCCAACACCGGCATCTCCATATCATAGTTTAAATTATAAGACATTGACACAAAATCCATTGAGAAATGGACTTTAAAACAATGAAGGTAGTATCAGTGAAAAGGATGTAAGAAAAATTATGATCAAAATAAAGTGTGATTGGTTATTATACCAAAATGTTACAGAAATAAAAGAATATGGATTCTGGGAGGAGTAATAATGGACTGAGTGAAGGGGCCCATCAGATGACATTCAGATATCTCATCTGGAGTGTTTGTATGACCAAAGCAGCCGATGACATTTTAATGTCTTAGGACAGTTAAGGTATGTGAAAGAGGGCTGAGTGAAGACTCATGTGGTGTAGGGGTCTGTGGTATGAGAAGCCCGCGGAAAATAACAAGCAGGAAGCACAAATTGAAAGTAAAGCCTGATGAACGTTAGAGCTGTATTGCTTGATACCATGAATATTGTAGCTCAAAGGGGCTACCTGTACATGAAGGTAGTTACCATTCAATCACACAATCATTCATAAAATTTGCAGGGGAGGAAACATACTGAAGAAGATTTCTCAAGATGGATACAGATGAAGAGAGCTGGAGAAAGTTTGAGTCCATGCATGATGTTATTTTACTGTTTTGGGTCAAGTGTTCCGTGGTTAGGTAACTGGAGAGTAAGAGAAAATACAAATTAAGGAGCCTGAATCTGAAATACATGTACAGGTATACTAAATTTTAAAGGAAATTATGTAAATAGATTAACTGAAAAAAATGTAGATGATATTCTGGTAACCTGAATCATTATCGGAAATGAAAAGAAACAGTTACTGTTAAAGGGATAAGACAAGTCTTAGGACTACTTTACTGGTGCAGGAACTTTGTAGGAAATTACAGCAAGCTCGCCAGACTGCTGCGAGATCTTATGAAAGGGGTGGGCGAGCTGCCTCAGACAACACTGAATGGGGACCTGAGCAAGAGATGGCCATTGTGAAAATCAAACAGACAGTGGCTTCCACATCATCACCACATCAGCATGACCTGAAAAAGTCCCTTCACATCTTTTCCAGTAAAAACAAGAGTAATCAGTCTGCAGTAGTGTTACAGAGACTCAGAGACAAGCTCTGGCCTGTGGGATACTACTCAGGTAAAATGGATCCAGTCATGGTGGGACAACACTCCTGCATTTGAGCCATCCAATGCGCTGCTTGGGCATGAACAACATCCTCCCTCTTGACACAAAGTGATATTACACTCACCACACACTATAGCCCAGCCATCGGGAACTGACAAACTGAAAGGTATTTCTGACGGTCAGCAAGCCAAATGGGAAGCCGCACTGTTACCAGGAGACAAACACATGGAACTAGTTAAAAACAATAGAGAGAACCAGCAAGCTTTGTGAATCAGAAAGGAGAGGTACATGATTGTAACCCCCTCATGGAGTACAACCAAGGGTCGAGTTAAAGAAGAGCCATTTCAGGGCCGGATGTGAATTGTATGTTTGTAGATGGGGCACAGACATGTTATAGTGGTGAGGCCCGAATGGGGTGGGCAGAGTTTAATTTGAAACGGGGAGCTTTTGGCAGGAGAGAGGATAGAAGGGTGCCACTCTGCCCAGGTAACCAAGCTAAAAGCACTTACTGATGCCTCCAGCTAGGAAATGGACAAAGAATTAACATCTACACAGATGGTAAAAATGCCTTTGGTGTAATCCATGACTACATGATGGCATGGGCAAGACAAAGCGATATGGATTCCTTGAGTGGTAGTACAATTCAAAATTGGATCCCAGTCACATACCCAGTACAGCAGTAACTAAAATTAAAGTGTGCAGAAAGATCCAAATGCCAGAGCAGAAAGGAATAATTGAATTCTTACTTATTGTCTGATAAAGTTCTTCGAGAAGGTGACAAAACAGGTGAATGAAGGTAAGGTGGTTGATGTGGTGTATCTGGACTTCAGTAAGGCATTTGATAAGGTTCCCCACAGTAGGCTATTGCACAAAATAACCGGTTTGGGGATTGAAGGTAATTTAGCGGTTTGGATCAGAAATTGGCTAGCTGAAAGTGGTTGATGGGAAATATTCATCCTGGAACTCAGTTACCAGTGGTATACCGTAAGGATCTGTTTTGGGGCCACTTGTTATTTGTCATTTTTATAAATGATCTGGAGGTGGGCATAGAAGGATGCATTAGTAAATTTGCAGATGACACTGAGATAGGCAGAGATAAGAGGCAGAGCTGGGCTGAGAAGTGGCAAATGGAGTTTAATGTGGAAAAGTGTGAGGTAGTTCACTTTGGAAGAAGTAACAGGAATGCAGAGTACTGGGCTAATGGTAAAATTCTTGGCAGTGTAGATCAACAGAGAGATCTCGGTATCCAGGTGCATAGATCCCTGGAAGTTGCCACCCAGGTTGATAGGGTTGTTAAGAAGGCATATGGTGTGTTGGTGTTTATTGGTGTGGGGATTGCATTTTGAAGCCATGAGGTCATGCTGCAGCTGCACAAGATACTGGCAAGGCCACACCTGGAGTATTGCGTACAGTTCTGGTCACCGCATTATAAGAAGGATGTGGAAGCTTTAGAAAGGATTCAGAGGAGATTTACTCGGAAGTTGCCTGGTATGGAAGGAAGGTCTGACAAGGAAAGGCTGAGGGAACTGAGGCTGTTTTCATTGGAGAGAAGAAGGCTGAGAGGTGACTTAATCGAGACGTATAAGATAATCAGAGGGTTAGATAGGGTAGACAGTGAGAGCCTTTTTCCTCGGATGGTGAAGGCTAACACGAGGGGACATAGCTTTAAATTGAGGGGTGATAGATTTAGGTCAGATATCAGGGGTAGTTTCTTTACTCAGAGCTGTAGGGGCGTGGAACAGCCTGGCTGCAATAGTAGTAAACTCACCAATGTTAAAGGTACTTAAATGAGCATTGGACATAGATATGGATAATAATGGAACGGTGCAGGTTAGATGGCATCAGATCATTTTCACAGTTTGGCGCAACATCGAGGGCCAAAGGTCCTGTAATGTCCTATGTTCTATGAATTGAATAACAGTCTGCTGGTCTGGCAGTCTCCTTTTCCTTGCTCTCTCCCTCCTGCAGGTCTCTCAGCAGGAACAGGATTCTTAACCCCAGGATGGGACCCGGATTAGATTACATTGCGTGTAAATTTGTGACATGGTCGTGCAGCGACTGTAATTGAGAATATTACTGGCATCAGCGTGAGTCTGACGATATTAATCCTCCATGGGCTCCCCTCAATTTTGATCCTATTGAAGGCAAATGGGCACGGGCATGACTTACTGGTTCCATCAGGGTCTTGGCCATACATCAGGAGTGCGATATATTTCAGGGTTGGTCCCCAAAGACCACCATGACCATTAATTTGATGATACACTCTATTGTTATATTATTCATGCTGATGCTAGCTATTTTCATTGCGCGTTTAATTTTCTGGTGTAGGTTACAAATTCTTACTTTGCGTTCTCACTTGGCTGTCACTGATTTGCGACTACGTGTGCAATTATAACATGCGTGGATAAATATCATCGAGGATGGACTGGCTGAAGGGCCAACATTATTGATGATATTCGACAGCTGCACAACTTTGAATCAGTGCTGTGAACATTCGTGTATGTGCCGCATATGGCATAGTCAAAGTAGCTTCTCTGCACTGTTATCTGTACTGGCTGTTTGTTAACACTGTCTACGAGAGAGAGAGTTTCATTCCGAGTTATTGAATTTCAGCATGGCCCAGGATCGCGACCGGTGCCGGCAACAATACTAAGCAACCAGGACCACTCGAGGGTCCCCAGTGTACAGGAGGACGTGAGACTCATTCCATTTCCGTCCTTTTCTGCTTTTTATTACTTAATAGATGTTCATGGTTCCGTTCTTTACTTTTCCACTTCTTTTTCATTTTATTAATACAATAACTGTTCATATTTAAGCATTGTTCAGACTTCCTGAAACTACAGTTAACTGAATCCAAAAAGAAGCCATTGAATACACCCTGTGCTCCAAGACACTGCAAAAACAGGGTCCTGCAGCAACACAATATCCAGAAAAAACACAATAACCCGCAATAACACGATATCCTGCATTAACACAGTGCCCAATAATAACAAAACATCCAGCAATAACACAATATTCTGCATTAATACAAGATCCTGCAATAACAGTGTCCTGGAGTAACACAACATCCTGCAATAATACAGAATCCGTCATTAACACAATATCCTGGAATATCACAAGGTCCTGCAATAACACAGATTCCTGCAATAACACAATATCCTGCATTAACAAATATCCTGCAATAACACAGCATCCTACAATAACACAATATCCTGCAACAACAGAGTCCTGTAATAACACAATTTCCTGCAATAACACAATGTCCTGCAAGAACACAATATCCTGCATTAATACAATATCCTGCAATAACACAGTGTTCTGCAATAACACAATATCCTGCAATAATACAATATCCTGCAATAACACAGTGTCCTGCAATAACACAGCATCCTACAATAACACAATATCCTGCAACAACAGAGTCCTGCAATAACACAATATCCTGCAATAACACAATATCCTGCAATAACACAATATCCTGCAATAATACAGTGTTCTGCAATAACACAATATCCTGCAATAACACAATATCCTGCAATAACACAATATCCTGCAATAATACAGTGTTCTGCAATAACACAATATCCTACAATAATACAATATCCTGCAATGATACAATAGCCTGTTGTGATTCTGTTCGCAGAGCTGGACATTTTTGTTGCAAACGTTTCATCCCCTGTCTAGGTGACATCCTCAGTGTTTGAGAGCCTCCTGTGAAGTGCTTCTGTGGTGTTTCCTCCGGCATTTATAGTGGCCTGCCCTGCCGCTTCCGGTTGTCAGTTTCAGTTCTCCAAACGGAGAATTCACCACAAAGGTATACAGGAAAGCCACACACACAGACCAAGTCCTGAACTATGAAAGCAACCACCCCAACACACACAAACGAAGTTGCATCAAGACACTATTCAAAAGGGCCACAACACACTGCAGCACACCAGAACTGCAAAAAGAGGAAGAGGAACACCTGTACAAGGTATTCGCCAAAAACGGATACCCGCGCAATTTCATCAACAGATGCCTAAGAGAAAGACAACGGAACGAGGACATGCCGCAACCCAAAGGACTAGCCACACTACCATACATCAGGAGCATTTCACAACTGACAGCCAGATTACTGCGACCACTAGGACTTATAACAGCACACAAACCAACAGCCACCCTCAGACAACAACTCACCAGAACGAAGGACCCGATACCCTGCATGAGCAAAACTAATGTAGTGTACAAAATCCCATGCAAGGACTGCACAAAACACTATATAGGACAAACAGCAAGACAGTTAACAATCCGCATCCATGAACATCAACTAGCCACGAAACGCCACGACCAGCTATCCTTAGTAGCCACACACGCAGACGACAAGCAACATGAATTCGACTGGGACAACACTACCATTATAGGGCAAGCCAAACAAAGAACAGCCAGGGAATTCCTAGAAGCATGGCACTCATCCACGAACTCCATCAACAAACACATCAACCTGGACCCAATATACCGGCCACTTCAGCGGACAGCTGAAACTGACAACCGGAAGCGGCAGGAACAGGCCACTATAAATGCCGGAGGAAACACCACAGAAGCGCTTCACAGGAGGCCCCCAAGCACTGAGGATGTCACCTAGACAGGGGACGAAACTTTTGCAACAAAAATTTCCATCTCGGCGAACAGAACCACAACAACGAGCACGCGAGCTACAAATCTTCACCCAAACTTTGAATACAATATCCTGCAATATCACAGCATCCTGCAATAACACAATATCCTGCAATAACACAATATCCTGCAATAATACAGTGTTCTGCAATAACACAATATCCTACAATAACACAATATCCTGCAATAACACAATATCCTGCAATAACACAATATCCTGCAATAATACAGTGTTCTGCAATAACACAATATCCTGCAATAATACAATATCCTGCAATAATAGTGTTCTGTAATAACACAATATCCTGCAATAACACAATATCCTGCAATAACACAATATCCTGCAATAATACAGTGTTCTGCAATAACACAATATCCTGCAATAACACAATATCCTGCAATAATACAATATCCTGCAATATCACACCATCCTGCAATAACACAATGTCCTGCAATAACACAATTTCCTACAATATCACAGTATTCTCTAATACGTCAGAAGGATTAGTTTTTGTCCAACGTGTGCAGGAGGGTTCCCTGACACAGTATGTCGAAGGGCCGACAAGGGGGGAGGCCACACTGGATCTGGTTCTTGGTAATGAACCAGGCCAGGTATTTGATTTAGTTGTAGGTGAGCACTTTGGAGAGAGTGACCATCATTCAGTTACGTTTAGTTTAGCAATGGAAAGGGATAGGTACATGCCACAGGTCAAGAGTTATCGATGGGGCAAGGGCAATTATAATGTGATTAGGCAAGAATTAGGATGCATAGAATGGGGTAGCAAAATGCGGGGGTGCAGACAATGGAAATGTGGAGCTGGTTTAAGGAACATATATTGCGTGTCCTTGATAGGTGTGTTCCTGTCAGGTAGGGGGGAAGTGATAAGGTAAGGGAACTGTGGTTTACGACAGAAATTGCATCTCTTGTTAAGCAGAAGAAGGGGGCTTATATGTTGATGAGGCAAGATGGTTTAGAAGAGGCGATGGAGTGTCACAGATCAGCTAGGAAGGATTTAAAGAGAGAGTTAAGAAGAGCAAAGAGAGGACACGAGCAGTCTTTAGCAAATAGAATAAAGGAGAACCCTAAAGCTTTCTATAGGCATGTGAGGAATAAATGGATGACTAGGGTAGGAATAGGGCCAGTCAAAGACAGATGTGGGAAGTTGAGTGTGGACCCTGTGGAGTTTGGAGAGGTGCTAAATGAACATTTCTCATCAGTTTTCACTCAGGAAAAGGAGAATATCGTAGAGGAGAAGAATGAGGTACGAGATATTAGACTAGAAAGGATCGAGGTTAGTTATGAATGGTGTTATCAATTCTAGAAGGAGTGAAAGTAGACAAGTCCCCTAGGCCTGATGGGATTTATCTGAGGATTCTCTGGGAAGCTAGGGGAGGAGATAGCAGAGCCCTTGGCTTTGATATTTGAGTCGTCATTGTCTACAGGTTTAGTACCAGAGGACTGGAGGATTGCAAATGTTGTGCCCTTGTTCAAGAAGGGCAGTAGAGATGACCCAGGTAATTATAGACCAGTGAGCCTTACTTTTGTTGTAGGAAAGGATTTGGAAAGGATTATAAGAGATAAGATTTATAATTATCGAGCAAGCAACAATTTTACTTCAGATAGTCGACATGGTTTCATCAAGGGTAGATCGTGTCTCACAAATCTATTGAGTTTTTTGAGAAGGTGACCAAGCATGTCAATGAGGGTAGGGCAGTTGACGTGGTATACATAGACTTCAGTAAAGCCTTTGATAAGGTTCGGCATGGTAGGCTGCTGGAGAAAATGCAGAGGCATGGAATTGAGGGTGACTTAGCAGTTTGGATTAGAAACTGTCTTTCTGAAAGAAGGCAGTGAGTGGTGGCTGGTGGAAAATATTCAGCCTGGAGTCTGGTTACATAGTGGTGTGCCATAAGGATCTGTCTTGGGACCACTGCTGTTTGTCATTTTTATAAATAACTTAGACGCAGGCATAGGTGGATGGATTAGTAAATTTGCAGATGACACTGAAGTAGGTGGAGTAGTGGAAGAATGTTACAGGTTGCAGGGGGACTTGGATAAACTGTAGAATTGGGCTGAGAGGTGGCAAATGGAGTTCAATGCAGCTAAATGTGAGGTGATGCACTTTGGGAAGAATAACAGAAAGGCAGAGTACTGGGTCAATGGAAAGATTCTTGGTTGTGTGGATGTGCAGAGGGATCTTGGAGTCCATGTACATAGATCCCTGAAAGCTGCCACCCAGGTGGATAGTGCTGTTAAGAAGGCATACAGTGTGTTAGAGGGATTCGTAGAGGGATTGAGTTCCAGAGCTGCAATATCATGCTGTAACTATACAAAACGCTGGTGCGGCCACACTTGGAATATTGTGTACAGTTCTGGTCCCCATATTTTGGGAAGGATGTGGAAGCATTGGAAAAGGTGCAGAGGAGATTTACCAGGATGTTGCCTGGTCAGGAGCGAAGGTCTTATGAGGAAAGGCTGAGAGACTTGGGTCTGTTCTCATTGGAAAGAAGAAGGGTAAGAGGGGATTTGATAAAGACATACAAGATGATCAGAGGATTAGATAGGATAGATAGTGAAATTCTTTTTCCTAGGATGATGATGTCAGCTTGTACAAAGGGACATAACTACAAATTGAAGGGTGATAGATTTAAGGTAGATGTCAGAGGCAGGTTCTTTACACAGAGAGTGGTAAGTGCTTGGAATGCCCTACCTGCCAATGTAGTCAACTCAGCCACTTTAGGGAGATTTAAACAATCCTTAGATAAGCACATGGATGATGGTGGGATAGTGTAGGGGACGATCTGAGAGCAGTTCACAGGTCGACACAACATCGAGGGCCGAAGGGTCGGTTCTGCGCTGTATTGTTCTATGTTCTATGTTCTGTTCTGCAAGAACACATATCCAGCAATAATACAATAATCTGCAAAAATACAGTGTCCTGCCCTAACACAATATCCTTCTACAACAATGTCATACAATAACACAATATCCTGCAATAATACAATATCCTGCAATAACACAGTGTGCTGCATTAACACAATATTCTGCAAAAACACAATATTTTGCAATAACACAATATTCTGCAGTAACACAATATCCTGCAATAACACAGTGTCCTGCAATAATACAATATCCAGCAATAACACAGTGTCCTGCATTAACACAAAATCCTGCAATAACACAATATCCTTCGATAACAGAATATCCTGCAATAGCACAATATCCTGCAATAACACAATATCCTGCAATAATACAATATCCTGCAATAATACAATATCCTGCAATAACACAGTGTCCTGCATTAACACAATATCCTGCAATAACACAGTGTCCTGCAATAATACAATATCCTGCAATAAAACAGTGTCCTGCAATAACACAATATCCTGCAATAACACAATATCCTGCAATAATACAATATCCTGCAATAAGACAATATCCTGCAATAACACAATATCGTACAATAACACAATATCCTGCAATAATACAATATCCTGCAATAATACAATATCCTGCAATAACACAATATCCCGCAATAACACAATATCCTGCAATAACAAAATATCCTACAATAACACAGTGTCCTGCAATAACACAATATCCTGCAATAATACAATATCCTGCAATACCACAGTGTCCTGCAATAATACAATATCCTGCAATAACACAATATCCCGCAATAACACAATATCCTGCAATAACAAAATATCCTGCAATAACACAGTGTCCTGCAATGACACAATATCCTGCAATAACACAATATCCTGCAATAAAACAATATCCTGCAATACCACAGTGTCCTGCAATAATACAATATCCTGCAATAACAAAATATCCTGCAATAACACAGTGTCCTGCAATAACACAATATCCTGCAATAACACAATATCCTGCAATAATACAATATCCTGCAATAACACAATATCCTGCAATACCACAGTGTCCTGCAATAATACAATATCCTACAATAACACAATATCCTGCAATAACACAATATCCTGCAATAATACAATATCCTGCAATAATACAATATCCTGCAATAACACAGTATCCTGCAATAACACAATGTCCTGCAATAACACAATATCCTGCAATAACACAATGTCCTGCAATAAGACAGTGTCCTGCATTAACACAATATCCTCCATTAACACAGTGTCGTACAATAACACAATATCCTGCGTTATCACAATATTCTGCAATAACACAGTGTCGTACAATAACACAATATCCTGCATTAACACAATATTCTGCATGAACACAATATCCTGTAATAACATAGATGTCCTGTAAGAACACAATATCCTGCAATAACACAATGTCCTGCAATAACACAGTGCCTTGCATTGACACAATATTCTGCTATAACACAGTGTCATACAATAACACAGTATCCTGCATTAACACAGTATCCTGTAGTAACACAATATCCTGCATTAACACAGTATACTGTAATAACAAAGATGTCCTATAAGAATACAATATCCCGCAATAACTCAATGTCCTGCAATAACACAATACTCGGCAATAATACAGCATCCTTCAATAACACAATATCCTGCAATAATACAATATCCTGCAATAATACAATATCCTGCAATAACACAGTATCCTGCAATAACACAATGTCCTGCAATAACACAATATCCTGCAATAATACAATGTCCTGCAATATCACAGCATCCTGCAATAACACAATGTCCTGCAATAACACAATATCCTGCAATATCACAGTATTCTCTAATACGTCGGAAGTATCAATTTTTGTCCAATGTGTACAGGAGGTTTCCCTGACACAGTATGTCGAAGGGCTGACAAGAGAGGAGGCCACACTGGAGCTGGTGCTTGGTAATGAACCAGGCCAGGAGTTTGATTTAGTTGTAGGTGAGCACTATGGAGAGAGTGACCATAATTCAGTTACATTTAGTTTAGCAATGGAAAGGGATAGGTACATGCCACAGGTCAAGAGTTATCGATGGGGCAAGGGCAATTATCATGCGATTAGGGAAGAGTTAGGATGCATAGAATGGGGTAGCAAAATGCGGGAGGTGCAGTCAATGGAAATGTGGAGCTGGTTTAAGCAACAGATATTGCGTGTCTTTGATAGGTATGTTCCTGTCAGGGCCGGTTCTGCGCTGTACTGTTCTATGTTCTATGTTCTATTCTGCAATAACACAATATTCTGCAATAATACAATAATCTGGAAAAATACAGTGTCCTGCCCTAACACAATATCCTTCTCCAACATGGTGTCATACAATAACACAATACCCTGCATTAATACAATATCCTGCAATAACACAATGTCCTGCATTAACACAATATCCTGCAATAACACAGTATCCTGCAATAAAACAGTGTCCTGCATTAACACAATATCCTGTAGTAACACAATATCCTGCAATAACACAATACCCTGCAATAATACAGCATTCTTCAATAACACAATATCCTGCATTAACACAATATCCTGCAATAACACAGTGTCATACAATGACACAATATCCTGCACTAACACAATATTCTGCAATAACACGATATCCTGTAATAACACAGATGTCCTGTAAGAACACAATATCCTGCATTAACAGAATATCCTGTAATAACATAGATATCCTGTAAGAACACAATATCCTGCAATAACACAATGTCCTGCAATAAGACAGTGTCCTGCATTAACACAATATCCTGCATTAACACAGTGTCGTACAATAACACAATATCCTGCGTTATCACAATATTCTGCAATAACACAGTGTCGTACAATAACACAATATCCTGCATTAACACAATATTCTGCATGAACACAATATCCTGTAATAACATAGATGTCATGTAAGAACACAATATCCTGCAATAACACAATGTCCTGCAATAACACAGTGCCTTGCATTGACACAATATTCTGCTATAACACAGTGTCATACAATAACACAGTATCCTGCATTAACACAGTATCCTGTAGTAACACAATATCCTGCATTAACACAGTATACTGTAATAACAAAGATGTCCTATAAGAACACAATATCCCGCAATAACTCAATGTCCTGCAATAACACAATACTCTGCAATAATACAGCATCCTTCAATAACACAATAGCCTGGAATATCACAAAGTCCTGCAATTACACAGTTTCCTGCAAGAACACAATATCCTGCGTTAACACAATATCCTTAAATAACACAATGTCCTGCAATAAGACAGTGTCCTGCATTAACACAATATCCTGCAATAACACAATATCCTGCAATAACACAGTATCCTGCAATAACACAATACTCTGCAATAATACAGCATCCTTCAATAACACAATATCCTGGAATATCACAATGTCCTGCAATTACACAATTTCCTGCAAGAACACAATATCCTGCGTTAACACAATATCCTGCAATAACACAATGTCCTGCAATAAGACAGTGTCCTGCATTAACACAATATCCTGCAATAACACAGTGTCGTACAATAACACAATATCCTGTAATAACACAGATGTCCTGTATGAACACAATATCCTGCAATAACACAATGTCCTGCAAGAACACAGTGTCCTGCATTGACACAATATTCTGCTATAACACAATGTCGTACAATAACACAATATCCTGCATTAACACAATATCCTGCGTTAACACAATATTCTGCAATAACACAGTGTCGTACAATAATACAATATCCTGTGATATCACAGATGTCCTGTACGAACAAAATATCCAGCAATAACACAATGTCCTGCAAGAACACAGTGTCTGCATTGACACAATATTCTGCTATAACACAGTGTCGTGCAATGATCCATTATCCTGCATTAACACAATATCCTGCATTAACACAGTATCCTGCAATAACACAGATGTCCTATAAGAACACAATATCCTGCAATAACACAATATCCTGCAATAACACATTATCGTGCATTAACACAATATCCTGCATTAACACAGTATCCTGCAATAACACAATATCCTGTAATAACACAGGATGTCCTGTAAGAACAGAATATCCTGCAATAACACAATATCCTGCATTAACACAATATCCTGCAATAATACAATATCCTGCAATAACACAATATCCTGCAATAACACAATATCCTGCAATATCACAATGTCCTGCAATAACACAATATCCTGCAATATCACAGTATTCTCTAATACGTCGGAAGGATCAATTTTTGTCCAATGTGTAAAGGAGGGTTCCCTGACACAATATGTCGAAAGGCCGACAAGAGAGGAGGCCACACTGGATCTGGTGCTTGGTAATGAACCAGGCCAGGTGTTTGATTTAGTAGTAGGTGAGCACTATGGAAAGAGTGACCATAATTCAGTTACATTTAGTTTAGTGATGGAAAGGGATAGGTACATGCCACAGTTCAAGAGTTATCGATGGGCCAAGGGCAATTATCATGCGATTAGATAAGAATTAGGATGCATAGAATGGGGTAGCAAAATGCGGGAGGTGCAGTCAATGGAAATGTGGAGCTGGTTTAAGCAACAGATATTGCGTGTCCTTGATAGGTGTGTTCCTGTCAGGGCCGGTTCTGCGCTGTATTGTTCTATGTTCTATGTTCTATTCTGCAATAACGCAATATACTGCAATAATACAATAATCTGGAAAAATACAGTGTCCTGCCCTAACACAATATCCTTCTACAACAGGGTGTCATACAATAACACAATATCCTGCAATAACACATTATCCTGCAATAATACAATATCCTGCATTAACACAATATCCTGCATTAACACAATATCCTGCATGAACACAATATCCTGCAATAACACAATGTCCTGCAATAAGACAGTGTCCTGCGTTAACACAATATCCTGCAATAACACAGTGTCGCACAATAACACAATATCCTGTAATAACACAATATTCTGCAATAACACAATATCCTGTAATAACACAATGTCCTGCAAGAACACAGCACCCTGCATTGACACAATATTCTGCTATAACACAATGTCATACAATAACACAATATTCTGCATTAACACAATATCCTGCATTAACACAGTATCCTGATGTAACACAATATCCCGCATTAACACAGTATCCTGTAATAACACAGATGTCCTATAAGATACAATATCCTGCAATAACGCAATATCCTGCAATAACACAATGTCCTGCAAGAACACAGATGTCCTGCATTGACACAATATTCTGCTATAACACAGTGTCGTACAATGACACATTATCTTGCAATAACACAATATCCTGCATTAACACAGTATCCTGCAATAACACAGATGTCCTATAAGAACAGAGTATCCTGTAATAACACAATATCCTGCATTAACACAATATCCTGTAATAACACAGGATGTCCTGTAAGAACATAATATCCTGCAATAACACAATGTCCTGCAACAACATAATATCCCGCAATAACACAATATCCTGCAATAACACAATATCCTGTAATAACACAGGATGTCCTGTTAGAACATAATATCCTGCAATAACGCAATGTCCTGCAATAAACAGTGTCCTGCATTGACACAATATTCTGCTATAACATAGTGCTGTACAATAACACAATATCCTGCATTAACACAATATCCTGGAATATCACAATGTCCTGGAATAACATAGTTTCCTGCAATAACACAGTGTCTTACAAGAACACAATATCCTGCATTAACACAATATCCTGCAATATTGCAATGTCCTGCAATAACACAGTCTCCTGCATTGACGCAATATCCTGCATTAATACAATATTCTGCAATAACACAATGTCCTGCAATAACACAGTGTCCTGCATATCACAGTGCCCTGCAATAACACAATATCCTTCTACAACAGCGTTGTACAATAACACAATACCCTGCAATAACACAATATCCTGCAATAACACAGTGTCCTGCATTAACACAATATCCTGCAATAACACAATATCCTGCATATCACAGTGCCCTGCAAGAACACAATATCCTTCTACAACAGCGTTGTATAATAACACAATATCCTGCAATAACACAATATCCTGCAATAACACAGTGTCCTGCATTGACACAATATCCTGCAATAATACAGTATCCTTCATTAACACAATATCCTGCAATAACACAATAGCCTGCAATAACACAATTACCTTATGCCATTGTATGAAGACTCAGGAGAAAAGACTATGAACCTGGGTAGACACTATCCTCCAAGTAAGGAACATCTGATAGCATTCAATTCCAGGTCATTACTTCTTCAATGTCTACAATTTAATTACAGCAAAAAAAAGTACCCTTATGTTGCACCTATTGACTGAAAGCCATCCAAAAGCTCTTTGCATACAATAAACTACAACATATCCCAAGGTTCTTCACGGGAACGTTACCAGGCAATATTTCACACTGTGCTACAGAAAGAAGCATTAGAGCCGGTGATAAAGAAAAATAACTGAGTGAAAATGTGAATTCTAAGGGGCATCTTGAAAGAGAAGAAAGAGAGAGGTAAAGAGTGTCAGAAATTTAAGAATTCCAGAACTTGGGAGCCTAGGTAACTAAAACACAGCCTCCAATGATGAAGTGAAGTCAGTCATTATTTGTTCCAGAATTAAACACTGTGTCTTTAATGAAATATGTGATGTCAGCAAATATATTTAATTCCACTGTTCATCATTGTCAAGGCTTTGAAAATGCCTTTTCATGTTGCCAAATCTGGCATTCCATGTCAGTCTGACAACTCCAGACTGAAGGCACTATTACAATTTTCCAGGGTTATATTTATTTTCAAAGTCGTGGTTTTCACTGACATGCCAAACTAGTCTGGATTCCAAATCTGGCCTTTCAGAATGGCACTCAGCCCTAATGCCATTTCCATGATGCAAAGTCCACAAGGCGACTTGGTGAATCCTGGTTTTGTGCCTTTCTCCAGAATCAGCTTTGGCAGGAATTTCCTCTGACTCGTTCCCCTCATGACCCTGCCTTAGCCAGTTCCAGAGTCTTGCCTTTAGTAGCTTCCCCAAGCATGAGGTGAGTTTAACCAGTGAGTAACTGTGTTATATAAATCAATGGGTTCTTGGATTTGAAGAATGTGCGCCTTAAGTGCTGGAGAAAATGGAATCCCTATACTGTGGAAGCAGGCCAATCAGCCCATTGAGTCCACACCGACCCTCCAAAGAACATCCCACCCGGACCCAACCACTGTACCCTCTCCCTGTATTTATAATACTAGGGGCAATTTCGCACGGCTAATGCATCTAACCTGCACATCACTGAACTGGGGGAGGAATCGGGGCACCCAGAGGAAACCCACACAGTCACAGGGCTATCCTGAGAATGGAGCCATTCTGTTTATTCACTGTTCATTATTGACAGGATGTAAGCTTCACTAGCAAGCCCAGTATTTGTTACCCTTCCCTAACAGCCCTTGTATTGATCAGCTCGCTTGTCCCATTGCAGAGGGCAGATAAGAGGCAACCGCATTGCTGTGGATCTGGAGTTATACATGCACCAGGATTGGGTAAGGTCAGCAGATTTCCTTCCCTGAGCAATAAAATCAGCTGCAGTTTCACCATTACTGAGACCAGCTTTTCAATTCCAGGCTGTTTTAATTCAATTGCGGGACATGGGCATCAAGGGTGCAGTCAACATTTCTTGCCCATCCCTAGTTGCCCCTTGAGAAGGTGATGGTGAGCTGCCTTCTTGAACTGCTGTGCAGTCCACCTGCTCTGTGAAGACCCACAGTGCCATTGCTGAGGTTTTAAACAATGACGTTAAGATCTACCTGTTGCCATCGAATTGAATTTGAAACTGTATCTCCCAAACATTATGCCCAAGTCTGTAAATTCTTAGCCCAGTTTCATTACCACTTCACCCTCATTATCTATTGCAGTATTGTGCTCAGTGGTTAGCACTGCTGCCTCACAGTGCCAGGGACCTGGGTTCAGTTCCAGCCTCAGGTGACTGTCTGTGTGGAGTTTGCACGTTCTGCCCGTGTCTGCGTGGGTTTCCTCCGGGTGCTCCGGTTTCCTCCCACAGTCCAAAGATGTGCAGGTTAGGTGAATTGGCCATGCTGAATTGACCCTAGTATCCAGGAGTGTGCTGGGTTGGTGGATTACCCGTCAGAAATGTGGGGTTATGCTGGATAGGGTGAGGGGGGTGGGTCTGGGTGGGGCGCCCTTTGGAGGATCTGTGCAACATGATGGGCTGAATGGCCTCTTTTGGGATAGTATGCTATGTTTTCCCTTCTCCCCATGTTGTAATTTTGTTAGCACATTAATGTTTTAAAAATATTTTTAGTGTGCCTGAACCATGATCATGTTTAACTGACTGACCCACTATGTGTTTCCCAACACTTTCTGGTTTCACAGAATTTCATGCCAATCTTTGATATCAAAGAATGTGCTCAGAAGTAAAACACAGAGCTATTGATGAAGAAAACCAATGGGAGGATACTGAGTAACATTTTCTGATCATGTTTACACACCGGCTTTTACAAGATTGGAATTTCAGACGATCCTGAAATATATTTTAAGTAACTGGAAAAGACTTAACATTTCATTGCTATATTGGGAAGTTTGCAACCTTGTAATCGTACAGCCACAGAAAGTCAAATATTTTGTAACAAGGTTCTTATTGGATTGAATGGGACTGTCTGTTCGTTACAGTTCACTCTAGATAGCTTCTTAAATTAATTTGTTCAGGGATGGTCTTACAGAACAGACGGGATTTGAACTCACTCTTCCTGGCTCAGAGATAGGGACACTACCACTGCATCAAAAGAACCCCAGACAGTTCACTCTGCCTATTCTAATGTTAGATATGAATTCTAAATATTTTCTAATCATTTCGTCCAGAGGTGTTATAAAAGATAAAGTCAACATAGTCCGAGTGGACTATGTGGCTGCTCTCTCATTAGACAGAGATGACTGCTGGTGGTTTAACATGAAGATCACCACGTCTCAGACGAGAGGAGAGGGTGAGAAGGAGAATCCTTCATAATAAGCTCAGCTAGTGAGTAATCTAAGGGGGGGGGGGCTGATGGCCTAGTTGTATTATTGCTGGACAGTTAATCCAGAGACCCAGGTCATGTTCTGGGGACTCGGGTACAAATCCTGCCAGAGCAGATGGTGCAACTTGAGTTCAATAAAAATCTGAAATTAAGAGTCTCATGATAACAGGAATCATTTGTCAGGAAAAACCAATCTGATTCAGTAATGTCCTTTAGAGAAGGAAACTGCCACCCTGGTCTGGCCTACATGTGACTCCAGACTCACAACAATGTGGTTGACTCTTAACAGCCCTCTGGGCAAATAGGGATGGGCATATAATGCTGTCTAGCCAAGGATGCCAACATCCTGTGAATAAATGAAAATAAAGCAGGTGTGGGAACTGAACCCATACTGTTGATGTACCCGGCATCACAAACTAACTGTCACACCTACTGAACTAATTGACTGTCCCAACCCCAAAGATGTCAGGCCACACTTCTAGAACAGTGAGACTCAAACCTGTAACCCCACACCCTACCCATCCCTCGACACGACAAGCAATTTAGCATGGCTAATCCACCCAGCCTGCACATCTTTGGTCTGTGGGAGAAAATCCACACAGACACAGGGAGAATGTTCAAACTCTGAGCTACAAATCTTCTCAAAACTTGCTAACAGGGAGAATGTGCAAATTCTACACAGACAGTCGATCCAGGCTGGAATCGAACCCCAGTTCCTGCAGCTGTGAGGCGGCAATGCTAACCACTAAGCCGCCATGCTGTCCTCTTGTACTTTGACAAAAGACACATTTTATCAAAGCTTTCTAAATTTCACTCATCAGGTCAATTCATGAGAAATATTAATGATAGAAGAAATCAACAATTTTTTTCAGCATCAGTTTCTCTTAACGTTGGTATTTGGCCTGATGAGTGTAAGGTGGAAATCTTCAACAAAATGTGACTTCTCTCAACAATATTCAAGTTCTGTTCTATCAAACAACTGCTTGTACCAGCACTTTCTTATTTGCCTTGGTGTCAAAGTTTGTTTGGAAACACTCCAGTGAAGTTTCTTAAGGTGTTTGAAAACCCTAATGAAACTGTCCAACTATATTCAGTCACATTGTCTTTGAAAATGCTTCTCAAAATCTACTACACTTTCTGTCACTCTGCACTCTCCAATCCACCCCACTCAAATTCCTCTCCTAGTTTGCCCCTTATTTCCGACGTTCCCCAGTGAACCAAGCATTGGACAGTTTAGTCTAGTGAACAGTTGTTCCTGTGACCCACACTTGGCCTGTGCTTGTGAATTAAACAAATTGTTTTCACGATAGTCTGTAAACATTCCTGAGTGTTTTCGTGAGGGAATGTCTGCTCTTGTCCTGCACTGTCTGCCTCCTGATCTTGTCATTTACACGTCACGTTTTCCCTCTCATTTACTCTACTTCCATACCGAGCTATGAAACAAAGTTCACACAAACCAATAAAGTCTCTTTAATGGCCCGCACAGTAAGTTAGCTGTCAGGATTTCATTATAAAGTTCCAAAATACTTCCCTGTTGCTTAATTTGAAATGTCGAGATATTTATGTGGAAAAAAGAAGTTTTCAACGGAGTGTCTGAGTCTCTCGGCACGATAATATTGGGAAGTGTTTGCTCATGAAGAAAGGGGTAGTCACCTTGTTGCCAGGAAGTGAAAAAGAATCACTGCATCTTCAGATCTAAGAAAAGTTTGAAACCCACAGCCTGCTCCCATTATTATTTGCAAGTATAAAGTCCTGCATAAGATTAGCCATTGTCTATTTTTAAAAATTACTTCATGGAATGCGGGCACTGCTGGCTGGCCACCATTTATTGTGCATCCCTAAGAGGGCACTTACAAGATTACTGTGGGTCTGGAGTTACATGTAGGCCAGACAAGACCATTAAACGACATTAGTGAATCCGATGTTTTGTTTTTAGCAATAATCAACAGTGGTTACATGGCCAAGATTAAGATAGCTTTTTTTTATTGAATATAAATTTCATTACCTACCATGACAGGATTCAAACCCAGAACATTAATCTGGTTTCGGGATTATCTACTCTAGTGACATTACCATTTCATTTCTGCCTCTCCCTCCTGTTGTCAAAATATCTTGGTGATGCTTTAAGATCACCTTTGTTCTTGAAGTTACCTATTTAAGCAATATAATGAAGATATTTGGGTGTAAACTGCTGTCTGTAACAGTGTAGTCACAGGGATTTGTCACTAGGATTCCTTTACTCTCTTCAGGATATGACCATAGAGTCATGCAGCATGGAAATAGACCCTTCATCCAACCAGTCCGTGCTGAACATAATCCCAAACTAAACTAGTCCCACCTGCCCGTATCCCTGTACTCGCCATCTTGCCTGTTGGCACTTAATTGCAAATCTTTCTTTTCTACTCCATTGTCATTTTGGAATAATAACTAACCTATAAAAAAATGAATCAATGTTAATGATCCAAGGCAAAGCCAAGACAACCCTAGAGAGAGTATGAAACAATTGCTAAAGAAACTCAGCATGTTTGACAGCACCTGTGGAGAGAAAGCAGAATTAAAGTTTCTGATGAAGGGTCGCTGGACCCAAAATGTTTATCCTGCTTTCTCCCCACAGATGCTGCAAGAACCAACTGAGTTTGACGAGCAATTTCTGCTTTTGTTCCAGATTTCCAGTATCTGCAGGTCTTTGTTTTATGTTGCCTATAGAAAGAATAATGGAGAGGGGGAGCAGGTCACGAATGTCCAAAGTCCCTGAGAGATTGGGGAAAATGAAGAATTTGACAGCAGGTCTGTTTTAGTCATTTGGATGTTTCTGTCATTGACTGGCCATATGAGTCTGTTTCCAGAATAGTCTACCATGATTCACTGAATGTTTTTCACATTCTTAATGAGTCTGGACTGAAAGTGGAAACAGCTGATCTAATCTTTCCATTTCACCATCCTTCTTGAACACCTCTCCCAAATCTTCTCTCAACTTTCCTTAGCATAGCCCAAAATAACACCAAGAAACTCAAGAAGAACAGCAGAAAGTTAAACCAAATCCACAATCAAACCCAACCAGGAATATCAGAAGCACAGAATCTTAATGCCAGATGGGAAGATCTACTCTTGTTCTAGCATGCAAGGGTAGTGGGTATCAGAGGATGTGAGTTGCAGGGGGTTGGTGCAATCAATACAAGGCTGGGTTGGGATGTGATGAGCCTCTCTGTTGGGGGAGTACATCTAGAGAGTTGGAGGAAACTAGAGCACCCGAAGGAAACTCATATAGACACGGGGAGAATGTGCAAACTCTACACTGATGGCCAGTCATCTGAGGTTGGAATTGATCACGGGTCCCTGGCCACCGTGCTGCCCTCATGCAGTGCTGAAAGTACAGAATCCTAATCAATTCTATAAGCCTCTCCCAATAAGGACCATTTCTACATTCAAGTACATTTACCCTTTGTTCCTGGGCCTGTTTCTGGAGACACAGCCTCAGAGCTGCAAATGTAGGATCACCCAGTTCTTACGCAGGCTTTGCAGCCAATACATCAGTCATTTTCGAACACAGTTCAAGAATTAGTGCAGGTTAGGTGGATTGGCCATGCTAAATTGCGCTTAGTGTCCAGGGATGTGTAGGCTAGGTGGGTTAGCCATGGGAAATGCAGGGTTACAGGGATGGTGTGGGTCTGGGTGGGGTGTTATTTGAAGGGTTGGTGTAGGCTTGATGGGCTGAGTGGCCAACTTCCACACTCTAGGGATTCTATTTTTTTTTAATTTTATCAACCTAGATTTGGAGCACATTAGCTGTAGAACTGTACAATGAGAACAATGTCACAGTCTCAATCCCAGTGGATTGAATAATACAGCATTGGACATATTTACATTTCAACCTTTATTGATGCCACTCTGATAAACTGCAGTGATGATGATCCTATAACAGCAATTATTTTACATCTTTTTGCAGTCAAATGAAAGTAACTTTATTTGTTCCTAACCTGTAATTCCTGGGATAATCTAACTACATATATAACTAGTTAAACAGGTTCAAATTGTTCCATTTATCCTGCATTGTAAAATATATGTAGAACATTTTCTTTAACCCTCCTCCAACTGCTGATGCATGACGTGTTCATTAGCTTACAGTACCTCAAGCAGTTAGTTACCTTTATTCTTGGCAGTTCAAAAAATCCTTTACACAGTTACTCACTGGCTCTCTCCCACTTGCCTGACACACACATGCTCACACACACAGAGAAAAAAAACACACAGAAGAAAACACACACTCGCAGATACGCACTCAAACACACACGCGCACACACACGCACACAGATACATACATACACACATACACGCAAGCACACACACAGATACATACACACATGCACACACATACCCACACTCACACACACCCATACACACACGTACATGCACACACACACACCCCTCACACACACATACACACACATATACATACATATACACACACACATATACACACACACACTAATTGCTGGACAACAGTAAGGACATGGAGGGAGCTTATCTCCTTCTCCTTCTGGCTGTCTCTGATACATGGGTACACTGAAGCTGATGATGTGACACTCTTTCTGAAATACAGGACTAAGATTAGCCAACAGAACCTAGATTAACCCTGGGACCCATGCGGCCATCCTTGGCTTGATTTCACCCCGCACAGCACTTTTTTTCCCTTCTGTAACATAAACATACATTTCAGCAGAGAACCACAGAAGCTCTCAAACCCTGGGCAAGATATCAGTTTCAGTTTTGCTACCACTTTAGGCTGACACTTTAATAAAAGGAGCACAGCTAATTAATTCTGATAAACGACCCTTGGAAAAAAACGAAAGTGACAGAAGTTGTCAGGTTTATTTTAGCCCTTTTAGCGACTGTGTGTGCAAACTGAGCTCTCTGCCACCGTGTTGCCGATTAGCGCCTGACAAGGAAGCCATGTGCCTGTCAGGAAGATGGTGAGCTGTTGTTGACTTTGGGAGCTTGGGTGGAAATGCACAAGTGTCAGCTCCAAGCCAGTCTGGAAGCTCTAAAGAAAGACTTGCATTTATAAATCATCTTTCGTGACCCCAGGTCCACCCTGAATCACGTTACAGCCAATGAGGCACCTTTTCAAAGGGGAGTCACTGCTGTAATGCAGGGAAACCGAGACACAGCTGACATTAGTTACTTGGTGATCCCAGATCTGACTAGTTCATTTGTTTAGATGTAACCCAATGTTATTTGAGCACCATCTGGAAAATGCAATTAATCATTTCAGGCCTGTTTGTGAACTCTAACCATCCATAAATAAAATGCCGAGGGAGAGAGACAGACTGGATGGAGTGACTAATACAGAGTTTAGGATGGAGAGGGAGGATTAAACAGGGAATGGGAATGACTGAGGAAGTGCCCGACAAAAGGAGTTTAGAGAATGAGAGGGAAATTTATTAAAACGTGTAAGATCCTGACCGGACTTGAAGTGGGGGATGCTGACAGGATATTTCCCTTGTGGCAGAGCCTAAAACTAGAGGCAGCAATAATAAGAAAAGGAATGTGAATTAGCTTTATTGTCACATGCACTCAAATTAGTGCAGTCAAAGGTTTGCAATGTCGCCGCTTACGCCGTCATCTGAGGTACAAGATACCAGCCTCCACTCCGGGACGAGATACCTAGATAGATACATTTAAATATTTGGTATAAAATAGGAAAAATAGCAAATAAAAAGTTCAGCATCAGAATAAAAAGGAAATATTTTCTAAAAATATTCAATTTATACCCAGGTTTAATCCGTCAACCCCAGTCCTAACCAGCAACTAGGCCCCAGACTGCAACTGGCCAAATCACCACACCATACTGGGCTTCAAACTGCAAGGCCTCACCTACTGTCGACAAAGAACCATACCTCCCCACACCGGCCTCCACCCCAGGCCTCACCTCCAAACATCGGCCTCCACCCTGGGACTCACCTCCACAGACTGGCCTCCACCCCAGGACTCACCTCTTGACACCGGCCTCCACCCTGGGACTGACCTCCCCACACCGGCCTCCACCTGCAGGACCCACCTCTGCACGCCGGCCTCCACCCCCAGGACTCACCTCCCCCACACCGGCCTCCACCCCCAGGACTCACCTCCCTCACACCGGACTCCAACCCCTGGACTCACCTCCCCACACCAGGCTCCACCCCAGGATCCACCTCCCCATGCCGGCCTCCACCCCTGGGACTCACCTCCCCCACCGGCCTCCAACCCCAGGACTCACCTCCCCACACCAGCCTCCAGCCCAGGACCCATGTCCCCATGCCAGCCTCCACCCCAGGACCCACCTCCCCAAGCTGGCCTCCACCCAAGGGACTCACCTCCCCCACACCGGCCTCCACACCAGGACCCACTTCCCCCACACCGGCCTCCACCCCCGGGACTCACCTCCCCACACCAGCCTCCACCCCATGATTCACCTCCTTACACTGACCTCCACCCCTGGACCCACCTCCCCTACACCGGCCTCCACCCCAGGACTCACCTCCCCACACGGACCTCCACCTGCAGGACTCACGTCCCCACACCGACCTCCACCCCAGGACTCACCTCCCCCACACCGACCTCCACCCCAGGACTCACCTCCCCACACGGACCTCCACCTGCAGGACTCACCTCCCCACACCGGCATCCACCCTGGGACTCACCTCCCCCACACCGACCTCCACCCTGGGACTCACCTCTCCCACACCAGCCTCCACCAGGACGTATTTCCAGGATTCACCTCTCCGCGGTGGTCTCTCGTCTCAGACTGGCCTCCCTATGACAGCCTCCAGTCTGGTATTTGGATAAGGATACAGTGATGTAAGTTGTTGGTGAGGAAAGATTGTTTTAAAGGGTCAGAAAACAGTGGTGGCAAGATCATTGAGTAATTGTAATGCCGAGTTAAACAGTTTCTTGCATAAATATAAGTCGAAGGGTGAAAAAGGGTAGGCAGGAAAGTGAAGTTGAGGTCATGATGATGTAGAATGACAGAGCATGCTGTAAGGGCCTCCTCCTGTTTATAATTCACTTGTTAGTACGTGAGGAAGTGTAAGGTGGTTAATTTCTATTATACACCAGAAGCATGTGTAGAACGAAGTCTTCAGATGGGAAGTTATTCTTGTTGATCTTGGGGTTTCTACATGACTGGGAAGCTATGTGAATGTCGACACCATACTGATTAGAGGCCTTGTCTGCTTTGTGATGTGACTTGGTGACTACCTACTCTGCATGTAAATCAACTCAGCCTTCACAAGTGTTATCTGGAACGCATAACCATTTATTTCACCCTGCGGTATCTGTCCATTTGAAAATTGACATGTGAAGCCAATGAAGGTGTTGGAGCCAGATTCATAAATTCCATCAGACACCCAAGAGTAAAAAAAAACAATTCTGAGCAAAAGCAGAGTAACAGGAGGGGCCAAAGGGTATGTGTATGAGAGATAAAGCACCAAAACAGGGAGCTGATAAATGTATTAAAGTGCACAGGGAAAAACAACAATGATGGGTGATGGGCCAGTGCTGGAAAGTGGGGTTAGAATAGATATCGCATAGACTAGATGGGCTGAATGGCTGTATGACTCTATGAGAAATTAATGTACTGTGTGTGATAGAGAAAAAAGCAAGTCTCATTCGCAAAACTGAAAGGGAGGTAGGAATAGAAACATGGGATTTCTATAATTGACCTTGACTCCCACTTTCCTGCTCTACTCCCTCATGCCATTGTTATCTGGAAATCTCGAGAATTTCATTCCCTTGAGTAAGGAAATTCCATACTTCCCCAGACAAAGGATCAGCGCTCCAAAAACTTGTGATTTCAAATAAACCTGTTGGATTGTAACCTGGTGGCGTGTAATTTCTGACTTTATCAACCCCAGTCCAACACCAGCACCTCCACATCATTAAGAGGTGCACAGCCGCCCCTTTTATGTCGGCAGTGTTTAGCATAAAATATCTGATCCCAAAGCCGGTATGCAAATGCAAGTTGTTGTAATGGTATGGTCTACCCATCAGTCCCCAGTCGGTGTGGAAGTGAGATGAGCCTTAGACTGGGAACGTGGCTTAAAATATAGTTTGAACAGTAATTAGAGAATGCAACAAGAAAAATAACAGACAAAAATGGAAATTGCTGGAAAATCTCAGCAGGTCTGGCAGCATCTGTGGAGAGAAATCAGAGTCAATGTTAGAGTTCCAGTGACCCTTCCTCAGAACTGTCCGTAGCTCGGATGGTTTTTATACAGAGGATAGGGTGGGAGATGTACACGATAGGTGGAGGCAGAGATCCAAAAGAGAAAGAAGACCAGTTGAACAGCAAAGGAATGGTTAAAGATTCTGGAGGAACAAATAGCTGCTTATTGGGACCATTAGTGACTGACAATGGGTTGCGTGCAGTAGCAGCCCATTTGGGGGTGTGGGAAAGCCTGAGGAGGGTGTTCAGGCCCTAAAGTTGTTGAACCCAATATTGAGTCTTGAAAGCTGCAGGGACTCCAATCCAGGCAGAAAATGAGATGCTGTTCTTCCAGCTTGCACTGAGCTTCACTGGAGCTCTGCAGCAAGCCTGAGACAGAGATGTTGGCCAGGGAACACCAGCAGATGGATTTGCTCAGCCTTTCTTTGTTTTAATAACATTTGAAGCTCTTCGGTCTGATGAATGAGTTAAACAGACGGCGCACGCCAGTTGGAAGATACAGAGAGGCATCTGTTCCAGTTCAATGATGATCTCAGTTTTTACCTGGACACAGCCTTTCACAATCAGCGAAACAGCAGGAGGCCATTCAACCCCTCAAAACTATTTTATTATTACGGGGTCATGGTTTACAGAATCACAGGATAGAAAGAGTCCATTCAGCCCATTGTGTCTGCATCCAAATGAGCATCATGACTTAGTGTTATATTTCTGTCTTTCTCCCAGTAACCCTGCACCTTTTAAATATTGCACCTTTTGAATGTCTTAATTGAACCTGCCTCCACCATATTTCCAGACAGTGTATCCAAGACCTAAAACACTCATTGAAAAGGTTTTTTCACACATCATGCTCACTCTCTTTGTAAGTCACTTTAAATCTGTGCTATCTCGTTCTTGATCCTTTGATGAGTGGGACCAGTTTCTCCTGACTTACTCTATCCAGTTCCCCCTCAGGATTTTGAAAATTTGTATCAGAGCTCCTTCTTAGCTTCTTCTCTCGAAGGAGACTGGATTGGGAATCGATGGGAAACACTCTGCTGGTTGGAGTCAATGGAAAATGCTCATGATTGCTGGAGGTCGGTCATCTCAGCCCCAGGACATCTCTGCAGGAGTTCCTCAGGGTGGAATCCTAGGTCACTGTCTTGATCGAGAGACAGCTGGTTGTGTGTTTAACCTGAGGGTTGCCAGACCTCAGGCGAGGTTCAGTTTCATAGTGACTTCAGGTGTATAGGAATTAAACTATCACTGGCTAGTAATCCAGCCAATCAAGCCATCCGATCCAAAAAGGTCAACAGAACTAAATGTTATGACATGGGGAAAACCCTCCAGCTTAATTTAAAAGCAGCAACACAGAAAAGGTTTATCCAATGCTATAATCTGTAAAGTCCAAGTGAACTATTTAATGTAAAAATTAACAACTTCATTTCTTAAAATATAACAGAGAATAATTAACAAACCATTACTTACAATTTCTTCCTCTAACCTATCTATTACCTTCCCTTCTATAATACTAGTCTGATAAAACACCCAATTAAGATTTACAAAACCACGCTTCTAATCTCAAAACCTGGCAGCTTTCTATTCGAATCTTCCTGTGTCTTATTTTCTTCTTCTTAGGAATTTCTGAGTCACAGGTTACGGATCAAAAAGGTACATTTAAGAGAGCTATTTTTCAAGCGGTCTGTTTACATGCTGGGCTTGGCAGTTCTCCTCTCAACTGTTCAATTTTCTTACACCCCCAAAGATTGTGTCACTGGCTTTTAAGGTTGTCAATACACTCAATTCCAATTGGATTAGAGTTTTATATTTTTCGGGGTATAATTTAAACTGATTGGTCAAATTCAAATTTGAGTGTTTTTTGTCTCATAGCAACTCAGCAAGTGCTGTTTGTTCTGAATCAAGTGTTACTTTGTAAATTCTCCAGCACTCGGTGTACCTACCAAGTCCTTCACTCTCTTAAAGATACACCCACATCTTCATAACATAAAGAACTGATCATTGACTTCAGAAAGGAAGGACGAGGATACCCCCCCCCCCCCCCTGCCTCATCTCCATCAATGGAGCTGAGTTTGAGAGAGGAGAGCATCAAGTTCCTCAGAGTGATGATGACCAAGAACCTGCACTGGACTTCCCATGTAGATGCAACGGGTAAGAAGGCACAACAATGTCGCTTTTTCCTCAGGTGGCTCAGGAAGTTTGGCATATCCATAAGGACCCTCACCAACTTCTATACATGCATCATTGAGAGCATACTATCCGGGTGCATAATGGCCTGGTACTGCAACTGCTCTGCCAAGGACTGTAAGGAACTGCAGAAGGTGGTGTGCACAGCCCAGACCATCACAGAAGCCAACCTCCCATCCATGGACTCCACTTTCCACTACTGTGGAAAGGCTGCCATCATCACTAAAGACCCATCACACCCCAGTAATGCTCTCCTACAACCTCATCCATCGGACAGAAGATACAGAAGCCTGAACACATGCAGCAGCAGGTTCAGGAATTGCTTCTTCCTGGCTGTTATTCGACTGATGAATAGACTCTCTGCCTCAAGTAATGCTGATCAAGCCTAGTGCTGCCCTGTGCAATGCAACCTGTATGCCTCTGCCTAAGTCTTTTTGATCTGTACATCCTTGCTTGCTATGATCTGCCTGTACTGCTGGTAAACAAAACTTTTCACTGTACTTCAGTATGGGTGACAATAAATAATTCAATCAATCAAATGTAGCTTTCTTTTTTTAATTCATTCACTGGAAGTGGGTATCACTGGCCAGGCCAACATTTATTGCTTGCCCATTATTGCCCAGAGGGCAGTTATGAGGAAATTGCATTGTTGTGGGTCTGGAGTCACATGTAAGACAGACCACGTAAGGACAGCAGATTTCCTTACATAGGACATTAATCATAGAATCATTAAAGTGTGGAAGCAGGCCATCAAGTCTATACCTATGCCAACCAAAGAGCATCCCACCCAGACCTATCCCCCCACTCTATCCCTGTCACCCTGCACATCCCATGGCCTGCGGGAGGGAACCGGAACACCTGGAGGAAACCCACACAGACCTGGGCAGAACATGCAACCCTCACACTGACATTCACCTAAGGATGGAATCGAACCTGGGTCCATGGCACTTTGAGGCAGCAGTGCTATTCACTGAGCCACCATGCACCCATTAATGGGCTGGTTGTGTTTTTACGGCCAAGAGTGTGGTGCTGGAAAAGCACAGCAGGTCAGGCAGCATCCAAGGAGCAGGAGACTCAAAGTTTTCCTGATGAAGGGCCTTTGCCCAAAATGTTGATGCTTCTGCTCCTCAGATGCTGCCTGACCTGCTGTGCTTTTCCAGCACCACACTCTTGACTCTAATCTCCTGCATCTGCCATCCTCACTTTTGCCTGTTTTTACAGCAGTTGCCATGACAGCAGCTCTCAAACCCAGATTGTTAGCCAAGTCAGATTTCACCATTTGTTGTGATGGGATTCGAACCCATGTCCCCAGAACTTCAGCCTGCAGTCCTGGAATGCTGGTCCAGTGATATTAACAGGACGCTACGACCACCCCTCTTCCCTAAGTTATTGCAAGTCTCCCTCAAAGCTACAAACCATCATGACTTCGAACTATATCGCTAATCTGTAACTGAGTCCAAATCCTGGAGCTTCCAACCTAGCAGCGCTGTAGAAGTCTCTGTGCCAACATGGACTACAGCAGCTCGAGGAATTGGCTCACCACTGCTTTTTCAAGGGAAGTTAGTGATGGGTAATAAATGCTACCCTGATCTACAATGCTGACAACGTACAAGTAATTTGTTTAAAAGATTGCAATAGGCACACCTAACATGAAGTGGTTAAGCATAATTACAAACATCAAGAGCCAGGACTGGCTCATCTGTCTTCATCAGGACTTTGCACTAGACTGCCCGATTCTTCACCTAAAGACTGTGGGACATCATCGAGAGCATTCTGTCTGGATGTATCACTACCTGGTATGGCAACTGTACCATTCAAGATTGGAGACGGTTACAGAGAGTGGTGAACTTGGCCCAGACAATCATAAAGGCCAACCTCCCATCTGTAGAATCCATCCAGCAGGCCCACTGTCAAGGAAAGGCCACCAGCATTCTTAAAGATCCATCCCACCCTGGCAATGTTTTTCTACAATGTCCACCATTGGGGAGAAGGTACAGAAGCCTGAACACATGCACCAGCCAGTTTCAAAACAGTTTCTACCCTACTTTTGTTAGAATACTGAATGGACTCACAAACTCTTAGCATTCACCTGTACCTGTGTTTTTGTTTTTGCCACTGTTTCCCTATTATTTACTTATCTATGCTACTTAACTCTGTGATCTGCCTGTATTGCTCGCAAGACAAAGCTTTTCACTGTGCCTCGGTACACACGACAATAAATTCAACTCAATTCAGATTGATGGAACCAATGCAGCTTCAACATTAACTCTTTCATGAGGTTAGAAAGGTATAAAACTTCGGTGAGTCCACAGCTGGAGTATTGTGTGCAGTTCTGGTCACCACACTACAGGAAGGACGTAGTTGCGCTGGAGAGAGAAGATTTACTATAAGGTTGCCAGGGCTGGAGAATTGTAGCTACAAGAAGAGATTGGAAAGGTTGGGTTTGAAGAGAAGGCTGCAGGGTGACCTGATTGAGGTTTACAAAATTGTGAGGGGGAGAGGTAGAGCAGACAGAGGAATCTGTTTTTTTTGGCAGAGAGTTCAAAGACCAGGGGTCGTGGATTCAAGTGAAGTGGCAGAAGACTTAGAGGAGATGTGAGGCAAAATGTTTTTATGCAGAGGGTGGTGGAAGCAGAGACCCTAAACTCTTTTAAAACCTTGCACTTCAAGTACTGTAAGCTGCAGGGTTTAAGGCCTGTGCAGGAAGACAGGATTAGAAAGGGCGTCTGGGTGTCTTTGGGCCAGCATGGACAAGATAGGCCAAATGGGAAGAAGTGAGAACTGCAGGTACTAGAGATCAGAGCTGTAAGTGTGGTGCTGGAAAAGCACAGCCGGTCAGGCAGCATCTGAGGAGCAGGAATAGTTCTGATGAAGGGCTTACGCCTGAAACATCGATTCTCCTGTTCCTCGGAAGCTGCCTGACCGGCTGTGCTTTTCCAGCACCACAATCAAGATGGGCCGAATGGCATCCTTCTGTACTATATCATTTCTGTGGTTCTAGCAATGACCTTCTACCCTAAAGGGCACGACAGAAATAAATGTAATAGTTATAACTGTGATTTCCACAAATATCTTCAGAAATAAATTAATTAATTACAAGGCCACAGAACTCCTCAGAACGAATGGCTAAAATTAGCAAGAGGGAAGTTTTCCTGCAGCTGACAAACATTTGTTAAATTATTAGGTTTTACTCAATTGATGAAACCCTTTTATTAGTGATGACCACAGGGGTGTAATGGAAAGTATGGCGCATTGAGACGGGACTGCAATCATGCATTTCCTCCTCTACTCTCACCTTTCTACTGATTGAACTTGACCATTGTTCATTGGAGCCACTGATCCCTCAATGCCACTGCTAAGGCACTAACACTGGGGAGTAAAGAACCTTCGGAGAAGATATTGCAACCCTCCCTTGCAGACTTTCAGGGCCTAACAAGGTTGGGGGAGTCCAGAACTAGAGGGCAAAAGTTTAAGGGGAAAGGAGAAAAATTTTTAATTTTTCACTCAGAGGGTGGTGCGTGTATGAGCTGCCAGAGAAAGTGGTGAAGGCTGGTACAGTTACAACATTTAAAAAGCATCTGGATGGATATATGAATGGGAAAAGTTTAGAGGGATATGGGCCAAATGCTGGCAAATGGGGTTAGTTTAGTTTGGGAAACTTTGTCGGTGTGGATGAGTTGGACCGAGGGATCGGTTTCCGTGCTGTATGACTCTATGGCTCTGGAAAGGGGCTGGCAATGGCCTGTTGGAATTATCACCAGCCTAATGAATCCAGAGGCCCAGGTCAGGTTCTGGATACCTGGGTTCAAATCCTGCCGTGGCTGTTGGGGGAACTTGAATTCGATAATAAAGAAATCTTGGATAAAGTGCTAATGATTATGTAACTATTATTGGATTCAACCCACAATGCTGTTCATCAGCAAAGGAAATCTGTCATCTTGACCTGATCTGGCCTCTATGTGACTCCAAACCCACAGCAACGTGATTGACTCTCAACTGCCCCCTATGCAGTTAGGGAAGAGCAATAAATTCTAGCCTGGCCAGTGACACCCACTTCCTGTGAATGAGTCAAAAATCACACAACACCAGGTTGTAGCCCAACAGGTTTATTTGAAAGCACCGCTCCGAAAGCTTGTGTTTTCAAATAAACCTGTTGGACTATCACCTGGTGGCGTGTGATTTTTGATCCTGTCCTACCCAGTCAACACTAGCACCTCCACATCATAAATTAAAACAAAACACAGACACCACAGAGCTCTGAGTTCCATGTGTACCTGACACTATATTGCCTTTACTCGTGGTGTAGACAGCCTTATGTGTGGATTGCTATCGTGTTGCCATGGAGATGTTGGAATGTTCTGTCGATGCTGCGTGTGATGTCATCAGGAGTTCTCAGCGCCGAGAAGGACCACTCATGACGGTAAGTTCAGAGGGCAGGAACCAGAGCGAGCACAATCCCAGACCTGTCCACAATGGCCATCCAGGTGGAAGATTTGCAATCGGGAGATCGCCAGTGCTCAAGTTTTCATTGGAACCAGACCTATCTCCTGTCAGGGACCACGTATCCGCTGGTGGGCACGGTAGGAGATACCCCATACAACGATCTCGAAACAGGAACCAATTCCACCTCCAAGAATGTGTGGTTGGAAATGGGCTCATCAGCCGCTCAAGGAGCCACCAAACCCCTGACAGGTGACACCAAATTTCCTGGGTGGACAATTGTACTCATCAAGGAGCAAATGCCGATGATGAAAGACAGCAGAGAAACAGGACTTTCGGCCCAACCGGTTGATGCCAGTGTTTGTGCTGAACTCGAGCCTCCTCCAATCTTTCCTCGTTTCAATCTGTAGTCATCCTCTAATCGCCTTCTCCTTCATCTGTTTGTCCAACTCCCCCTTAAACACCTCAACACTATTTACTTCAAACACACCCTGTGGTATGGGAGTTCTGTTGTTTCACCAGATAAAGACGCGTTACCTGAATTCTTTCTTGGGTTGCTTGGTCATTATTTACATTAATGGCCTCTAATCATTCCCTTCCTCAGAAGAGGAAATGTTCTGTCTGGATCCACCAGCTAAACCTTTCATAATTTAAAAATGAGGTGCTGCATTTTGGTAAGACAAGCCAAGGCAGGACTTGCTAAGTTAGTGGTGGTGCCATGGGGAGTGTTGTCAAATAGAGAGACCCAGGGGTGAGTACATAGTTCCTTGAAATTGTTGTCACAGGTAGTCAGGGTCGTGAAGAAGGCATTTGGCCCATTTGCCTTCATCAGGGAAAACATTGAGTGCAGACGATGAGACATCATGTTAAACCTATGCAAGACACACTGGTAAGGCCACATTTGGAGTACTGCATACAATTCTGTTCGCTCTGCTATAAGACAGTTGTTATTAAACTGGAAAACATGCAGAAAAGATTTACAAGGATGTTATGAAGGCTGGAAGGTTTTAATTATAATGAGGGGCTGGATAGGCTGGGACCTCTTTTCCCCTAGAGCTTCGGAGGCAATGGGTGACCTTGTTGAGGTTTATAAGATCATGAGGGGAATGGATAAGGTTAAAAGTCAAGGTCTTTTCCTCAGGATAGGGGAGTCCAAAAACTAGAGGACACAGGTTTAAGGTAAGAGGGGAAAGATTCAAAAGAGACCTATCGGGAACTTTTTCACACAGAGGGTGGTTTGCATATATTAGATTACTTACAGTGTGGAAACAGGCCCTTCAGCCCACCAAGTCCACACCGACCCGCAACCTACCCAGACCCAATCTCCTAATACTACGGGCAATTCAGCATGGCCAATTCACCTAACCTGCACATTTTTGGACTGTGGGAGGAAACCGGAGCACTCGGAGAAACCCATGCAGACACAGGGAGAATGTGCAAACTCCACACAGTCAGTCCCTGAGGCAGGAATTGAACACAGGTCCCTGGTGCTGTAAGGCAGCAGTGCTAAGCACTGTGCCACCGTGCCGCCCATATGGAGTGAACTACCAGAGGAAGTGGTGGAGGTAGGTACAATTATACTTAAAAGACATTTGGACAAGTACACGGGTAGGAAAGGTTTACAGAGATATGGACCAAATGCAGGCAAATGGGACGAGTTCCGTTTGGGAAAGCTGATCAACATGGACAGGTGGCACTGAAGGGTCTGTTTCCATGCTGAATGACTCTATAAAGGCACACCCATAGATTTCTGGGATCAAGCTTGTAATCTTCTCTACGCTCTCTCAAGTGCCTTTGTGTTTGTGAGAGTATTTGATAGGCATTTTCCAAGCATCAATCTTTAGAATCTGAGAATCAGGGTCCCGTACTTGAATCAGCAACCATTTCTGAAATTCTCGCAGGAGACGTGGGTATTGTCGGCAAGGCCAGCAATAGCTTTCCTCTCTAATTTTCCTGGAACTGAATAGTTCACTGGACCATTCCAAGGGAATTTGAGAGCCAACCATGTTGTTTTTGTTAGACTGGTGTCTGTGCATGCCTGGAACATGATGTCATAAGCTGGCCCATCCTAACTGTGGTGTCAACAAGCAGTAAACAGCTTTCATTAAGATGTATTAAAGGGATAAAATCAGAAAATGTTGGATACACTCAAGAGGTCAAACAGCATCTGTGGAGACAGAGAAACAGAGTGAGTGTGTGGAATCCTAAAGAGTCATGAACGATATGGTCTTTGATGGAGAAATACATGAGAAGTCCAACAAAGCCTATTTCAACTTGGGAGCAAACCCCTCCATCTTTTATATGTCTACAGGACATCAGGGTGAGTTTCTCTCTGGGCTATAGCGAATTACCATTTAAGGGGGCTTATTGCTTGTTGGGGCTTGGTTAGCTCAGTTGGCTGGTTTGCAATACAGAGGAACATCAAGAGTGTGGGTTCAATTCCCACACTGGTTAAGGTTACCATGAAGGACTCTCCTTCTCAAACTCTCCCCTCACCTGAGGGGTGGTGACCCTCAGGTTAAACCACCATCAGTCGTCTTTCTCTCCAATGAGACAGCATGGTCTACTGGAATATGATGAACTTACCTTTCACTTCATTGCTTATTAAATGCCTTATCAATGACACAATTCAATCCATCAATATTCAGCTTTCTACCTTACCAAACGAGCTAGACATGGAGAAGTCCTGACATAGAAGTCAGAGTGTATACTTGTGACTTAACTCACCACCTGCTTCACAGGGCATCCATGTTGGACACTGGGCACCAACATCTCAGGGCATGGTCTACGGGCACTGACCACATCCACACCATGCCCATGGATATCAGCATCTGACATGTGCCAACATCTAACAGCCCTTATAGCAAATCTCCGACCCATTATATAGAACACTCTGCACTCCAACACTGCACCTCAGAGTGCACCAGTAACTATTGTTGTCATGCCAGGGAATAATAGGCACATCTTGACCTCTTCTGTCCTATTGTGGGCTGTTTTTGTCCTGGAGTGAGGGAGGGGTAGGTATTACAGGAGATGAAAGTGGGTGACACGGATGTTAGTGTTGGTGTGGGTGGGGAGAAGCCCCGAGGGAGTGAGTAAGCAGTGTCAAGGGTATGCAGGGTGTCAGGGGCTGGGGTGGGTGAGAAGGAGCGAGCGAAGATGTTGCAGACAATGGCGAGAGTGATAGGGCATGAGCCTTGACTTCCTTAGGTTCAGAGGGATATGGACCAAACACATGCAAATGGGACAGAGGGAGGAGAAAAGAGTGGAGTTTGAGAATTACTCTGAAAATCTATTTTCGTCAATTTTATCAATTTGGACGCAGAATGGGCAGAAAATAAATTGGACGAGCTGTAGGGAAAGCTTATCCCCACTTTCTGCTGAAGAAGGTGGTGGAGTACTATCATCTTGAACTACTGCGGTTCTTGGAGTGTAGGGATACCCACAATGCTCTTAGAGAGGGAAATCCAGCATTTTTACACAGTGCCAGTGATATATTTCCAAGTCAGAATGGTGAGCGGCTTGGAGGGGAACTTGCAGGGGGTAGTGTACCCATGTATCTGCTGCCCTTGTCCTTTTAGATGGAAGTGGTTGTGGGTTTGGAAAGTGCATCTTGTCAATAGTACACACGGCTGCTACTGGGAGTTGGTGGTGGAGGGAATGGATGCTTGTGGATGTGATACCAATCAAAGGGGCTGCTTTGTCCTGGATGGTGTCAAGCTTCTTGAGTGTTGTTGGAGCTGCACCCATCCAGGCAAGTGGGGAGTATTCCATCACACTCTAGTTACAAACAAGATCATGAAACAAATAATCTGGTCATCATCACATTGCAGTTTGTGGGAACGTACTATCGTAAATTTACTGCCATGTTTCCTACATTACAGTGTAAAGATGAGTGCACTTCACAAAGTACTCCATTGGTTATAAAACACTTAGAGATGTCCTGTCGTTGAGAAAAGCTTTATATCTATGGAAATCTTTTTATTCCTGAACTTGCAGCTCCACAGAATCCAGGTAAAATTGTCAGAATTAAAAGGTTACATTAAAACCAAAGGATTTTTATGATGCAATGGTAGTGTTGCTATCGCTGATCCAGGTGTTCTAAGTTCAAGTCCCATCTGCTCCAGAGGAGTGTCATAACATTGTGGAACAGGCTGGTTAGAAAATATCTACACTTCAGTCATTTATCCTCTGTATGGATCCCAGATCTGCTCCCAGCTGGATAGTAGTGAGAGTTTTACTGAACAGTTCATTCATTACCCTCATCAAAAAAAACTGTCCAAGTTCAGTTTCAGACTTTATTACAAAACAACTTTGAAGATCATCAGCAAAATACTTTATCTCCTGCCACCAGTCACTGGCGCAATCATCAGAAGAGCTTGAGTAATTTGAGTCAAGAGTAACTGATTTATTGGAAAGATTGAAATTGCTCCCTGGAGAGGTTAGCGCTGTTCTGGTTTCTGTTTGCAGGAGGCTTTCTGCTTCCAGGAATTAGCACTTTCTCAGAAAGATCATGAACGTCATTCAGCTGCCAGACTCCACGACAGGATTCGGGTGGAATTTATATCTTCGACCGATGCCAAGTTCTCTCTGAGAGTCATAAGAACCCATCGCTTCGCCTCAGACACTGTGGTAAAACAGGGGCTTGGCATCAGGATGGGTCACATTTCCACATTTATAAAATCCATGTTATAGTTACAGAATTGTTGTAGAGCAGGAGGAGGCCACTTGGCCCATTGTGCTAGGATGTGTTCTATCCCCTAGTGAAATCTCCTGCCTTCTCTCCATATCTCTGCACATTATTTCCATCCAAATAATCATCCAATGAATGGCTCAATTAAACATGCCTCCACCACATTTACAGTCAGTGTATTCCATACCCTAACTACTCACAGTGTGAAAAAGATTTCTCCCACACAACTTTGGTTTGTTTTCATTTATTGACAGGATGAGGGCATTTATTACCCACTCCTAATTGACCAGAGGGGTGGTTAAGAGTCAACCACAGTGCTGTGAGTCCAGAGTCACATGTAGGCTAGACTAGGTAAGGATGATAGTTTCCTTCCCTTCAGGACATTAGTGAAACAGATGGGCTTGCTTTTCCCAACAATTGGTCATCACGAGTCTCTTAATTCCACCATCTGCCATAGCTGGATCTGAACTCCAGAACATTACCTGGGTCTCTGGATTAATAGTCCAGCAATAATACCATCACCTCCACTATGTTTGTGCATCACTTTATTATTGATATGGTGTGGGCATCACTGGCAATTTCCTAACTCTATTTATCACTGGAATATCTTATTAGGTCAATACTTTAAGGGACAGTTAAGAGACATAGACACCACTGGGATTTTGGAGTCACGTGTAGTGCAGACCAGATAAGGATGGCAGTTTCCTTCCCTAAAGGACATTAATGACCCTGATAGGTTACAATTGGCAGTGGTTACATGGTTGACAGCAAGCTAGTTATTCTAGATGTTACTGAATTCAAATTTCACCAACTTCCATGTTGCAAGTTGAAACTTTGGCCCCAGAACAGGTTCTCAAGTGTTCCAGATAACTATTCGAGTGATATTACCATGACACCACCATCTTCAGCTATTACAGTGGGATTTGATCTCATGTTTCTTAGACCAGTACATAGCTCTGCTGGATTATATGACCATCTTGCTTCTGCCTTGAGTTCTGGGTTAATGTGGGAGCATGTTGTGTAAACCTCCCTGTGCATATGTCTAACATTACAACACTTCAGAAGAATGTCATTGGCCAGTTTGAAATGTCCTGAGGGAAACTGCAAAAGACATCGCAGAAAGTCAGACCCTCTCCACCTTTGCATTCCCCAGAATGGCCCCCTCATCTTCCTACATATGTCAGCTGCTCCACTTCAAAACGAAACATTTTTAATTTATTCCAATTGACGTGGGTGTCACTGGCTGGGCCAGTATTCAGAGAAGGTGGTGCTGAGCTGCTTTCTTGAACTGTTGCAGTACTCAGGTGTATAGAGACACCCGCAGTGATGCTAGGGAGGCAGCCCGGGATTTTGACTGGGGACATTTGGAAGTGAATTGATGAACCACAACAAATGCATTTCTAGTAGTTCTTGGAATTTTCTTAATGTTTCTTGAAGGTCACTGTTGCTGATTTTAATTGTAACCTTTTGCTGGTGATGAAGACAGAACTCAATTAATCTCCATTTACCAGGAAAGGACACTACTCTCTCGGCCATACACTCTAGCACAGGGAGAGCTGCACAGGGGATACCCTGCTTTTAAGGGTTTTTGAGATATGTTTTTGACTTCCCACAATGCTTCCAGCTGGCTCCCATGGCCTTGGGACTTCCAAAGCACGATGTCAAATTATTGCGCACATTTCTTTTGACCAAGATCTGGACAAGAAGCAGCAAGCGCTGAACAAGATATAAATGGACACAAGTTCACCAAAACGTGCCCAGTTCCTGCTTTACTGAGCAGTGATTTACTCCAGCACACAACTGGACTGGTCACCGAAAGGTCAGAATCATAGAATCCCTACAGTGTGGAAGCAGACCATTCAGCCCATCGAGTCCACACCAAACAGCAGCCCACCTAGACCTACCATCCTGCATTTCCCATGGTAAATCCATCTGACCTGCACACCTTTGAATTGTGGGAGGAAATCTGAGCACCCGGAGGAAACCCACACAGAAATGGGGAGAATGTGCAAACTCCACACAGACAGTCACCCGAGGGGGAATCAAACCTGGGTCGCTGGTGTTGTGAGGCAGCAGGGCTGACCACTGAGCCACAGTGCCACCTTAACTGAATATTAAAGGTACTCTTTTCTATTCAGTTTTCCATCCTCCCTCAGATGGAAACCTCGGATCTTTCCGATGTTGTTTTGTCTATTCTAATTAGACGCATCCTCTCCTCCAGTGCCTCCCACCAAGTGATAGTTCATTTTTAGCCACCTTAGTCCCACTTCTAATACTCAAATGAACTCACAGTGGCAAAGGAAGTGGTCCAGTGACACAACATGTAGCATCCCTGCCTCAGAATCAAGATGTCCTGGGTTCAAATCCCGCTCCAGGATTTGACATGGAAGAAAAGAATAGGTTTTAATATGGCCGATGTCAACTTGTATATTACCTCTAACACGTGCCAATGGTAAGTGTAGAAGAGATTATTTGCCAGTAGTGTGGTACTACTCAGGCTAAGGTTTTAGACCAGCAACCACCTCCAACGAGACAGAACCTAACTGCTACCCTGTGACATTTAATGACATTCCTGTCACTGAATCCCCCACTATCAACATCCTTGGGGTTACCAATAACCAGAAACTGTACTGGACTCACCATATAAATACAGTGGATACAAGAGTAGGTCAGATGCTAGGGAATACTACAGCGAGTAACTCCCCAAAAGCCTACCCACCATCTGCAAGGCACAAGTCAGGAATGTGATGGAATCCTCCCCACTTGCCTGGATGTGTGCAGCCCCAACAACACTAAGAAGCTTAACACCATCCAGGACAAACCAGCCCACTTGACTGGCACCACATTCATTTCCTTTATTACTGATGCACGATAACAGCAGTGTCTACTAACCACAAGATACACTGCAGAAATTCACCAAAGATCTTCAGAGAGCCCTTCCAAACCCACAACTCCTCCCATTTAGAAGGACAAAGCGGACACATGGGAACACCACCACCTGCAAGTTCCCCTCCAAATCCCTCACCATCCTGACTTGGAAATATATCGCCGTTCCTTCAGTGTTGCTGAAGGAATCCTGGAATTCCCTCCCTAATGACATTGTGGGTCAATCCACAGAACATGGAGTGCAGCAGTTCAAGAAGGCAGCTCACACCCACCTTCTCAAGAGGCAACTAGACGGGGGAATTAATGTGTCTCAGGCAGCGATGACCACATTCCATGAGCGAATTAAACAAAATCCTGTTCCTGGGAAAATAAGCTACAAAAACAGTTGCAATCATGTGATTTGCCTACCTCTTGTGTCTCCAGTCATGAGAAATCTTCTGAGTCAGAGATTTGAAGATGGATATCTTCAAGGGCTGGCCCATGGAGGATTCTGAGGCCCCTTCTGTTCAGGGCAATGCAATATATTTGACCTTTGACTCCTCACTTAAGTAAGTCATTCTTCATAGTGAGCCATGATGAGTCACTACAATCCAATCCTCCCACGCATTAGATTCCAGAACAATGATCCAAGGAATTGTGCTTAGCCTAACCACCCACAGTAGGGGTGTTACCAGCCCATCACGATTACCCCTGGAGTCCTCCCAGGACATCAATGTGAGTAACAGACAGAAAAAAAAAGTATCTAAAGGAAATAATGATGGAAAAATTTGAGTTATTGGGAATGAAACTATTAGAGTTAAAAATAAATACAGTTAGAGTCAAAAAAAACATCCAAAATGGGTGTCTGTTTGTTCAGGAGGGCAGGTGACCTTGAGGATGGACCAATGGAAGGGTTTGTTTTTTTAATTCATTCATGGGATAAGGGCGTCACTAGCTAGGCCAGCACTTATTGCCCATCCCTAATTACCCAGAGGATAGTTAAGAGTCAATCACATTATTGAGGGTCTGGGGTGGCTTGTAGACCAGACTAGATAAGGATGGCAGTTTCCTTCCCTAAAGGGTATTAGTGAACCTGATGGGTTTTTTTCCCAACAAACAACAATGGTCATCATTAGACTTAGTTTTAGATATTTTGACCTCAGTAGAATAGTGGTTAGTATTCGCACCTGTCACATGGGAGACTGGGATTCAATTGCCCACCAGGGAGGTGGGCATTTTACAGGCAGCACGGTGGCTCAGTGGTTAGCACTGCTGCCTCACAGTACCAGGGACCTGGGTTCGATTCCAGCCTTGAGTGACTTTGTGGAGTTAGCGCACTCTCCCCGTATCTGTGCGGGTTTCCTCCGAATGCTCCGGTTTCCTCCCACAGTCCAAAGATGTGCAGTTTAGGTGAACTGGCCATGCTAAATTGCCCATAGTGCTCAGGGATGTGTAGGTTTGGTGCATTAGTCATGGGAAATGTAGAGTAATAGGGTAGGGGAATGGGTCTGGGTGGGATAATCTTCAGAGGGTCAGTGTGGGTCACTTGTTGGGCCAAATGTCCTGTTTCCTCACTGTAGGGATTCTATGGGATTTCCCCAACAATGATTCAAGGTCATTGTTAGATTTTTAGTCCAGATTTGTTATTGAATTCAAATTCCACTACGTACTGTGGTGGAATTTGAACCCAGGTTCCCAGAATATGTCTCTGGATTAACAGGCCAGTGATAATACCACTAGGCCGTTGCTTCTCTGTGTGTGGAGGGCAGGGTGGTTAGAGATGACAGATCATGTGATGTAAAGTCCAGAATGCGCCCAACCAAGACTAATAACCCTATCCTTTTGCCCAGGCCACTACCGCCAATGAGAGTAGTCAATGCCCTGAGAATAGTGAACTGAAATGCAGGTGGGACAGCGATCTGGAACTATCCTCTCCTGAAGACAACAACAACTCACCAAGAAGTGTTTGGGAAGCATGGAGAGCTGGTTTGAGGGCCTTTTCTTTACCTCACTGTTACATTGTTGAATATTGAAAGAGAGGAATGAAGCAATCTGATGTGAAGGCTCTGATGGCTAACTGACTGATATTGCAATGCTACATTGGCCACCTGGTCTGCAACAACAACAGAAATTACTGGAGAAACTCAGCAGGTCTGGCAGCATATGTGGAGACCAAAGCAGAGTTAAGATTTCAGGTCCAGTGACCTTTCTTCAGAACACTGCTAACCATGGTTGGACTATATGTGACTCCAGATCCACAGCAAGGTGGTCAAATCTCATCTGCCTTTTGAAATGGAGAAAATGAGGACTGCAGATGCTGGAGATCAGAGTCGAGAGTGTAGTGCTGGAAAAGCACAGCAGGTCAGGCAGCATCCGAGGATCAGGAGAGTCGATGTTTTGGGCACAAACCTTTCATCAGGATTCCTGAATACAGCTAAGGGAAGATGGACAGGACACATTGCCTGGCACCTGATAAAATGCCCTTCTGCGTTTAACTATTTGAAAGAAAACTTTCACATAGAGAGTCAGAATAATGCTTTAAGGACAACCTTCAGAGTTTGAGTGTTGCTCCTGAAACATGGGTGGACACTGGTCAGCGGTCACTCTGGTGCAGAGGTGTTACCTTCAATGACCATCAGGGTGATGTATTGTTCACCAGGAACTGTCAGCCTTCCGAGTCATGTTGGGAAGGCTGTGGTGTCTGTGGTGTCTAGACTAATAATCCAGAAACCTCCAGGTTAATGTTCCGATGGTGAAATCTGAATTCAGTTAGAATTTGTACTTGCACACCCTGATACAAAAGACCATGTTAGGGGAGGCAATGGCCAAGTGGTATTATCGTTGGACTGTTAGTCCAGAGGCCTAGCTCATGCTCCAGGGTCCCAGGTTTTAATTCTGCCATGGCAGATGGTGGAATTTGAATTTAATAAAGAAGCTGGAATTAAGGGTCTAATGTTGACCATGAATCAATTGTCAGGAAAAAGCCATCTGGTTCACTAATGTCCTTTAGGAAAGGAAACTGCCATTCCTACCTGGTTTGACCCACAGCAAGGTTGTTGACTCTTAACTGCCATTTAACAGGCATTTAAGACGGACAATAAATACTGGCCTAGCCAGTGGCACCAGCGTTCTGTGAATGAATTAAAAGGAAGAGTCATGAGCCTGTCTTCTGCAGCACCAGTACATGTGTGTCCAACGTTCAGCTGGTCTTTTTGTGCTCAGGTTGAATTGATATATTCATCTCCAAACAGGACATACTCAAATCCGAAACTTACTGAATTTGTGCTCATGTCATTGTCATCTTTAACCATGAAGACAAACGTTGTGTCCCTCAATTACTCGCTGACAAATTCCCTGAGGAATTACACACTGCCATGCCTGGTGTGTGAATCCAAACACAGTGTTGTCAGGGACACAGGCATGGAGGCCCGTGTCTGTGAACCACCACAGCCACTGCAGGGATTCAACCTGTGATATTGGCATCATTCAGGATTGTACTGAAGGATAACTGTGCTGAGCTGATAACTGAGCTAACTGACATCTGGAATAGGAAGACGTGGCTGACTATTTGACTGCGTGAAGCATCACAATCCTTTTGTTGCCCAATGTTCCACCTGGAGTCAGTGGATAGTGACCGGGTGGGTAAGACTGATCTCATAGCTGCTCCCTTACCCCACAGGCACATTGTACTCCAGGTGAGTTTTGCAAACTCAATGCAGACCAGACATGTTCTTTTTTCTTGTGTTTTCTACCCACTCCACACCAGGTCCTGTCATGACATGAGTTACTTACAGCACAGTCACCCATTCCCTCCTACTCTCATTATCACCTATTCACCTTCTCTTCTGTCCTGGCCTACTATCAATATCAATAGTGCTGACAGTTCTGAAAGGAGGGTCACTGGACCTGAAGCATTAGCTCTGTTTTCTGCCCACAGATACTGCCAGACCTGCTGAGTTTCTCCAGTGTCCACAGTTCTTTGTTTTATTTTAGCATTTAACTCGCTGCTGCATCTCTTCTGGGTATGCCCACTTTGAAGAAGTTCTGCTCCTCTCGCTGAAAGGATTTCTGTTGTAATCTTCCTTCTCGTTCTCCTTCGTTACTTGCATTTTCTCTCCTTGTATTTGACAAAGTATTTGCCAAAGCCAATTTCCACAGCCACATCTCATTCCTCAGTCACTGCCTCTGGCTCAGACCCAACTCTCATGGATTCTGACTGAGATTTCATCCTTTGCATTTTGAATCCACACAGGGTCCACAGGTGATGTTCGATGTTCCTGAGATAGCTGTTCTCTCTGCATCCTGAAATCCACACTCAATGTCAAACGTTGCCATATTCACACTCTCAACCTCTCACTGCATTACAGCGCCTCACGCTGGCTCAGAGCTGCAGTGGTCCCACTTCCACTTCATCCTCCAGCTCATTCGACATGCTAACAAGAAACCTTTTCTCTTCCATTCGGTCATGAAGGAAGTCATGATGTGATGACTCAGAGATACCCACCGCCCTGCTCCCTTCCCCTTCCCTCTGATTTCATCCCGCCTCCCAAACCCACCTCCTGATCTTCCACTGTCTGATGCTGAATGTTCTGTGCTCAGCAACGGTCTGTTTTATCCATCTGCAGCCCCCAACTCAAGGAATTTCGGGCATGACATGACGTTGAACTCTTCATCCTTTGCCTTCACCTTTGTGCCCATTTCTCTGAACAGGAGTCATCTCCCTGTCCCATAAACCCCTTCATCCAACTCCAATACTCGCCTTCCACCTGGACTCCTCCCCCTGGCCTTTTATCTGCACTTGATCTGTTCATCGAGAAATGTCGATGTGTCACTGGTTGTCACAATTTCTCTGCCCCCCCCCCCCCCCCCCCCCCCCCCGCCACCCTCACCCCCACCCATTCCAACCTGTTTCTTCAGGTGAGGAGTCCTCACTACCGAGGTTGACAGGGTCCCATCCCCCACACATCGTCCCTCGTCACTTCCCCCCACCCCACTTCATTTTTGCGATTATTTATATATAAAGATAGTTTTTATGCGTAAAGGGCTTTCATTAACAGGGGTATTGAGTTTAAGAGCTGCGAGGTTCTGCTGCAGCTCTATAAAGCCCCGGTTAGACCACACTTGGAATATTATGTTCAGTTCTGGTCTCCTCATTATGGGAAGGATGTGGAAGCTTTAGGGGGGGGGGGGGCAGAGGAGATTTACCAGGATACTGCCTGGACTGGAGGGCATGTCTTATGAAGAAAAGTTGAGGGAGCAAGGGCTTTTCTCATTGGAACAAAGAAGGATAAGAGGTGACTTCACAGAGATGTACAAGGTGATGAGAGGCACAGATAGACTTTTTGTCAGGGTGGAAATGTCTATCACGAGGGGAGATAATTTTAAGGTGATTGGAGGAAGGTTTCGGGGAGATGTCAGAGGTAGGTTCTTTACACATTTATAATGTGGAATTTAATTTCCTGAGGTTGTTTGGCTTTGTAAATGCAAGCGATTTTCTTTATTTTCCTTGCTTCTCAATAATTACATATTTTTTTAACTTCATATATACTAAGTTATCATGTGGGTGCATGGAATGCACTGCCAGCAGTGGGAATAGAGTCAGATACATTAAGGACATTTAAGTGACTCTTGGATAAGCACATGGATGCTAGTAAAATGAAGGGTATGTTGGTTAGTTTGATCTTAGAGTAGGATAAAGGTCGGCACAACATTGAAGGCTGAAGAGCCTGTACTGTGCCAGACTGTTCTATGTTCCAAAGTATATTTTTGAAATTTAAAACAAAAATCTAGGAATGGTGGGTGGAGTTTTTGATAGCTAGGATCCCTGACAATGCTGCACTCCCTCAGTACTGTACTGACTTGCTGCCTTACATTACATCGTCAGCTGTCTGGAATGGAGATTAAATCCACAAACCTGAGAGCAATTCCACATTAAGCTGACTTGCCATATCCTGCAACTACTGTTCCTGTAAAAGTCAAGTTGTACGAGAAAACGTGAACACTGAGATACATGATGCATCTTTCATTGAGGTCAAAACTGACTGTTAGACACAGGTACAAAGGTTTTACTACACAGCAAGAATATTGCATAGCATTTTTAACATACAAAAAATTAACAGGAGAAACTAATAATGGTGTAAATGATCACTAATCTTAATAAAGAGATCAGGTAACCCCTTCTTTGAAATATGTTTCAAGCAGCCTATGATCGGGTGATGTTTCAGTGTCAATAGTGCCCTCTATTGGACTGTGACACTCTGTGCTTAGAGTCACAGAGATGTACAGCCTGGAAACAGACTCTTGGTCCAACTCATCCATGCAGACCAGATAAACTAATTTAGACCCATTTGCCAACATTGGCTCATATCTCTCTAAACCCTTCTATTTCATATACCCATCCAGATGTCTTTTAAATGTTGTAGTAGTATCAGCCATCACCACTTCCTCTGGCGGCTCATTCCATACATGCACCACCCTCTGCATGAAAAGAAATTGCCCCTTTTGTCCCTTTTATACCTTTCCCCTCTCACCTTAAATCCTGCTTGTTGCAGATTCAAAGTCTCCCTTGTACCTTAAGTGCAGTACCTGGAACAGATTGCAGTAAAACAGGCCATCCTGCCCTGCAGGTTTATGTTCAACATGTAACTCCATCTCTCTGCTTCTGGGAAGAAGGGTCACTGGATTCAAAACATTAATTGTGTTTCTCTCTCCACAGATACTGCCAGACCTGCTGAGTTTCTCCAGCAAACTTCTGTTTTTTCATTTCAGCATCCACGGTTCTTTGTGTGATTATAGTGTCTCCACCATAGATTTGCAGTATCTTTCTTCCTTCCTCCCCCTTGTCTTTATCCTGCTTCCTCTTGAAGGCAGTCATACTATAACCTTCGTCAAGTCCTTGTGGTAGTAAGGTCTATCCACTCTTTGGGTGAAAATATTTATCTTGAATTTTTCTAAAAGTTTAACACTACAGGTAGTTCTCCAATAACACTGTAGCTGTGTTCCATTGAAACCTTGCTTAATAGAAAATCGCTTAATATAAATAATGGGGCCTATTGGAAAGGTGGGATTTCACTTACAATCGCTCAAAAATCACCCAAAAGTCTAACGTGAAGTATAGCACAGTTTGAATGAAGGTTGAAATCATATTTATTAATAAAAGTAAATTTACCACAGTACTTTTGAAGAATGTAAGAAAGCTGCTCTCTGTACAGTATTGCTTACAGAAAGCTGCTCTCTCGGCAACTGACATCATGTACGTGCAAAGCAAAGTGTGCAAACCAATCTCTGCTGGAATCACTCTATGGCCAATGAAGGTAAGTGCTCTTGAAAATACTGTTCTCGAATTCTTCAGCTACATTATAGTCAAATCTTGTTGCCAAAACAAGCTGTATGTGAGAACTAACTGTATTTTTCTAATCAACCTCTTAAGAAATTTATTACACACCTATGGAGCAGGTGGGACTTGAACCCACACTTTCTGGTCCGGGGGTAGGGACACTGTGTCACAAGAGGGCCTTTCTGATCCTTTTTGTTTTTTATTATTTAACCTAATTTTTTTCTAATCAACCTGTTTGGAGATTTATTAAACATCTCTGGAGCGGATGAGATTTCAACCCAGACCTCCTAGTCCAAGGCCAAGGACACTATCACTACACCACAAATTTATTAGCAACTAGCTCGAATTTTATTTGGATGTATCTATCTCATATCATGACTCCATTGTTTAGACCACGTCATCCAAAGCTGTGCAGGTCAGGTGAATTGGCTGTACTAAATTGCCCATAGTGTTAGGTGCATTAGTCAGGGGTAAATATAGAGGAATGGGTCTGGGTGGGTTACTCTTCAGACAGTCGGTGTGGACTTGTTGGGCTGAAGGGCCTGTTTCCATAATGTAGGGAATCTAATCTAATCTAATCTTCTATACATCTATCCAATCCTACATTTCTAAAGATCTCGAAAAGGTTTCCCTCTAAATTTGTCCTTTCTAAGCAAACCATGATCCAGCCTTTCACTTTTCCTGATAATCGATCACTCAGCTCTGATCTTGAAGCGGGTTAATTTCAATGCTCTTTATATGATTCGCACAGGTTCACAAATGAGAACAGGAGAGCAGGATTGTAAAATAGAGATTGCAGGAATCACTTGGGTGTGTGTCGAGCAAAGATTTATAAGGGTTGAATTCATTATCACTGTGATTGAAGTTTGCAACATGTGGAGAACAAATGAGACCCAACGAGAAGAAAAACACAAGGAAAGGAGTGGAGCAGATTCTCTGAAAATTTGCCTTTAATGCTGCCACTCCGACAACATTGCTGAGCAGCCCGAGTCAGTGTAGAAATTACAGGGATACTGGCTCTTCAAGATGATTGATGTCATGTGTGTCATGTTTACTTTTTGTTTGGTGTGATGTGAAGGTGCCTGGGATGGACAGGGTCGGGAGTCACACGACACCAGGTTATAGTCCAACAGGTTTATTTGAAATCACAAGCTTTCGGAGCGCTGCCCTTTCATCAGGTGGAATGAAGAGAAGCATACAGGCACAGCGTTTATAGGCAGAGAGATCAAAAGATGGTACAAATGGTGTGAATGGAGTGTCGACAGGCTGAATAGTAAGTCTCTGCAAGTGATCAACAGTGTCAGATGGTGTGAATAAAGCATCAACAGCTGAATTTCAAGTGCAGGGATGACCTATAATTTGATTAATTGAGGCAGAGAGATAATTACAAAAGAAATAAAAACAAGATGGCGCTGGAAACAAACCAAATGGCTGGAATAACATGTAAAAGTTGCATGCGGAGGGTCGAACCAAAGTTACAAGTAATCCAAAACTGTACAAACTAACTGAGGTAGAGAGACCATAACAGGTTATTCAGACGATGGTGTCAAAACAGGATAGTAAGGAAGATTTACAAATACAGAACAGGATGGTGGGGTTGCATGCAGTGCAACATGTAGTGCTGGGGTTATCACAGGCTACTCAAACCAAGGGACATATAGTATTATTGTTGGACCATGAGACTAGAGATCCAACTCATGCTCTGGGGATCTAAGTTTGAATCCTACCATGTCAGATGATGAAATTTGATTTCAAACATAATCTGGACATTAAAGTCTAATAATGACTGCCAGGCTGTTTTCAATTGTGAGGAAAAGCTCATCTGGTTCCCTGATTGCATTTCGGGAAGGAAATCTGCCATCTTTACCTGGTCTGTCCTAAATGTGATCTAAAGAGCCATAGCAATAAGGTTGACTCTTAACTGGGCAATTAGGGATGGGCAATAAATGCTGGCCAAGCCAGTGACATTCAAGTCATAGAGTCATAGAGATGTACAGCATGGAAACAGACCCTTCAGTCCAACCCATCCATGCTGACCAGATATCCCAACCCAATCTAGTCCCACTTGCCAGCACCCGACCCATATCCCTCCAAACCCTTCCTACTCATATACTCATCCAAATGCCTTTTAAATATTGCAATTGTACCAGCCTCCACCACTTCCTCGGAGTTCATTCCATACATGTACCACCCTCTGCGTGAAAATGTTGCCCCTTAGGTCTCTTTTATATCTTTCCCCTCTCACTCTAAACATATGCCGTCTAGTTCTGGACTCCCCGACCCCAGGGAAAAGACTTTGTCTATTTATCCTATCCATGTCCCTCATAATTTTATAAACCTTTATAAGGTCACCCCTCAGCCTCAGACACTCGAGGAAAAACAGCCCCAGCTTATTCAACCTCTCCCTGTAGCTCAAATCCTCAAACCCTGGCAACATCCTTGTAAATCTTTTCTGAACCCGTTCAAGTTTCACAACATCTTTCCGATAGGAAGGAGACCAGAATTGCACGCAATATTCCAACAGTGGCCTAACCAATGTCCTGTACAGCCGCAACATGACCTCCCAACTCATGTACTCAATGCTCTGACCAATAAAGGAAAACATACCAAACGCCTTCTTCACTATCCTATCTACCTGCGACTCCACTTCCAAGGAGCTATGAACCTGCACTCCAAGGTCTCTTTGTTCAGCAACACTCCCAAGGACCTTACCATTAAGTGTATAAGTCCTGGTAAGATTTGCTTTCCCAAAAGCAGCACCTCACATTTATCTAAATTGAACTCCATCTGCCACTTTTCAGCCCATTGGCCCATCTGATCAAGAACCCTTTGTAATCTGAGGTGACCTTCTTCGTTGTCCATTACACCTTGGTGTCATCTGCAAACTTACTAAATATACCCCTTATGCTCACATCCAAATCATTTATATAAATGATGAAAAGTATGGACCCAGCACCAATCCTTGAGGCACTCCACTGGTCACAGGCCTCCAGTCTGAAAAACAATCCTCCACCACCACCCTCTTTCTTCTACCTTTGAGCCAGTTCTATATCCAAATGGCTATTTCTCCCTGTATTCCATGAGATTAAACCTTGCTATCCAGTCTCCCATGGGGAACCTTGTCGAATGCCTTACTGAAGTCCATATAGATCACATCTACCGCTCTGCCCTCAACAATCCTCTTTGTTAATTCTTCAAAAAATTCAATTAAGTTTGTGAGACATGATTTCCCACGCACAAAGCCATGCTGCCTATCTCTAATCAGTACTTGCCTTTCCAAATACATGTATATAACCTGTCCCTCAGGATTCCTTCCAACAACTTGCCCACCACCGAGGTCAGGCTCACCGGTCTACAGTTCCCTGGCTTGTCCTTACCACCTTTTGTAAACAGTGGCAGCACTTTAGCCAACCGCCAGTCTTCCAGCACCTCACCTGTAACTATCAATCATACAAATATCTCAGCAAGGGGCCCAGGAATGACTTCCCTAGCTTCCCACAGATTTCTAGCGTACACCTGATCAGTTCCTGAGGAATTATCCACTTTTATGCGTTTCAAGACATCCAGCACTTCCTCCTCTGTAATATGGGCATTTTTCAAGATGTCACCATCTATTTCCCTACATTCTATATCTTTCACGTCCTTTTCCACAGTAAATACTGATGAAAAATACTTGTTTAACATCTACCCCATCTCCTGCGGCTCCACACAAAGGCCGCTTTGCTGACCTTTGAGGGGCCCTATTTTCTCCCTAGTTACCCTTTTGCCCTTAATGTATTTGTAAAAACCCTTTGGATTCTCCTTAACCTTATTTGCCAAAGCTATCTCATGTCCCCTTTTTGTCCTCCTGATTTCCCTCTTAAGTAAACTCCCACTGCCTTTATATTCTTCTAAGGATTCACTCGATCTGTCCTGTCTATACCTGACATATGCTTCCTTCTTTTTCTTAACCAAACCCTCAATTTCTTTAATCATCCAGCATTTCCTACACCTAACAGCCTTTCCTTTCACCCTGACAGGAATCCCATGAATGATTTTTTAAAAAGCAATTGCAAAGACCTCACCTTGGCCTGTACTGTTTGGATGGATGATTTCCCAGTTGGATACCCCAAAATCAGGATTCAGATCATCCAACTGGACAGAGTCTAACAATAAGTGATTTTAACAAAGATCAATGCAGAGATAAAACCATAAATACTGTGGGTGCTCAATCAGAAAGGTTCAATCAGTAATTTCATGGTCACCATTACTGATGCAGCTTTAGATTCCAGAATCATTTAATTAACTGATCATTTAACTAATTTTGCAGCTGCCATGATGGAATTTGAGCTCTGGATTATTAATCTAGTGACACAAGCTTTATGCCACCATATGTGGTGAGGCCATTTCTCTGGTACATAGAACAATGGGGCTTTATAATACATTTTATGGATTAATATCTATACATGTTATATACATATATATTATTTATATATGTATAAACAAGCTGAATGGAGTTTAAAAGCTCAAAGTATCAAAATCATTTAATTCTGTCAGGGTTGACCAACTGAGTACTGATCTTGCACAGATAATGATAACATAAAGCAGAAGCAATAGGTGGAATCATATTCTCCACTTTCCTTTGATAGTCATTTAAATATGATTTTTTTATTTTCAGTCATCCCACCAATTACACAAATTACACCAATTACACCAAGCATCAACCACTATTTTACTCACCAGTAACCTTCATCTTGCTCTCGAGACAGCCATTAGCAATTCAGAATAATTGCCGCTATCTCGACTTCATTCAGCCCCATCAGTAAGCTGTAAATTTGCAACAATTCCTGGTGTCAATGGGTGAACTTGAAATTGGCTGCTTTCCAAGTTCCAGACTTCATGGAGGTTTCACAAAACATGAATCATATATCGGAGCTTGGGTCATGAAAAGATGCAGCTGATCATAACATTGTCCATATGCAGGAATCTGATTCAATCCAGTTAAACATTTGCACTGTATTGATTCTCAATAGACTAATACATTAACACGTTTCACATTTACAGAATTCCAATAGACGAACCATATATTACTGCAAATATTTCCAGTGGGACCAACTATTTTGCATTGAGTAGGCTTCCAAGCTCCTATTGTATTGACATTCATTCAATCAAACTTCTGTTTATGTTCTCCTACAGTATATGATTCCCAATCCAAGCAGGCTGCTGAAAGGTTTTAACACAGAAATTTGATGATTCCCAATTATACTGTCTCTTAATTACCAAGCACACAAAACATGTAGAATTGCTGGACACAGTAGACGTTATTCAGCTAATCAGGCCTGTTCAGCTCTCTGATTAATATTGTCCCCCTGCTCTTCCCCATAGTCCTCAATCTTTTTCCTCTTTGCATATTCATGCAATTCCCTTTGAAAGTTACCTGTTCCAGATTCCAGATCATAGCAACTCACGGTGATAAATAATTCCTCAACATCCCACTATTCTTTCACCAATTACCTTAAACACACGAAACTGACCACAGTCGCAGGTCCTTAGAGAGAGGTCTCTGGTGCTGAGTTTAACCCAAGGGTCACCACACCTCAAGCAGGGGGTGACATTGAGAAGCAGTAGCTGGTATGGGAATTCAACCCACATTGATGGTGTCACTGTGCATTGCAAACCAGCCTCTCATTCAATGGAAATGACTCTTATAGATGGCTTTTGACCCCAGTGTTAGTGCAAACAGCTTGTTCATTTATGATATCAACAGCTTTCCTGAATTTGATGTCTCAATTAAATGTTTCATTGACTTTCTGCTCTTTGTGGAACAATACAGCATCTCTATTTTCTCAACAGAACCAAAGTCCCTCCCTCATCTCTAGGCTTCATTCAATTAAAACCTCTCTGCATTTAATCAATCTCGTCATGTTTGGAGTCACAGAGTCATAGAGATGTACAGCAAGGAAACAGACCCTCTGAACCCTTCCTGTTCATACACCCATCCAGATGCCTCTTAAATGTTGCAATTGTACCAGCCTCCACCACTTCCTCTGGCAGCTCATTCCATATACACACCACCCTCTGCGTGAAAAAGGTGCCCCTTTTGCTCATCGCTCTTTGCCTAACTAGAGAGATTGTAATCATGCAAAGATTGAGATATTGAGATGAAAAGGGACAAGAAATAAGTTTGCACAAAAGCTGAACCCATGAGGAGGTGTAACATCCCATTCCCTCCATCTCCGGTAGCAGGTTAAAGATCTTTGACTTTGTGGACTGGGTGGTTTGAAATGAAGTGAGGTTTTCAGTGGAAGAATTATCCTTGTGGCAGCTCCTAAATGTATTGCACAGTCCCACTCTCTCTCAACAGCTCTGATTGGCTGTCCTTTTCAAAATATTTTTGAACCCTCCTTGGAAAGATATAATGGCATCTGCCCAATCACTGCAGCAAATTTCGACCTCTCCACCTCCTGATGCTGCCTAGCTTGCTGTCTTCTTCCAGCTACCTGTCTGTCTACTTTGAATCAATGTTCCAGCATTCACCCCCCAAGTAAGCCTTTCACCCAACCTCCGTCCCCATCAGAGACACCCTCACCCCAGATTCACCAGCCAGAGGAACATCAAATTCCCTATTCTCCCTGACAGATTCCCTCACTAATAAATTTCCTTCTCACTTTCCACGCTTCACTCAACATGACCCCAGAATCCCAGAAGTCTTTCCTAGTTTCTCAATATATTTTTTTTGGTAAATGTGCACAGGAAGGGAACTGCATTTATTCTGATTTAATATTTTAACCTTTTTGGCCGGAGAACCTGTTCCAAGCAATATAAGTGTTTGATTTGGATTTTATTGTCAAGTGCATTTTACAGTAGGAATGCAATAAAATACAGTGAAAAGCTTTCAATTGTTGCCTGAAAATGGTGCCATTTTGAATAATTTAAGAAGATAGAGCTGGAAGAGAGTCCATCAGTCCTGAGTCAGCTCATGACCGTCCATGACACCTATACCACTCGCCCTCCCCACCACTTCACCGCCGTCTACACCAGAACCAATCAACATTGAAGTCTTTGAAGCCATGCCTTGATATCCAGTTATATGAGGCTTATTAATAGAGTGCAGGAGGCAGAAGTTTAGAAGTCAGAGAAAGGTCCTTTGGCTCTTTAAATATTGCAGTCAATTAACCTGGATCTGCAAAATATTATGACAAATAATGGATACAAATTTTTGTCTAAACACCAGTTGGAAAGGTAGGACGATCAATTAAAGCAATAGTAAAAACCTCTCATAATATTACTCTCGGCTATACTTAATGGTAGGTAATATTAGGTGAACATTAAACTCAGTGTTCCACCCAATCCAGTGAGTCTCATGTCTGTAGAGTCAAGTAAAAATGAGACCTTGCTCCCTCAAATAAATCAAAATAACTGAAAGCCTGTGGCCTCATCTTGTGTTTGGAGTTGAGCTTAGTTGCTTCTATATTTTCAACTTCAAAGTCGGTCCACAATTTAAACAGCGTAAGTCAGGAGTGTGGTAGAACACTCTCCACTTGCCTGGATGAATACAGCTCCAATAACATTCAAAATGTGACACTATCCAGGACTAAGTAGCCTATTTGATTGGCACCACATCCACAAACATCCACTCCATCCACCACCGATGCTCTGTAACAATAGAGCGTACTGTATGTAAGCAGCAAATCACTAAACCTCCTCAGACAGCACCTTCCAAACCCATAACCACTTCCATCTAGAAGGACAAGGGCAGCAGATACATGGGAACACCACCTCAACGTCCCCTCCAAGCCACTCACCATTCTGATATGGAACTATATCATCACTCCTTCACTGTTGCTTGGTTCAAAACCTCTTTCTAATGGGATTGTGGGTCCACCTACACCAGATGCACTGTGGTTCCTCATCACCTTGTCAAGGGGGAATTATTGATGGGCAATGAATCCTGGCTTAGCCAATAATATTCATACCCATAGATGACTTCTAAAAAATATTCAAAGTAGGGTTAGCACATTTCTTTGCACTTCATAATTCACTTCCACTTATTCATCTTATTTCTAAATATTCAATCTTTCTAATGGAAAACATTAACCCATGTTGAGCACAATCAGATCAGAGTTATCTGTATGAATTGCTCTGGGAACTGTGGCTTAGCAATTTTGGAAATTTGGATAATAGTGACTTAGTATTATTGTCACCAGTAAGTATAGAACCATTTGGCCCATCACGTCCACACTGCTTCCCCAAAGAGCGACATACGACCCCCCACCAACCCAATCCTTGCAGCCCCACATTTCCCATGGCTAACCCACCTAATGTACATATCCCTGGACTCTACGGTCAATTTAGCCTGGCCAATCCACCTAACCTGCACATCTTTGGACTGTGGGAGGAAACCCATGCAGACCCCCACAGAAAGGATGTGCAAACTCCACACAGACGCATGAGGCTGGAATCGAACCCGGATCCCTGGCACTGTGAGGCTGCAGTGCTAACCACTGAGCCACAATACTATAAAGCAGGTAACATTCCCTAACCTACCTTCAAGGAACAGATTTACTAAATAAGTAACATCTTTGGGCTCGCAAATCACACATACAACTCAAATAAACTACTTCGGTTGAATTGAATTCACCAGTTTCCTCATCTCCCTCCCCCCACCCCACCTCATCCTATATACAACCCTCCAGCTCAGCACCGCCCTCTTGACCTATCTTCCTTCCCACCTATCCGTTCCGCTGTCCCCTCTGACCGATTATCATTACCCCCATCTGGATCTACCTATTGCATTCCTAAATACCTTCCCCCCCCAGCCCACCCCTACCCTCCTATTTATCTCTCAGCACCACCACCCCCACTCCATTCCTGAATAAGGGTTTATGCCCGTAACATCAATTCTCCTGCTCCTCAGCTGCTGCCTGACCTGCTGTGCTTTTCCAGCGCCACACTTTTTGACCTTGAATTGAAAGGATCCTAGTTTGAACTAATAATTATTTTCTAATTGTGACATTGAGGGCAGTGAGACTGTGGAACTTGCTATCATAGGGTGTGGTTGAGGTGAATAGCATAAATACACTTAAGGGAAAGCTGGATAAACACATGATAGAGATAGGAATAGAAAGAGTTAACTGACAGTGTGAGATGGAGTATGGGAAGTGGTCTTTTAGAAGCTTAAAATCAGAGTCAACCAATTGGGTGAAAGCAGTATTTCTGTCATGTAATTTCGGCATAATACCAACGTTCCCATACAGGGGTTCCCCATGAGTCAGCTTTTGCAAAAGAATCCAACAAATTTGCATACCAACCCAGCAGCTGCCTGAGATTATTAAGTGGGGGTATTAAGTGATGTGGGTCAAAGGCAGGTATATGGAGTTAAGCCACAGATCAGCTATGATCTCATTGAATGGTCTACTCTTGATGCTATGTCCCAAACAGTTGGACTCAACTGATTAACCACTGCCCAGTGTGGAAACAAGCTATAATAAGATTGGGATTAGAAAGGTAATTGAGGTCCATCTGGTTGGTACTAGGCATGTAGCCAATTTGAGGAATTAAGGCTAATGTAGGAGGCCCTTTAACACCAGTGACAGTATTTTACTGATGTCAGAGATGACCCCTCAATGCAGAGTCAACCAGGTTGATCCTGCAGATTGGTCAGCGATGGGGCTGACAGTTTGTTCATTATGTGGTCAGACAGGTTAAGTAGGCACCAGCCTTGGCTCAGTGGTGGCACCCTTACCTTGGAGTCACATGACTTGAGAGGTTTGAGCACAAAATCAGACACTGTCAGCACAACAGCAAGGAATGCTATTGTTCCAAAGGAGATATTTGGTAGGGTCTTGAGCAGTGATTGCGTCCCTGAAGAGCTGGGTTCAAGTCCCACCTGCACTAGACATGTGTCCAAATCAAACTGGTTGATTTAAAATTATTTTTCAAGGGGTCTCTTATGTTGAAATTCCTCATTTTAACAAGCATGGAGGGTCACAGTGGACGCCAAAACACAAAGCTGTTTCGTGGTTTTACAAACACACCATAGAAAACATTCTATCTGGGTTAGCGAGTTTTGAGAAGATTTGTAGCTCAGGTTGAGGTTCTGGATGTAGGTTTGCTCATGAGCTGGAAGGTTCATTTTCAGACATTTTGTCACCATACTTGGTAACATCTTCAGTGAGCCTCCGGATGAAGTACTGATGGTATGGCTAAACATGTCAATAGAAAGCGGGCCATGCCACCGGTGCTTCATCTGAAGACTCACTGATGATATTACCTAGTACGGTGACGAAACGTCTGAAAATGAGCCTTCCAGCTCAGCGAGCAAACCTACATCCAAATTCTATCTGGGTGCATCATGGCTTTGCCCAGGATCGTAAGAAACTACAGAGAGTTATGTCCATTACGCAAGCCAATCTCCCTTCTATGGATTCCATCTACATTTCTCATTGTCTCGGGGAAGCACCCAACATCATCATTACCTCCTACCCCAGTAATGCTCTCTTCTAGCCACCTCCATCAGGCAAAAGATACAGAAGCTTAAACGCTGTACCAACAGGTTAAAGAACAGTTTCTTCCCCGCTGTTATCAGATGGCTGAATGGACCTCTGATGACTCTTGCTTTGTACACCACCTGTACAGATGTAAACTCGTATTCCTCGCCTTGGTATAACAGCCTATAATTTATTTGTCCTTGGATATTATGATCTACTTGTACTACATGCAAAAACAAAACTTTTCACTGTACTGAGGTACTTGTGACAACAGTAAATCAAATCAAATCAAATCAGTCTTCAACAGAATCAATGCATCATGCTCTGGCTGGAAAAAAAATGCATTGAACTAAATGTATCATTGCCATGTTTGTATGCTTTATTATCATTTTGTGAAAAATGGGCAATTTGAGAGGGTACAGTTCATAAAACAAGTTGGTGCAAGAGGACTGAAGTCCAGATTTCTCTATTTGGTGAAATTAGTAGTCAATGTTTAAGAACTGCAAGACAGTACAAAGTAACAATGCAGTTTACACTTACAAAATTTTCCCACAGGTCAAAAAAAACCTTCTCAAAGATCAGAAATATCATTCTGAGGCCTATTTACATATTGCAAATCTTTACTGCTTGGCAGCTGTGCATAGTTAAGAGTATATATACTTCTATATATATTTTTTTTAAAAGAGCAAGTCAGTAACTCTAATAAATATTTGGCATCGCAATTTTCTCGACCTTCAGCTTAGAATCTCAACATACGATACAAGACTTGAAATGTTTAAATCTCTCCAGAGCAAAACAGCCAAATCTTGGTCATCGAGAATGATGAAACATGTTTTTTTGAATGCTTAAGATTGGCATCATGGCGAACTCTTATTTAGCAGGTGTGAACTCACCATCCAGTTGGTACATGAGATCATCCTTCATTTTATTGGGGTCCGACCAGAAAACAATGATTGCAAACTAGGATTCAATGGGGCCAAAATTGAAAGAAACAATGAAAATTGCTAAACCCGATGTCAGTTTGCTGCAGAGGTCTGTAAGACAGAAAACTGGTTCCCAGTTAAAAAAGAAAGCAACTGCACAGGGGTGAAAACAGAAAATACTGGAAAAGCTCAGCAGGTCTGGCAGTATCTATGAAGAGAAATTAGAGAATTCTGGACCCGAAATGTTCACTCTGCTTTCTCTCCATAGATGCTGCCAGACCTGCTGAGCTTTTCCAACAATTTCTGTTTTTGCTTCTGATCTCCAGCAAGTCTGTCAGTTTCAATTTTACAGTGGTCTTATCATTTGGGCAATATGTCTGTTAGATTTTGCACCCATAAGATTTTGGACCAAGGATTTTGATAATGGGAAAATTTTAATTTCCAGCACCTTAAACAATCTAGGTACATGCACTGATCTATTTCATTGTGACAGACAGCAGAAACTGGACTTTATTGTTGGCTTAGTTCCACGCAATGTCAATGCGCTATGTACATTCGGAAACACCCAGCTGTGAATGGGAAAGCCGTGATCCGTCTTCCTGGTGCCTGAATAAGCATCCCAGCATCCAGGTAATGGCAGAACATCTGGAAATCCAGGGAAACAAACAAATGCCCTTCCTCTGCTCATCGCCATTCCAAAGGCAAGAGATTGTCTTAATCCTTCACCACACTGAACAGCTGGAAATAAATGCAAGCAACTCACTGGAGGCTCTTCCACCCATCCATTCAGAAAGTTAGCAGCCAAAAGGAATTCCTGCCCAGCTTTCCAGGACATTCCTTCAAGCAAACACTCACAGTATATTTCACTCCTAGATGTGATTCCCATGTCCTTTCATAGTGTGGTGGATAGATACCAATCACTCAACACATTATTTCCACACCCTTCATTCTTTCACAGCACATGTTGCATTGGGGATTAGGCTACAGCAGCTAATGGAAAGTGTCTTGGACCCTGCTTAGGCTAAGTATGTGTCTTGAATCCTTTCAGAGGCTTTCTTTCCTGCCTTTCATGTACATAAGGACACACCTCACAATCTGTACCTCACTCCAACACTAATTATATTCATTACGGTATCAGTTTTCTGTTGAACATTTTGCCAATGTTACAGCATAGTTGACTCCCCTTCAGTGAAGACACAAGTTAACATACTCAGAGCAGCCTATATCTTCAGAAGTACTTCACTGGCTGGAAAGCACTGTGAGGTAGAAACATAGAAAATAGGAGCAGGAGTAGGTCATTCAGCCCTTTCAGCCTACACCACCATTTAGCATGATTATGACTGATCACGCAATCTCAGTATCCCATTCCCGCTTTCTCTCCATACCCCTTGATGCCTTTGGTCGTAAGAGCCATGTCCAGCTCCCTCTTGAATATGTCTAACAAACTGGCCCCAATAGCTTCCTGTGGGGAAGAATTCCACAGGTTCCCAACTCTGAGTAAAGAACTTCTTCCTCATCTCAGCCTTGAATGGTTTACCCCTTATTCGTGGACTGTGACCCCTTGTTCTGAACTTTCTGAACATCAGGAACATGCTTCCCATCCAGTCCCATCAGGATTTTCTATGGGACCCCCTCATTCTTCTAAATTCCAGTGAGTACAAGCCCAGACGGTCTAGTCTTTCCACATATGTTGGTCCAGCCATCCCGGGAATCAGTCTGGTGAACCTTTGCTGGACTCCCTCAATAATAAGAATGGCCTTTCTCAGACTAAGAGACCAAAACTGCACACACTGCTCGAGGTGTGGTCTCACCAAGGCTCTGTATAACTGCAGCATGACGTCCTTACTCCGATACTCAAATCCTCTCACTATGAAGGCCAATATGCCATTAGCTTTCCTCTCTGCATGCTGCACCTACATGCCAACCTTCAGCAACTGTTCCACCATGACACTCAACTCTCATTGCGCCTCACCTTCTCCAAAACTGCCACCATTCAGAAAATAATCGGCCTTCCCGTTTTTGTGACCAAAGTACATAATCTCACATTTATCCACATTGTACTTGCCAAGTATCTGCCCACTTAGCCAGTCTATCCAAGTCAATCTGCAGCCTCTTAGCATCCTCCTCCTGGCACACACTGCCACCCAGCTCAGTGCCATCTGCAAATTTGGTGATATGGCATTCAATTCCTTCATCCAAATCGTTAATGTCAGGATGGTCAGGAGGAGCCAACAACATTGCGATTTTATGACTAAACCAGAGACTGTGGACGCGTGTTCAAATCCCGCTGATTAAATAGTGGAATTTGAATTCAATGAAAATAAGGATGATCATGAAATCGTGAAGATTTCATCTGGTTCACTAATGCCCTTTAGAGAGGGAAGCAGCTGATCTCACCCACATGTGACTCCAGACTGCAATGTCACTGATTCTTAAATGCCCTCTGGCGATTAGAGATGGGCAATAAGTGCTGCCTGGCCAATGATACCCACACCCAATGAACGATTAAAAACAAAATATTAATGTGAGGCTTTCTTTCATTCGAATTGAGAAGGTTACGTCAGTAATTTCACCAGACTAGATATTCTAAGCAGGTGCGGAACAAGAGGAGAAGATAATTTAACAAAATAGAAAGCACCTAATTTCAAAATTCATAATTCAAGTTGCATTACAATAGGACAGAAACAACATAAGGGTTATACTGAAACATGAAGCACAGAGTCTGAAGTAACAGACCTGTGGGAACAGGAAGGGTGGGACGGGGAGAGAATACAAAAAAGGGAAAAAATATATATTGCACACGTTTTCTGGAGGAGGTTTGGAAACAAAAAGCTTATTCATTATTTGTGAGTTCATTGCTGGTGGAACACTTTTTTGCAAAATTGCATTGCGTCTCCAACCTTTGCATGAACCCATCCTTGTCAGTCACGCTGACAACCTCAGAAAGAAAGATAACATAACGCTGGAAAATGAATACGTTGACTGGTTACTGAGTCAGGCAACAGGTGAATGGTCCCAATGTCCAGTGATCACCAGACTCATCAATGTCTGAACCAATCAAATTGTCACTTTTCATTTAGTTGCCAATGGTCAAACCTGTAATAAATTACTAGATACTCCTGCACAAAATCTTCATCTTATTTTACGGCCAACCCCCCATTAAAACTTAAATCACACTAAGCCTCTGCTTCATTGACAAAAATGAATGTAGACTGAAATGTGAACAACTTACTGTTGGAGACCAGGAGCTGGAAGAACATAAAGCACTCTTTCTTCCCTGCACCACATTCCAATTCATGTCAACTCCTATTCAAGGAGATCATTGTACAGGAATGGTAGTACGAGTGCCTCAGGCCTTTCAAAGGATACATGGGTTCCAACAAAAGTTCGCTGATCTGAAACAATAACCCTGCTCTTCCCTCCTTCTCTGTAGCTGTGGCCTGACCCACCCAGAGTCCCAGTACATTTTCCCAAGATCTCCATCATCTGCAAGGCCTTGTTTTGTTTTATCTGAGACTTGACCAAAGCTACAGGTCTCGATTGGATTCTTGAACCAAAGGGTGGGAAGGTCCGGCCAGTTAGAAATCAGGACTAAGAAATAGATGGAGGAGGCTATTCAGCCCCTCAGAGATCAGGGTGGACCTGCTCCAGACCTCATTGCAGCTCCTCATAGCCTTCAATTTCATGATATTTCACAAATCTATAGTCCTCCTCCTTAAGTATTTTTTAGTACCAGCCTCCACAACTTTTTGGCTTAGAGAATTCCAGACATTCACTGCCATCCGGGAGAAGGGAGGTGTATATTTTACAGTGGGGGGAGTTTGTGGCATAGTGACAATGTCACAAGACTAGTGAGATTGTCACTGGGCTGGCCGTCCCAAATCCCTGGCCAATGGTGCGGCCACACTTGGAATATTGTGTTCAGTTCTGGTCGCCCCATTACAGGAAGGATGTGGAAGCATTGGAAAAGGCGCAGAGGAGATTTACCAGGATGTTGCCTGGTCTGGAGGGAAGGTCTTATGAGGAAAGGCTGAGAGACTTGGGTCTGTTCTCATTGGAAAGAAGAAGGCTAAGGGGGGATTTGATAGAGACATACAAGATGATCATAGAATTAGAAAGGGAGACAGTGAAAGACTTTTTCCCAGAATGATGACGTCAGCTTGTACGAGGTGGCATAACTAAAAATTGAGGGGTGATAGATTTAAGACAGATGTCAGAGGCAGGTTCTTTACGCAGAGAGTGGTAAGGGTGTGGAATGCCCTACCTGCTAATGTAGTCAACTCAACCACATTAGGGAGATTGTTTATCCTTAGATAAGCACATGAATGATTTTGGGATACTGTAGGGGGACGAGCTGAGAATGTCAATTCATGTCAACTCCTGCTCGAGGAATTGTACAGGAATAGTGGTACGATAGCCTTAGGCCTTTCAAAGGATATATGGGTTCCAACAAAAGTTCACTGATCTGAAACAATAACCCTGCTCTTCCTGACCCACCCAGAGTCCCAGCACATTTTCCCAACGGTGCAACATCGAGGGCCGAAGGACCTGTTCTGCACTGTATTGTTCTATGTTCTATGTTCTGGAGCCAAGAGTTCAAATCCCACCATATCAGACAATGACATTTAAATTCAATAAAATCTAAGGCCTCAGTGATGACTGTGCTGACCAAAAGTGATTGTCATAAAAACCCATCTAGTTCACTAACATCCTTTCAGAAACAAAACTTGCTGTCTTTACCTGATCAAGGCCTACATGTGACTCCAGACCCACAGCAATGTGGCTGACCCTTAACTGCCCTCTGGGCAATTAGGGATGAACAGGAAATGCTGACCTAGCTAAGAGATGCCCATGTCGCACAGATGAATAGATAAAAAGCAAAAGGAAAGTAAAAAGACATGTAAAACAGTGTCAGACCATCTTGAGAGACCTCATTACACCAATGAGAGAGGTCCAACCTTGCTTCATATACATGATCTATCTAACTGTGTTCTTATGACAGTGCTGGTCTGGAAAAACTTTTCCAGAATGTTCCAGCTCACTGCCTCAAATCTCCTCAATTGAAGGAAGGGGGCACACACTCTATACCTGGAGTTGCTGTGTCCCGTTCTAGGAACCACGGTTAGGAAGGATCCTTAGTGTTGAGCACCACAGATTTACTAGAATGATACTGGCATCTGACACCCTATATTTAATTCTCCAATGCCCAAGAATGGGTGACAGATGTGATGAATGATGACTAACTTCACCAACTGGATCAAACTCCAATCAATGAAATAGTAGTTTCTCAACCAGAGGCAGTTTCTAGGTCTGAGAGATCATTATGGAAGGCTAGTCTCCAGGGGAAAAAAGGAGGTAAAAACAATGACTGCAGATGCTGGAAACCAGTTTCTGGATCAGTGGTGCTGGAAGAGCACAGCAGTTCAGGCAGCATCCAAGGAGCTTCGAAATCGATGTTTTGGGCAAAAGCCCTTCATCAGGAAAAAAGGCAGTGAGCCTGGAGCGTGGAGAGATAAGCTAGAGGAGGGTGGGGGTGGGGAGAAAGTAGCATAGAGTACAATAGGTGAGTGGGGGAGTGGATGAAGGTGATAGGTCAGGGAGGAGAGGGTGGAGTGGATAGGTGGAAAAGGAGATAGGCAGGTAGAACAAGTCCGGACAAGTCATGGGGACAGTGCTGAGCTGGAAGTTTGGAACTAGGGTGAGGTGGGGGAAGGGGAAATGAGGAAACTGTTGAAGTCTACATTGATGCCCTGGGGTTGAAGTGTTCCGAGGCGGAAGATGAGGCGTTCTTCCTCCAGGCGTCTGGTGGTGAGGGAGCGGCGGTGGAGGAGGCCCAGGACCTCCATGTCCTCGGCAGAGTGGGAGGGGGAGTTAAAATGTTGGGCCACGGGGCGGTGTGGTTGATTGGTGCGGGTGTCTCTGAGATGTTCCCTAAAGTGCTCTGCTAGGAGGCGCCCAGTCTTCCCAATGTAGAGGAGACCACATCGGGAGCAATGGATACAATAAATGATATTAGTGGATGTGCAGGTAAAACTTTGATGGATGTGGAAGGCTCCTTTAGGGCCTTGGATGGAGGTGAGGGAGGAGGTGTGGGCGCAGGTTTTACAGTTCCTGCGGTGGCAGGGGAAAGTGCCAGGATGGGTGGGTGGGTTGTAGGGGGGCGTGGACCTGAACAGGTAGTCACGGAGGGAACAGTCTTTGCGGAAGGCGGAAAGGGGTGGGGAGGGAAATATATCCCTGGTGGTGGGGTCTGTTTGAAGGTGGCGGAAATGTCGGCGGATGATTTGGTTTATGCGAAGGTTGGTAGGGTGGAAGGTGAGCACCAGGGGCGTTCTGTCCAGGGGACCCAATCAGGAGACGAGGAACAGGGCAAATGGAGGCAAGGACTGGGAACCTGGTGACGAGCCCCCTATCCCCATTCCTGCTTGAGATTAGCCTCAGATTTGGGTAAATTGGAGACCAGGTTTCCCCAGGATAATCCAGCCACTATTGCCACCTGATGAGAAGGAGGACAATGGGTTGATGGTGAGGTGAGCTCCTGATTGGCAGTTAATTGGCCAATTAAGGGCCTTAATTGCTGGCGAGTCAAGAGAGTTCCCGATGGATCATCTTGACAAGCGCAGAGGTGGTGGGAACAGGGGAGAAAGACAACCTCTCCAGCTCTCCTCCACAAACATCTCGCTACCTGTGGGGACGGGTAAGTTGCACTCCAATGGTGATTCTGGGTGAAGAGATGACACAAACTAGAGTTGTTCTCCCTGGAATTGAATAGGTTAAGGGGCGATTTGCTCAGATTTTTCGAGCTGTTCAAGGAAAGCAAGAGGGTGGATATAGAAAAACTATTTCTGCTGATTGGAGAGTCCAGAAGGAGGGGGGAGTCATTAAAATTGAGAACCAGACCTTTCCGGAAGTCTGGCAGAGTGGTAGATGGCTGGAATTCTTTTCTGCAAAAAGTAAGTTGTGCTATACCTATTGTAAAATTTCAATCTGGGATTTAAAGCTTTTTTTTGTTAGTCCAAGTTATGAAGGGAAACTGGCACAGATAGGTAGATTGAGTATATCGCAAATCAGCCACAACCTCAGGGATTCATGCAAAGAGGCTCAGCTTGGGGATAACTGGCCTCTTCCTATAGACTTTAGATTCCAACTCAGGAGCCAGGGAAAGTGTGAGGCCCAGGAAATACTTCAACAAATCACTTTGTGTCTTCAAAAAGAGATGAAGCAAGAGATTACAAAAGCAGGAAAGAGGAGGAGATTCTCAGAGCTGGTCCTCAAATGTATGTGTGTCTGTGTGTGGTGTGTCTGTGTGTGGCGTGTCTGTGTGTGGCGTGTGGCGTGTCTGTGTGTATATGTGTGTATGTATGTGTGTCTGTGTGTGGCATGTGGTGTGTGTGTGTGTGTGTGTCTGTGTGTGTATGTGTATCTGTGTGTGGCGTGTGGTGTGTCTGTGTGTATATGTATGTGTGTCTGTGTGTGGCATGTGGTGTGTGTGTGTGTCTGTGTGTGTATGTGTATCTGTGTGTGGCGTGTCTGTGTGTATATGTGTGTATGTATGTGTGTCTGTGTGTGGCATGTGGTGTGTGTGTGTGTCTGTGTGTGTATGTGTATCTGTGTGTGGCGTGTGGTGTGTCTGTGTGTGTGAGTGTGTCTGTGTGTGGTGTGTCTGTGTGTGGAGTGTGGTGTGTCTGTGTGTGTCTGTGTATAGAAATGTGGCTGTGTGTGTGCCTGTGTGTGTCTGTGAGTGTGAGTGTGCGTGCGCGCGTGTGTGTCTGAGAGTGAGAGTGTCAGCCTGTGTGTGTGCGTGTCAGATACCATACAAATTTAGGCAAAGAGTTTTAAATTGGTGGCAATTTTGAAAAATGCCCCCAAAACTGGAGTGTCTAAACATTGATTTTTCCTCAGTACTCGTACTTAATCAAACAGGCCTGATATGGAGTGCAAATATCCAAATTCCCCTTCCCATTGAGAAACTGTTGGATGTAATGATATGCTGATGATGCCAGATCAGCCTGAGATATGGAAGGTTCTGTTGAAGTTAGTGCATCCGTAATACTTGGTTTTTTATTTGGTCTCTGAGCAGACTTGGGCCTCCTTCAGTGCTGCCAGGGTTTCTTGTCAACTCCTCTGTGCTCAGAGATGTGTTTGTAGCGGCACTTGTCTCCAAAATGGCAGCCAGTCGTACGCCAAAAGTAGCATTCATCGCCGTCAACCGGGCCTCGACGTTTTGACCTGACAGTGAAACAGCGACAAACATTTTAAGACTTGAAAAGCATAGAAACACAGAAAATAGGTGCAGGAGTAGGCCATTTGGCCCTTCGAGCCTGCACCACCATTCAATATGACTGTGGGGTATCATGTAATCTCAGTGTCCCATTCCCGCTCTCTCCCCATACCCCTTGATCCCTTTAGCCACAAGGGCCATGTCCAGCTCCCTTTTGAATGTATCTGACTAACTGGCCCCAACAGCTTTCTCTGGGAGAGAATTCCACAGGTTCACAACTCTGTGTGTGAAAACATTCTTCCTTATCTCAGCCCTGAATAGCTTACCCCTATTGATCCCAGTTCTGAATGTCCCCAACATCGGGAACATTCTTTCCGCATCTAGCCTGTCCAGTCCCATCAGGATTTTATATGTTCCTATGAAATTCTCCCCCTTATTCTTCTAAATTCCAGTCAAGCCCAGTCAATCCAGTCTTTCTTCAGATGTCAGTCCTGCCATCCCAGGAATCAGTCTGTTTTCGTGTTTCTCTTCATCCGACTCTAAAATCCAAACCAATCAGCCAAACACAACGATGAAGGACATTGTGTTAAAACTTGTTGAAGTTAAGTACCCCAGATGCCAGATAGTAACAGTGATATTTTAATTATGAAACACATTCACAGGCTAAGGAATAAATGGGGCTGCGTGGTGGCTCAGTGGTTAGCAATGCTGCATCACAGTGCCAGGAACCTGGATTCGATTCCAGCCTGTACGAAGCTTGCACATTCTCTCCATGTCTGCGTGGGTTTGCTCCAGTTTCCTCCCACAATCCAAAGTTGTGCAGGTTAGGTGAATTAGCCAGGCTAAAATTGCCCATAGTGCCCAGGGTAGGGGAATGGGTCTGGGTGGGTTACTCTTCGGAAGGCTGGTGTAGACTTGTTGGGCCAAAGGGCCTGTTTCCATACTGTTGGGAATCTAATCTAGATGGGTATATGACTGGGAAGGGTTTCAAGGGATATGGGCTAAATGCTAGCAAAGGGTATCTGGTTGGCATGGATGAGTTGGACCGAAGGGTCTGTTTCCGTGCTGTACATGACTCTAACTCACCCACATGCTGTGGTCCCACTTATGGGTTGAGGTGACACTCGCACTGGGGTAGAGGGTTTCTGCAATGGAGAACTTCGTTTATTCAGATGTCTGTCAGGGTATTTAATTAGCAGCTTTGTGTTCTCGATCTCCTTGCCCTGCGGATCAAAGAGAGAATCACTCACAAATGCAAACAAAACGTGACTCGACACTGCCCGATACCATCAGAAAGATGCTAAATACCAGAAGGTTTCAAGCTTCAGCCCTTCTGTGTCATCAGGATGGGCAATAAGCACCACCCCAGACTCTCTACGTAGAAACAGAAGCTATTTGATCAACCTGGGTGACATAGTGGTTAGCACAGCTGCCTCACAGCACCAGGGTCCCAGGTTCGATTCCACCCTCGGGCAACTGTCTGTGTGGAGTTTGCATATTCTCCCAATGTCTGTGAGAGATTCCTCTGGGTACTCAGGCTTCCTCCTGCAGTCCAAAGATGTGCAGATTAGGTGAATTAGCCATGGGAAATTCCCCATCGTGCATAGGTTAGGTGGATTAGCCACGGGATATACAGGGTTAGGGTTGGGGTGGGAAGCAAGTCTGAGTGAGATGCTCTTCAGAGGGTCGGTATGGACTTGCTGGTCCAAATGGCCTGTTTCCAAACTGTAGGGATTCTATGGGGAAAAAGAACATTCCTTGTGGTAGCACCCAGCAAATCAGAAGACACCATCACTTTTCTGATGTCATGTGAAGTGATGTTGCAACTGTACAGGACTTTGGTTAGGCCACATTTGGAGTACTGTGTGCAGTTCTGGTCGCCTCACTTTAGGAAAGATGTGGAAGCTATGGAGAGGGTGCAGAGAAGATTTACCAGGATGTTGCCTGGAATGGAGAATAGGTCGTACGAGGATAGGTTGAGAGTGCTAGGCCTTTTCTCGTTGGAACAGCGAAGGATGAGGGGTGACTTGATAGAGGTTTATAAGATGATCAGAGGAATAGATAGACAGTCAGAAACTTTTTCCCCGGGTACAACAGAGTGTTACAAGGGGACATAAATTTAAGGTGAAGGGTGGAAGGTATAGGGGAGATGTCAGGGGTGGGTTCTTTACCCAGAGAGTGGTGGGGGCATGGAATGCGCTGCCTGTGGGAGTGGTAGAGTCAGAATCTTTGGTGACCTTTAAGCGGCAATTGGATAGGTACATGGATGGGTGCTTAATATAGGACAAATGTTTGGCACAACATCGTGGGCCGAAGGGCCTGTTCTGTGCTGTATTGTTCTATGTTCTATGTTCTATGTGTACAAAGTTGTGCAATATATATGTACTGTGCATTCCATTGAGCAGACTGTTTACAACAACAATAATTTAGAATTATGTTGAGCCCAAATGATCGATGCTAATATTTATGCTTTACACAAGCCTACCGAAGCTTACTTCATTGCACCTCAACCACATCTAACTTCCTAACTTCCCTGTTAAATGCAGCTTTGTTACTCACTCAACTCATCCTTGCAGTCACAAGTCGCCTATTCTCATCATTTTCCAAGTACAAACATCTCTTCTGAATGCATTCAGAAGGTGCTATTCTAAAGAAAGATTGAGCAGTTTAGGCCTATACTCTCTGGATTTTAAGTTTAGGAAAATGGAGGAGATCTAATTGAGGTCTCTAAGATGCTAAAGGGGATTGACAAAGTAGAGGTAGAGAGAATGTTTCCTTATGTGGGGTCAGTCTAGAATGAGAAGTCATAGGTTTAGGAGAAGGGATGGCAGATTTTAAAATGGAGAGGAGGAGGACTTACTTCTCTCTAGGGGTTGGGAATCTGTGGCATGGTGGCTCAGTGGTTAGCACTGCTGCCTCACAGCGCCAGGGACCTGGGTTTGATTCCACTCTTGGGGTGAATGTCTGTGTGGAGTTTGCACATTTTCCCAGTGTCTGCGTGGGTTTCCACTGGGTGTTCTGGTTTCCTCCCTCAACCCAAAGATGTACATGTTACGGTAGATTGGCCATGCTAAATTGCCTGTAGTGTTCAGGGATGTGTAGGTAAGGTGTATTAGTCAGAGGTAAGTGTAGGGGAATGGGTCTGGGTGGGTTACCCCTCAGGAGGTTGGTGTGGACTTGTTGGGCCGAAGGGCCTGTTTCCATACTGTAGGGATTTTGTGGAAGAGAACGGTGACACTGAATAAATTCAAGGAGGAGAGAGACAGATTTTTAATTAGTAAGGGGTATGGGGAACAGGCAGGAGAGTGGAGCTGAGGCCAGAATGAGCTCAGCCATGATTGTATTAAATGGTGGGGCAGGGCTCAAGGGGCCTCCTGCTCCTGGTTCTTACTGTTTGTTCAGAAGGGTTGAAGTAGCAGGGTGGCAGGAGAAGTCACTGCTCGTTGGCTGCTCTTCAGCTGTCCCACCCTAGTGACTGCAATCTCCCGAAGGTTGAAAATGTCGATCCGAAAGGAACGAAATCACAAACCTCAGCCACAATGGAAATGACCACATGACCCCCAGTTAAATCACACTTAGAAACTACAGTGCTGTCAGAAACTGGGGTTAATCCATGTGCAAACTATCCTCCACTGACTGCATTTAACCAGAGAAACTATTTGCCTGTTAGTGGAGGACATTGCTCTAGTTTCAGTCACAAGTTATATTTGTAAATATCGCCCATGCCTAGTGATGTAGTGCTGTCAATATCCAGCATTTTATTCCCAGGGCAAGTCAAAAAAGCATACAAAAATATCTTTTCAGAGCAGAACTGAGTGATAATTACCTTGTGCCATTTACAAGTCACACTTCACATCAATGAATCGGGAGACTTGCACGTGCAAGGATGGGTGACTAAAGGGACAAACCCAAAGAGCAAAACCTTTCCCAACTTACCTGCAATGCCTCCAATGCTTTAGCAGCTGCTGCATGGCACTTAAAGTTGACAAATGCACAGAAACGCTCGTGTAGCACCCGGATACTTTCGATCTCCCCATAACTAGAAGGAAGCAATTAGAAGTAAATCAAATATTCTCTGGTCACATCTAATTGTTCTTATTCAAGATGTACCCTCACCAAGCTGGAGAGACATTGCACAACACAAAGAGGAGACGATTTTAAGAATCCAGACTTCAACTTAGAGACATAGAGTCACAGAGATGTACAGCATGGAAACAGACCCTTCGGTCCAACCCATCCATGCTGACCAGATATCCCACCCAATCTTAGTCCCACCTGCCAGCACCCGGCCCATATCCCTCCAAACCCTTCCTATCCATATACCCATCCAAATGCCTCTTAAATCTTGCAACCGTACCAGCCTCCACCACTTCCTCTGGGAGTTCATTCCATACATGTACCACCCTCTGTGTGTAAATGTTGCCCCTTAGGATTCTTTTATATCTTTCCCCTCTCACCCTAAACATATGCCCTCTAGTTCTGGACTCCCCCACCCCAGGGAAGAGAATTTGTCTATTTATCTTATCCATGCCCCTCATAATTTTATAGACCCCTATAAGGTCACCCCTCAGCCTCCGATGCTCCAGGAAAAACAGCCCTAGCCTATTCAACCTCTCCCTATAGCTCAAATCCTCCAACCCTGGTAATATCCTTATAAATCTTTTCTGAACCTTTTCAAATTTCACAACATCCTTCCGATAGGAAGGAGACCAGAATTGCACACAATATTCCAAACGTGGCCTCACCAATGTCCTGTACAGCCACAACATGACTTCCCAATTCCAGTACTCAATACTCTGACCAATACCAAACACTTTCTTCACTATCCTATCTACCTGCAACTCTACTTTCAAGAAGCTATGAACCTGCATTCCGAGGTCAGCAACACTCCCAAGGACCTTACCATTAAATGTATAAGTCCTGCTAAGATTTGCTTTCCCAAAATGCAGCACCTCGCATTTATCTGAATTAAATCCATCTGCCAAACTTGCGCTGGTATTTGGCACCACTAGGCTACAATGGAGGAGGGGGAGTCTAACAAATGATTGATAAGTTTGGAGAGACCGTGAATAAACTGGAATTTATATGTCTCTTAATCACATCCCACCAAGAGTACTTAACCTTTCTCATTTATCTGATTTTACTCTGCGAATCTGTTGCTAAGTAGACACATGGAAACAGAAGGGAGGCTAGTAGCACAGGAAGGGAAATGTGTTCTTCATTACAGCCTCTGACAAAGTGGAGGGACACATTAGAGAAAATATTTTCGACAGCAGCTAGCGCAGTGTAAGGAATTACACAGATTTACTCAGCAAAGGAGGCCCTTCAGGTACTGGCCTGCACTTGCTCTTGAAAAGATCAGTTCAATTAGTCCCTGTCCCTGCTCTCTCCCTGTGACTCTGCAAAGTGTTCCTTTTGAGTACTATTCCCTTTTCAAAATTATTACTAAAACTGTTAACATAAGCCCATCCTGATGCATCGCAGCTTGGTATAGTAACTGTTCTACCCAAGACCACAAGAAATTACAGAGAGTTGTGAACACAGCCCAGTCCATCAGGCAAACCAACCTTCCACCCATTGACTCTGTCTACACTTCCCACTGCCTCGGGGAAACAGCCAACGTCATTAATAAACCCCTCCCACCCCGATACTCCCTTCCATCGGGCAGAAGATACAAAGGTTTAAAAATGTGCACCAACAGATTTAAGAACAGCTTCCTTCCCGCTGTTATGAAAGTTATGAATAGACCTCTCATATATTCGAGTTGATCTTTCTCCACACCCTCTCTACAGCTATAACACTATATTCTGTATTCTGCTACATTACCAGGATGTACTTCTGTAAGATATGATCTGCCTACATAGCAGGCAAAACAATACTTTTCACTGGATCTCAGTGCGTGTGACAATATTAAAGCAAATCAATAAGAGCTTGCAAAAAACATTCTCCCAATCCGACTACTGCTTATCTAAAATCTTAAATCAGGTTCCCTGGTTACTGCTCCTATTGTTAATGCAAAGAACGTCACCTTGCTTCATTTTCTGGGTTTTTCTCCCCCAAAGTCAACCCGTTCAGAGATTTTAGGACACACCTCTGGAGCAAGTGGGACTTGAACCTCAGTCCTCCTGGCTTAGAAGCAGGGGCACTACCACAGCACCCACTCCCTGCTTCAAGGTAATTTCCAATCACCCGGTTCAGAGATGTTATTCCACGTCTTTGGAGCATGTGAGGCTTCAAACAGGATCTCCTGCCTTAGAGGCAGGGACGCCACCATACCACAAGAAATCCCCACCCTCTTGCTTCAATAAAACGCTTCATAAATATGAAACAACTGCCACTTGAATCTGCTCCATTTTGCTATTAGATTACAGACAACGGATACTTTAGGTCCATTTAGTTTCCTTCGCTCTGGGTCACCAGTTACCATTACATTACGGACAACAGTTTGATGACTTTAACACTAGTCCTCCGGGAGTGAGGCAGGTAATAAGAGGGAGAAATATGGCTAATTCTACTCCTCTCTATATTGGTGCTGACGATAAACACCCCCGCACCGTGATAATTACCAAAGTCAGCTCACTGTCACAGAATGGGGATCGAACCTGGGGATTTTCCATTCAGTTCCACACAGGGTGGGATGATCAATTCGCAAGTGTTAAGGTGGAATCAGATTTACTGTGGTCCCTGAGAGATGGAGAGGCTGAATTTCAAGGCAAAATCCAGAGGGTTCTCCGATGTAATCAAGGCAGGAGATGTAAATCGAGTGTTTAACTGCATTTAGGTGGTGGGCTGTAACTGGGTATCAATTCAAAACCCGATCTATTCGAGCAGACTGTAACTCTGGTAATGAGCTCCGCAAATTAAACAAGAAAAAATGAGGTTCCAGTTCTACTCTCTACCCCTGCCTTACTACAATAGGACAGAAATCCAAATATTTGTCTAGATACTGTCTCACAAGGGTGTTGTTATTTAATATAAACCATACCTGTTCTGATAAGATAGAAAATCAGAAACCTCCATTTTGTCCAGATGGATGAGAAGGCCCTGTTACCTCATACTTACATGGATCATCACAATATTCATCCCAGGAACACCAAACAGGCTTCTTCAGTAGAGACAGCAAGTGCTTCCGAAGGAAATTGGATACAATTCGGTTTAAGTCGAATTTTCAAAAGACGAAAATGGTTTGCGGCAAAACAATAACTTGCCCTTTGCTGGCAACCAAGTGAATCCTAATCCAGGCCGAACACTTCCTGGCAACTCCCGCGGGCCCTTTAATAGGAGCAGAGTAGCATACTCCGAGGGGTCAAAGTGTGGTGCCAGTGTCAGCTCCGGTGGCTGCTCATGTCAGATTAACCTTCAGGCAGAGTCACAACATTTGTATACACACAGCGCATTGAGTCCTTCAGGACCAACTCTCTGAAAGATAAGGTATGAATAAAAACATCCTCCTTATTTCTCAAAGGAAGTTGAACCACCTACAATAGCAAATGAGCCTATGAGTCTCTGTCACACTGAGGTAATTTGCTGAGGTATTCATATCTTGTGATGGTGACTGTCTAGAGGTGCTACTGATGTCTCACCATCAGGAGTGATATTGTCCGTCCTTCATGTCTGTGTTGCATAGTTTTTTTCTTTCATGGGCTGCAGTTCCTCTTCTAAAATTTACTTATCCTGACACATTACCACAACGTTTTGCTCCAGATCAGTCACTCACTGACATCCGCCAAGTTGTTTCAAGGGGTTAAAATCCATTTGGGACTTACTGCTTTGTTCCTTAAGAACTCCCAGCTCAGTGTGAAGCATTTTGTTTTATACTCTAGATCCTTCTAATTCTATCAAAGCTTTCAGTCCATTATAGTCACGGTCATAGAGTCATACAGCACGGAAGCAGACCCTTCGGCCCAACCAGTCCATGCCGATCATAATCCCAAACTAAACTAGTCCCACTTGCCTGCGCTTGGCCCATATCCCTTCAAACATTTCTTATCCACGAAGTTTTAAACATTGTAATTGTACCCACATCCACCAGATCCTCTGCAAGTTCATTTCCAAGCTCGAGCCAATCCCTGTGTAAAAAAAGTTCTCTCTTATGTCTTTTTAAATCTTTCTCCTCTCACCTTAAAAATATGGCCCCTGGTCTTGAAATCCCTCACCCTAGGGAAAAGACCCCTTGCCATTCACCTTATCTATGCCCCTCATGATTTTAAAATCTCTATATGGTCACCCTCAACCTCCTACACTCCAGTGAAAACAGTCCCAGCCTATCCAGTCTCTTTTTATAACTCAAATCCTCCAGTCCCATAACATCCTGGTTAATCTCTTCTGAAGCTTCCCCAGCTTGATAACATCCTTCCTATAACAGGGCAACTAGAACTGGACACAGTACTCTAAAAGTAGCTTCACCAATGTCCTATATAACCTCAACATTACATCCCAACTCCTATACTCAAAGGTCTGATCAATAAGGCAAGCGTGCTCAATGCCTTCTTAACCACCCTGTTTTTATGTGATGTAAACTTCAAAGAATTACGCACCTGAACCTCTAGGTCTCTCCATTTTACAACATGTTGTCTCCTTCATAACGTGCTCTGACTGTCCAACTTTGAAACCTAGCCTTTTCCACTTGCTGCTCCAGTAATTGTTTATTCTTCTCTATTTACCTGCTTATGTTCTTTCAGCTGGGCATGATTATTGACATTTATTTACGAAGAGACTATCAGATGGGTGATTTGCAGCTCCATCTGTTTTTGCAGGTCTGTCACTTTCTCTAGAACTGCTTTGAGTTCAAGCCGACGTTTCTGTAGCTGCTTCTGGTGAGCTTGATGGGTTTTATTGTGTGCATTACTCCAGACCTTCCTGTACATCAGCAATCTTTCAATTGGATTGATGACAAAGGGTTTGTAGTTCATGTTGTACCCTTTCTCTTTCTTCCAGTTGTTCATTCATTTTAATGAGCAGAGTGGAACTATCCACAACAGACGTTATCTTTCAGAGATGGCATTCTCAAGTTTGGATTTATCCTGGTTTAATTGTTTATCCTTTTCCTCTGAAGTTTCATTTGTCTCAGCAGGGACTGAGATTTTAACTCCACCAATTCAGAAGAGAGTGATGTGTACTATTGTTCTTTTACATTTAGTTCTGCAAGTATTTCTTGAATACAGTAGTCAATTGCAATCCCTGTTGTCTGATGTTTGACTGATTCCATGGGTTCTGAAGGGTTCAAGGTCACTTCATGTTGGTTCAGGAGAGTCTATGATGTGGAACATCTGCAGTGTCTGGATGGATCAATTGGAATCGCACTCCAGCATTATTGATCCTGCATATGGGATTGGTGAACTGTTGTATTTTGGAAGTTTTACATTTGTATGGTTCATCATGGTTTCCTATGTCTGTGGGTACATGAATATTTTTAAAGAATTTGTAGTGGTAGTTATTTAAAACTTGCTCCGGTGTTAGCCAACAACAATAAATAGTTAGGGGAGGTGGCGGCATTGTGGTGATGTCACTGAATTTTATTAGGAGGTCTGCTGTGTCCCAATTTAAACTAGGAAATGTTCTTACACAATGCCTTTGATCTCCCCTTGCTTGTTATTGATACAGCACATACTCTGATCACACGCCTTTCTCAAATGAATTGAACTGACCTCTCAATACAGATTTGCTTACCACCTAGCTGTGTTTACAACCCACTCTGACGATGTAATGAACAAAGACATCATAGGGGGTCTCATGCATTTTAGCACAACTTAAGAGTACCCACTATTTATTTCACCTGTAGATTGACTTGTTTAATGACTGTTTGAGCATAACCAGCCTCATTAGTGCGATGTTCCCCAATGCTGTTCCCCAGATCATATTAATGATATCGATCTATTAATCAATCACTCATCATGGATTGATGAACACGGTGAGTTGGTTTATTTAAAATAGTAAAACACATTACAAGTTACACAGCAAACTGACTGATTTGCGTGTGTAATTTACAAACTCTCAGCCTGACAGAGTCACAATATTGTATATATACAGGACATAGAATGCTTAAACATGAATTTTCTTAAAGGCAAGGTACGCACATGACAGGAGATACCAGAACTAAATGCTTCTTGGATGTTAAGGAAACCAAGCACTGAATAATTGTAGTTTGCAGAACACAGCATTCATTAAATTCCTCAGCTGTGTTACAGATTTTTTCTGTCCACACAACAACAGTCACATGCATTTATATGACACCTTTAACACAGTGAGACATCCACTCCCTCGACCAATGATGCGCAGAGGCAGCAGTTTGTACCAGCACTGCAGCAACTCACCAAAGACTCCTTCTAAACAGTGACCTCTACCCCCTGGAAGGATAAGGACAACACATACACAGCATCTGCAGGCTCTGCTCCACAACATCTGGACTTGGAACTACATTGCCGCTCCTTCACTGTCACTGGGCAAAAGTCCTGGAACTCCCTTCCAAATAGCACTGTGGGTGTCTCTGTGCCCCAGGGGCTGCAGTGCTTGAAAGAGGCAGCACACCACCATCTTCTCCAGGACAATTAGAGATGGGCAATAAATCAGATATTGCCAAAGATGCCCATGAAATAAGAGTCTTAAAGATTAAGATGCAACATTATCAGAGAAAATTTGATACTGTGCCACGTATTCAGATGGGTGACCCAACACTTGGTCAGCAAGCTTTGTTCTGAGCATTTATTTGAAGTTACAAAGCAAATTCATGAGAAGCAGAGAGAATATTCCCCAATTTAGGCACTGTTAGGTATTCCCGCCGATAGTCTAACAAAGAACAGCAGGGATCCAGAAGAGGCCAGAATTGGAGGAGTGCAGAGTTGGGGTAGTGACGGGGGAGAAGGGAGGCCATGGAGGGATTTGAAAACAAGGCTGCATATGTAATGGGAATCTCAGCACTAAAAGTAGCCTTAGCTGGAGGGTTAGATAGGGTGGACAGGGAGAGCCTTTTTCCAAGAATGGTGACGGCGAGCACAAGGGGACATAGCTTTAAATTGAGGGGTGATAGATATAGGACAGATGTCAGAGGTAGTTTCTTTACTCAGAGAGTAGTAAGGGTATGGAATGCTTTGCCTGCAATGGTAGTAGATTCGCCAACTTTAAGTACATTTAAGTCGTCATTGGACAAGCATATGGACTTTCTCCTATGGACGTACATGGAATAGTGTAGGTTAGATGGGCTTCAGATTGGTATGATAGGTCGGCGCAACATCGAGGGCCAAAGAGCTTGTACTGCGCTGTAATGTTCTAAGTTCTATGTCGCTAGAGAAACTCAGCAGGTCTGGCAGCAACTGCAGAGAAAAAAAACAAGTGTTTTCATTTCGAGTGAAGTTCTGAAGAACTGGACTTGAAACATTAGCTCTGTTTCTCTCTCTCCACAGCTGCTGCCAGACCTGCTGAGTTTCTCCAGCAATTACTGCTTTGGTTTCACGTCTCTAGCATCCGCTGCTCTTTATTTTATGAAGAGGTGCGGGCACCATTTACTTCAGAATTCGACCTGAAACAGAAAGTCTGCTTTCTCTGCCGGACCTACTGACAGTCTCCAGGAATTGCTGTTTTAGCTGGAGCTGTTCAGCGGTCTAAGCCAGCTGACAACAACGCGGTCATCTGTGAATGTATCTCAAATAGATGACAAACTTTGACTGATCAGAATGCGGAATCGAGCTAGTTTGAGTCTTACGACCACTGCAGTTACTCCCTCAAATGACTGACAGCTTGCCAGTGGAAATTCCTGGATTTAATAAGGGTGGTACCATTCTGTTTGTGATTTTGCAGGATGCAGGCAGCACTGGCACAGGTACTGAGCAAGATAAAAGCTACTCTTGTTCCAAGACATCTATTGCATGCTCTTTAACTAAATAGCTTGTGATGTAATGTATGATTTAAATCATTAGTTCAAAGCCTCATGAGCAATGTGTCTCGACAGAGCACGTTTGACTCTCCTGCCCCTTAAAACATCAAATTATCCCATGTCAATATTTAATTTTCCTTGCCTTATTCAGAACAGCTTATTTGTGCAGCGGTGTCATTAACTAGAAGACTTGACACAGGGGAGTTCCTGGCAGCACAGAGAAAGTCTCTCTCTCTCTGTATAGTATGCACCGACACACCTATAAGTCCCTTCATAAAGGGCAGTTTTGTAACGTCGGTATACAGAAATACTCAAAAGCAGCAATCATCAGTTCAGACAGCGCTTTCAAGAGCAAAATGAGTTCCTAAATAGAAGTGCGCAAATAAAACCAAATAGGACTGGGGTTTGCGATTAGAAAGTTGCTCACAAGGATAGCTTTGTTAGAAATCTTTATGTTGCTGCTACCTTTTAATTGGATTCAAGCCATTTTCTGAGTGATAGAAAAAGAAATTGCTTTGGATGGTACCTTTCCAGGATGTCCCAAATTGCTTTGCAATGAAGCACGTTTTAAATGTCAAAGTAGTCACTGGCGTAATGAAATACTAACAGCACGTTTGCACACAACCAGCTTTCACTAACAGCAACATAATAATATTCTGTTTTTGAGATGTTGTGTGAAGGGTAGACATTGGCAAGGATACTGGCAATATCTTCTTTGTCCTTCAACATACTGCCATGTGACCACTGTATATTCGTACACTCCTACATTGTGGAAGCAAACCATTCAGCCCATCGAGTCCGAACTGACCCTCTGAAGAGCATCCCACCCAAACCCACACCTGTAACCCTCCATTTCCAATGGCTAAACCACCTCGCCTACACATCCCTGAACACGATGGGACAATTTAGCATGGCCAATTCACCTGACCTGCACCTCTCTGGATGGTGGGAGGAAACCGGAGCACCCAGAGCAAACCCACGCAGACACAGGGAGAATGTTCAAACTCCACACACAGTTGCCCGAGGGTGGAATCGTGCTCGGATCCCTGGCGCTAACCACTGAGCCACCGTGCCACCCCAATCTCTGTCTGTATAACTCTGTCTGAAACAACAGATTGGGCCTCTGTAATGTCCAAGATAGTCATTCAATAATGTAGCACTCCCTCACTACCGCATTCAAGTGTCAACCTGGGGTTTTGTGTACAAGCACAGACAATGCTAAAGAAACACAGCAGGTTTGGAGAGAGCCACAGAGTTAATGTTTCACATCTATATGACAGTTCAGAAGAAGAAAATTCTGAAGAGTCTCACTGGACTTGAAACGTCAATTTTGTTTCTCTCTCCACAAATGCTACCCCACCTGCTGCGTTTCTCCAGCACTCCCTGGGTTTGTTTCTTGCATTTTTACCTTAATTTTTCGAAACAAGTCTCTGAGTGGTGCTTGACCCAAAAATGCTTTACTTAGAGGGAAAAGTGTTGCGTAAGGTAATGTTCTGAAAGGGTCAATGATGGATGTTGCATGAAGCACCAAACAAGCTGATGTCCTGGATGGAGAGAAGGAGGGTCTCGCTCTGAATCCCAATCAGATCAGACATACCATCCCTGGCTTTTAGTCTTAGTAATGTAACTGGCGAATGTAACTTGTACCTTCTGCTAACACACAGAAAACAACATTGTACTGTTAAGTCAAGTGTTTCTTCTTTTTAAGACGTGGAGGAGCTGGTGTTGGACTGGGGTGGACAAAGTTCAAAATCACATGACACCAGGTTATAGTCCAACAGGTTTATTTGAAAATTCATGCTTTCAGAGCCAAACTCCTTAGTGATGTTGCTCTGAAAGCTTGTATTTTAAATAAACCTGTTGGACTATAACCTGGTGTCATGGGATTTTCAACTTTCTTGTTAAGACTCACTGGTGGTTCAACCCCTCCCACTGTTAACCAAACAGGCCAATATACCCAGTATAGAAAGGAGGGTCAGTGGCAGCACCCATGAGTTGGTAGTTGGTTGATTCTGTGGCAAATATAACTTAAACTACCCGCAGAGCTACAGCGACTAGCTCATTGCATTTGTAAAATTCTACCATTCCAACTCAGTGCGACTTGTGTAAGGGAACACTATCCTGACCCAGGAGGCAGGCTCTTCCGAAGTTGGAATCACTGTAATGGACAGGCTAGAAGGCTAGTCCCCTTATTATGTAAATCTTGCCCGACAGCAGAATATGAATGTTGTAGGTGGGAAATTAATTGCACCCATCAAGAAAGGAGTTAAGTGGTGTCACAAACTTGTGCATTTTTAAAATCAAGATGTGGAAGAAGTTGTTATTCATTAGTTTGAAAGTAGTGATGGAAAAGGATAGACCAGATCTAAAAGTTGAAGTTCTACATTGGAGGAAGGCTAATTTTGACGGCATTAGGCAAGAACTTTCACAAGCTGACTGGGGGCAGATGTTCGCAGTAAAGGGACGGCTGGAAAATGTGAAGCCTTCAGAAATGAAATAATGAGAGTCCAGAGATAGTATATTCCTGTTAGAATGAAAGGAAAGGCTGGTAGGTATAGGGAATGCTGGATGACTAAAGAAATTGAGGGTTTGGTTAAGAAAAAGAAGGAAACATATGTCAGGTATAGACAGGACAGATTGAGTGAGTCCTTAAAAGAGTATAAAGGCAGTAGGAATATACTTAAGAGGGAAATCAGGAGGGCAAAAAGGGGACATGAGATAGCTTTGGCAAATAGGGTAAAGGAGAATCCAAAGGGTTTTTACAAATACATTAAGGACAAAAGGGTAACTAGGGAGAGAATAGGGCCCCTCAAAGATCAGCAAGGTGGCCTTTGTGTGGAGCCACAGGAGATGGCAGAGATACTAAACAAGTATTTTGCATCAGTGTTTACTGTGGACAAGGACATGGAGAATATAGAATGTCGGGAAATAGATGGTGAAAAATGACCATATTATAGAGGAGGAAGTGCTGCATGTCTTGAAATGCATAGAAGTGGATAAATCCCCAGGACCTGATCAGGTGTATCCTCGAATTCTGTGGGAAGCTAGGGAAATGATTGCTGGGCCTCTTGCTAAGATATTTGTATCATTGATAGTCACAGGTGAGGTGCCGGAAGACTGGAGGTTGGCTAATGTGATGCCACTGTTTAAGAAGGGCAGTAAGGACAAGCCAGGGAACTATAGACCAGTAGGTGGTGGGCAAGTTGTTGGAGGGAATCCTGAGGGACAGGATGTACATGTATTTGGAAAGGCAAGGACTGATTAGGGATAGTCAACATGGCTTTGTGCATGGGAAATCATGTCTCATAAACTTGATTGAGTTTTTTGAAGTAACAAAGAGGATTGATGAGGGCAGAGCGGTAGATGTGATCTATATGGACTTCAGTAAAGCGTTCGACAAGGTTCCCCATTGGAGACTGATTAGATCTCACGGAATACAGGGAGAACTAGCCATTTGGATACAGAACTGGCTCAAAGGTAGAAGACAGAGGGTGGTGGTGGAGGGTTGTTTTTCAGACTGTGACCAGTGGAGTGCCACAAGGATTGGTGCTGGGTCCACTGCTTTTCATCATTTATATAAATGATTTGGATATGAACATAAGAGGTATAGTCAGTAAGTTTGCAGATAACACCAAAATTGGAGGTGTAGTGGACAGCGATGAAGGTTTCCTCACATTACAGCAGGATGTTGATCAGATGGGCCAATGGGCTGAGAAGTGGCAGATGGAGTTTAATTCAGATAAATGCGAGGTGCTGCATTTTGGGAAAGCAAATCTTAGCAGGACTTATACCTATGGAGTGTTGTTGAACAAAGAGACCTTGGAGTGGAGTTGCAGGTAGATAAGATAGTGAAGAAGGTGTTTGGCATGCTTTCCTTTATTGGTCAGAGTATTGAGTACAGGAGGAGAAAGTGAGGTCTGCAGATGCTGGAGATCAGAGCTGAAAATGTGTTGCTGGAAAAGCGCAGCAGGTCAGGCAGCATCCAGGGAACAGGAGAATCGACGTTTCGGGCATAAGCCCTTCTTCAGGAGTACAGGAGTTGGGAGGTCATGTTGCGACTGTACAGGACATTGGTTAGGCCACTTTTGAAATATTGCGTGCAATTCTGGTCTCCTTCCTAATGGAAGGATGTTGTGAAAGTTGAAAGATTTCAGAAAAGATTTACAAGGATGTTGTCAGGGTTAGAGGATTTGAGTTATAGGGAGAGGTTGAATAGGCTGGGGCTGTTTTCTCTGGAGTGTCGGAGGCTGAGGGGTGACCTTATAGAGGTTTATAAAATCATGAAGGACATGGATAGTATAAGTAGACAAAGTCTTTTCCCTGGGGTGGGTGAGTCCAGAACTAGACGGCATAGGTTTAGGCTAAGAGTGGAATGATATAAAAGACACCTAAGGGGAAACATTTTTACATAGAGGGTGGTGCGTGTATGAAATGAGCTGCCAGAGGAATTGGAGGCTGGTACAATTGCAACATTTACAAGGCATCCAAATGGGTATATGAATATGAAGGGTTAGGAGGGATATGAGCCAGGTGCTGGCAGGTGGGACTAGATTGGGTTGGGATATCTGGTCGGCATGGATGGGTTGGACCGAAGGGTCTGTTTCCATGCTGTACATCTCTATGACTCTATAACTAAGTGTTATTAATAACTATTCTTATTTATATCTCTTTGATCAATCTATTTGATATTTGAAGTTGAGAATGAGGAGAAGCTGTTCATCTGTTCATCTAGTGGCCCAGGTCATGTTCTGGGGACCTGGGTTCAAATTCTGCCACAGCAGATGGAATAAATACCTGGAATTAAGAGTCTAATGATGACTATGAATCGAATGTCACGAAAAAACATCTGGTTTTTTCGGTAAGGCAGCTGCCATTCTGGCCTCCATGTGACTCCAGACCCTCAGCAATGTGATTGACTCTTAACTTCTCTCTGGGCAATTAGGGCCAGGCAATAAATGCTGCCCAGCCAGAGATATCCTCATCCTGTCATTGAATAACAAAACAAAAATCACTCTCTAACCTATTATCGATAGCATGTGGCTTTACTGTCTCTCATTATTTGTTATTTTCATTTCATTAGCTTCTGGTTTTGATCATGAGCTTCCCTTTCCACATTTTGTTTTGGCTTTTCTTGTCTTTGTTTCGAGAATATGTCATACCTTCTCATCTATTCTCCTAGTTGCTCCAGCGTTGCTCCCCCAGCACATCCCAAGCCCAGGGTCACTGTTTCTCCTTTCCTCACCATTCCATACAAAGCTCCCAGATTGAATTGTGCCTCCTGCCCCTTCCCTAGGGACGCTGGTCACTCACCTTTCCTTATCCGTCCCATATACTGTACTCCTTGCATTCCCATTTGTAGCCGAATACAACATTAGCCCAGAGACACAGCTCAGGGTAAAATGTATCAACTCCATATTTGGGTTTTGGGGAAAAGCCCTAAACTTCCCTGAAAACAATCTTAAGGCCCGAAGAAGATAATTTGTTTAGAATGTAATTACATGATTGTCATAATTGTTTAAAGTACGTTCAAATCCTTAATCTTAGATTTTTACACATGTCAGTTATAGAAACTGAAAAACATATTCAGAAATAATTTTGAATGATGTTTTGGAAAACTAAGGACCAGATTACACATGATATATTGGAACCATAACAACAATAGAACAGTTTTAACATTGGAATGCCTATTAGAGGGCCATCTACAGGACTAATACGTTTCAACAATAATAACTTTTAATGAAATACACATCCCAGGCATCAAATGTAACTGATAATGAATTGGTTAAAGTAGATATTTTAAGAGGGCTGAAGGTTTGTGATCCGATTCCAGAGACTTGTGCACAAATGTCCGAAGTGACACTTGACATGCGTTACTGAGGGAGTGCTGCACTTTTGGAAGTGCCGCACTTTTGGAAGTGCCATCTTTCAGATGACACTCCAACCTTGAGTCCTTCTCTGTTCTCTCTCAGGTTTTATTTTCATTTTTATGATTTTATGGATTGTGTGTCACTGGTGAGGAGATCGGTTGTTGCCCATCGCTAACTGCCCTTGAACTGAATGGTGTGCACAGGCCATTTCTGAGGATTGTCAAGAGTCAGTCATATTGCAGTGGGGCTGGAGTCATGTGCAAGCCAGACCAGGTAATGATGGCTGATTTCTTTCACTTAACATTAGCAGGTTTTTTTAAAATGACAATTGATGACAGTTTGACGGCCACCTTCAGTAAGAGTAAGTTTCCATTTTAAGTTCATTAATTAAATTTCAATTCTACCAGTTGTTACATTGGGATGCTCCTCCCCTCCCAGGCAATAACAGCTCATGGTCCTACATCCTATTAAGTGTTCACTCTTCAGCCAATGTCAAGCAGGAGAAAGAATTACAAACGCGGGAGTGGTCTGCAGGTCCCTCAACAGCAACCACAACCTAGGACAGAGCATTCACAAAGAAATTTGGGTACTTGTGAGGAACAGTCCACAGTATAGGAAGGATGTTGTGAAACTTGAGAAGGTTCAGAAAAGATTTACAAGGATGTTGCTGGGGTTGGAGGGTTTGAGCTACAGGAAGAGGCTGAATAAGCTGGGGCTGTTTTCCCTGGATGTCGGAGGCTGCGGGAGGTTCTAGAGCTTTATAAAGTCATGAGGGGCATGGATAGGATAAATAGACAAGATCCTTTCCCTGAGGTGGGGAGTCCAGAACTAGAGGGCTTTGGTTTAGGGTGGAAGGGGAAAGATTTAAAAGGGACCTAAGGGACAACATTTTCACACAGAGGATGGTGTGTGTTTGGAATGAGCTGCCAGGGGAAATGGTGGAGGCTGGTACAATTACAATATTTCAAAAGCATCTGGATGGGTATATGAAGAGGAAGGCTTCAGAGGGATATGGGCCAAGTGCTGGCAATTGGGACTGGATTAATTTAGGGTATCTGGTCAGCGTGGATGAGTTAGACCGAAGGGTCTGATTCCATGTTGTACATCTCTAGACTCTCTAACTCTAATCGTGAGTTAGTGATCTACATGAACTGATTGGTAATGATTTACCGGATGAGTACAGGCTATCTTTGAGAGAGTTTTGTATTGTGCAAATTGGCTGCTGTATTTCATGTACTATGACAGTGACTGCACTTCAAATAGTACTTCCTTGGCTCAGGGACATACTATGAAATGGTTTCCTTTGTGACTGTGCATTCACATTGCAGCTTGCAAGCTCCCCACCATATTTCACTTGGAAGTTGTGGTCAGCATTCAGAGACTGGAAGCCCACTGAATCAGTGTCGGAGCTTAAACAGGCAGGAGCTGCAGCCGAGACACTCAACTCATGGAAAACACCACCAGATGTTGAGGTTTCGAGACAAAACGGCCCAAAGCACCTTCTTCATCCAAATTGGTCTTTTCATTGCTCACTGCAATAATTCTGAGTTAAACTGATCCACAGTAAAATGGCTTTGAAGGACTTTAGCGAGATCTGGAGTTGTGTTTAATAGCACTGTGAATCAGGCAATGATGACACAAAATGTTCCCTCAAATGGGTAAGTGTGTAGACTCCATGAAGGGGGCAGATTTTTTAAAAATAGAATGGAATCCCTACAGTGTGGAAACAAGCCATTTGGCCCAACAAGTCCACACTGACCCTCCATAGAGTATCCCACCCAAACCTATTCCCCTAACCTATTACTCTACATTTCCCCTGACTAATGCACCTAACCTACACATCCCTGAACACTATGGGCAATTTAATATGGCCAGTTCACCTAACCTGCACATCTTTGGATTGTGGGAGGAAACTGGAGCATTCAGAGGAAACCCACGCAGACATGGGGAGGGTGTGCAAACTCCACAGTCGCCCGAGGCTGGAATTGAACCTGGGTCCCTGGTGCTGTGAGGTAATAGTGCTAACCGCTGAGCCACCGTGCCACTGTATATGAATATACATGAGGTCTGCAAGACAGGGCTAATTGTTTTTAAAAATTCACTGGCCAGGCCAGCAGTTATGCCCATTCCTTATTTCCCACAGGGCAGTTAAGAGTCGACCACATATGCTGTGGGTCTGGAGTGAGTCCAGGTAAAGTCGGCTGAAATCCTTCCCTCAAGGATGTTAGTGAACTAGATGAGTTTTTAAGAACAATCAGCAATAGGTCATGGTCCTCATTAGACTCCTAATTCCAGATTTTTATTGAATTCAATTCAATGGTGGGACTCGAACCCAATGACCAGGAACATTACCTGGCTCTCTGGATTAATAGTCTAGTGATAATACCACTAGGCCATCATGCTTCCTGCTATAGCCTCCAATTTGTGCCAGTTCTGTAATCTGAAAGCTCTGAGCATGTCATGTACTTACTTTCTGAACAGGTCCTTAAGCTGCTTCTCTTTGACGTAAACAGTGACATTTCCAACCCACAATGACGCACAAGTTAACCTGAGAGAGGAAAGAAAATATACAATTTAAGGACAATTGGCTCAGACAACACTCCTTCCTCAATCACCAAATGCACATGAACTGGTCTCTCATCTGATCTTGGAGTCTTGCTCTGCACTATGCGCCTGCCTCACCTGCCAGCACAAAACTGCTGCTGAGCTTCAAAGTGGACCATTGATTGCCTGAAGATCTTCCTGAGATACGGGATTGGTCAGAGTGAATACTTTGGTTTAATAAAGGAGACTTTCACTACCTCTTGCACAGTGCAATCAAACCCGATCTGGACAATCTCACTTGTCAACCATTTAACCCACAAGTCTATTTTGAAACATTCTGACTGTAAGACTATTATGGAAAAGATTGTTTTCTTCATACATTACGTGTGCCTTATAACATGCAGCCTGTCGCCACATTGCTGACATTTGTTTACCGTAATCTCATCCAAACACAGACTAATTGCTGAGTGATTAGCAAAAAAAAACATTTGCAACAATCCCATTACTTTGATCAGCAGAAATTAAAGATATGAAACCCTAGCTTTCTACAGGTTCCTCTATTGAACCGCAAGCCATGGAGACTGGGACAGGTCAAGGCTCATTCATCAATCTTTGTTTATTCAGCAAATCTCAGGGAGTCAGCAACAGCAAGAGTGAGATCCTTGTCAAACTCCTGGCCCTCATCACTGACATTCATCCCTCCTTCCTCATTCTTCTGGAGTACTGCGTTCAGTTGTGGTTGCCGTTATAAGAAGGATATTATTCAGCTGGAGAGGATGCACAAGAGATTTACCAGGATGTTGAACATAGGATAGGCTGGGACATTTTTCACTGGAGCATAGGAGTTTGAGAGGTGACCTTACACAAGCTTATAAAATCGTAAGGGGTATCAATAGGATTAATGGCAGGTGTCTTTTCCCTAGGGTGGGGGATTTCAAGATTAAGAGGCATATTTTTAAGTTGAGAGGAGACAGATTTAGTAAAGACACGAGAGGCAAATGTTTTACACAGAGAGTGGTTTGTGTGAGGAATGAACTTCCTGAGGTGGGCACCGTATAATGTTTAAAAAATACTTAGGTCAATACATGAATAGGAAAGGTTTGGAGGGAAATAGGCCAGGAGCAGGAGCTGGGACGAGTTTAGTTTGGGATTATGTTCAACATGGACTGGTTAGACTGAAGGGCCTGTCTCCGTGCTGTATGACTCTATGTCTTTGTTACCTTTAGAACTGATTATTCTAACATTTTACTCTTTGTCAGTCGAAACTCTACTACATGTGTTGTAAATCACACCAAGTTCAGTTCATCTGTCACCTCTTCATGCTTGTTCACCTACGTTGGATATCATTTAAGCAATAAATGGATCATAACATACTCCTAAATAAAATCCAACAACTGCAGATGCTGTAAATCAGAAACAATAGCAGAAGTTGCTGGAAAAGCTCAGCAGGTCTGGCAGCATCTGTGGAGAGAAATCATAGAACATAGAACAGTCTGGCACAGTAGAGACCCTTCGGCCCTTTATCCTACTCCAAGATCAGATTAACCTACCTACCCTTCCATTGTACTATCTTCCATGTGCCTATCTAAAAGTCATTTAAATGTCCCTAATGTATCTTACTCCAGTTGCCAGCAGTGCATTCCACACACCCACCACTCTCTGCATAAAGAACTGACCTCTAACATCTCCCCTAAACCTTCCTCCAATCACCTTAAAATTATGCCCCTTCATTAAAGCCAATTCCATCCTAACTTACTGAAAGAAATACAGTGAATGTTTGAAGAAGGGAAGCTTACAGGGTTAGGGGACAAGAGGAGAGCAGTGGGATTGAGCCAAGCTGTTCCAAACAGCTAGCTCAGATGTCACAGGCAGACTGGCCTTATCTGTGCTGTTTTGCTCTGTGATGTTTTAAAGGAGATGATTCCAATTCAAATTGAGATAACAAAGCTGGTGCATTAAAGGGATGCAGTGAAGTGACACTTAACAGAGGAACATCCAGCCATCTCTCCAGTTCCCAAAAATTTCCCAGCCTCCCTGGGTACGTCAATCAACAGGACGTGGCTTCACATCCTGTGACGAGGGCTCCCGAGGCAAAAACAGGCTAGTGTTCCGATAAGAGAAACGGTCGCTTGACCGAGGCAGAACCGTTAGAGGGTTCAACAACCAAACAATCTGGGAGGGACTGAGGGCAGAAGAGAACCTCAAAATTGTCAAGGACATTAAAACAGATTAAGTCTTAAATTGCTGAGGTGTAATGCCTATGATTATGTCTGTAATCTAAATTCTCCCAGCTGAGCACCTAGTAATTGTTGGCAAAATGAGGGAAACATGAGTATTTAAGGCAAGTGCTAGCATGCTTCTATTAAATACAGACTAATTAGCATACACTTAAAAGCCCACATATGTTGGAGCAGAAAAAGTGCATTTCGGTAAACAGACAATCATTAAATGTTGAGGCACAAGCCTGTGGGACTAGAGGGTTTGAACTGTAAGGAAAGTCATAGAATCATAGAGATGTACAGCATGGAAACAGGCCCTTTGGCCCAACTTGTCCTTGCCGACCAGATATCCTAAATTAATCCAGTCCCATTTGCCAGCATTTGGCCCATATCCCTCTAAACCCTTCCTGTTCATATATCCATCCAGATGCCTTTTAAATGTTGTAATTGTATCAGCCTCCACCACTCCCTTGGGCAGCTCATTCCATACACGTACCACTCTCTGCACGACAAAGTTGCCCCTTAGGTCCCTTTTAAAGCTTTCCCCTTCCACCCTAAACCTGAGCACTCTCGTTCTGGATTCCTCCAGCCCTGGGAAAAGACCTTATCTATTTTCCCTATCCATGCTCCTCATGATTTTATAAACCTCTATAAGGTCACTCTTCAGCCTCTGATGCTCCAGGGAAAACACCCCCAGCATACTCAGCCTCTCCCTATAGCTCAAATCCTCCAACCCTGGCAACATCCTTGTAAATCGTTTCTGAACCCTTTCAAGTTTCACAACATCTTTCCTATAGCAGGGAGACCAGAACTGAACACAGTATTTCAAAAGTGGTTAGGATGTTTTTCCCTGGAGCATCGGAGGCTGAGAGGTGACCGTATGCAGGTTTAAAATCATGAGGTAAATAGCCGAAGTCTTTTCCCCAGGATAGGGGAGTCCAAAACTATAGAGCTGAGGCTTGAGTTGAGAGTGGGAAGATATAAAAAGGACCTGAAGGGTACCTTTTTCATACAGAGAGTGGTGGGTGTATGGAATGAGCTGCCAGAAGAGGTAGAGGCTGGTACAATCAAAAGGCATCTGGATAGGAAGGGTTTAGAGAGATATGCGCCAAATGCTGCTAAATGGGACTAGTTCAGGTTAGGATACCAGGTCAACATTGGTAAAAACAAGGACTGCAGATGCTGGAAACCTCGTTGATTTTAACCCTGCTGCGAATCCTCTTGCAAGGATGCCTGCCTTGAAGAAGTTTTTCTCCTCTCTCTACAAGAATCTCAGTGAGTTTCTCTCTCATTGCAACCCCCAAGGTCATACTCTATGCTACTTTCTCCCCACCCAACCCCCCCTCTCATTTATCTCTCCACTCTGCAGGCACCCTGCCTCTATTCCTGATGAAGGGCTTTTGCCCGAAACGTCGATTTTCCTGCTCCTTGGATGCTGCCTGACCTGCTGTGTTTTATCAAGTCAACATAGGCAAGTTGGACTGAAGGGTCTGTTTCTGTAGTGTATGACTCTATGACTATTCTGGGGTTTCCAAAAACAAGTTAGCGAACTACAGATGCTGAAGATCTGAAACTAACAGAAATTGCTGGAGGAACTCAGCAGGTCTGGCAGCCTCTGAGGAGAGAAAAACTGAGTTACCATTTCAAGTCCAGTGATCCTTCAGGTTAACTCAGTTGCTCTCTCCACAGAGGCTGCCAGACCTGCTGAGTTTCTCCAGCAGCCTCTGCTTTTGCTTCTGAGAGTGATTTTACCTGATCAACACCTTGTATTTAAACATTGAGAGTCTTTGGAATTCCCTTCCTCAAAAGGCAGTGGATGCACAATCTTTAAGTATTTTTAAGTCAGGGGTAGATACATTCTTCATTCCCAAGGGGATTTTCGAGGATATGTAGCTCCTTTATCCTGGGACCTGTTCCCTCTAGTCTGCATCTGTGAATTGTGCTCGATGCTAGCTTTACATTTTTGAGTCATACAGCATGGAAACAGACCCTTCGGCCCAACCAGTCCATGCTGATCATAATCCCAAACTAATCTGGTCCCACCTGCCTGCGTTTGGCCCATATCCCTTCAAACAATTCATCTTTGTGTACTTATCTAAATGTCTTTTAAACTTGCAACTACTGTACCCGCATCCACCACTTGCTCTGGACGTTCATTCCACACACAAACCACACTCTGTGTAAAAAAAAATGGCCCCTCGTGTCTTTTATAAATCTTTCTCCTCTCACCTTAAGAAAATACCCCTAGTCTTGAAATCCCCCACCCTAGGGAAAAGGCATCTGTCATTCATCTTATCTATATGCCTCATTATTTTATGAACCTCTATCAGGTGATCTCTCAACTCCCTATAGTCCAGGCAAAAACCAGCCTATCCAGCCTCTCATTATAACACAAACCTTCCACTCCTGGCAAGATCCTGGTAAATCTTTTCTGAACCCACTCCAGCTTAACAATATTCTTCCTATAACAGGGCAAACAGAACTGGACACAATACTCTAGAAGAGGTCACACTAATGCCCTGTACAACCTCAACATGATGTCCTAGCTCCTACATTCAAAGGTCTGAGCTACAACAGCATGTGTGCTAAATGCCTTCTTAACTACCCTGGAAGAAAGTGGGGACTGCAGAGGCTAGAGGGTGTGTTGCTGGAAAAGCACAGCAGCTCAGGTAGCATCTGAGGAATTGACGTTTCAGGCCAGAGCCCTTCATCAGGAATGAAGATTTCTTAACCACCCTATCTACATGGGGCGCAAACTTCAAAGAATTGTGTCACTGAACCTGTACTTTGGGTCAGGGACTAAAAATCAACTAGGGTGTAAAAAAGATGTATAACCCCTGTGAGTTCCATCCTCCATGTTAAGAAGATGTGGGTGTACCTTTAAGAGAGTGAACGACTTGGCAAGTATACCAAGTGCTGGAGAATTTACAAAGTAACATTTTGAATAAGAACAAACGGCACTCGCTGAGTGGTCTAGTGACAAAAACAAATTTGAATTTGCCCAATTAGTTTAAATTTACTCTGAAAAAAATACCAATTTCCAATCAAGTTTGAATTGAGTATATTAACAATCTTAAAAGCCAATGACACAATCCGATGCTCTGGGGTATAAGACATGGGGAAATTGAACACTTGAGAGGAGAACTGCCAATTCTAGCATGTAGCTGGAGATGTGTTGCTGGAAAAGCGCAGCAGGTCAGGCAGCATCCAGGGAACAGGAGAATCGATGTTTCGGGCATAAGCCCTTCTTCAGGAATGAGGAAAGTTTGTCCAGCAGGCTAAGATAAAAGGTAGGGAGGAGGGACTTGGGGGAGGGGCGTCGGAAATGTGATAGGTGGAAAGAGGTCAAGGTGAGGGTGATAGGTCAGACTGGGGTGGGGGCGGAAAGGTCGGGAAGAAGATCTCAGGTTAGGAAGGCGGTGCTGAATTTGATGGATTTGACTGAGACAGGGTGGGGGGAGGGGAAATGAGGAAACTGGTGAAATCCGAGTTCATCCCTTGTGGTTGGAGGGTTCCTAGGCGGAAGATGAGGCGTTCTTCCTCCAACCGTCGTTTTGTTGTGGTCTGACGATGGAGGAGTCCAAAGACCTGCATATCCTTGGTGGAGTGGGAGGGGGAATTGAAATGTTGAGCTACAGGGTGGTTGGGTTGATTGGTCCGGGTGTCCCACAGGTGTTCTCTGAAACGCTCCGCAAGTAGCCGGCCTGTCTCCCCAATATAGAGGAGGCCACATCGGGTGCAGAGGATGAAATAGATGATATGTGTGGAGGTGCAGGTGAATCTGTGGCGGATATGGAAGTTTCCTTTGGGGCCTTGGAGGGAGGTGAGGGGGGAGGTGTGGGCGCAAGTCTTGCACCTCCTGCGGTTGCAGGGGAAGGTGCCGGGAGTGGAGGTTGGGTTGGTGGGGGGTGTGGATCTGACGAGGGAGTCACGGAGGGAGTGGTCTTTACGGAATGCTGATAGGGGAGGGGAGGGAAATATATCCTTGGTGGTGGGGTCCGTTTGGAGGTAGCGGAAATGACGGCGGACGATTCGCTGTACATGGAGATTGGTGGGGTGGTAGGTGAGGACCAGTGGGGTTCTGTCCTGGTGGCGGTTGGAGGGGCGGGGTTCAAGGGCGGAGGAGCGGGAAGTGGAAGAGATGCGGTGGAGGGCATCGTCGACCACGTCGGGGGGGAAATTGCGGTCCTTGAAGAAGGAGGCCATTTGGGTTGTGCGTTTTTGGAACTGGTCCTCCTGGGAGCAGATGCGGCGGAGTCGAAGGAATTGGAAGAATGGGATGGCGTTTTTACAAGGGGCAGGATGGGAGGAGGTGTAGTCCAGGTAGCTGTGGGAGTCGGTCGGTTTGTAGTAGATGTCCGTGTTGATTCGGTCGCCTGAGATAGAAATAGAAAGGTCGAGGAAGGGGAGGGAGGAATCTGAGACTGTCCAGGTGAATTTGAGGTCGGGGTGGAAGGTGTTGGTGAAGTGGATGAACTGTTCAACTTCCTCGTGGGAGCACGAGGCGGCGCTGATACAGTCATCGATGTAGCGGAGGAAAAGGTGGGGGGTGGGGCCAGTGTAGTTGCGGAAGATGGATTGTTCCACATATCCTACGAAGAGGCAGGCATAGCTGGGGCCCATGCGGGTGCCCATGGCTACTCCTTTCGTTTGGAGGAAGTGGGAGGATTGGAAAGAGAAGTTGTTCAGGGTGAGGACCAGTTCAGTCAGTCGAAGGAGGGTGTCAGTGGAAGGGTACTGGTCGGTACGGCGGGAAAGAAAGAAGCGGAGGGCTTTGAGTCCTTCGTGATGGGGTATGGAGGTGTACAGGGACTGGATGTCCATGGTGAAAATAAGGCGTTGGGGACCGGGGAAGCGAAAATCATGGAGCAGGTGGAGGGCATGGGTGGTGTCCCGAACGTAGGTGGGGAGTTCTTGGACTAAGGGGGACAGGACGGTGTCAAGGTATGCGGAGATGAGTTCGGTGGGGCAGGAGCAGGCGGAGACAATGGGTCGACCGGGGCAGTCAGGTTTGTGGATTTTGGGCAGGAGGTAGAAGCGGGAGGTGCGGGGTTGTGGGACTATGAGGTTGGAAGTGGTGGATGGGAGATCCCCTGAGGTGATGAGGTTATGGACGGTCTGGGAGATGATGGTTTGGTGGTGGGGGGTGGGGTCATGGTCAAGGGGGCAGTAGGAGGAGGTATCTGCGAGCTGGCGTTTGGCCTCAGCGGTGTAGAGGTCGGTGCGCCAAACTACTACCGCGCCTCCCTTGTCTGCTGGTTTGATAGTGAGGTTGGGGTTGCAGCGGAGTGAGTGGAGGGCTGCGCGTTCCGAGGGTGAGAGGTTGGAGTGGGTGAGTGGGGTGGGGGAGTTCAGGTGGCGGTTAATATCGCGGCGGCAGTTGGCTATGAAGAGGTCGAGGGCAAGTAGGAGGCCAGCACGGGGTGTCCAGGTGGATGTGGTGTGTTGGAGGCGGGAGAAGGGGTCGTCAGAGGGTGGGCGGGAGTCTTGGTTAAAGAAGTGGGCACGGAGGCGAAGGCGGCGGAAGAATTGTTCGATGTCACGCCGCGTGTTGAATTCATTAATCCGGGAGCGTAGGGGAATGAAGGTGAGGCCTCTGCTGAGGACTGATCTTTCATCCTCAGAGAGGGGTAGGTCTGGAGGGATAGTGAAAACACGACAGGGCTGGGAGCTAGGACCTGGTGTGGGGCTGGAGGTGGGTGTGGGGGCGGGGTTAGGTCTGGGGGCGGGGATGGGGATCGGCGTGGGGGCGGGGTTGGGCGTGGTGATGGCGATAGGCGAAGGGGCGGGGTTAGACGTGGTGACGGAAATAGGCATGGGGGCGGGGTTAGGCATGCAGTCAGAGATCGGCGAAGGGGCGGGGTTAGGCGAGGTGACGGAACTCGCCGGGGGGCGGGGTTAGGCGTGGAGATCAGCGTGGGGGCGGAGACACATGCGGCGTTGTGGGCGTGTAGGTTAGTGACGTCAGTGGGGGCGGAAGTGGCTGCGGTTTACAGGGGGCAGGATGGGAGGAGGTGTAGTCCAGGTAGCTGTGGGAGTCGGTCGGTTTGTAGTAGCTGTACCACCACCAGGACAGAACCCCACTGGTCCTCACCTACCACCCCACCAATCTCCATGTACAGCGCATCATCCGCCGTCATTTCCGCTACCTCCAAACGGACCCCACCACCAAGGATATATTTCCCTCCCCTCACCTATCAGCATTCCGTAAAGACCACTCCCCCTGTGACTCCCTCGTCAGATCCACACCCCCCACCAACCCAACCTCCACTCCCGGCACCTTCCCCTGCAACCGCAGGAGGTGCAAGACTTGCGCCCACACCTCCCCCCTCACCTCCCTCCAAGGCCCCAAAGGAAACTTCCATATCCGCCACAGATTCACCTGCACCTCCACACATATCATCTATTGCATCCTCTGCACCCGATGTGGCCTCCTCTATATTGGGGAGACAGGCCGGCTACTTGCGGAGCGTTTCAGAGAACACCTGTGGGACACCCGGACCAACCAACCCAACCACCCTGTAGCTCAACATTTCAATTCCCCCTCCCACTCCACCAAGGATATGCAGGTCTTTGGACTCCTCCATCGTCAGACCACAACAAAACGACGGTTGGAGGAAGAGCGCCTCATCTTCCGCCTAGGAACCCTCCAACCACAAGGGATGAACTCGGATTTCACCAGTTTCCTCATTTCCCCTCCCCCCACCCTGTCTCAGTCAAATCCATCAAATTCAGCACCGCCTTCCTAACCTGAGATCTTCTTCCCGACCTCTCCGCCCCCACCCCAGTCTGACCTATCACCCTCACCTTGACCTCTTTCCACCTATCACATTTCCGACGCCCCTCCCCCAAGTCCCTCCTCCCTACCTTTTATCTTAGCCTGCTGGACAAACTTTCCTCATTCCTGAAGAAGGGCTTATGCCCGAAACGTCGATTCTCCTGTTCCCTTGATGCTGCCTGACCTGCTGCGCTTTTCCAGCAACACATCTCCAGCTCTGATCTCCAGCATCTGCAGACCTCACTTTCTCCTCAATTCTAGCATGTACCAGACTGCTTGAAAAAACCTCTCCCTTAAAAGTCCCTTTTCGATCAGTAACCTGTGACGCAGAAATTCTGAACAAGGGGAACAGCAGACACAGGAAGATCCAAAGACAAGAGCCTACAGCTGCCTGGTTTTGAGATAAGAAATTTGGTTTTATAAATCTTAATTGGGAGCTTTATCAGACTAGTATTATAGAAGAGAAGGTAACAGATAAGTTAGAGTAAGGACTTGTACATAGTTGTTAGTTAATTATTCTCTGTTATACTTTATGAAATAAAGTTGTTAATTTTTACTGTACATAGTTCTTGGCCGCTTGAAATTTTACAGATTATAGCACGGGATAAACCTTTTCCGTGTTGCTGGTTTTAAATTAAGCAGGAGGGTTTACCCCGTGTTGGAACACACCACCTCAAGTAAGGTTACAATGATCACACACACTCAGTAAAATGTCAAGGTATCTAATGGTTTGTGATCTGCTTGCTTCAGTTACACTAATGTGGGTCCCACAAAAAACACAGTCTAATGATGCCTTGGGAAACAACAACGATGCTGAATTATAGTGGTAGAGGTAATAGTGGAAGATTATATCAGAGCAGAGGACTGAAGCGCAATCCGTACAAGTGACAATTGCACAATATTTACTCTGATATGCCTCTGGGAATGGAGAAACAGTCTGTTTCATTGCAAGCTGATCCACAGCAAGGTTAGATCACAGGTACGGCATGCCATCAAGAAGACTAATAGGATGTTAGCCTTTATTACGAGAGAAAACAAATATGAAAGTGGAGATATGATGCTTCACTTAAGTCAAACGTCACATGGCACCAGGTTGTAGTCCAACAGGTTTATTTGAAACCACAAGCTTTCAGTGCACTTGACCTGAAGTGACCTCACCTGACGAAGGGGCAACGCTCCGAAAGCTTGTGATTTCAAATAAACCTGTTGGACTATAACCTGGTGCCGTGTGACCCCTGACCTTGTCCACCCCAGTCCAACACCAGCATCTCCACATTATTTAGACAGAGCATTATACAGATCATATATTGAATAGCGAGTGTGCAGCTTTGGTCCACTTAGGAAGGATGTAAATGCATTGAGAGGTGGCTTACCAGATTCATCTCTGGAATGAGTAGGTTGTCTTATGAGAAATGGTTGGACTAGTTTTCACTAAAGTCTAGAAGAGAGAGCAGCGAATTGATTGAAATGTATAAGATCCTGAAAAGGTCTTGCCCTGGTGGATATGTAAAAGAATGCTTCCTGCATTTTTAAAATTGGGGTTAGCCCTTTTATGACAGAGGTGATTCTTTCAGAGGCTTCTTTAACTTTGCAACTGTCTGCCTCAAGACGAGGTGCAGGTATGATTATTGAATAGTTTTGAAAGCAAGATGGATAGATTCTTGTTAGGCAGTGGAATCGAGGAGTAGATGGGAATGTGGAGTTTGAAACATGAGCAGATCAGCTGTGATCTTATTGAGTAGTGGAGTAGGTTTGAGGGGCTAAATGGCTTTTTTCTGCTTCTATTTCCAATGTTTGCATATTCACATGTTTGTACTTCCCTGCTAAAACCTTGGAAATCCATGCAATCGGAACGTGCAGAATCTGAAATTTTCCATCTTTCTCCATGGCAACACCTCAGCTAATCACAATCAATGTGCCAACCAATCAGCAGCCTTCTCTCCTGTACTGTTCAATTGTTTGAAATTTGGCATTCTTGTGTGTGTGTCCTGAAGTGTGAAAACATCAGCCGAATGTCTCTCTTTGCAGCAAGATTCAAGTTCTGTCCCATCAAACAACTGCTCATATTGTACACTGCCACATGTCCTACACTCGTGTCATCATTTTCTTGGACAAAAACAAGACTCTTCACCAAAAGGATAGCCATGCTGATTTATCACACGTAATACAGGGGGAGTAAACTATTTGGATACAAAATTGGCTCAAAGATAGGAGATAGAGGGTGGTGGTGGAAGGTTGCTTTTAAGAATGGAGGCCTGTGACCAGCAGTGTGGCACAAGGATTGATGCTGGGTCTACTATTTTTTGTAATTTATACAAATGACTTGCATGTGAACCTAGGAGGCATGGTTTGCAGATAGCACCAAAATTGGATGTGCAGTGGACATGGAAGAAGGTTACCTCAGAGTACAACAGGATCTGGATCAGATGGGCCGAGGGGCTGAGGAGTGGCAGATGGAGTTTAATTTAGATAAATGCGAGGTGCTGCATTTTGGAAAAATAAATCTTAGCAGGACTTATACACTTAATGGTAAGGTCCTGGGGAGTGTTGCTGAACAAAGAGACCTTGCAGTGCAGGTTCATAGTTCCTTGGAAGTAGAACTGTAGATAGATAGGACAGTGAAGAAGGCATTTGGTATGCTTTCCTATATTGGACAGAGTATTGAGTATAGGAGTTGGGAGGTCATTTTGCATCTGTACAGGACATTGGTTAGGCCACAGTTTGGAATAGTGTGTTCAATTCTGGTCTCCCTGATACAGGAAAGATGTGAAACTTGAAAGGGTTCAGAAAAGATTTACAAGGATGTTGACAGGGTTGGAGGGTTTGAGCTATAGGAAGAGGCTGAACAGGTTGGAGCTGTTTTCACTGGAGCGTCAGAGGCTGAGGGTTGACCTTATAGAGGTTTATAAAATCGTGAGGGGCATGGATATGGCAAATACTCAAGATCTTTTCTCTAGGGTGGGTGAGTCCAGAACTAGAGGGCATAGGTTTAAGGTGAGAGGGGAAATATTTAAAAGGGACCCAAGGGGTAATGTTTTCACACAGAGGGTGGTACGTGTATGGAATGAGCTGCCAGAGGAAGTGGTGGAGGCTGGCACAATTATTCAGCTTCCGAAAGCACATAATCTGTGCATTTTCTTTTAAAATTAAGAGTAGCAAAAATCAGCCAGTAAATGCTTATGGAGCATTCAATTTTACACCAGTCCTCTTTGTTTCTCTCAAGCTAAAGACAAACAGAATGGAGGGGAGGCGATGTGATTTCTCAAGGTAATCATTCAGAGTTGGAGAAAGGAATTCTCAAGCCAGAAAGTCACCCCACACTGAGGCAAAACAAATTCTATCGAATAAGACCTTCTGAAAGTAAAATTCCTGTGGGGGTTTTCCAATAGCTTTAATCATAGCCACACGCTCCTGTTGATTTGGCGAGCCCAAATGCTGTTTTCCGTTCTGCCCTTCGTTTTATGAAGAAGATTAACTTCACCACACTCTGCCAGATGCTCAGCATCCAACCTCACTTTCTCTCAGTTGTGTAACAGAAAATCCTCTCAGTGAAACGCTGTGAAGAGGTCCCTCACTGTTGGGCCTGTCTTCTGCCTCCAGTTAGTAAACCAACAGGGAGCCATGGAGTTGCTACAGAAAATGCGGAGATCAAACACGCCCCTTCACCAAAGATTCCCATACTGTCTTGGAAGGATGTCCAGCTTTAAACACATCTGTGCCAACCCCCACAATGCCTTGCAGGAACGCAACACAGAGATCGAGAGATTGCACCCTTCCTCACACAGTTTGCTCATCAGTACCCTGCCTCCCCCACCAACTCAGCTCTGGGAGGTTGTGATTGCACTGGAAATGGAGATTCACCAGGATGCTGCTTGGGATGCAGCATTTCGGAAGTAGGGAGAGGCTGGATAAGTTCTGGTTTTTCTCTTCAGAGCACAGAAGGTTGAGCAGGGAGGAACCTGTTAGAGATGGATGACATTATGAGGTGGAGGTCTTATGAGATCTTACGATCCTACTCCACAACCACCCGATGAAGGAGCAGTGCTCCAAAAGCTGGTACTTCCAAATAAACCTGCTGGACTATAATCTAGTGTTGTGTGGTTTTTGACATTATGAAGGGCATTGAAAGGGTGGAATGAGACCAGTTGTTTCCTTTAGTTGAAGGTCAGTGACAAGGGGTATAATTTTAAAGCGAAAGGCAGGAGGTTGGGGAGAATTTGTGGAAAAGATTTTTCACCTGCAGGGTGGTGGGGACCTGAAATACATTACCTGGGAGGGAAGTTCAGGTGGGAAACCTTTACAAAGTACAGAACAACCTCAATTATCCGAACGAGAGGGGAGGGGATTATTTTGTTTGAATAACTGACTAGAACAGAATCAGTGTGGAAACAGGCCCTTCGGCTTAACAAGTTCCCCCCAACCTCCGAAGAGTGACCCACCCATTCCCCTACCCTATATTTATCCCAACTAATGCACCTAACTCACACATCCCTGAACACTATGGGCAATTTAGCATGGCCAATTCACCCTAACCTGCACACCTTTGGGAGGAAACCCACACAGACACAAGAGAATGTGCAAACTCCACACACATAGTTGCCCGAGACTGGAATTGAACCCGGGCCCCTGGCGCTGTGAGGCAGCAGTGCTAACCACTGAGCCACCATGCCACCCTTATTGATTGTTTGGATAACATTTTTATGGGAGCTTGAACTCTTGTTTGAATAATCTGAAATTTGGATAATTAATGCTTGGATAACCAAGGTTTTTCTGTATTTGGATGACTATCTGGCTACGGACCTAATGTGGAAAAGTGGGACTCGTACAGGGGGTAGTATATTTCTGGTGGCACAGACTTGATGGACTGAAGGGCCTCTGCTATACTCCATGATGCCACAATGCCATCTCCATACACCCCCAGTGGCCCCCAGTCAATGAGAGGCTTTTCTGGTGATCCCTTTGTGGAAGTCCATTGTTGTACATTGAGAGATGGGATGAGGATCTTGGGGAGGGTGATGCTGGTGAGAAGCAGGATTTGGGATCTGGCCAGAGGGTGGCCCTCAGTGACGGGGCGGTGGGGGGCTTCACTTGACCATGTCTGCACCCTGCACCCTCTCGCTTAAAGAAACCCCTTTCTCACCTTAGAAGTGACACACCCTTGCACCCCTACCCCAGATGGGGAGGGCTTTAAGTTTGTCGTTCAGTATCAGTGTCGTCACATTCGCCGTCACAGCGGGCAGCTTGTGCACAGCAAGATCCCACAACCAGCGAAGAGACGAGCAGGCAGTATATTTGCAGACGTTACAGAGTTTTTCAGCTCTATAAGCGAACAAGCCTCGTTTTGACCTTTCTGGCAATGTAGCACCTGCTCAGTGCCACCCTGAGGTGTCAGTGTCGATCTGGGGTCAACTCTTAAAGGTGAGGTTTACTCTCACATCCTCTTGTGCACATTCCCACTGAGCCTGAGGAAGGTAGGCTGTAACTATGAACGCCCTGCTGGCCTATGCACCTACCTTCTTCCATACACACGGGGAAAAAACACACACACAAGAGTAAACACTTGGTACCTACTCAGTTTGATCCCCATTTACAGGACAATCGATCAAGTATAAACAGTCCTCTTCCTCAGGGATCTCCAAGGTCCCAGAATTTGGCCGTTGAACTGTGAAAATAGGAAGAAGGTTACAAATTAGGAATTAAAACCTCATGTCCAGCGTAAATTCACAAATTCAGCATCAAACCCAACTCTAGAGTTAATCGCAATGCTGTGGGGCTGGAGTCACACATAGGTGAAAGTGAGGACTGCAGATGCTGGAGATCAGAGTCGAAATGTGTGGTGCTGGGAAAGCACAGCAGGTCAGGCAGCATCTGGGGAGCAGGAGAATCGACATTTCAGGCATAAGCTCTTCATCAGGAACACGTAGGACAGACCAGGTAAGGACGGCAGATTTCCTTCCCAAAAGGAGCTGAGTGACCCAGGTGGGGGCTTTATGACCATCAGCAACGCTAATCATGGCACCATTACAGAGATTAGCCTTATATTCTGGATTTATTGATTGAATATAAGTTCCACTAGCTGAGATGGTAGGACATGAACCCCTACCCCAAGAGCATTTGCCCTGGGCTAGACCCCACTACATCAAGACTTTCCCTTAAACGTGTGGCACGAGGAGTGAAGGAGAGGAAGAGTGGTGGAACAATGGAGAACATTCCAATTCAGAACCCTTTCAGGGTGTCCACTAAACACCAAGCAGGTAGGAACTGGCTGGAGAAACTAATGGGCAAGTCAAAAATACTCACAATTCAACTCTAAACGAGAGTGTAGAGCAGCCTCGACAGTTTGATACTGCTGGAGGGCCATTAAGCTTTGTTGCTGAGTGAAACCCATGTTCTGAAACAAATATTAAAAGAGACGCTGTTAAACCTTATCCACTTGATCAAACACAAAGTCCCGCAGATGCCAGAAATCTGAAACAGACACAGAGAAGGATGGAGAAACTCAGCAGGTCGGGCAGCATCTCTGGATTCAGAAACAGAGTTAATCTTTCAAGTCATTAGATGAATGCTAACGCGGTTTCTCTCTCCACAGATGCTGCCAGACCTGCTGAGTTTCTCCAGCATTCTCTGCGTCTATTCCAACATTCTGCACAGTTTCTCTGCAGGTTTCTGTTTGAAATGTAAAGTGGGCCACTCGTAGACTGGGGAACACATTTAGTTAACCAATCAAGCCAACGCGGATCAGAATAGACGTAGAGAAGAAACTTACACATGTGGGCGAGAGTATGAGGGATAGTCACTATTAAAACCAATAAACAGTGCAGGAGAAACCTATTTATGTAGAAAACGGTCAGAATGTGGCACGTGGTGATAACACTCAAGGGAGAGCTAGATTAACACATGGGGAAAAGGGGAGAGAATGCTCTGCTGAAGGGATAAGATGAAAAGCAGGAAGATGCATGCACCTTTAGCGTTGAATGGCCCATTCCTGGCCTGTGACTGAAATGTAGGGCCCCTCACACAACTGGATGCAAATATCTACAATGACTTAACACGGGGAGGTCTCAAGTCTGCATCCTAATGGGCCCCACAGCGCCAAACAGCCCTAACATCAGCACGGAGTTGCCAGTAGATAGTCAATGTGGGGAATCCTGACCGTTGTACAGATTGGGTGGTCTCTGAGAGGTTGCATTGAGATATAACGTCGGACCAAGAGGAGAGAGAAGGACAGAAATGACCTAGCGTCCAAAAAAGACTTCAACAATTTTAATACCACTCATCAACATTAAAATATACACCTACTCCAGATTTAATTTGACTCTGCTTACCCTTATGAAGAGAAGTACATTTGAGTGTCACCAATATTTTTGTTAATATATCTTTCACAACAAAGCTAATCTTAGTGGAAGTGTGTTCTGCTGAGCTGGCAGCAATTAAGGAGATGTATAAATGTTCCTATACTGCGTTTGTCTAGAGACAGTGGGTCATATCTAATGATTCATCACTCGACACAAAGAGTAACAGGATCCAAATAGAAACAAAAATTAACTTGTAAAAGAAAATCCCACAAGAGAGCAGTAACCACCAGTTACAAAGAAGTAATCAAGACAGCACTCCACACAAGTGCCATCAGTTCCAGTGTTTGGCCTCAGGACTACCTTCTCCATCAAGCTCTCTGCCAAGTCTTTGATGCAATTATTTTGGTCAACTCATTCAGGTTGCCGACAATAAGCTGCTCAAGAATTCTAGTCACTGAATTTTGACAAGCATCTGTCTGACATAATAAGGTATTTATATCAGTGAAACAGCCAATTTGTCACAACTGGTTGTCTTAGTGTTCATGTTCCTTGTGAGACTCCTCTCCCTCCCCTTCATCTTACACAAACATGGAGTCACAGGGTTCGAGAAAAGGCCCTTTGGCCCATCGGGTCTGTGCTGATCTAATCTATACTGCTCCCAATTTCCACTACTTGGCACATAGCCTTCAATGTTATGAATTTTAAATGTTCATCCAAGTATAGGTTAAAGTCTGGGGAGGTTTCTCATCTCTACAAACCCCTCAGGCTCCACACTCCCACCATCCTCTGGGGGAGAAAAAGTGTCATTAAATGCCCACTGAACCTCCTGCCTTCCACCTGAATATAATGCCCCTTTTGTAGTGACAGGAATCAGGTTGACTGCATTGACCACGAGGTTCTTGATTGGGGCTGTTAACCTGGGCCAACCAGGAGCGCCCTGGCTGACCGATATAACCAGGGATTGGAATCCCCTCAGTTGAGGACTGACTCTGAGCTGGCTGGGCCACAGCCAGTGTGTTATTGTTATTCTTGTCTGAAAAACGGATTTCTGTGCTGGCTGACTGCACAGCCAGTTTGGGTGGCAAGGTTGCTCAGTGGTCAACACTGCTGCCTCACAGCGCCAGGGACCCGGGTTCGATTCCTGCCTCAGGCTACTGTCTGTGTGGAGTTTTCACATTCTCCCAGTAAAAGTGTGGGTTTGGTCTGGTTTCCTCCCATAGTCCAAACGAAGTGCAGGTCAGGTGAATTGGCCGTGCTAAATTGCCCGTAGTGTTAGGTGCATTAATCAGGAATAAATACAGGGTAGGGGAATGAGTCTGGGTGGGTTACTCTTCGGAGGGTCGGTGTGGACTTGTTGGGCCGAAGGGCCTGTTTCCACACTGTAGGGAATCTAATCTATAGTGTTCCAGTTTAGTTCTCACTGGGGAACTATGGTTTTGGTATTTCACTAGCTGGTCGCAGCCTGTGTGTTACTCTTTTTTTGTTTTTTTGGGCAAGGACTATGATCATTTCATGGTAGGGCTTGGCCTTTGCACTATGGTTTTTTTAGTGCTTGCACACTTTCTTTTTGCATGTGTTTTCACTTTTTAGTGCTTGGACTGAGGCCTGTGAGTCAACTGCACCTAAAACAAAATAGAATCTCCGCAGCTGAGGGCTGACTCTGAGCTGGTTGGGTACAGCCAGTGCACTGTGCACGAGTAAATAAAGGTGGGGGGGGAGCTTGGTGACAGGACCCAGTTATGTCAAACTTGTTATTGACTCTTCAACTATAGGGAACAGCTGCTGTCTTTTCACCCTGTCCATGGCCATCACACTCTTAGCGATATCCTTCTGTTTATTTATCTAACTGTCCTCTATTATGTCTGTGCTGTTCACCTCAACTTGTGGCAGAAGGTTCTGCCTCCTCACCCCTCTGTGAGTGAACGGGATTTGATGGAAGTGTTTTGATACATGTGTGTGACTGGGCATTATGTAAAGTATATGTTCTCTCACACTCAAATAACCACCTCCAAAATGACTGTTTGTTGACTCCAACTCCCCATAGTTACAGGGAAAGTTGCCTCTCTGAAGGAACGTTTCAGACAGGTTGAGATGCCTATTTAGAGTCCCGTCCTGTACCTTGGGTAATCCTCGTCAGCAAAAGATAAAATAGGCCGATATAATTACTGAATGTCCCCGTCAATCCTGAATAAGACAGACAGAAAATAGTCAGGTAATCCAGTCAAGATTGAAGAGGAGGGTACCAGTGACTAAACAGTGAGGCTATCATTTGACAAGACTTTGAGTTTGTGCTTGTTGCAATAAAACACACTGGGCGGCAGGTTATAAATACTCCCCATGGTTAACAGTGCTCTCTATGCTCAGTGAGAGCGTCATAGGTTCAAGTCCTGCTCCAGAAATGTGAACACGTAATTCAGACCAGTACCAGAGTCAGCAACTATAAGAGCACCCTAATTCAGATGACGTGTTCAACAACAAACCCAAATGCTCTCTCAGATGGGTGCAAAAGATTCCATGCTACTATCTTACAGAGAAATGAATGGGTGGGGTCAGGAGGTCCTGTTCTTCAACCCAACATCAGTAAAACTAATTGTTCAGTCAGTATTATCGCTGCTTCTGGGAGTTCACCGCGTGCTGTGTTTCCCACATTAAAACCTGGATTGTGAATTGTTTGACCCACAGTCGGTTAATTAATGGTTTTCCTGTAGGTATGAGGTTTCACAGACTGCAAGGGATGCTCCTTCAAGGAACCACCTAGTGTCCAGGAATGGGAAATGTTGATGTTTTAAGAAAAATGTGAAGATTTTAAGAGGGTAAAGCTTTACAAGAATAGATCCAGGGACAGTTCTGTGAATAGACTGGAGAAGCCAGGGGAATATTTTGTTCTTTGATTGAAGGGTAAAGGAGTTGAAGATCATTTAAATGGGGCAGGTCGGCATAAAGCTACTGCACAGGGGCTTTTGAGGTGGTATTCATGCATGTTCACTGGGTTACAGGGAAGGCAATTTGAATGTTGGCTTTTATTTCAAAGAGAATAGAACATGAAAATATTGAAGTTTTGTTAAAAACTATACAAGGCGCTTTTAAGACTACAATTAGAATATTGCAAACTGTTTTAGCTGCTTATCTAAGATAGACTGACATTTGAGGTATTGGGCTGTTACTGAGTTGAAGGCACTGTCTTATAAGGAGAGGCTGAGTAGATCAGGCCTGTACTCATTGGAATCCAGAAAATTGAGAGGAGACCTTATCGAACCATACAAGATTCTTTAGAGGACTTGACCGTGTCTAGGACCACAGGGCTTAATCTCAGAATAAGGGGTTGCATGTTTAAGACAGAGGTGAGGAGGAATTTCTTCCTTATGTTGTCAGGCCTGGACTCCAGACCCACAGTGAGCTGGTTGACTCTTAACTGCCCTCTGAAATGGCCAAGAATCTGTAGAATTCTTTACCGCAGAGGGGTCTTGAGGTTGGGTCCTTAAGTATAATCAAGGCTGCCATAGACAGATTTTTCATCAGAACGGGAATCGAGGGATATGGGGATAAGGCAGCAAAGGGGAGTTGAGGATTATCAGATCAGCCAAGATCTATTTGAAAGGCAGAGCAGACTAAACGGGCTGAATGGCCTCCTTCGGCTGCTATGACTTATGGCCTTCTAGAATACAATGTTGAAGGAAGTTTCAATCAAAGCCTTTGAACTCATGAGAGGTTTGGACAGCAGAGATGGGGGAATCTGCTCCCCCTGGTGGAAGGTTTGAGAACTAGAGGATATTGGTAAAAGAAGGAGGGGGAATACTAGGGAACGCATTTTTAATAGATTAGAAAGCACTGCTTGAGTGAGTGGAGAGGCAGAGTCAACTGCGAATTTCCAAAGTGAATTTGATAAGAACCTAAAGGGAGAGATCTTGCAGGGCTATAGAGTAGAAATGGCTAAAGTCCTCTTGCTGAAGTGTAATACAATGATTATACAATTCATAAGCTCCACATTACAGTAAATCGCAGCAAGAAGTTTTGATGATAATCCATGCAATTACAGACAACACATGAGAAAGTAATTATTTTTATATGAGTTGCCTCGATCATTAATTTTTCTAAAATCAGCAAAGATTTGAATAAAAATATCTCCTTTACCATCAGTCTAAACATACGAACTTTGAACAGTTCCTTAACAGCATCATCACAGTCTTTATCGAGCTGCAAGACCAGTTCGAACGCAGATTCTGCCTCAGCGTACCTCTGTAAGGAGAAGGCCTCAATGTTAGATTCTCAATCTCGCAGTTAAATAATCCCAAGTCTATTTGAAACATCCTTATCCTTTTCTTCTTTCTGCATCCAACTCAATGTGAAACCGAGGATCTCTCTGTCTCTTTTCCAATGGAATTAGAGGAGTCCTTGACAGTGCTCTCGAGTGACAACAGGCCATTCTGTTATTCACATACTTAGTATGGATACATTTATAAGACACTTTTCATGCAGTAAAATGTTCCAAGTTATCCAACAGAATTTGACATGGCTGAGCATTTCCCAAATTCATTCTTCTGGCATTGTGTTCCTCAGCTCCGAGCTCATAAATCCCAACTAGCTGCACTCACTCGAGAGCTTGCTACGCCTTGGCATTTTTGCTCATTTTAAGATCTTTCTTAATCCCGATGACAGTGAGACTTTTGACCCTTGGCTGCTATCTGTATCCGTGCTGTCTGGGAGGACACTGTAGAGCTATCTGGTGAAAGAATCATGCCTGTTCTTCCCCAGTCTACAATGGGTCAGTGGATTTCATTGGTAACTGACAGGGTGATGGTTCAACACAATTGAAAGATAAAGCTGTCACTATTTGAGGGGGAAGCGGTGGCCTGTTTCTGGGCTAGTATTGCAGAATCCCAGATGGATGCCCTTCATTCAAATCCCACCGGGATAGGTAAGTAAAGTGTCGGGACGTTAATGGTATGGTGTTAGAGACTCGATCTCTCAAACAGAAGGTGCGGGCTCTCTCTCACCCAGTCCATAAGACCATAGGAGTGGAAGGCCATTCGGCCCATCGAGTCCACTCCACCATTTAATCATGGCTGATGGGCGTTTTAATTCCACTTACCTGCACTCTCCCTTAATTCCTTGCGAAATCAAGAGTGTGTCAATCTCTGCCTTGAAGGCACCCAACGTCCCGACCTCCACTGCACTCTGTGGTAATGAGGCAGTCCAGAGGTGTTTCATACACATTGGACCAGTTTAATTAAAAGTATCTATCTGGCTGCTCTTGTGGACAGCTGTAGAATCACTTTTGCCTCCACCATTCGCGCTGGGATTCATTAGCAAGGCAGTTATATGTCTAAGACTAGACGGCATACATTTAAGGCGAGGAGCAAGTGGATTAGAGGGTTTCTGAGCAAAAACAATTTCAACAAGACTGGGTACATATGTGAAACACACTGTCCAAGAGGGTGATGCAGGCAGGTACCCTCGCAACGTTTAAGAAGCATCTGAGTGAGCTCTTAAAAAGCCAGGACATAGGAGGCTATGGGCCAACAGCAGGGAAATGGGATTAGTGTAGTTTGGTCAGAAGAAGGAAGTGAGAACTGCAGATGTTGGAGATCAGAGTCGAGAGTGTGGTGCTGGAAAAGCACAGCAGGCCAGGCAGCAGAGGGGCACGGATAGGATAAATGGACAAAATCTTTTCCTTGGAGTGGGGGAGTCCAGAACTAGAGGGCATAGGTTTAGGGTGAGAGGGGAAAGATATAAAAGAGACCTAAGGGGCAACATTTTCATGCAGAGGGTGGTACGTGTATAGAATGAGCTACCAGAGGAAGTGGTGGAGGCTGGTACAATTGCGCCACTTAAAAGGCAACTGGATGGGTATATGAATAGGAAGGGTTTGGAGGGATATGGGCCGGGTGCTGGCAGGTGGAACTAGATTGGATTGGGATATCTGGTCGGCATGGATGGGTTAGACCATAGGTTTTGTTTCCATGCTGTACATCTCTATGATTATGACTCTATCTGAGGAGCAGGACAGTTGACGTTACAGGCATAAGTCCTTCATCAGCAATGACAGAACGACCTGTACTTTGCTGTATGTCTCAATAATAGTAGAATTATAGAATCCCTACGGTGGGAAGCAGACCATTGAGTCTACACTGATCTTCGAAGAGAGTCCCACCCAGCCCCCTACCCTGCATTTCCCCTAGAGAACCCACCTAGCCCGCATATCCCTGAACACTATGGGTAATTTCCCACGGCTAATCCACCTAAACTGCACATCTTTGGACTGTGGGAGGAAACCAGAGCACCCAGAGGAAACCCACGCAGACACAGGGAGAACGTGCAAACTCCACACAGACAGTCACCCGAGGGTGAAATCGAACCCAGGTCCTTGGCGCTGTGAGGCAGCAATGCTAACCATTGAGCCTCCGTGCCACCTTGAGGGAGGGGGATAGAAGAAGATCATTAAGCATGTGTCAGCTCTTGTGAACAGCAATTACAAGATTAAAAAGACATCTGGATGGGTACATGAACAGGAAGGATTTAGAGGGATACAGGTCAAATGCTAGCAAATGGGACTAGATTTATTTAGGATATCTGGTTGGCATGGATGAGTTGGACCAAAGGATCTGAATCTGTGCTGTGTATCTCTATGACTCTAAATCCCTTTCGAAGTCTATGACTGAGTCACATCTGGACCCCATAAGACTATTCACTGCCTTGGCTTTCTTGTGTGTGGTTCTTTCACAAGTTACCTTCAGCGTTTGGAGGTAGACTCACTTCATTAATTTATCAAAATCCTTTGTGATTCTGACCACTAACAAGGAGCACAGTTTGAGGATGATTCAACTAAATTGCTCATTTGTTGCTCATCCAGTGTCCAGGTCAAGTCTTTCACCGACTCAGACACGTGCTTCTATATTTGTAGCAGAATGGTTATCATTACGGAACAGACCAGGACAGAGCACCATGTTGTGAAATTTGAAGTTAAATTAAATTAACAAATCTTGAGGAACCCCCTTCCAGCCCCATCTAACCCCCTCTCCATCCCATCTTAAATGTTCATCTTCCTCTTGATTATACACCCCCTCCACATCCCACATTCCTGCCATTTACCCACCCACACTCCCCCCAACCTCTAGCGGAACAAATGATTCGTAAAAGGATATGAAACAGACGCAGGGAAAGAACATACAAAATCTAGAGTGGATCAATGAGCTGTCAGCACCTGTGGTGGATGAATACATTCACCTTTATTCCAACGAGTGCTCTTCCCTTTCGGAAATAACCTTTCGGCCAGTCAGCAGCGAGTCTGATGGAGGTTTCAGCATCCTCGAGTGCGAGATTGTACTTGCCAAGTCTGTCATAGCAATAGGATCGATTTCCAAAATACCTGCACATGCAGCAACAATTTTATTTAGAAACCACTTCAACCATACAGCAGGCATCCTAGCAAAATGTTACTCAGAATCACAGCATTGTTACAGCACAGGAGAAGGCCCTTCAGCCCATCATCCCTGCACTGGTTCTATCCCCTAATACTAATTTTCTGCCTTCCCCTCACATTCCTGTACACTACCTATATCCAAATAATCATCCCATACTCTCTTGAATGCATCAATTGAAACTGCCTCCACCACATTTCCAGATAGTGCATTCCAGACCTTAACTAAAAGATTTTTTTTTTCCTCACATCAACCTTGCTTCTTTTGCACACCTTTTTCAATGTATTCCTCTCACCTTCAAGTCTCTTTTACCAGTGGGAATATCTCCCTATCTACTTTGTGAAGCCCACTCATGATGCTGGAAACCTCTATCTGATCTCCTGTCAGCCTTCATCTCTCCAAGAGAACAGTCCCAGCGTCTTCAGTCTGTCCTCGTCACCCCGAAGTTTCTCATTGCTGGAACCGTTCTTATAAACAACTCTCTCCGATGTGTTCACATCCTTCCTATAATGTGGTACCTTCAACAATACATCTAACAAGTGTCTTATACAAGTTCAACATCACTTCCTTGTTCTTGCACTCTAAGCCCAGTTATGGGCCAGATCAAACCCCCTCAAAATATATTAAGAAGATATCCTCGTCCCTTTTTTTATTTTAAAGGTAAGTGCCAGGTGTTGCGTTCCAGATGCAATTCAATTGGTCAAACTGTCAGTCTTGAAGCAGTAGACACTTTATTCAGATACTCTATTTAAAAAGCAACAGAAGAAAGATGAAATTGGAATAACAACTCGGTTGGAAAACTTAACAGAATAATAGATTATTTAATTACTAAACAGTAACTGTCCCAATACATTAACATCCCAGAAAGACAAACTTGACAAAGGCAAATTCAGTAAACTAGATGTAGCTCTCCAGTCTAGGAGGACAAATATTAAGGGAAAACTCTGTCTGTCTGTGTGTGTGAGAGAGAGAGAGAGACAGAGAGAGAGAGAGAGAGAGAGAGAGAGAGAGAGAAAGAGAGAGAGACAGACAGACAGACAGAGAGAATAGCAGGGAGAGATTACTGCAGCTTTCAAACCCAGCAACTGGCACTTAAAAACTAAAACTAAACATCCTGTTTCTGTAGGAGTTTTACCCCACCCATTCAGGCTGCTTCTATTGTTCCAATCTAAAAAAAACCCCAAAGCCGCACAAACCGTTTATTGTATTGGCTCTGAGTACTCCAATTGGCTCTTCTGTCCCAACCTTTCTTCATAAAAACACCCAGGACAAAATACACTTCTTAAAGCCATAGTATTGTCACAGTCCCTAGTAATAAAGTTGAGGATGCTGAATGCTTTACTAACTGTTCTCGTTACTTGTCCTGTCACTTCCAATGGTCTGTGCATGTAGATATCCAGGTCCCTCTGTTCCTGCAGTCCCCTTTGGATTATGCATTCTATCTTACATTGTCTTTCAAAGTTCTTCTTAAGTTCTTCTTAACAAAGTGCATTATCTCTCACTTCTTTGCGTTGAAATTCTTCTGCCTACTCTGTCAACTTTGTCTATTTCCTTTGGAGTTCCACATTTTCCTCCTCATGGATTACAATTCTTCCAAGTTTTGTGGCATCTGCAAACTTTGAAATTTCTCCGTACACACCAAGATCTGGATATTAACATATTGTAATGCTGAGGAAAGGTAATGAAAATTTATATTTCAATGGAGAATGGGTGCCCCAGAAGGCACTGCTCAGGTAATTCAAGATTCCAAGAAATGCTGAAACCCAAAATTATGTTTGGCCTGATTTTACATCATACCAAGGATTCAGAAAGTCAAACCGAAACAGAAAGTTTTAGAAATAATTGGAAGCTTCTGTGGACAGAATCAGAAATCCCACAGCACCAGGTTATAGCCCAACAGGTTCTTTTGAAATCACAAGCTTTTGGAGTGCTGCTCCTTCATCAGGTGAAGTAAGTCTCTTCTGAACCCTCTCCAGTTTAATACCATCCCTCCTATAACAGGGTGACCAGGACTGGACACAGTATTCCAGAAGAGGCCTCATCAACATCCTGAACAACCTCAACATGACGTTCCAACTCCGAAACTCAAAGGTCTGAACAATGCAGGCAGGTGTGCTAAATGCCTTCTCAAGCACCCTCTCTGTATGTGAGGCAAACTTCAAACAATTATGTATCTGAGCTCCTAGTTCTCTCTGTTCTACAACACTATGCAAGGGGCTACTTTTAATTGTGTAAGTCCTGCCCTTGTTTGTTTTTACCAAATGCAACACTTGCATTTACTGAACAAGAGGTCTTTCAAATTATAAGAAATTTAAGCAGGGGAGGTAGGGAGAACATGTTTCTAATGGCCACTGGATTAAGAACCACCAGACCCAGACTAAAGGTGACTGACAAAAGAACCAGAGATGACAGGAGGAAAACCTTATTAACAGCTATCTAGGTTTCAGTGAGGACTGCAGATGCTGGAGATCAGATATGAGAGTGTGGTGCTGGAAAAGCACAGCAGGTCAGGCAGCATCCGAGGAGCAGGAAAATCGACGTTACAGGCCGGAGCCCTTCATCAGGAATGAGGCCTCTGATGAAGGGCTCCAGCTCGAAGCATCGATGTTCCTGCTCCTCGGATGCTGCCTGACCTGCTGTGCTTTTCCAGCAATGCACTCCCAACAGCAATCTAGGTTTGTTCAATATATCGCTTCAGTTGCATAAGACTGTAATCTTTTGCTATAAATTCTTTGTCTTATGATCTTCCTCCACAGCCATCTGATGAAGTAGCAACGCTCCAAGAGCTAGTGCTTCCAAATAAACCGGTTGGACTATAACTTGGTGTTGTGAGATTTTTAACTTTGCTGAAAATGTGTTGCTGGAAAAGCGCAGCAGGTCAGGCAGCATTCAAGGAGCAGGAGAATCGACGTTTCGGGCATGAGCCCTTCTTCATGAATGATGATTCCTGAAGAAGGGCTCATGCCCGAAACGTCGATTCTCCTGCTCCTTGGATGCTGCCTGACCTGCTGCGCTTTTCCAGCAACGCATTTTCAGCTCTGATCTCCAGCATCTGCAGTCCTCACTTTCTCCTCGATGATTTTTAACTTTGTCCACCCCAGTCCAACACCAGCTCCTCCAAGTCATGGATTATTTTTTATAACAGAGTGAGTAGCCAGGAGCTGGAATGGACTGGGTGGAAAGACAGCAGATTCAACAGGAGCTTTTGGAATGGAATTCAGGATTTTTATTTGAAACAAAAAAGAGCGCAGCGCTCTGGAGGAAGGGGCAGGGGAGAGGTAGAAATAGCTAGACTGCTCTTGCAGAGCGTTGGCATGGGCTCAATGGGCCAAACAGCTTCCTAATGACCTCTACCCATTCAATGTTGACTGCCTGGGAAACTCATTTTTTCATCAGTTTTAGTAGTAGACTTGCAGGTAGATAGGATAGTGAAGAAGGCATTTGGTATGCTTTCCTTTATTGGTCAGAGTATTGAGTATAGCAGTTGGGAGGTCATGTGTCTATACAGGACATCGGTTAGACTACTTTTGGAATATTGTGTGCAATTCTGGTCTCCCTCCTATTGGAAGGATGTTGTGAAACTTGAAAGGGTTCAGAAAAGATTTACAAGGATGTTGCCAGGGTTGGAGGGTTTGAGCTACAGGGAGAGGTTGAATAGGCTGGGGCTGATTTCCTGGAGCATTGGAGGCTGAGGAGTGACCTTATAGAGGTTTACAAAATTATGAGGGGCATGGATAGGGTAACTAGACAATATCATTTCCTTGGGTTGGGGGAGTCCAGAACTCGAGGGCATAGGTTAAAGGGGAGGAGGTAAGATTTATTAGGGACCCGAGGGATAACTTTTTCACACAGAGGGTGATGTGTGTATGGAATGAGCTGCCAGAGGAAGTGGTGGAGGCTGGTAAAATTACAACATTTAAAAGGCATCTGGATGGGTATATGAAGAGGAGGGGTTTAGAGGGATACGAGCCAAGTGCTGGCGAATGGGACTAGATTAATTTAGGATATCTGGTCAGCATGGAGGAGTTGGACCGAAGGGTCTGTTTCCATGCTAAGCATCTCTACAACTCCAGTAAAACTGGATTTAGGGAAAGGAATTATAATACTCCACTCCTGAGTGGTGTTATGGACCAGTCCAGACCCCCTCAAAACATTTGAAGAAGGTAGGCCAGACCCTAACTTTGCGAGTTGTTTTAAGCAGGTGTAGAGTGGATAGTCCAGGAGTGATGCAGCTGGCCCAAACACTTAGTTTTAATCAAAACAGAATTTATTTAGAAGATTACCAAATGAAACACAAACAAAAGAGAACGGAATACAGAATAATTTAACTTCTCTGAAAACCCAACAGATTATCCCAACTTAATGATGCTGTTCCAAATTCCTGCAACAATCCCCATAAACATCCCTTGGCAAAAACAGGTAAAATCAAACACAGGGTCTTACAGGAGAGAGAGAGAGAGAGAGAGATGTCAGAGCGATTCAGCATGGAACACCTTCTTCCTTGGAGCTGTTTCTTTGACCAGCAGCCTCAAACTGACCAGCAGCTCTGAACAGCCAGAATACTAAAACCAAACTAAACCAGAGGAAAACTGAGTTGGGAGAACTGGCCACTCTCCTTCCATTGTACAAGGGTTTGTTTAAAAACTTAAAAGCTTCTTCAAGTAAATAAACCCAGACATTTCGGAATCTATCCATTTACGACCCCACTGAAGACAAAACCAAGGACAACCTAACCTTGTTAAAGGAGCAGCGTGGTCATAGTGATCAATGGGGAGTGTGAAAGGTGTGAGAGGCTGTTTGGTGTTGCTAACACGGATCAGATTCGGGAGGATCCCTGACCGAGTTATCTTGCAGCTTGGGTCAATATAGAGCCCCCAAACGCTGCCCAGAAATGCAGGCAGTGCAGCAAAACAAGAAGCCATCGCTTAGCAGAGGCCACTTCTCCTCTTCAATCGTCACCTCACCTCACTTCGAACCAAAGTTGCTGTTTAGAGCAAAGAGTGGATTCCCCAGGACCCTCTGGCTCACTTTGGAGCCGTATTGGTTCTCAACTCGGACAAGCTCATCCGCACACCACAACACAAACGGAAATCTCTGAAACTAAAGCCGGAGTCTGGCTGCTGCTCAACTGAGCTCTCCTCATTCCAGTTTGTGGCATTTCTCCAAACATTTTCACCCATCGAGAGAAATCACAGAAGCACACATACGCGTTTGACCATGTCTGGGTTGGTGTATGTGAACCCTACCTTCTGAGTCAGAGGAGGGGGACAGTACCACTGTACTATAATGAGTGATAAGCAAGCTAAGTGGAGGAGATTGAAGCCCCAGCAAGCACTCATCAAAGGACGTTGAACTTTTAACATTACTCCTTCATTTTTCCAGTTTATATTAAGGACTTCAATGTAAACTATTACCTTATTTCTTTATTTTTCTATTTATTCCATAAAGGTAATACTTAACCTTTTAAAGGGATTGAGTTTAAAAGCAGGGAGGTTATGTTGCAGCTGTTCAGGGTGCTGGTGAGGCCACACCTGGAGTACTGTGTGCAGTTTTGGTCTCCTTACTTGAGAAAGGATGTACTGGCACTGGAGGGGGTGCAGAGGAGGTTCACTAGGTTGATTCCGGAGTTGAGGGGGTTGGCTTATGAGGAGAGGCTGAATAGACTGGGATTATATTCATTGGAATTCAGAAGAATGAGGGGGATCTTATAGAAACATATAAAATTATGAAGGGAATCAATAAAATAGAAATAGAGAGGATGTTTCCACTGGTGGGTGAGACTAGGACAAGAGAGTATGGCCTCAAGATTAGAGGGAGCGGGTTTCAAACTGAACTGAGAAGGAACTTCTTCACCCAGAGGCCCAGACAGGCCACTATAAATGCCGGAGGAAACACCACAGAAGCGCTTCACAGGAGGCTCCCAAGCACTGAGGATGTCACCTAGACAGGGGACAAAACGTTTGCAAGACAAATTCCCAGCTCGGCGAACAGAACCACAACAACAGGGTTGTTAATCTATGGAATTCCTTGCCTAGAGAAGTAGTTGACGCTACTTCAGTAATCACTTTTAAAGCTAAGGTTTATTTTTGAAAAATAAAGGAATTAAGGGATAGGGTGAGAGGGCGGGTAAGTGGAGCTGAGCCCACGAAAAGATCAGCCACGATCTTACTGAGTGGTGGGGCAGGCTCGAAGGGCGGCGGCCTACTCCTGCTCCTGGTTCTTATGTTCTTATATGTTCTTACCAGTTTGTACCAGAGTTTTTTTTATATCTTTGTACCTAAAATGGGTGTGTGTGTGTGTGACGGCATTTGACATTTTTTACTGTAATCCTGTACTTGAGTACACATGACAATTACATCTAAATCTTGAACATCTAACAACCCTAAGAACCCGACACTTTTCATTTTTATATAACCCATCACCAGATGACCCATCTGATTACTTAAGCAAATAAATTATGAGCACTGCCCATTAGGGCTGTATAACATAGCAGAAATGTTTGAGGACTCTGGGTCTATATTCAATACAGTTTAGAAGGATGAGGGGGGAATCTAATTGAAACTTATGGAATACCAAATGGCCTGGACAAAGTGGACATTGGGAAGATGTTTCCATTGGCAGGAGAGACAAGGACCCAAGGGCACAGCCTTAGAGTAAAGGGAAGACCCTTAGAATAGAGATAAGGAAAAGCCTCTTCAGCCAGAGAATGGTGACTGTGTAGTATTCATTGCCACGGAAGGCTGTGGGGGCTAGGTCATGGAGTATATTTCAAAGAGAGATGGATAGACCTTTATTGTCAAGGGGATCAAAGGTTACAGGGAGAAAGTGGGAGAATGGGGTTGAAAAACCTATCAGCCGCGATTGAATGGTGGAGCAGACTCAATGGGCTGAATGGCTTAATTTCTGCTCCTATGGTCTTATAATGTGGATAAACGGGAGGGTATCCACTTGAGTAGCAAAAAGAGAGAGACAGAATATTATCTGAAAGATGTAAGCTGAGAGAGGGGAATGCACAATGTGACCGGAGTGTTCTTATACACCAGTCACTGCAAGTCAGCAATGCACATGCAACAGGTGGTGAAGAAGGCAAGTGGCACGTTGGTATTCACAGCGAGAGGATTCCGAGACAGGAACAAGGATAGCTTGCTGCAATTGTCCAGGACCTTGTTAAGACCACATCCGGAATGTTGTGTACAGTTTTAGAGTCCTTGCTATAGAGGGGGTGCAATAGAGGTTTACCAGACCAATGGGATGGCAGGACTGATGTATGAGGAGAGGTTGAATTGGTTAGGACTATATTCACTTGAATTCAGAAGAATGGAGGAGGAATCTCATAGAAACCTATAAAATTCTAACAGGACTAGACAGGGGAAAGACATTCCCGATAACCAGGGAGTCCAGAACCAAGGGTCATCGTCAAAGGAGATGGGGTGGGCCATTTAGGATTGAGAGGAGGAGACATTTCTTCATCCAGGGAGTGGGGAGCCTGTGGAATTCTCTGCCACAGAAAGCGGTTCAGGCCAAAACTTTGAATGCTGTCAAGAAGGAGTTAGATATAGGCTAAAGGGATCAAAGGGGCATGGGGAGAAATTAGAAACAGGTTGTTAAGTTGGACAATTAGCCATGATCACCCCTTTAACATTTTGGTGAAGATCTGTTGCTCAGGTTGTAGATGAGGTAGTTGGTTAGCTCGCTGAGCTGCTGGGTTATTGTGCAGAGGTCTCATGTTACCTAGCACAGTAACCCAGCAACTCGGCAAAGCTAACTATCTCATCATCACCTCTTCCATCAGGCAGAAGATACTGAAGCTTGAACACATGCACCGACAGGTTCAAGAACAGTTTCTTCCCTGCTGTTATTAGACTCCAGGGAAAACAGCCCCAGCCTGTTCAGCCTCTCCCTGTAGCTCAGATCCTCCAACCCTGGCAACATCCTTGTAAATCTTTTCTGAACTCTTTCAAGTTTCACAACATCTTTCCGATAGGAAGGAAACCAGAACCAGGTTCCACCAATGTGCTGTACAGCCGCAACATGACCTCCCAACTCCTGTACTCAATAATCTGACCAATAAGGGAAAGCATACCAAACGCCTTCTTCACTATCCTACCTACCTGCGACTCCACTTTCAAGGAGCTATGAACATGCACTCCAAAGTCTCTTTGTTCAGCAACACTCCCTGGGGCCTTACCATTAAGTGTATAAGTCCTGCTAAGGTTTGCTTTCCCAAAATGCAGCACTTCTAATTTATCTGAATTAAACTCCATCTGCCACTTCTCAGCCCATTGGCCCATCTGGTACAGATCCTGTTGTAATCTGAGGTAACCCTCTTCGCTGTCCACTACACCACCAATTTTGGTGTCATCTGCAAACTTGCTAACTGTACCTCTTATGCTCGCCTCGAAATCATGGGTATATGAATAGGAAGGGTTTGGAGGGATATGGGCTGGGTGCTGGCAGGTGGGACTAGATTGGGCTGGGATATCTGGCTGGTATGGACGGGTCTGTTTCCATGCTGTACATCTCTATGCTGGATGGGCTCCCAAACTTCATATAATGTTAATTTTGCTTTGTGCATCTTCTGTGCAGTTTTGTAACCTGTATGCCTCACTCTAAGCTCCCTATGATTTGTATTTCCTATGATCTGCCTGTATGCTCGCAAAACAAATCTTTTCACTGTACTTAGGTACATGTGACTACAATCAATCAAATCCAATGATCATAATGAAAGGGGTAGCAGACTCAAAAGGATGAATAGCCTACCCTACTCCTGCTTTCTAAGTTTCACCCGACAGTCAGTTTAAAGCCCGGTATACAGTCCCCGTACACCGATTGGTCAGACACTGGGCCTCAGCCAATTCATAGAACATAAAACATAGAACAATACAGCACAGAACAGGCCCTTCAGCCCACGATGTTGTGCCGAACATTTGTCCTAGCTTAAGCACCTATCCATGTACCTATCCAATTGCCACTTAAAGTTCAGCAATGATTCTGACTCTGCCACTCCCACAGGCAGCGCATTCCATGCCCCCACCACTCTCTGGGTAAAGAACCTACCCCTGACATCCCCCCTATACCTTCCACCCTTCACCTTAAATTTATGTCCCCTTGTAACACTCTGTTGTACCCGGGGAAAAAGTTTCTGATTGTCTACTCTATCTATTCCCCTGATCATCTTATAAACCTCTATCAAGTCACCCCTCATCCTTCTCTGTTCCAATGAGAAAAGGCCAGGTGGAACATATCCAAATGGAGCAGTTCACTATTCCCTCTGTACTAATGTGTGTGCCCTCTGAGTCAAGTCCCCTTCTTCCTATCGCAAGCCTGAAAGAGCCTGCTCCTGAGCTGTAAGATTCTAATTTCAGAGACTGCTCGATTATCTGCAGGTAATTACTCCCGAAAAAATACACACACTTCTGCTGCATAGACAAAGCGAAAATTAATCACATTTATCCTGGAAATTAGTTATTGAAAGAGTATTAAGAACACGTCAATCTTCCTTTCAGGTGAGACTGACTTGGTTTTCGGTCTCAGTTGATGAATGCCAATGTTATGATAAAGGAAATCAGACACAACCAAACAGAGTTCCATCAGTCTGACGGTGCGAATAAAATGTTTTTGCTTTGTGATTCATGATTAAAATTTTACTTCGCCACAATGCATTAACTTAATAGTTTTGCGGCTCATGCCCAGCACTATAAACAATTCCAAGCACGTTAGTGAGGGAGCTACAGCTTGTCCCTGGCATTGCCAACTCTCAGTTATCCGATGGACCAGCCGGTGGACCCAAGTCCTTCACTCACTGGAAACAGGATGGCAGGTTTTTGGGGGAAAGTGGGATCCTCCTCTAAAAGAGTGCTTCGGGCTGCTGATAGTGGGGAAGAGACAAAAAAACTGCAGATGCTGGAATCCAAAGGAGACAGGCAGGAGGCTGGAGGAACACAACAAGCCAGGCAGCATCAGGAGGTGCAGATGTGAGGAAGGGACAGTCACCACATCCCACACCATGGTTTGCCAAGACGTCAGGAAAGGGAAAGCAGATTCCAAGATGGTGACTGCAGAGTAGGCAGCATCCAGGCTCCTCAGCCCAGAGCTCATCTGTCTATCCACTTTTTCTTTCTTCACTTTCCTCTCTTTTTTCCCAAAGACGTTAAAATGTTTTATTAAAATAAAATTTATCTTGGAATGGCTAATGCCCAGAATGGGCTGGAGGCCCAGAGCAGAGCAGACTGGAGGCCCAGAGTGGAGCAGAGCGGGTTGGAGGCCCAGAGCAGAGCAGGCTGGAGGCCCAGAGTGGACCAGAATGGGCTACAGGCCTGGTGCAGAGCAGACTGGAGGCCCAGAGCAGAGCAGACTGGAGGCCCAGAGTGGAGCAGAGCGGGTTGGAGGCCCAGAGCAAAGCAGGCTGAGGCCCAGAGTAGAACAGAGTGGGCTAGAGATCCTGAGTGGAGAGGGCTGGAGGCCCAGAGTGGGTTGGAGGCCTGGAGCGTAGTGGTTAAGGCCTGGAATGGGTTGGAGTCCTGTGGTGGAGCAGGATGAGAACCGGAGAGGAGTAGGCTGGAGATCTGGAGCGGAGCAGGGACAGTTGGTGGATTGGGTTCTGGCGCAAGCGATCAGTGGTTTGAGAGCTGAGTCAGACTATGTGTGGAAGGCTCCCACGGTGATCTACTGCAATGTAATGTGTCTCTGCAATTTGTTTATCAGACTGTATGTTAATCCTTTTTAACTTTGTCTTACTTTCTAACGTATACCATGAATCACTGTAATGTCATTTGTTTCATCTTTATTTCTCTATTTTGTATCTAAGATTTGTACCTGAGCTGGCACTGTGAGGGTACAAGTGACAATAAACCTAATTCTAATTCAGATAATGGAAGAGTGTTTTTTTTAATAACAGTACGAAGGGTGAGGCAGACAGGATTTTTGGTGGCATCCTACAGACTCTGAAAGGCTTTAAACCATCAAATCAGCTTGTAACACATAGAAACTCTTTAATCTCAGGGGAGTCAAAGCTCTGCACCTTCAGTCCAGTTGATTTTCATCTCTCACTTGTCAGGATAGATGTCAAGTCTCAAAGGGAACAACAATTTATATTTCATGAGAAAAGACTGGTTGGAAACTCAGCACTTTTTTTAAAAAAGTGCAGCATAAACTGTTGTTTCCTTTGTGTAGTGATTTGAACAAGAGCCAGGTGGATCTCACTGACTACAACATCCTTGATTGGGGTTGTTAACCTGGGCCAATCAGGGAGCCTTGGCTGACTGATGTAAACAGGAGAGGTGCCCTCTGAGAAAGGCACTGCTTGTCACTGGCCACTCGGGTGTTTCCTTTGTTCCTGGTGGTGGAAAATAAATAAAGATTTACACACTTGTCGTTCTTCACTGTGTCAGACACTTGCACATACACGGCATAGGTACTGGGGAAAAATAAGCACTACCGCTGAAGATAAACAGAAAGCAAAAGAAAAAGGAACAAAAAAAGAAAGGAGCACACGGTGTCTACCAACAGCCTCAAGATTTTCAGGGAGAGGTGGGAAACAGGATGTGCAGTGTTTTATTTCTCCCTCTGAGTCCATTTTGATTTAGTCCCTGCCCTCTCCTTCACCTTTTTGATCACTCAGCATCCCCCTGTGATGAGCAGGGCTTGTCACTGGCCACTCGGGTGGTTTTTTTCTTCCTGGTGAATGGAATATGAATAACGTTTTCTGCACTCGGATTTTCTTCTACACCTACACGCGCACGACATGGGTACTGGGGAAAAATAAGCACTGCCGCTGTTGGGCGCTACTGTGGCGGTTTACAAACATATATGTTAACAGTGAGTCTTCTCAGTCTAGGAGCTGGCTCTGAGCTGGCTGGTCAGAGTCCATCCACAGTAGCCATGTAAGTAAAGGATGACATGGTTAATGGGATACCCGCCTGTGTGCAGTTATTTCACTTTGAAATTTGGTACTCATGCAGCTGTGTTAATCTGTCCTAACTTTGACAATGTGGCAAGTTCTGTACCACCAGGCGATCTTTAAGTCTTCGATTTTAGTCTCTGAAGACCACTGACGAATGGAGAGGGATCTCGGACTCCATGTAACTGGGGCCACTTGAAACATGACACTCTGATGGATGTATACGTAACCAAATAGTTTAGTTTTGGCTCAGGCATTACACTGTCTGTCACTGCAGTACATGCACGTACCAGGAGCTGGAATAGACATCTATTGAATCTTTCAGCACTACTTATCCACATCATACAGGAGTTAACATAAGCATTGCCACATCAGGTACAAATATCCTGCTGTATGTATAAACCCACAGATCACAGCAAACAATCACATGCACTGAGTTGTTGTAACCTCTGGCCAAGCAATGAGGCACAGACTAACATAACAACAGGGAAATCCTGATAGAGGTTTTCAAAATCATGAGTGGGGCTGGACAGAGTGGATGAGGGACAGATTGTTCCTGAGAAAAGAACAAGACGACATCGATGTGAAGTGATGCGCCAATGAAGCAAGGGTTGTGGGAGATAACATTTCTTCACACAGCGAGTGGTTAGGGAATGGGCTGGAATTGTGGTGGAGGCAGGTTCGGTTGAGGCACTGGAGAGGGACATTGGATGATCATTTAGATGGAAACGATATGAGGAAAAGGCTGGAGATTAGCACTAGAGGATAGAATTGCTAGAGACACAATGGGCCGAATGTCCTCCTTCTGAACAGCTATAATTCTGTGATCAGTTTGAAGACCATTGCTTAGGCCCAATAATTTTCCTTCCATCACCATCATTAAGATGTTCGTTAGTCACATATACTTTTGGTGGACCCTGTGATGTGAAAATCTGATGCTGAATTTGCCAGCAGACGCACGTCAAAAATAACCCATTGAAATTTGGATAATTCTGAAAGGAATTGGGTGAGAGGAAATGTTTATAGCACATCCACCCAAATTACACAGAGCAACAATGATTTATTAACAAGAAGTAACTAGTTTGACATAAAACGTACCCATGGTTAATGAAATGTTTCTGGTGAAAAGTCCTAAGAATTAAGCACCAGCTACAAACAGACCATCTCAGGATCAGCAAATTCTTTTGGGAGTCACCATTCCCTCTGTTTACATGGTTTTGAAAAGCCAGCTGAGCAATCATTTCGATGGCCTAAGTGAGTCGATCATTCCAATAACAGAGTTGAGGAATCACAGGATTCTCACACACACAATTAATTGGATCAAAGATACTGAAACAGACACAATTAAATCAAACTGATTTCTGTCACTTATTCACCCTCTGGACTCCAGATCAAAAACCGAGCCCAACCAGCCCTCATCAATAAGACAAAGATTGATCATCAAGCAGAGTGTGATTGATATTCTCGACAGGGCCTGAACAAAACTCCGTCGCCTGAATTAAATGACCACAGAGCAACAGAAAGCAGTGCTTTGATGAATGCTGCGCTCAAATTTTAATGATATTTTTCATGAAGTAAGCTGGGAGGGACATGGACTGAGCCTATGCTGCTGAGATTTAACAAGTCCCAAGTTGTCAATTAGTTGTGACACCACATTGCAAACTTGCACAGCAGCACGTACTGCACAGAGACCACCAATTCAGCTCCTGTGCTATTTATAAGCCTGCTCCCAACTGTATTCCACAACTACACCACCATTTGTTCAGCACAGGGAATCAGGGATAGAGAGGAATTGCTACTGATCCTTAGCACACAGCCAGATGCCTATACTGCACATGTGCCTATACTGGCTCTCTGGCTGAAGGACTTCGGAACCAATCCCATTGTCCTGCTCTCTCCTTCCATCTCCAAGAGTTTTCTGTCCTTGATTTCAATAACCTCTCACCCCTGGTTTCCAATCTCTCCATGACTTCACCCCTCCCCCCGTCTCTAACGTCCTCAGACCCCCACAACTCTCCGAATTCTCTGTGCTCCTCTTCTGAATCTTCAAATGCTTTCGCCCCAGCACTGGTGCCTGTTCCTTCAGCTGCCTGGTCCCCAAGCTTTGGAATTCCCTCCCTAAATCTCTCCACCTTCTCATGTCCCTCTTCTCTCACTTGAGAACTTCTTAAAATCTACTTTGTCAACCCCAAGCTTTTGGTCATGTGAACAAATATCACTGTACGTGACCTAGTGCCAGACCTTGTTGGAAAGAGTATTGAGACATTTATTAAATTTTTAAAATTTACTTATGGCTAGTCCAGCATTTATTGCTTGTCCCCAATTGCCCAGAGGCTAGTTAAGAGTCAACCACATTGCTGTGGGTCTGGAGTCACATGTAGGCCAGACCAGATAAGGATGGCGGATTTCCTTCCCTAAAGGATATTTGTGAACCAGATGGGATTTTCTGACAATCAACAATGAATTTAGCTAACCTTCTGGATTAATAGTCTAGCAATAATATCACGAGACCACTGCCTCCCCGAAAGTTGTCAGCCCACCTCTGAGATTGAACTGTCCTTTTAAAACCCATCTCATCAGCCGAACCTTTCTCAACTCTGCTAAAAATGGCAGGCAGCAGTGAACATTGAAGGCTTGTGTGGGACTGACATGGGGGCAGTCCCAAGACATGGCTGAGGTTTGTACCAACTATTTTCGAACAGTCTTTACAACTGAGAATATTACTCATCCTCTCACACAGAGGGGATGCTGGAAGTGAACCTATGAATATGGAATAGGCCATTCAGCCTCTCCATCCCAGTCTTCCACTCAATAAAACCCTATGGTGGCTCAGTGGCTAGCACTGCTGCCTCACAGCACCACGGACCCCGGTTCGAATCCAGCCTCGGGCGACTGTCTGTGTGGAGTTTGCACATTCTCCCTGTGTCTGCATGGATTTCCTCCGGGTGCTCCGGTTTCCTCCCACAGTCCAAAGATGTGCAGGTTAGGTGAATTGGCCATGCTAAATTGCCCATAGTGTTAGGTGCATTAGTCAGAGGGAAATGGGTCTGGGTGGGTTACTCTTCGGAGGGTCGGTGTGGACTGGTTGGGCCGAAGGGCCTGTTTCCATGCTGTAGGGAATCTAATAACTAGAGAGAAAGGGAAGTTGGTAGCAGTGGGGAGGGCAGCAAGACTGGAGAGAGAAAGATGGAGGAATAAAGAAATAGAGAGAAAACAGAGGGAGAAAGATTAGATTAGATTAGATTACTTACAGTGTGGAAACAGGCCCTACAGCCCAACAAGTCCGCACTGCCCCGCCGAAGCGCAACCCACCCATTTACCCCTTACCTAACACTATGGGCAATTTAGCATGGCCAATTCACCTGACCTGCATATCTTTGGACTGTGGGAGGAAACCGGTGCACCCGGAGGAAACCCACGCAGACACGGGGAGAACGTGCAAACTCCACACAGTCAGTCGCCTGAGGCGGGAATTGAACCCGGGTCTCTGGCGCTGTGATGCAGCAGTGCTAACCCATGATATGAGTTCTCATTATTCTCCTCTTTCTCTAAAGAATTGCATGCGTCTTAAGATGCAGAAGGAGGCCATTTGGCCCATCCAGACTACATCAGCCCTTCATACCATTACTCAGTGTGGATCACCTTCCCTCCTTGTGTGAAGGGTAAAAGAACAACAGATAGGACGGAAGGGAGGACAAGTAAAAGAGAGAGAGAAAGAAATAAAGAGAGCTGGGCTTGGGTGGGGGAGAGGAAAAGCCTGTTGGGGTCTCATAGGTTGATGAAGTGAGATTAGTCCCTGCAGCCAGTTAGATATTACCGTGGGGAGTGGTGTGAGAGAGTTGTGACGGAGTGAGATTGATCCCTTGAATATTCCTGAGCCCTAACTAAATGTAGCTGATGGTATCTTTAAAATTATTAGTTGAACAACAGTGCCCCCCGGTGTCAGGATCCGCAGTATCACTCCAAGGTCCAAACTATTCCAGCCATTCATTACCAATCTGAGAGCTGGGCTGATCAGTGACAAATTAACAAAAGCTGAGTTTATTTGGATTTACAATACTGTTAGCCCACACCACAGCTGACATTCAGGGGATCGTTCAGGGGCAGTGTGGGAATTTTGATTGTGAAGGGGCAGGAGAAGCTCAGAAATCCAGAACTCCCCCACAGGTGTCTTTCCTCATTGTCATGGAAACAGAGGAGCAGGAGTAGGCCATTCAACCCTTCAAGCCTAGTCCTCCATTCAATATGATCATGGCTGATCATCTAACTCAGCCTGCCCGTCCCTGCTTTCTCCCATTCCCATTTGATCCCTTTAGCCACAAGAGCTATGTTTAATCTTTCTTGATACATTTGCTGTTTTGGCCTTAACTGTGGCAGTGGCAGTGGCAGTGAATTCCGCAGGCTCACCCACTCTCTGGGTGAAGACATTTCTCCTCATCTCAGTACTAAGTGGCCCATCCTGTAACTCTCAGACTGTGACCCCTGGTTCCGGACCCCCAGTCATCGGGAACATCCGACCTGTGTCAAGTCCCCTTATAATTTTATAGGTTTCTATGAGGTCTCACTGAACCTCCGGCCCATTGTTCTTAACTCCAGGGAATATGGGGAGAAAGTGAGGTCTGCAGATGCTGGAGATCAGAGCTGGAAATGTGTTGCTGGAAAAGCGCAGCAGGTCAGGCAGCATCCAGGGAACAGGAGAATCGACGTTTCGGGCATAAGCCCTTCTTCAGGAATGAGGAAAGTTTGTCCAGCAGGCTAAGATAAAAGGTAGGGAGGAAGGACTTGGGGGAGGGGCGTCGGAAATGTGATAGGTGGAAAGAGGTCAAGGTAAGGGTGAAAGGTCAGACTGGGGTGGGGGGGGGTCCACCGCATCTCTTCCACTTCCCGCTCCTCCGCCCTTGAGCCCCACCCCTCCAACCGCCACCAGGACAGAACCCCACTGGTCCTCACCTACCACCCCACCAATCTCCATGTACAGCGCATCGTCCGCCGCCATTTCCGCCACCTCCAAACGGACCCCACCACCAAGGATGTATTTCCCTCCCCTCCCCTATCAGCATTCCGTAAAGACCACTCCCTCCGTGACTCCCTCGTCAGATCCACACCCCCCACCAACCCAACCTCCACTCCCGGCACTTTCCCCTGCAACCGCAGGAGGTGCAAGACTTGCGCCCACACCTCCCCCCTCACCTCCCTCCAAGGCCCCAAAGGAAACTTCCATATCCGCCACAGATTCACCTGCACCTCCACACACATCATCTATTGTATCCTCTGCACCCGATGTGGCCTCCTCTATATTGGGGAGACAGGCCGGCTACTTGCGGAGCGTTTCAGAGAACACCTCTGGGACACCCGGACCAACCAACCCAACCACCCTGTGGCTCAACGCTTCAACTCCCCGTCCCACTCCACCAAGGATATGCAGGTCTTTGGACTCCTCCATCGCCAGACCACAACAAAACGACGGTTGGAGGAAGAACGCCTCATCTTCCGCCTAGGAACCCTCCAACCACAAGGGATGAACTCGGATTTCACCAGTTTCCTCATTTCCCCTCCCCCCACCCTGCCTCAGTCAAATCCATCGAATTCAGCACCGCCTTCCTAACCTGCAATCTTCTTCCCGACCTCTCCCCCCCCCCACCCCAGTCTGACCTTTCACCCTTACCTTGACCTCTTTCCACCTATCACATTTCCGACCCCCCTCCCCCAAGTCCCTCCTCCCTACCTTTTATCTTAGCCTGCTGGACACACTTTCCTCATTCCTGAAGAAGAAACGTCGATTCTCCTGTTCCCTGGATGTTGCTTGACTTGCTGCGCTTTTCCAGCAACACATTTCCAGGGAATATGGTCCTAACCAATCCAGTCTCTCTCCACAGGCCAGTCCCACCATCCCCCAGGAATCAGTCTGGGAAACAGAGAGATTCCCACCTGCAAAGGGTTTCCAGTCGGGTGGTTAAACATTGGTTTGAGTCCACAGGAGCTGCCTTGGAGATATCGTGCTGGGAATGCGCAAGTTGGCTCTACATTAGGTACATTCGAGTCTGAGAGAGACAGGCACTTTTTTTAAAATCAGAAATTGAACCGAGGGTTATGGGGGAAAAGCAGGAAAGCAAGGGTTGAAAGTTATCAGATCAGCCATGATCTCATTGAATGGGAAAGCAGATTTCATAGGCTGAATGGCCTACCTCCACTGCTACGTTTTGAGGTAAGACCATCACATGGAATCCCCAGAGTGTGGAAACAGGCCATTGGGCCCAACAAGTCCACACCGACCCTCCGCAGAGTAACCCACCCAGACCCATTCCCCTGCTCTATTATTCTACATTTACCCCTGACTAATGCATCTAACCTATACATCCCTGAACATTATGGAAAATTTAGAATGGCTTATTCACCTAACCTGCACATCTTTGGACTGTGGGAGGAAACCAACCCACACGGACACTGGGGGAATGTGCAAACTCCACACAGACAGTGTGGAGGCTGGGATCAAACCGGGGTCCCTAGAGCTGTGAGGCAGCAGGGCTAACCACTGAGCCACTGTGCTATCATCATTTGCTGCCCATCCCTAATTGCCCTTGAACCAAGTTGTTTCCCGTTGCTTTCAGAGGGCAGTTAAGAGGCAACTGCATTGCTATGAGTCTGGAGTCACATGTAGGCTAGACCTAATAAGGACGGCAGATTTCCTTCCCTGAAGGACATCAGTGAACCAGGCGAGATTGTTTAGTTTCATATCACTGAGATTAGCTTTCAATTCCAGATTTGTTTAGTTGAATTTAGACCCCAGTAGCTCCCATGTTCCTGACTCACCCTAACCCTAATCACTCCCCCACCACTGCCTCCCCGCCCCCACCAACAGCCCACTGGGTAACTAACCCAGTGACACTACCATGATGCACCATTTCCTGTGTGACTGGCACTGTCATCTTTCAAAGAAGATTCTAGAGATTGGGACAGCTGCCAAGGTGCAGGGGGAAAGACCACTGCCTGAGGTCTTCCTGCTGAAGGTAAATGGGGTTCCGTTCAGTTATTGGACACTCCCAGTGCCTCGCATATATGTAAATATTAGTAGAGAGAAACCTCAATTATCTGAAGGACACAGGAGGGAATATTTCGTTTGGTTAATTGAATTCCGAATAATTGAATGCTGGATAACATAGTTTAGCCGAGCATTGGGGAAATTGTGATCTTGTGTTGCTGGAAAAGCGCAGCAGGTCAGGCAGCATCCAGGGAACAGGAGAATCGACGTTTCGGGCATAAGCCCTTCTTCAGGAAACTTAGGCCCGAAACGTCGATTCTCCTGTTCCCTGGATGCTGCCTGACCTGCTGCGCTTTTCCAGCAACACATTTTCAGCTCTGATCTCCAGCATCTGCAATCCTCACTTTCTCCTGAAATTGTGATCTTGCCAGATAATCCGACATTTGGATAATTCCTCTGTATTTTATATGTAAAAGAGGTCTTCGGTTTTTTTTGGATCGAGTCAATGTCCAACGTTTTGTTTGTTTACTTGACATGCTACTGTACAGAACCAAACTGTTTTGTGTCAATACACAAAGAGACTTTTTTTTTGTGAATAAAGTATATTTTTGAAATAAAGGAAATATTCAAAAGAAGGTTCCACCTCGGACACTGATTGGTTATTGGTCTCTTACACCGCCTCAGGACTTTGACCAATCAGAGCTGGTTATCTTCTTTGCATCCCCACCATACGCCCCCCCCCCCCCCACCAAACACAGCCTGGGTGGTTTCATTACCTGTGATCCTTGGGATCAAACTGGACAGCCTCTGTAAAGAGTTCCACAGCCTCAGAGTAGTAGCCTTGTTTGACCAGGTCAATCCCTTGCTCTGCAAGGTACAACAGACACTGAGTGAAACTAGGAACACAGATGCCAAGATGTGTTTGCTTGCCCTGACTGACAGCATTCCCACTGGACCCCAGCAACCTCACTCAGCTGGCTGGACAGCTGGTCTGTGATGCAAAGTATCACCAACAGCATACGTTCAATTCCCATGAAGGACTCTCCTTCCCAACCTCTCCCCTCATCTGAGACATGGTGACTCTCAGGTTAGACTCACCCTCAGTCATCTCTGTCCAATGAGTGGGCGAGAGAACAAGGTGGTGAGTGGGTCTGGGGCGGAGGCACCCAGTGGACTGGGCGAAGACGAGACAAGTACCTCACCCCACCCTGGGACCAGTCCCAGAAGGGACAGCAGGCAAGATGGAGGAGCACGCTTCCTGAGACTGCACAGGATATGAGGGAGAAGGACAAATGGACAGGTGAGAGGGGAAGAAGGGGTGAGGGAGAGATCTGGGGGGGAGAGAGAGATGGAGGGAGGGGAGAGAGAGAGAGATAGAGGGGAGGGGGATTATGTGGGAGAGGTGGTGTGTGTGGGGGAGGATGTGTGAGAGGGGAGGGGGATTATGTGGGAGAGGTGGTGTGTGTGGGGGAGGATGTGTGAGAGGGGAGGGGGATTATGTGGGAGAGGTGGTGTGTGTGGGGGAGGGTGTGTGAGAGGGGAGGCGGATTATGTGGGGGAGGAGGTGTGTGTGAGGGGAGGGGGAGTGTGTGAGGGGAGGGGGAGTGTGTGAGGGGAGGGGGAGTGTGTGAGGGGAGGGGGAGTGTGTGAGGGGAGGGGGAGTGTGTGAGGGGAGGGGGAGTGTGTGAGGGGAGGGGGAGTGTGTGAGGGGAGGGGGAGCATGGTGGGGGTGGGGAGGTGTGCACGAGAGGAATTCCAATAGCTGATAACATTCACTGACACAAGGTCAATATTCACTCTCTCCCACTCTGCCTCAGTTCCCTTCCCCTTCCCTCATAATAGGGACTCAGGGCCTCGACGGTCTCACTCTGAGCTATTTCTTAACCAAGTTGGTGAATCAAAAATGTTGTAGTCATTTGCTGCTTGGCACTTTTGTAATACTCATCTTTATTTCTCACTCACTGATTTAAAACAATCAATTAATCGCTTTGGAATTGTGTGAGTTTTTTTTCTTAACTTCATGTTTACTGCTCGTCAAACCTGATCTTCTTGATCAAAAGAGAAAATGCTGGAAAATCTCAGCAGGTCTGGCAGCATCTGTAAGGAGAGAAAAGAGCTGACGTTTCGAGTCTAACTGACTCTTTGTCAAAACTACAGATGCTGCCAGACCTGCTGAGATTTTCCAGCATTTTCTCTTTTGGTTTCAGATTCCAGCATCCGCAGTAATTTGCTTTTATCCTGATCTTCTTAATGTTTATTCACTGGTGCTGTCACAGAATGACATGCCCCCGCACCTTCCCATTCCCCTGGGCTGGAGCACCCTGGTCTACATCGTGGGTCCCTCTGTGACCAGGAGCAGACACTGAACAAGTTTACTGAACAGAGTTCAATGCAAATAGTCAATGCAAAGGCCACCTTCCCTCTCACTCTAATCCACAGGTCACAACCCAAAAATGTTTACAAGTTTTGAAAGAAGATGGAGTGGAGATCTTTCATTTCCGGGAACACACTGCTGCTAGGTTTTTAACCCTCCACCTTGTTATTTGAGGTTGTGAACAGCAGCTCATGGCTGGCTCTCTCCTCTCTGATGCTGAAGGTTCTGGGTTCAAGCCCATAGTCCACAGAAAATAAGGCCCACACTCCCAGTTCCGCAGGGTCAGAGGTGCTGCCTCCTTCAGGTGAGACCAGAAACTGAGGCCTCATCTGACTGCCCTCCTTCCCCCTCCAGGTGGGCACAGAAAGATCCCATTTTCAAGGTTAGCCATGAAGGTTTCCTCCCCCGAACTGTCCACGACTCATTGCACAAATAAAACCTCAGATAAAAGTGGTTTAATCTGGCCTGTGGCTGCTTGTGGGCTCTCCCTGTGCACAAAAATGGCTGTCACGCTTCCCACATTACAACAAGGACTACATTCTTCAGAAAGTACCTCAGTGGTTGAAACACAGGCTGGAACATCCTGAGCTTAAACACTAAGACACGTACAGGAACATTAGGTCAGATAGGCAAACAGGTTAGAACATCTGAATGGAGAGACAGACGGACAGATTGAGACACTGAGATGGAGAGAGAGAGAGGCAAAGGAAGAAACTGAGAGAGATCGAGAGAAACAAACAGAAGGAAAGAGTGACAGTGAGGGATAGAAAGAGAAAGATAAGGTGAGACAGACAGAGGCAAAGACAGAGTGAGGGAGAAACAGAGCAACCGAGTGAGATACTAAAGGAGAAAGAGAGAGTGAAAGAGGCAGAGAGAGAATGAGACAGAGCAAATAAGAGAGACAGAGACAGAAAGAGAGACAAAGAGAGATAGAGAGAGAGAGAGAGATGGAGAGACAGAATGACAGAGAGAGAGGGAGGTAGAAAGAGAATGAGACAGGAGTGAAAGAGGCAAAGAGAGAACAAGAGAGACAGAGAGACAGAGAGAGGGAGAGACAGAATTACAGAGAGAGAGAAAGAAAGAAAGGGAGAGAAAGTGAGCAAGTAGAAGCAAGGTAGAAAGATTTAAGGAGGAATCTGGGCAGCTGAAGGCGTGGCCACTAATGCTGGAGCGATGAAGACCAGGATTGCACAAAAGACCAAACTTGGAAACGTGCACAGGTCTTAGAGTTCCAAGGTTTGGCAGGGAATGAGGCCATGGGGGAAAGGTTTGAACACTGGGAGGAGAGTGTTAAAGTCAGAATAGGGCTGAACTGGGAGCCTTGCCAGATTAACAAGTACAGGGGCTAATGGGCAATCGACACTGGGTGGAGAGTCAGGGCACAGACAGCTCCGTTTTGGGGTGGAGGGCAGAGGATGAGAGGGTGCACAGTGGAATAGTCCAGGTCAGAGGGAACACATACATGGGAGACTGCTTCCAGAGACAATGAGCTGAAGCAGGTGTTGGAAATGGGTCAATGTTACAGAGACAAAAGTCAGTGAGAGAGGTGATGGGTCAGTGAGAGAGGTGATGGGTCAGTGAGAGAGGTGATGGGTCAGTGAGAGAAGTGATGGGTCAGTGAGAGAAGTGATGGGTCAGTTTTGGAGTTAGAAGGTCAACTTGCAAAATGAGTATGTTTCACCATTGGACAGGAGTCAGAGGGGAGAACATGAAAGGCTGAGAGGCAGGAATTATGAACCGCATTTCCTACAATTAATGCTTCCAAAGAGACAAGGATTCATGTTTAATGTGGAGAAAACAAATGATAAACTTAAGATTACAAAAACCGTTTAAACGTCACTGTGAAATGACCTACCAGCCAGTTGCCTGCTTTTCAATATTAATGGATCCAAATCACTGAGCTGAAAAGTCAATTTAAAAGCCATTGATTAAAAATGGGCTGAATAAACACCCTTTATCTAAAGGACACAAAATGTACCATAAAATTAACAGACAGCAAAAGATCAGAGAATAGGCAACAGAGGGGTAGGTGAAAGTATGCATTTCACACATAAATTCCTCAGCTAAATCCACTAAATTAATTTTTAAAAATTCATTCACAGGATGTGGACAGCATTTATTGGCCAGAAGGCAGATAACAGTCAACCACATTGCTGTGGGTGAGGAGTCACGTGTAGGCCAGACCAGATAAAGACAATAGTTTCCTTCCCTAAAGGACGTTGAGTGAACCAGATGAGTTTTTACAACAATTCACAATGGTTTCATGGTCATCACGAGACCCTTCAGTCCAGATTTGTTTTTTTTTAATTACCCTGTCAGGATTCGAACCCAAGTCTCCAGAACATTTCCTGCTACTCTGGATTAATGTAAAACAAAAAACTGAGGATGCCGGAAATCTTAAACAAAAACAGAAATTACTGGAGAAACTCAGCAGGTCTGGCAGCACCTGGAGAGAGAAACAGAGTTAACATTTCAGGTCCAGTGAGCAGTTCTGAAGAAGGGTGACTGGACCCGTACCACTAACACTCTTTGCGCTGCACTGTGCAGGAGTGAATCCTACTTTTTAATCGTCTACCACACAAAATGCACTGGCGGGGGTCGAAGAAACCAGCTTCCAGAGAGAGAGAGAGAGAGAGAGAGAGAGAGAGAGAGAGAGAGAGAGAGAGAGAGGAGCGAGAGAAAACATAGTGAGAGTAAAAGAAAGAGAGAGAAAGATCAGTATTCACCCGGGAGGTGGCTATGGAGGATAGTGAGGTTAGAGTGGAGCATGCTAAAATGCTCAGGCATTTTAAGATCAAGAAAGAAGTGATGTTGAGTCTCTTGAAGAGCCTTAAGGTGGATAAGTCCCCAGGGCCCAATGGTGTCTATCCAGGTTACTGAGAGAGGCAAGATAGGAGATTGCTGGACTTTTACCAAGACTTTCACCAAAATTGGTGGTGTACAGCTCTACGACTCTATCTTTGTATTCTTGCTAGCCACTGAAGAGGTACCAGAGGACAGGTGAGTAGCTAATGGTGTTCCTCTGTTCAAGAAGGGAAATAAGGATATTCCAGGAAACTATCGGCCAGTGAGTCTCACAATGGAAGCTATTGGAGAGAATTCTTAGGGATAAGATTGACTCACATTTGGAAAAGCATGGACTAATTAGGGGCAGTGAGCATGGCTTCGTGCAGGGCAGGTCATGTCTTCCTGACTTGATTGAATTTTTCGAGGAGGTGATGAAGCTGATCGATGAGGATAGAGCAGTAGATGTTGTCTACATGGATTTTAGTAAGGCTTTAAACGAGGTCCCTCATGGCAGGCTCATCCAGAATATTAAGATGCATGGGATCCACAGTGACTTGGCCACTTGGATTTAGAATTGGCTTACCCATGGAAGGCAGAGGGTAGTGGTGGAAAGCTGGAGGTCAGTATTTAGTGGTGTCCCTCCCGGATTCAACCCCTACCCTATCCCTGTAACCCTGCATTTCCCTTGGCTAATCCACCCAGTCTGCACATCCCTGGATCACTATGAGGCAATTTACTACAATCTTACTACAGCCATTGTAGTCAAGATGGTGTTGGTACAGTGAGTAGTGTTCGGGCTCACGGACCCCATCCGCTCCATGCCGGCGTCATCGTTTTCTCCATGTATGTCTTGGTTTTTCTCTTTCTTATCTTCGAGGCCAAAGTAGTGTCAGTGGCGCTGTGGCATGGATCAGGACCCTTAGTGTGGTAGGCCCGGAGCCTGGACCCCTGACAGCAGTAGGCCTGGAGCCTGGACAGCTGATGGCAGTAGACCTGGAGCCTGGACTGCTGATGGCAGTAGGCCTGGAGACTGGACCCCTGGCAGCGGTAGATTCGTAGCCTGGACCCCTGGCAGTGCTCGGCTCAGAGCCTGGACCCTGTGGCGATAGGCCCAGAGCCTGAACTCCTGGCAGCGGTAGGCCTGGAGCCTGAACCCTTAGCAGTGGTAGGCCTGGAGCTTGGACCTCAGGCGGCGGTAGACCTGGAGCATGGACCCCTGGCAGCAGGGAGGGGGCGAGGAGACTGGAGTCCTGGTGGCAGTAGGCCCAGATACTGGACCCTGTGGCAGTAGGCCCGGAGCCTGGACCTCAGGTGGTGGTAGGTCCGGAGCATGGACCTCTGGTGTTGGCAGCAGCAGCAGAGCCAGGATCCCCTGGGGCATCGGCATTGTCGTTTCTGTTCCTGGAGCGGGACTCCTTGAGGCCCACCTTTCAGAAGCCCTGAAGCTGTGCTTGAGACCTCAATTTGAACAGAAAATAAACTCTTATTTAAGTAACTTCTTTTTATCCTTATTGTAATTCAAAATGGTGCTAGATTGTGATGACAAAACACTTTTCACTGTATCTTCAAGATCTACGTGACAATAAAGCATTCATTCATCGAATTCATCACGGCCAATCCGCCTAACCTGCACATCTTTGTACTGTGAGAGGAAACCAAGGAAACTCACGCAGACACAGGGAGAATGTACAAACTCCACACAGATAGTCACCTAAGGATGGAATCGAATCCGGGTCGCTGGTGCTGTGAGCAGCAGTGCTAACAACAGACCTACCATGCCGCTCAATCACATCTCCAAACTCACAGAATTGGAGCGCAAACAAATCATCCTTGATCCTGAGGGACTGCCCAAGATAAAAATCTCCCTTTCCATCGTTAAACCATCCCAGAAACAAAGCTGCGCTGATGAGCTGGATCACGCACTCCACTCACAAAAGCAATTGTCCTCTAAACGCAACTGACTGTCTCTTATCCACTATACCCTGTGGTCACTTGCTGATGATTCTTCACCTGACTTATATCCTCGCACGATCACAAAGCTTTTCCCAGCTGGAGTTAGTGATTTTTATTCATGTGGTAACTTGTCTGTTCTCCTGCTTTAACTGTTCCTAATCAGTGTCTGAGCTCAAGAGAAGGCCCCACATTAACATCATCCATCAGGTGGTGCACAGCGCAGGTTTCTGCTTGTCTTTCAGTGACAGAAATCAATTGGACTGTGCATCATCCCAGCTCTCCGATATTAACAGCTTAGCAACATTCCCATGATGCACCTTCCCCATTTAAATAGACAATTTGCTGTTCAGTACAGGCAGCAGGAGGCCCGTCAGTCCCTCCAACCTGTTCCACCGCTCAAATCATCCATGGCTCTCCTGGGTCCATCTGTCTTATCTCCATAACCCTTTAATACCATTCCCCCTCATGACAAAGGATCTGTTGAATCAGCACAGAATTGGGAGCCCTCACTCATGTGTCACAATAAAGCGAGCATCCGGTTTCACTGGGTAATAGGGAAGGAAAATGCAATGTTGGCCTTTATTTCAAAGCAAATGGAGTGTAAAAGTGGGGGCGCATTGCCAAAACTATTCAAGGCATTAGTCAGACCACAACTGGACGACTGTGAACAGTTTTGGGCCCCTGGCCTAAGGATAGACAAACAGGCATTGGAGCCGGTCCACTCAGATGATAGCAAATATGGAGGGACTGCCTAACGAGGAGAGGTTGAGTAAGTTGGATGTAGGCACATTGGACTTTAGAAAAGTGGGAGGAGACATGCATAAGTCTTAGGGACCTTGACAGGGTAGATGTGGAGAGGCTGCTTCCCCTTGTGGGGGAGTGTAGGACCCTCCAGTAATCTCCAAATAAAGGGTCACACATATAAGACAAAGATGAGGAGGAATTTCTTTCCTCAGAGGGTAGTGCACCTGTGGGACTCTTCATCACAAAGGGCTGTTGAGGTTGGTCATTAAGCACATTATGGTGACTCAGTGGTTAGCACTGCTGCCTCACAGCACCAGGGACCTGGGTCAATTCTGTGTGGAGTTTGCACATTCTCCCTGTGTCTGCGTGGGTTTCCTCCGGGTACTCCGGTTTCCTCCCACATTCCAAAGATGTGCAGGTTAGGTGAATTGGCCATGCTAAATTGTCCATAGTGTGCAGGCTAGGTGGGTTATCCATGGGAAATGCAGGGTTACAGGAGAGGATAGGGGGTGGATCGCTCGCTGGAGTGTCTTTATAGGCTGAATGGCCTGTTTCCACACTGTAGGGAGCCTATATCAAGGCTGAGACAGATTTACTTTCAGTAACGGAGTTGGGGTCATGGGGAAAAGGCAGGAAAGTTATCAAATCAGCCACAACCCCATTGTATGGCACAGCTGACTCAATAGGCTGAATGGCCTACTACAGCTCCTACATCTTATCTTTAGCATTAGAAAGAGATTGAGCACCATTTACTACCCATTTTGCTGCAGAGTGATTATCAGAGGGAAAGAGAATTTAGGACAATGTTTTGATTTGAATAATCAGAGCTGGACATATCCAAGATGAACACACACCCATACTCACTCACTCTCTCTCACACACACTCACACATACACACACACACACTCAGACACAAACTCACAGACATATACACACAAGCAAAGACATGCACATGCACACAAATGAACGCGCACACACTGACACATGCACGCACACACATGCACGATCACACGTACAGACACACACACACACACACACACGAGAAATTCTTGCCCACACTTACCTCATGGCTTTTGGTCTCATTCTCTTTGTTTTCCTTCGATTTTTTGTCAGATTTGCCTTTGCCCTTGGGTCTAATATGACTGGCAGCATTGGCAACGAAAGCACTGCTGATATCCCATTCAGGTTCCTGGCAACAAGTGGAACACAAGAAAGTCAACTGCAAGTGCATCACCACAAGGCTTTTCCTAAATAGCTTCTCCCATCCAGCATTACCACCACCACCCCAACCCCCACCCCCGATGGACAGCTGCCAAACCTGGACGGAAGGGGAACAAAGTGAATATCTCACACCTGAGCTCACACCCTTCGATTCCTCAGACACAGCCTGTTGAAGGAGCCATGAACTTAGTTTCCTTCATCCGTCCACGCTACACTAGACTATAAGATGTAAGAGCCATTCAGTCCATCCAGTCTGCTCCGCCATTCAACGAGCTCATGGCTAATCTGATAGTCTTCAATCTCAGGTTCCTGCCTTTACACCCAGAATCAGCCGCCAATTTACACTCAGCAACTTCCCACAAACAGCAGGGCGATAATCAATTGATTATTGGTTCTTAATAGTGCTGGTGGCAGAGGGATGAATATTGTCTGGGCCCTAGCTCCTTCAGCAAATGAGGTATGGAGATACCACGATGCTTCAATATGGCCTCCCACACTGTGTATTGGCTGTATCTGCATGTGTATGTGTATCTCTGTGCGTCTTGTGTGCGGGCGGGCATGTCCGTGTGTGTGCATTGTTGTGTGTGTCTCTGCCATACCTGCGTGTCTGTCTGTGTTTGTTTTGTGCCTGTTTCTGTGCATGCGTTTCTATACATGTCTGTGTTTCGTTGTGCAGAATGTCAATCAGAGGGTCAGCACTGAGGGAGTGCCACACTGTCGGAGGGACATTACTGAGGGAGTGCCACACTATCAGAGAAACTGTACTGAGGGAGTGCTGCACTGTCGGAGGGTCAGTGCTGAGGGAGTGCCACACTCTCAGAGGAACAGTACAGAGGGAGTGCAGCACTGTCAGAGGGTCAGTTCTGAGGGAGTGCCACACTTTCAGAGGGTCAGTGCTGAGGGAGTGCTGCACTGTCGGAGGGTCAGTACTGAGAGTGTGTCACACTGTCGGAGGGATAGTACTGAGGGAGTGCAGCACTGTCAGAGGGACAGTACTGAGGGAGTGTCACACTGTCGGAGGGACAGTACTGAGGGAGTGCAGCACTGTCGGAGGGACAGTACTGAGGGAGTGCCACACTGTCAGAGGGACAGTACTGAGGGAGTGCCACACTGTCAGAGGGACAGTACTGAGGGAGTGCCACACTGTCAGAGGTGTTCCTTTTTGCTTGAGACATTAAACTCAGGCTCCATTTACTCTCTTGGGTGGGCAAAAAATATTCCATGGTACAACCTCAAAAAAAGACAAATTACCCCAGTATGTTTTTTTTTGTTTCCCTTTACAACAGATTAAGTTTACTTGTCAACATTTCAGAGTTGCAGCTGAATTTAATTTTCACTGATATTCTGGCATGTTCCTGATGTGGTCAGAATCTGTGGTATTTACCACAGGCTGTACCTAGGACAATGTTGTTGTGACTGTAATGATGTACACCAGTCTTGGCTAACATAGCATAGCACTCAATCTCTGATTTCCTCAAGACTGGACAGTTGTTGGCAGAATAATCAGCATGGGTCCACCTTGGTGTGAATCATTCTCAACGTTTTTGTGAAACCTAGCACACTCTTGTCACTTTTCACAACTGACTGGAGCCTGGAGTTGATGGTCTTCAGTGTGATATCTGTGTCTTCCTGGCTATCACCATCTTTGCCCGCCCGTTGGCTGTGCTGTGGGCGAGGGGAGAGGAGACTGGGTGGGAGAGTCAGATGCACAGGGTCAGAATTCACACAGGGAGGACCAGTGGCAGTGTCAAAGTGAACCCAAGACGTATCTTGGCCAATTATCATCCACCAACCCCACACGACTGAAACACATCAGTTGGTCATTGACACACTGCTGTTTGTGGGAGCTTACTGTGTGTGAGAACTGACTGCAGCGTTGATCAGATTGCAGCAGTGACTACACTTTGAGAATATACGATTAGCTGCTCTGTGCTTTGAGATAGCCTGAGGAACATTGGAATTAGGAGCGGGAGTAGGAGTAGGCAATTCAAGCTCAGAGTCGAGAGTGTGGTGCTGGAAAAGCACAGCCAATCAGACAGCATTTGGCAAGCAGGAGAATCAATGTTTTGGACATAAGACTTTCATCTTTCCTGATGAAGGGCTTTTGCCCGAAACGTTGACTCTCCCGCTCCTCGGATGCTGCCTGACCTGTTGTGCTCTTCGAGCACCACACTCTTGACTCTGATCTCCAGCATCTGCAGTCCTCACTTTCTCCCAGTCAGCTGTGAGCCTGCTCCACCATTTAACATGATCACGGTTCAACTCCACATCTCTGCCTGCTCCCTGCATCCCAGTTTTCATCAGAAACATATCGATTTCTTTCTTGAATCTGTTGATTGATTCTGCCTCCACCACACTCTGGGGCAATGGTTCCCAAAGATTCACAACCCCTCTGACAGAAGAAGTTTCTCCTCATTTCTGCTTTGAACCTACCGCCTCTCACTCTATACCTATGACCTCCTGTTCAAGACTGTCCCATAAGGGGGAACATCTGTTCAATGGACACCTTATCAATCCCCTTTCGCATTTTATAGATCTCAATCAGACTTCCCTCTCAACAGAAGAAGGTTTTTTTGATTCCAGCTTCATCTCACATGCGGAGACGCACTGTTGGTACGAATATTGCAGCCCCTTCTCTGACCATTAATGGAATAAGGTAACTGGAGTCGCAGGTGGACAGGATGGTGAAGACTGTGAGAAAATGAGGACTGCAGATCAGAATCGAGATTGTGATGCTGGAAAAGCACAGCAAGTCAGGCAGCATCTGAGGAGCAGGTGAATCAACGTTTTGGGCAGAAGTCCTTCATCAGGAAGGTGAAGTAGACATTTGTTTGGTATGCTTACCTTTCTTGGTCATAACATTGAGTTCAGGAGTTGGGAGATCATCTTGCAGCTGTACAAGACTCTGGTTCGGCCACTTTTGGAATATTGCATACAATTCTGGTCATCCTTCTATCGGAGGATGTTGTTAAACTTGAAAGAGTTCAGAAAAGATTTACAAGAATGTTGCCAGGGTTGGAGGATTTGTGCTATGGGGAGAGGCTGAACAGGCTGGGGCTGTTTTCCTTGGAGCAACGGAGACTGAAGGGTGACCTTATAGAGGTTTATCAAATCATGAGGGGCTTGGACAGGGTGGTTTTCTACCCAGGATGGGAGAGTCCAATAATCAAGGGCATAGGTTTAAGGTGAGAGGGGAAAGATTTAAAAGGTACCTGAGGAGTAACCTTTTTTCACACAGAGGGTGGTACGTGTATGGAATGAGCTGCCAGAGGAAGTGGTGGAGGCTGGTACAATTGCAACATTTAAAAGGCGTCTGGATGGGTATATGAATAGGAAGAGTTTGGAGGGATACGGGCCAAGTGTTGGCAAATTGGACGAGGTCAGATTGGGATGTTTGGTCAGCATGGATGAGTTGGACCGAAGGGTCTGTTTACCTGCTGTACGACAATGAGTTAAAGCCAAGCTATTCAACTGCTCCTCATACAACGACCCTTTCACCTCCGGAATCAACCTGGTGAACCGAGATCCTGAAAGGTGCTATATAAATTCAAGTCCTACACCAGTCCCATGAATTTGGAGCAAGGGGATTCCCAATGCTTTATTCTTTTGGCAAGCATTCGACAAGAGGGTCATTGACCTTGCGGTTACCTCTCTCTCTCTCTCTCTCCACCCCTCCCTCCCTCTCTCTCTCTCTCCCCCCTCCCCCTCTCTCCTCTCTCCTCTCTCTCTCTCTCTCTCTCTCCCCCTCCTCTTTCTCTCTCCCCACCCCCCCCCCTTTCTCTTTCTCTCTCTCTCACTCTCAGCTGCTGAGTTGACCAGCTCAGAGTTTACCAGCACCTTCTGGTTTATTTATAGGCTTCGGTAAGTGAGGATTATTAAGAGCGAAGGCAGGTTACGAGTCTACGTTGTCACTCCGAGAACCGTACAGTACAGAAGAGGTCCTTCAGCCTGTCACATCTGCACCAACCTCCTGCAAATTTCTTATTTTAAAAAACAGCCAGCAAACATTTCCCAGAGTGTTTCTGAGAGTTTTGTACATTGAATCATAAACATTGCATAGATTATAAGATAAGAATCGCTTCCACGTCAGAAAAGTCCTTGAAATGACTTCTCCTGTGAACGGCGAAAGAAAAAGTGGGAAATGAGTAAAGTCAACACTTGGCAACTCATCAGTCCCACAAGGTGAGGCAATGTGATTGCCTGGTCCAATATACATCTCCTGACTGTATGCACCGTTCCAGTAGGTTCACAGTTCTCTCCATTTACAAACAGACTTCAAACTAAAGCTTTGGTAATGTCTGGATCCAAGTGGAATGAGAGAAGTCATTGAGATTGACACGGGTCTGTGAGAATCGTGAACCCTTTCATAGTTCTGTTTGGACGATTGGGAACCAGCAACTTTCAAAGGGCTGGAGGACAAATCCAGGCCGACTCACCAATGCAGTAGTGTGGGAGTGCCACACTCCCTGAGGGACTGTCTTTCCACTGAGGCAATGTATTGAATCCCCATCATTCCTTCAAAAGTAATGGGAAAGGGGTCTTTCCCCTCCAACCTTCCCCCGAAAATGTCCTAGCCCAAAATTATTCCTCAACCACTAAAACAGATTATTTACACTGTCCTGATCCCCCAGAGCTTGTCCAGTAGTCAGGAGTGTGGTGGAACACTCCCCAGTTGCATGGATGAGTGCAGCTCCAAGCAGCTTGACACTATCCACTGGAGAGGGTACAGAGGTGGTGCCAGGATGGTGCCTGGACTGGAGAGTTCCATTGACGAAGAGAGATTGGACAGACTAGGGTGGATAGTTTTCTTTGAAGTGGCAGAGGGGGTCATTGGTGGTGGGCAATGGGGCACATGATTGAGATGTATGAAATTATATAGGGCATATCCAGGGTAGACAGGAAGGACTTTTTCCTCATGGTGGAGTGATCACTGACCGTTTGGTGGGGGACGTGCATAGATTTAAGGCAATGGGCGGGAGGTTTAAGGTGAAAAAAGCATTTTTCACTCAGAGGGTGATGGGAATTCAGAACCCACTGCATGTAAAGATGGTAGAACCTCTCACTGTTTAAGAAATATTTAGATATGTATCAGCAATCCTAAGGCTATAGTTCTGGAAAATGGGATTGGATTAGAATCGAATAGATAAACTGAAGGGAATATTTATGCTGCTATAAACCCCTCTGGTACTCTGACTATCCAGCACAAAACAATCCGTTTGATTGGTGCTACATTTACAAATGTTCATCCCCATCAACACTAACGCGCAGTGACAGCAAGAGTGCCATCTGCAAGATCCCAAACTGTCACCCAATCCACAATCTGGCTCCCTAACCATGCGCCACCCCCACTGTCCCCTCCCCAACTGCGACTTACCCTCCACAGATTTCAACACATCCAGCACCATAATCTCCATCCTCACCCATCTTCCATCCTAACCCCTTCACCCCACACCCCACCAGTAACTAGAATCGAGGTAATGGGTGGAACAGAAAAGGAAAGTAAGCTTTGAGAAGATTTGCAGCTCAGATTAAGGTTCTGGAAATAGGTTTGCTCACTGAGCTGGAAGATTCAGTGAGCTCCCGAATAAAGCACTGGTGCTGTAACCTGCTTTCTATTTATATGTTTGAGTTTCCTTCAATTGGTGATGTAATTTCCTGTGGTGACATCATTTCCTACTGTGGTGCCATTTCCTGCTCTTTTTCTCAGGGGGTGGTAAATGGGATCCAAGTCAATGCCTTTGTTGATAGAGTTCCGGTTGGAATTCCATGCTTCTAGTAATTCTCGTGTCTCTCTCTGTTTGACTTGTCCTAGGATGGATGTGTTGTCCCAGTCGAAGTGGTGTCCTTCCTCATCCGTATGTGGGGATACCAGTGAGAGAGGATCATGACGTACTTAGCAAGCAAATCTATATCCACAGAAAAGGAAAATGAAAGTCCTCAGAGAAACGGTGCAAGGAATTCTCACCAGAGTGAAGCGTTCAGCAACAGAAACAGAGTCCTTGAACAACTCACTGAGTTGGGATCTACTGGGATTTTCCATCATTTTTTGCTTCCGAACAGCTTTCCAGCATCTTCAGGGTCAATGCTCAGATCTGACTCACAATGTGGACAGAGTGGGAAGTATTCCTCCTCCTGAGAATGATCCCTGCGTTGCAGGTTTCTTTATGATGCCCATGCTTCTAAACGCAGAACATGCACTCGTCTTGAACAGACAGCATCTTTCACAATCTGAGACCATCACCAAGGGCTCAACGGACAACCACACTCTTCCTCTTGAAAGGTAATCCAAAAGGAAATGTGGGGCACCTGTCGCTAAAGTTTTGCCTTAACGTTGTAAGAAGAAACATTGGCTCCAGATTTCTGTATTTTCTTTTTGGTTTCTTCCAAAGTTGGTCCAGTGGCTTCATTTGTTCCTCCCCACAGCCATCCCTCAACACCCCTCATCCCCCACAGCCATCCCTCAACACCCCTCATCCCCCACAGCCATCCCTCAACACCCCTCATCCCCCACAGCCATCCCTCAACACCCCTCACTCCCCACAGCCATCCCTCAACACCCCTCATCCCCCACAGCCATCCCTCAACACCCCTCACTCCCCACAGCCATCCCTCAACACCCCTCATCCCCCACAGCCATCCCTCAACACCCCTCACTCCCCACAGCCATCCCTCAACACCCCTCATCCCCCACAGCCATCCCTCAACACCCCTCATTCCCCACAGCCATCCCTCAACACCCCTCATCCCCCACAGCCATCCCTCAACACCCCTCATCCCCCACAGCCATCCCTCAACACCCCTCACTCCCCACAGCCATCCCTCAACACCCCTCATCCCCCACAGCCATCCCTCAACACCCCTCATCCCCCACAGCCATCCCTCAACACCCCTCATCCCCCACAGCCATCCCTCAACACCCCTCACTCCCCACAGCCATCCCTCAACACCCCTCACTCCCCACAGCCATCCCTCAACACCCCTCACTCCCCACAGCCATCTCTCAACACCCCTCACTCCCCATAGCCATCCCTCAACACCCCTCACTCCCCACAGCCATTTCTCAACACCCCTCACTCCCCACAGCCATCCCTTAACACCCCTCACTCCCCACAGGCATCCCTCAACACCCCTCACTCCCCACAGGCATCCCTCAACACCCCTTACTCCCTACAGCCATCTCTCAACACCCCTCACTCCCCACAGCCATCCCTCAAAATCCTTCACTCCCCATAGCCATCCCTCAACATTCCCCACTCCCCACAGCCATCGCTCAACACCCCTCACTCCCCATAGCCATCCCTCAACACCCTTCACTCCCCACAGCCATCCCTCAAAATCCTTCACTCCCCACAGCCATCCCTCAACACCTCTCACTCCCCACAGCCATCCCTCAAAATCCCTCACTCCCCATAGCCATCCCTTAACACCCCTCACTCCCCACAGGCATCCCTCAACACCCCTCACTCCCCACAGCCATCTCTCAACACTCCTCACTCCCCATAGCCATCCCTCAACATTCCCCACTCCCCACAGCCATCCCTCAACACCTCTCACTCCCCACAGCCATCCCGCAACACCTCTCACTCCCCACAGCCATCCCTCAACACCTCTCACTCCCCACAGCCATCCCTCAACACCTCTCACTCCCCACAGCCATCCCTCAACACCTCTCACTCCCCACAGCCATCCCTCAACACCCCTCACTCCCCACAGCCATCCCTCAACACCCCTCACTCCCCACAGCCATCCCTCAACACCCCTCACTCCCCACAGCCATCCCTCAACACCCCTCACTCCCCACAGCCATCCCTCAACACCCCTCACTCCCCACAGCCATCCCTCAACACCCCTCACTCCCCACAGCCATCCCTCAACACCCCTCACTCCCCACAGCCATCCCTCAACACCCCTCACTCCCCACAGCCATCCCTCAACACCCCTCACTCCCCACAGCCATCCCTCAACACCCCTCACTCCCCACAGCCATCCCTCAACACCCCTCACTCCCCACAGCCATCCCTCAACACCCCTCACTCCCCACAGCCATCCCTCAACACCCCTCACTCCCCACAGCCATCCCTCAACACCCCTCACTCCCCACAGCCATCCCTCAACACCCCTCACTCCCCACAGCCATCCCTCAACACCTCTCACTCCCCACAGCCATCCCTCAACACCCCTCACTCCCCACAGCCATCCCTCAACACCCCTCACTCCCCACAGCCATCCCTCAACACCCCTCACTCCCCACAGCCACCCCTCACCGTCCCTCACTCCCCACAGCCACCCCTCAACACCTCTCACTCCCCACAGCCATCCCTCAACACCCCTCACTCCCCACAGCCATCCCTCAACACCCCTCACTCCCCACAGCCACCCCTCACCGTCCCTCACTCCCCACAGCCACCCCTCACCTCACCCTGCAACCTTTGACTCCATCCCTCACATCATCACAATCTCCATCCAGAACTATAATAGACAGCAACACAGATATGTGAGCCATTGAGCCCGTTAAACATGTACTGTCTCTTTCAACACTCATGTAACTAATTCCACTCAATTCCATCCCAGTCTTGCCCCGTCACAGTAAACATTCCAAATAACTGCTCTTCAAATACCTATCCAACTTCCTTCTGGAAGCTCCTATTGAATCTGGCTTCGTTATCCTTTTAGGACATACGTTCCACACTACAACAACTCAGAAAATAAAGTTCTCATCTTACCTGTGCTCCTTTTGCCTCTGACCTTCAGCCTGTGTTGCCTGGTTACTGGTCCTTCTCCCCCACTCAGTTACTCCATTTAAAGCCTCCATGTTTTGAAGCCGTTCAACTATATCACCCCTTAATCTCTCTGCTCGAAGATCAGTCTCAGCTGCTGTGGTCTCTACCAGAAACAAAGTCTCTCATAGAAACGTAGAAAATAGGGGTAGGCCATTCGGCCCTTCGAGCCTGTTCCACCATTCAATAAAATCATGGCTGACCATCTCCTGTCCCTGCTTTCTCCCCATACCTTTTAATCTCTTTAGCCCTAAGAACTATATCTAACTCCTTTTTGAAACATACAAGGTTTTAGCCTCAACTACTTTCTGTGGCAGAAAATGGGGAGGCAAGGTGGCTCACCAGGGACCTGGGTTCGATTCCAGCCTCGGGCGATTCTCTGTGTGGGGTTTGTACATTCTCCCTGTGTCTGTGTGGGTTTCCTCCCACACTTCAAAGATGTGCAGGCTAGGTGGATTGGCTATGCCATGGTGTCCAGGGATGTGTAGGCATTATTGCATTATGTAAAACAAGGACTGCAGATGCTGGAAACCAGAGTCTAGATTAGAGTGGTGCTGGAAAAGCACAGTAGTTCAGGCAGTATCCAAGGTGCAGGAAATTTGACGTTTCAGGCAAAAGTCCTTCATCAGGAATACAGGCAGAGAGCTTGAAGGGTGGAGAGATAAATGAGAGGAGGTGGGGGTGGGAAGAAAGTAGCATAGAGTACAATAGGTGAGTGGGGGTGGGGATGAAGGTGATAGGTCAGGGAGGTGGGTGGGGGAAGGTAGCAGAGAGTACAATGTGTGGATGGAAGTGGGATGAAGGTGATAGGTCAGAGAGGAGGGGGAGTGGATAGGTGGAAAAGAAGATAGGCAGGTAGGACAGGTCATGGGGACAGTGCGGAGCTGGAAGTTTGGAACTAGGGTGAGGTGGGGGAAGGGGAAATGAGGAAATTGCTGAAGTCCACACTGATGCCCTGGGGTTGAAGTGTTCCAAGGTGGAAGATGAGGCGTTCTTCCTCCAGGCATCTGGTGGTGAGGGAGCGGCGAAGGAGGCCCAGGACCTCCATGTCCTCGGCAGAGTGGGCGGGGGAGTTGAAATGTTGGGCCACGGGGCAGTGTGGTTGATTGGTGCAGGTGTCCCAGAGATGTTCCCTAAAGCGCTCTGCTAGGAGGCGCCCAGTCTCCCCAATGTAGAGGAGACTGCATCGGGAGCAAAGGATACAGTAAGTGATATTGGTTGATGTGCAGGTTAAACTTTGATGGATGTGGAAGGCTCCTTTAGGGCCTTGGATGGAGGTGAGGGAGGAGGTGTGGGCGCAGGTTTTGCAATTCCTGCGGTGGCAGAGGAAGGTGCCAGTGCAATTCCTGCGGTTAGGTGCATTAGTCAGGAGTAAATGTAGGTTAATAGGGGAATGGGTTGGGATGGGATCCTCTTCGGAGGGTTGATGTGCACTTGTTGGACTGAATGGCCTGCTCCCATTCTATGAATCCCACAGGCTCCCCACTCTCTGGGTGAAGAAATTTCTCCTCATCTCCATCCTAAATGACCCACCCTGTATCGTTGGTCTGTGACCCCCCAGTTTTGGACTCCCCAGTCATTGGGAAGATCCTTTCTGTGTTTACTCTGTCTAATTGGGTTGTCCCCTCATCTTCGGCCTCAAATACTGGGAACTAATAGCCTGCAGTTTCAGTATGAAACAGAGACTCCACTTAGTCATTTCTTTAATTCAGCCATTCGCAACTTCTTAAAATTTCAATAATAAAATGATTTTTTAAAATTTAAATCCTGACACAATGTCAATCAGTCCCTCTTTTTCTTTCTCCCCACACCAGTTAGAGGTTCACACCAGAGTAAAGCAGCCCACTTGATTGGCATCTCATCTGCCACCAACATTGACTCCCTCCCCCACTAACACTCAGTAACAGCAGGGTGTACCATCTGCAAGTTACACTTCAACAACTCACTGAGGCTCCTTCAGCAGATACTGAAACAGCATATACCCAAATATAGCAAGACCTGGATCATATCGAGACTTGGGCTGACAGGTGGCAAGTGACATTCGCTCCACACAAGTGCCAGGCTATGACCATCTCCAACAAGAGAGACTTCAATCATCGCCCTCCATATTCAAAGGCATCACCATCACTGAACCCCTCAACTGTTAATATTCCAAGGATTACCACTGATCAAAACTGAACTGGCCATTTAAATACAGTGGTTACAAGAGTAGGTCAGGGGAATGCACCATTCACAAGGCTACAGGAGGGTATCCTCACCACTTGACTGGATGGGTGCAGCTCCAACAACACTCAAGAAGCTCGACACCAACTAGGATAAAGCAACCCACTCGATCGGCACCACATCCACAAGCATCCACTCTGCCCCCTGACCAGGAACAGCAGTGTGTACCATTATCATCAGTGTGTGCTGCAGACATTCAACAAAGCTCAGTCCAAACCTAAGGCCACTTCCAGTCACTAGAAGTAAGTCACCAGAGTCCCAGAGGACCATTGCAGAGGGATGACTGCTGGTGAGTTTAGCCTAAATCGGTGAGGGAACTGAACCCATGCTATTGACTCCACTCTGCATCGCAAAGCAGCCAACTGAACCACCTGACCCTCTTCCATCTAAAAGAACGAGGGCAATAGAAACAGGAGATGCACCACCATCGGAAAGTTCCCCTCCAAGCCACTCACCATCCTGACTTGGAAATACATCAGCCCATCCTTCACGGTCACTGGGTCAGAATCTTGGAATTCCCTCCTTAAGGGCATTGTGGGGTGCAGCGTTTCAACAAGGCAGCTCACCCCCACCTTCTCAAGGGGCAACTAGGATCAGACAATAAATGCTGACCCCAACCAGTGATGCCCACATTTTGTGAATAAAACAAAACATTTTAATTAAACTCTCTATCCTATGTTATGTGAAACGTTAGAATGTTCACTGCCTCAGCACCAGTTTAGTTTCATTCTGAGATTTTGTGCATGGTGAACAGATAACAATCTCTCCCTAAGGGCACTGCTTGTCACTGGCCACTCGGGTGTTTCCTTTCTTCCTGGTGGTGGGAACTGAATAAAGATTCGTGCACCTTGTGTCTCTCACTGTGTCTCACACCTGCACACGCAACATGGGTGCTGGGGAAAATAAGCACTACTGCAGTTAGGTAGTAGTGTGGCGGTAAAAGAAAAAAAACAATTTCTCCCTCAACATCAGCCAAACTTAACAGCAGGTCATTGACTTCAGGAAGCAAGGTGGAGGGAATGCCCCCATTTACATCGGAGGAGCTGAGGTGGAGAGGTTCGAAAACGTCAAGTTTCTAGGAGTGACAATCACTCCTAGATTGACAATCAAATGTTGTACAATTACGACATTTAAAAAATATCTGGATGGTAACATGAATAGGGAGGGTTTGGAGGGATATGGGTCAACTTCTGGCAAATGGGACTAGAGTAACTTTGGATATCTGGTTGGCATGGAAGAGTTGGACCGAAGACTCTGTTTCCATGCTGTATAACTCTATGACTCTATTTTTAAAAACCCATTTCATTCACTAATATCTTTCGGGGAAGGAAATCTGCCATCCAAACCCAGTCTGGCCTACACATGACTCCAGCCCCACAGCAATAAGATTGACTCTTAACTGCCCTCTGTAATGGTCTATTCAGTTGGGTTGAAGGCTGCAGCTCACCACCACCTTCTCAAGGGCAATTATGGCTCAGCGATAGATGCCAGCAATGCCATGAATGGATAAGAAAGTGGTCACCACTCCTACCTTACACACTCACACAGACCTTCCCCCTTGTTCCTTATTTCCCTGCACTGTTTATCAACACATAAAAAAAACATCTCTCCATTACCCTTCTTAACAATTCCAGGTCAGCCTTCCATAACTTTTTGGGTTCAGCATCAGTCGATCCCACAAGCAGATTCCATTCCGCTTCTCCCCCAGCATTGATCCCGACTGAGTGCTTCCCTATTGGTTAACCCAACAACCAAGCAATAATAGCCTCCCATGACCTCAACTGGACTTGCATTCCACGCTTGCCCATCCTAGCCTTTCCAGAGGCGATTCGGGCGAAGGGGGGCCTGGTAAAAACGATCAGAAGTTGTTCTTTCTCAGAGAAAGCGGACACTCGGTGTCACGGCAAGGTCCAGACCACTGCCGTCCAACTTCCGTTCTGAAGAATAGTCACCAGACTTTTTCTCTCCCCATGGATGCTGCCAGATCTGCTGAGTTTCTCCAGCTATTTCTGCTCTTGTTGCAGTACCAATTCATTTTGCCTTATAACACAAAGTGACACATGCGCTACCTTTGCAGGGCCTGGGGGAGTCAGCTTGTTTCTACAATACAAAATAGTTCCCCATAAAACACACCAAACAAAATCAGAAATTGCCCTCCCAGCTTTCTATTTTAAAAACCCTGCACCTTCATTTTTCTAAGGTAAAGTCATGAGGGGACTTGAAGTAAAATAAAGAGAAACTGATTTCATTTTTACTAAAGATTGAGCACATATGTGTGTGCGCGTGCGCGCGTGTATATGGATGTGTGCGTGTGGGGTTGACAAGGTGACACAGTGATTGACGAAAGAAGCAGGAGCCCCATGAAAACAACATGTTGCTACCAGAGGCGTATGTTATCTGCCATGGGGCGGTGGTATTGATCCAATCATCAGGGAGAACTCGAATAATAATTGACAGAAGTAAATAATGCAGGGATGTGGAGAAACAGCCGGGGATGACCCCCTTCTGTGCTGATCCTTCAAAAGCTATGGGTTGAGAGAGGCCATAAACAAATGATGCATTCTTTAGAACCTTCAGGGCAGCGTTTCCCAACATGAGTGTTGAGATGAAAGAAAGAGGCAGCAAACTGAAATTTCAGGCTGGTGAGCTCCAGGTTAGTGTTGGCCAACTCCCCTTCCCCTGCGGTTGGAGGAGGTCACTGATCCTAGCATAACCTCTTCAACATACAGTGTGCGCATGTGCAAAACAGGCACACATACACGCATATACACACACTAACACACAAATACACATGCAAATATTCACACACACATACATATACACACTCTCACACACAACTATATACACACACACAACACTATTCACACACACTCATACAAGCGTACAGACACACACAACACTATACACACACACACACCCACAATCACAGACTGATGACACATGACACTCACAGACAAACATACACCGGGTAGTTCACTAAGAGGTTGCAACAAAATGGAAAACCTCAAAACAGGGAAGCACTGTTTTAAGGAAACTGCTTCCCAGTTCACCAACATCACATCCACTATCGACTGGGACTCTTTAGAGAAAACTGTAAAATTATTTTGTATCTAACCATCTCTAATTTTCTCCCAAATAGTCAAAATAACTTGTTAAAAACCATCACATTTTCTTGACTGTAAATGGAGTCATTTTCTAAAACTGAACCAATGATAAAATAGCTGAGATTTGTGCGAACTCACCTCATCCATCATCACTGGGCCTGGTACAGTGCAGGAATCCCCATTCTCAAAGACGCCTAGAGGTTCAGAGGTCTCCACTCCTCCTTCTGGAATGTTCTGTATTTTAATCATTGTTTCAATCTCCTCATTACTATCGCTGTCTTCCTTTTCCTACAAATGTAAAAGATTCTGGCCTTTGCTTTAAATAATTCAAAGAAAACAACACTAATAATAAACCTTCCTTTAACTAATATGATCTCAGCTGATATTATTACTGGACAAAGTCAGATCCCAGAATCTGGATTGATAGATCCTGTTCGATTGTTAAAAAAAATACTTTCGATGGCATCTTTTTGGATTTATTTTTAAAATAAGTGTGATGTTCCTTCCATTCCCTGGACAACATTCAACTGAAACAAATTGTTACACAAGGGCATTTGTACCCTGGAGCAAGATTATGATGATGTCACAGAGCTGCACATCCCTGAGTATAAATAGCACAGTGTGGGTGGAGTTAAAACATAATACTTTATCTATTGTAACTGTAAGATCAAGGTCTGACATATCTTAATTACAACATACTATAGCATTGAGTGTTAATATATAATAAATAGTGTTACTTTAAAGTCAAAGTCCAAAGGTAGTGATTGATTTTGCCTTTTCCTTCACCATTCTGTCTCAAATCCAAGCTCAGTGTAGCAGCAAACTACACAATAAAAACCAATCTTCAAAATATTCAATATTTCGCTTGTGCTTTGAAGTTGAGAAGACTGATGGAAGAGCCGAACGTCAGGTAAGTAGGGAGATTGGAATTCTGAGAAAATAAGTTGATAAATCAAATGGATTCCTAGCTAAGAGCCGGTGACAAAACAGTCTTTCTTTACCAGTTTGTTCTCCTCATTGCTTCTTCCTTTCTCCTGCTTTCTTCTCTCTTTCTGACGCTGGAAGCAATAAAGCAAGAGGCGAGGGATTAATACAGAGGCTTCAGCTTTGAATCAACTTCTACAGAATAAGCTGTTTGAGGACAGGGCCTCATGATGGCAAATATCACAGAATTATTACGGCACAGAGAGAGGCCATTTGGCCTTTCGTGCCTGCACCAGCTTTTCAACCAAGTGTCATTACCTACAGCCAAACTCCCAACATCCCTCCATGCCAATTCTACTCAAATGATCATCCAATGCCCCTCCTGAATGCCTCCATTGAACCTGCCTCCATTACATTTCCAGACAGTGCGTTCAAGACCCTTAACTACTCACTAGGTGAAAAAGTTCCTTCTCACATCACCCTGGTTTCCTTTCTACATTACTTTCAATCTCTGTCCCTCTCGCGTTTGCTCTTTTACTAGTGGGAATATCTTCTCCCTATCTACTCGGCCTTCTACACTGCAAGCAAAATCAGCTTGATTTCTATCCTCACCACTCAAGTTTCTCATCTTTGGAACCATTCTTGTAAAGTACTTCTGTGCTCTCTCAAAAGCGTTTAAATCCTTCCTGTAATGTGGCACCCATACCCCCTGCACACAATACCCCAACACCGTCACGTAAAATCAAGGTGCCATGGAAATGAGAGCTAAGGTGAATCAGCGAGCACCGAGGAAATGGCTGTGAATCAAGGTGAGCTCAAGAATAGAGACAGCAGATTGGATTTGTCCAGTCTCGAGACATAGAAACAGAAGACAAAACCAGGAGTAGATCATTTGACTCCCTTGAGCCTGCTCTGTCATTCAATATGACCATGGCAGCTCATTGAGCTCAATGCCCTAAACCACGTGCTCCCATATCCCTTCATTCTTTTAGCCATGAGAGCTGTATCTCCCTCCTTCCTGAAAACATAATGTTTTGGCCTCAACCACTTTCTGTGGTGGTGAATAACACATGCTCACCACTCTCTCAATGAAGAAATGTCTCCCCCTCTCAATCCTAAAAGGTTTAAGCCCTTATCCTTAAACTATGACCCCTGGTTCTGGACTCCCTCACCATCAGGAACATCCTTCCTACATCTACTCTGTCTTTTCCTGTTTGAATTTTGTAGGTTTCTAAGAGATCCTTCCGAATTCGTCTAAACTCCAGTGAATACAATCCTGACTGACTCAATCTCTCCTCACACGTCAGCTCTTCCATCCTCGGAATCAGTTTGGTAAATCCTCACTGTACTCACTCCATAACACAAACATCCTTCCTCAGATCAGCAGGAGAAATCTGCACCCAATATTCCAGGTGTAGTCTCACCAGTTGCAGCCAGACATTTTTGTTCCCACAATCGAACCCTCTCACTATGAAGATCAACATACAGTTTATCTTCTTCACTGCCTGCTGTACCTGCACTCTTACCTTCAATGTCTGGTATACAAGGACACCCAGGTCTTGTTGAAAATTCCCTTCTCTCAATTTGCAGCCATTCAAATAATAACGTGCCTCCCTGTTTCTGCTGCCAAAGTGGATAACCTCACATTTATCTACACTATAATGTATTTGCCTTGCATTTGCCCACTCACATAGCCTGTCCAAATCACACTGCAACATCTCTGTATCCACCTCACAGCTCACCCTTCCCCCCAGCTTTGGATCATCTGCAAATTTTGAGATATTACATTTAGTTCCCTCATCTAAACCATCAATAGATATTGTCAATGGCTGGAGCCCTGAGACCAATCCCTGCAATATCCCACTAGTCACTGTCTTCATTCAGAAAAAGACCCATTTGCTCCTACTCTTTGTTTCCTGTCTGCTAATCAGCTTTTTTTTTATCCAATTCAGTACACTGCCCCCAATCCCATGAATTTTAATTTTACACATTAATCTCCATGTGGAACTTTGTCAAAAGCCTTACCAGGGCATGACTGAGGGCTTCAGGAAGAGATGAGCTGAGACAAGGGAGATGTCAAGGAACAGGAAACAGATGGAAAAAGACAGTCTTGATTCTAGATTATTGCCAATGAGTTGGGTGTTTACATTTTCTCACTCTCCATCCAGTTTCTACTGGGGCCAGGGAGTGTTAACTTTAAAATTCACTCAAGATCATTCAGGAGCAATGCTAGGAAGTACTCCCCCCTGCAATGTTCCAACCCAAAAAGCAGTTCAGGTTACAGGGTGAGTGAAAAACTCAAATTTGATTGATTTCAGGTCAGGCTATTAAGAGTTAAGGAGCCAAGATAATAAACTAAGTTATTTTTACTATTCTTTCAGGGGATTTAGACGTTGTTGGTTGGGCCTATCCCTAGATGCCCTTGAGAAGATGGCAGTGAGCTTCCATCTTGAACCACTACAGTCCATGTATTGTAGGTTGACCCACAATGCCCTTGGGGAGGGAATTCCATGGTTTTGACCGAGCAACAGTGAAGGAACAGCAATCTATTCCCAAGTCAGGATGGTGAGTGGCTTGGAGGCAAATTTGCAGTGGGTGGTGTTCCCATCTATCTGCTGTCCTTGTCCTTCTAGATGGGAAGGGTCATGGATTTGGAAGGTGGCTTGATGAGTTTCTGCAGTGCATCTTGAAGATGGTACACATTGCTACTGCAGACCATCGGTGGTTGAGGGAATGGATGTGGTGCCAATCAAGCGGGCTGCTTTGTCCTAATTGGTGTCAGTTTTTTGAGTGTTAATGGAGCTGCACCCATTCAGGCAGGTGCAGAGTACTCCATCACACTCCTGACTTGTGCCGTAGGTGGTGGACAGGCTTTGGGCAGTCAGGACATGAGTAATCCACTGCCAGATTCCTAGCCTCTGACCTGCTCTTGTAGGCATTGTATTTACATGGCTAATCCAGTTCAATTTCTAGTCAATGGTAGCCCCCAGAGTATTGATAGATGTGTGTTTAGTGATGGTGATGCCATTAAATGTACAGAGCAGTTAGATTTTTGGAGATGGTCATTGCCTGACATTTGTGTGGCACAAGTGTTACTTGCCACCTATCAGCCTAAGCCTGGATATTGTCCAGGTTTGCTGCATTGGGGCCATGATGTTTCAGTCGCTGGGAAGTCATTATTGGTGCTGAAAACTGTTCACTTCTGATCGTACACCCTGACTGCTAACCTTATGATAGACGGAAGGTCAGTTTAATATACAAAGCAATCACAGTGTAATTGAATGGTACAACATGCACCAAGAATTGAATTCTCTCTCAGTTACCCTCCCTAATAAAAGGATAATTACATCAGCAATAACAAAAATCTCTGACAACTTTTGCCTACCACCATCTATGATCACCCAATCCCATTTCCCCGTAACCCCCTTGACAAATCAATTTATCTGCTTCCATCATCCTTACTGGCAAAGTATTCCCAATTACGATGACTCCTTGAGTAAGGATATTATTCCTCATCTCAACTGGTTTATCTGGCTCATGGGTGGTCTATCTACTAGTTGCTGTAATACTAGAAACAGTTTCATCATAATTAATCAATCTAAACCCTTCAAAAAGCCAAACGTCTGCAAGGTGGCTCAGTAGTTAGCACTGCTGCCTCACAGCAGCAGGGACCCAGGTCCAACTCCAGCCTCAGGTAGGTAGGTAGGTGTGTGTGTGTGTGTATAGAGGGGGGTGTGTATGTGTGTAGTTTGCACATGCTCCCTGTGTTTTTGTGGGTGCCCTCCAGGTGCTCTGGTTTCCTCCCACAGTCTAAAGATGTGCAATTAGGGTGGATTAGCCATGTTAAATTGCACTGTGGTGTGGGTTAAGTGGATTCGCCATGAGAAATGCAGGGTCTGTTTGGGATGCTCTTCAGAGGGTAGGTTTGGGCTGAATGGCCTGCTTCCACACTGTAGGAAATCTATGACTGCTCTTATGAGATCCAGCAGTATTAGCTTTCTTTTAATTTCGATGCTCTTTGTTGCTCTCAGTTCTTGAAAAATTTGCATTTGCTGCAAAGTACCCTTGCACATTGATGAATCACTTGGAGCCTCTAAATATGAACTCAACACTGACACAACAAAAAGTTAAAACTCCACATCACAGAAGAGTCGCAACCGAGTGAAGAGAAATGCTGCCGGAACAGTAACTCAGATTACCAGTCACGTGCTCAACAAGGAAACTCAATACCGCATCTGCATTCATTTGATTCTTTTGGTTTAACAAAGAGCTAAAAGAGTATACAATTTCAAACAGACAACTTGTGGTCAACGTTAAAGACTCTCATTATTATTTGTGAACCCCTTTCATACCCTTGCTTCCCTCTATCTCTTTCATCACCCCCCAGCTCCACAACCATCCAGAATTTCAGTGCTCCTTTAATTTGAGCATTCCCAATTTTAATTGCTCCACTAGTTGTGGTTCACCTCATCCTGCCTTAGTCTGTCCTTACACTCCTCTACATTGATCTAAGGCACTCGTCTAGAAATCAAACTTTTGATCTTGGTGTATGCACTTGTTTTGTCATTCACCTTTGAAGTGGCAAGTAACATTTGCGCCACACGAGTGCCAGGAAATGACCATCTCCGACAAGACAGAATTTAACCATTGTCCCTTGACAATCTGTGGTATTACCATCGTTGAACCCCCATTAGAATAGTCCCAGGAAGGAGCAGCTTAACATATGAGGAATGTTTGAGATCTCTGGGTCGATACTCAATGGAGTTTAGAAGGATGAGGGGGGATCTAATTGAAACATACAGAGCCTGGACAGAGTGGATGTTGGGAAGATTGGTAGGAGTGTAGGACCTGAGGGCACAGCCTTAGGGTAAAGGGAAGACCCTTTAGAATGGAGAGAAGGAGACACTTCTTCAGCCAGAGAGTGGGGAATCTATGGAATTCACTGGCACAGAAGACTGTGGAGGCCAGGTCATTGAGTATATTTAAGACTTATGATAGGTTCTTGAGTATCAAGGGGATCAAGGGTTATGGGCAGAAAGCATGAGAACAAGGTTGAGAAACTTATCAGCCATGATTGAATGGCAGAACAGAATCGATGGGCCGAATGGATTTCTGCTAATTTCTGCTCCTATGTCTTATGGTCTTATGAAGGTACTGTTAGCCTTATCCTGACGGGGTACAGTCAGTTGCCTCCTGCAGGGGTACCACCTGTTGCCCCCTACAGTCAGTTGTTCGCTATTGAAGTCCTTATAGATGGAAAGCTATTGACGTTGTATGAATTGGTGTGAATTTTAATGACTACACCAGAATCTCAGTGTCGGAAGATCCTGACGATATTTTGTCAAGTTGAATGTGTTAAACTGGGCTCGAAAACAATATTTTAAGTCACAGTCCTTCCTGAACAACCTCCCTGGCCCCAAAATAAAATCATTTTGCATTTATGGACATTTAAATTTCTACGATGTTGTCGAGAGAAGGGCAGGACTGGCAGCTCGGTTTTCCAGGCGTGATGTTTCAGGCATGACAGAGAGGGATGTAAAAGAGATTGGGTGGAGGGGATGCATTACTGATTAAGGAGATTTCACAGCTGCATTAAGAGAGGACATTTTCGAGGGTTCATCCAGTCAGGACAGATGGGTAGAACTCCTGAATAAGAAAGGTGTAATCACAATGACGAGGTGATACTATAGGCCTTCTAGTAGCCAGTAGGGTGTAGAGGAGCAGATAGATAGATCAGGGAAAGATGTAAAAAAATAACAGGGTTGTTGTAATGAATGATTTTTAACTTCTAGGAGAAAGTGAGGACGGCAGATGCTGGAGATCAGAGGCAAAAAGTGTGGTGCTGGAAAAGCAGAACAGGTCAGACAGCATCTGAGAAAAATATTGACTGGGGCTCCCTTTGTGCCAAAAGTTTAGTTCAGGCAAAGTTTGTTAGATGCATCCAGGAGGATTTCTTGAAACATTACATAGATAGTCTAACTAGGAAAGGGGCCATATAAGACCTTGTATTGGGGAATGAGCCTAGCCAGGTGATCGGAGTTTTTGGGAACAGTGAGCATAATTCCATAAGTTTTAAGATGGTTATGGATAAGAGTAAGGCTCGCCCTCAGGTGAAAGTGCTAAACTGAGGCAAGGCTAATTACAACAACTTTCGGCAGGAACTGGAGAAATTCGATTGGGGCAGATGGTAAATCCACATCGGACATGTGGGAGTCCTTTAAAGGCCAGTTGATCAGAGTTCAGGATCAGCACATTCCTGTGAGGATGATAGATAAGGAGGCAAGATTCATGAACCTTGGATGACAAGAGACATTGAAAATTCAGTTAAAAAGAAAAAGGAAGCACATGTAATGTTTAGGAAACTAAAATCAAATTAGGCCCTTCAGGAGTATAGAAGGAACAGAAAAGAATTTAAACAAGGAATTAGGAGGGCCAAAAGAAGCCATGACATATCCTTGGCAAGTAGTATTAAGGAGAATCCCAAGGCATTTCATATGTTTGTTAGGAGCAAGAGGTCAGCTAGGGAAAGGGTGACTTCACTCACGGACAATGGAGGGAACGTCAGTGTGGAGCCACTGGAAGTGGGTGAGGTCCTTAATGAGTACTTCACATTGACATTCAGCAAGGAGACTTGGGTAATGGTACGGTTAGGGAGGAGTATGTTGAGATTGGCGGAGGTGGTATTGGGAGTCTTGAAAAAACATTAAGGTAGGTAAGTCCCCAGGGCCTGATAAACTCTATTCCAGGAGACTGAGGGAGGCAAGGGAGGAGATTGCTGGGGGTCTTGACTGAGTTTCCCCTTTAAGCAGCAGCAAGGTCGCAGAAGATTGCAGAATAGTCAACACTGTTCATTTGTTTCAGAAAACAGGGATAATCCAGGAGATTACAGTAAATGGCAGATCCTTTAGGAGCACTGATATACAGAGGAATCTTGGAGTGCAAGTCCATTGCTCCCGGAAAGTAGCAACTCAAGTGGATAAGGTGGTAAAGAAAGCATATAGCATGCTTATCATCATAGGGCGGGGCACTGAGTATAAAAGTTGGCAAGTCATGTGACAGCTGTATAAGACTTTAGTCAGGCCACATTTGGAGTAATGTGTGCAGTTCTGGTCGTCATACTGTGGGAAGGATGTGGAGGCTTTGAAACGGGTGCAGAAGAGGTTTACCACAATGTTGCCTGGATTGGAGTGCATGAACTATAAGGAGTGCTGTAAGGAAACAAACTTAGATTGTTTTCACAAGAGTTTCGGAGGCTGAGGTATGACCTGTTGGAATACGTAACACACAAGGCATGACTAGAGGGGGTAGGTGGAGATTTTTCCCAGGATGGAAATGTCAAATACGAGGGGGTCTAGGTTTAAGGTGAGAGGGGGAAAAATTAAAGATAATATGCAAGGGAAGTTTTTGTAACACCGAGTGTGGTAGGTGCCCAGAATGCACTGCCAGGAGAGGTAGTAGAAGCAGAGAGGATGGCAATGTTTAAGAGCCATTTTGCCAGTCACATGATCAGGCAGGGACTAGAGGGATACAGAACAGATGGGATTAGTATAGTATGGCATCGTGGTCTGTACAGCAACAGTGGATGAAGGGCCTGTTCACGTGCTATACTATTCTATGGGCCTGATGATCAATATTCTGTATTTGTTTAATAAAATGGAAAAGAACACAGAACAGTACAGCACAGTACAGGCCCTTCGGCCCTCGATGTTGTGCCGACCTTTTATTCTACTCTAAGATCAGACCAACCTACATCCCCTTCATTGTACTATCTTCCATGTGCCTATCCAAGAGTCGCTTAAATGTCCCTAATGTATCTGACTCTACTACCACTGCTGGCAGTGCATTCCACACACCCACCACTCTCTGTGTAAAGAACCTACATCTAACATCTCTCCTAAACCTTCCTCCAATCACCTTAAAATGATAACCCCTCATGATAGCCATTTCTGCCCTGGGAAAAAGTGTCTGGCTATCCATTCTATCTATGCCTCCCATCATCTTGTACACCTCTCATCCTTCTTCAATCCAATGAGAAAAGCCCTAGCTCCCTCAAACATTCTTCATAAGACATGCACTTCAGTACAGACAGTATCCTAGTAAATCTCCTCCACACTCTCTCTAAAGCTTCTACATCTTCCTTGTAATGAGGCGACCAGGACTGAACACAATATTCCAAGTGTCTAACCAGGGCTCTACAGAGCTGCAGCATAACCTGTGGGCGGCACGGTGGCACAGTGGTTAGCACTGCTGCCTCGCAGCGCCAGAGACCCGGGTTCAATTCCCGCCTCAGGCGACTGACTGTGTGGAGTTTGCACATTCTCCCCGTGTCTGCGTGGGTTTCCTCCGGGTGCTCCGGTTTCCTCCCACAGTCCAAAGATGTGCAAGTCAGGTGAATTGGCCATGCTAAATTGCCCGTAGTGTTAGGTAAAGGGGTAAATGTCGGGGTATGGGTGGGTTACGCTTCGGCGGGTCGGTGTGGACTTGTTGGGCCGAAGGGCCTGTTTCCACACTGTAAGTAATCTAATCTAATCTAATCTAAACCTCGCAGCTCTTAAACTCAATCCCCCTGTAATGAAAGCCAATACACCATACGCCTTCTTGACAACCCTGTAAACTTGGGTGGCAACTTTAAGGGTTCTATGGATGTGGACCCCAAGATCCCTTTGTTCCTCCACACTGCAAAGAATCCTGCCTTTAACCCTGTATTCTGCATTCAAATTCGACCGTCCAAAGTGAGTGACTTCACACTTTTCCAGGTTGAACTCCATCTGCCACTTCTCAGCTCAGCTCTGCATCCTGTCAATGTCCCGTTGCAACCTCCAACAGCCCTCCACACTATCCACAACTCCACCAACCTTCGTGTCATCAGCAAACTTACTAAACCACCCTTCTGCTTCCTCATCCAAGTCAATTATACAAATCACAAAGAGCAGAGGTCCCAGCAAATGTTCGGGTTTGTTCATGGTATTTCAACTTCTCATGTTCACATTCCTGTCTTTATTGCATATTCTATTGCTCAGTTCTGTGACCATTTAACCTTCACTGCTTTTGATTTCCTGTTTTGTTCCCGTCAAAAAACTTCAATGTGCACAGCTGCTCAGTCTGCTTGATGTCATCACCAGTGCTGGATGTAGGAAATCCCTTACATTTGGCTCCAGAATTAAATTAACATCGAGAAAAATCAGAGTTATTCCACACGGATTGCCACAGATAGCTGTCTTCATCACTGCTCATTGATTAACAAACCTGGAGTCAATAATTCTGCATAAGTGTGGATATCTCTTAATGACACAAAATCACAGAGTATTTCATACAGAGATCAATAAGACATGCCCAATTGCACCATTAAATCTCTCTGTCTCAAGGTTCCTCACTTGTGGAAAAGGAACAGCTCTGAGGCATGTCTCAAACCACTAACGTGAGTCCATTCATTTCAGCAACCAATTAAATAAAATAACGGGAAATATTTTGAGTTCCCGAGAACATCCTGTAGAATTCCATGATGATATTCTCCCTTGCATCTCCAGTATTCACTGCTGTCCAAATACAAGATGATCCTCTCAACACCACCAACACAGGGACTGGGGCAGGACATGCAAGCAACTACAATGAGAGAGTCGAGCGCTGTCTGTTCAGAAAAGGAGCAGTGACCAATAGAACAAACAAGAGGGGAAGAGGGGTCACAGTGATAAAAGGAAAGAGAGAGAGACTTAAAGAGCAGGTGTGTGGGGTGGGGGGGGGGTTAGAGAGAGAAACAGGGAGAACCAGAATGAGAGAGACAGAGGGTGGAGGAAGAGAAGCTGTTGGAGGGAGTGAAAAAAAGAGAGAAAGGGAGAGTTGCAAGAGGGACTGAGAGTTCGAGAGAGAGGAAAAGATAGAGAGAGAGAGAGAGAGAGAGCTACAAGATTGGGGTGTGGGGAGACAGAAAGAGAGAGAGAGCAAAAAGCAGAGAGTGAGTGTGAGCCAGTGCAAAAAGGAGGGAAAGAGAGAGCAAAAAGGAGGGAGAGAGAGAGAGAGAGAGGGAGATAGAGAGAAAGTAAGAGAGAGAGCTGCAGGGCCCATGAAATGACAGGAGGGAGAAATGTTAATTTCCATTTCTATGGTAACTTGATCACACATCTGGGAGTATTCCCAAGTGACTGCTGTCTAATACAATATTGTCTGGATGCAGATACTATTCATGGAAATAAATAGGAAGCAAGGCTGAAAAGGTTGAGGTGCCAAAATCAGCAAATGTTAAGTTAATCTGTTTTTGTTTTGATGGCATAATTCAAAAACGGAAAGTTACCCTGTTCTTTTTAAACATAATTACAAGGTCTTTAACGTCTAATTGAAACACAGAGTCAGATCAAACTGTTCAATGCTTCCGCTGAAGAACTTCAGTTCCAACAATTCAGTCAGCTCTTACCAACGTACAGTTGTGTTCGAGAGTCCTGGCTTAATACTTCAAAGGCCAAGTTGCTACACTGTGTAGCTCAGTAACTGGATTCTTGCCCCAAAACCACGTGGTTCTGAGGTCAGGTCCCACTCCAGGTCTCGGGCAGAAAGATCAAGGCTGACTTTCTCAGTATACTTCTAAAGGAGTGCTGCAGTGTCAACTGGCTCATCTTTCCAATGTAACATTAAGCTGCATAAAAGACACAGAATGGAAAAGATCCTGGGCTGTGTTTAAACAGGAGCAGGGAGCGCTCTCCAATGACTTTGAGGTTGGGATGTCATTGCTGAGGTTGTTCAGGATGTTGGTAAGGCCTGTTCTCAAGTACTTGTGTGCAGTTCTGACCGTCCCGTTACAGGAAGGATATTACTAAATGGGAGAGGGTTCAGAAGAGATTTACCAGGATGTTGCTGGGAATGGAGGGTTTGAATTATAAGGAGAAGCTGGGTCTTTTTTCAATGAAGCGTATGACATGAACAGGTGACCTTATAGAGGTTTATAAGTCATGAGGGGTATAGATAAGGTGAATGACATCTGTCTATTCCCTGAAGTGAGGGCGTTCAAAACTAGGGGGCATATTTTTAAAGTGAGGGGAGAAAGATTTGAAAAAGACACAAGAAGCAACACAGAGAGTGGTTTGTGTGGGGGATGAACTTCCAGAGGAAGTGGTGGATGTAGGTACAGTTACAATGTTTAAAAGACATTTGGATAAGTGCACGAACAGGAAATCTATAGACGGATTTGGACCAGGTGCAGGCAGGTGGGACTAGTGCAGTTTGGGATTATGGTCAGCATGAATTGGTTGGACCGAAGGGGCTGTTTCCGTGCCGTATGACTATGACTCGATCAATTTCTATCCCTCAATCAACATGATGACAAGAAAGTCTGTCTGGCCCAGAAGACAGGAGAAGAAGTAGGCCATTCAGCCCATTGACTCTGCCTCAACATTCAATAATCTGATCATCCTCAACTCCACTTTGCTGCCTTTCCCCAGGACTCTCGATTCCCATACTGATTAAAAATCTCTCTATCCCAGTTTGAATATACTTAATGGCCCAGCCTCGACAGCCCTCTGCGGTAAAGAATTCCATAGATTCAATCCCCTCTGACAGATGACATTTCTCATCTCTGTCTTAAATGTGTGACCCTTTATTCTGAGATTATTCCCTGTAGTCCTGGGCTCCCCTGTAAAGGGAAAACAAATTCTCTGCACATACCCTGTTGAGTCCCCCTTAGCATCATGTTTAATGAGATCACCTTTCATTCTTCTAAATGCCAATGAGTATAGGGCCAACCTACTCAACCTCTCCTTATAAGACAGATCCTCCAAATCTGGTATCAGGTAGTGAACTATCTCTGGACTGCCTCCAATGCCAGGATATCTTTCCTTAGATAACAGAATGCTAAGCAGTGACTGCATTGCTGTTGACAGAGTTTTCTTTATTCATTCATGGAATGTGGGCATTGTTGGCTATGCTGGCATTTATTTCACATCCACAAGTACCCTTCAGAAGGCAATGGCAAGCTGCCAACTTGGAAAACTGGTGCACTGAGAACAACCTAGCTCTCAATGCCGGCAAAACCAAGGAACTCATTACTGACTTTCGGCAGGATGTTACTCATGCCCTCCTACACGTTAACAGCACAGAGGTGGAACGAGTGGAGAATGTCAAGCTCCTGGGAGTGGTCATCCACAACAAGCTTTCTTGGACTCTTCATGTGGATGCACTGGTTACAAAGGCCCAACATCTCTTCTTCCTCAGGCAGCTGAGGAAATTTGGCATGACGGTGAATACCCTTGCCAACTTTTATAGGTGCACCATTGAGACCATTCTGTCTGGATGTATCACGACTTGGTATGGCAACTGTACCATTCAAGATCGGAGATGGTTACAGAGAGTGGTGAACTCAGCCCGGATAATCACAAAGGCCAACCTCCCATCTATAGAATCCACCTACCAGGCCCGCTGTCAAGGAAAGGCCACCAGCATTCTCAAAGATCCATCCTACCCTGGCAATGTGTTTCTATAACCTCTACCATTGGGTAGAAGGTACAGAAACCTGAACACACACCAGCCGGTTTCAAAACAGTTTCTACCCTACTGTTGTTAGAATATTGAATGGACTCTCAAACTCTTAACATTCGCTTGTACCTGTGTTTTCGTTTTTGCCGTTGTTTACCTATTATTTACTTATCTATGCTAATTAATTCTGTGATCTACCTGTATTGCTCGCAAGACAAAGCTTTTCACTGTGTCTCGGTACACGTGAAGATGAATTCAATTCAATTCAATTCAATACAATTTAATACACTTCATTACAATTCAATACATTCAATTCGTCTTGAACTGCTGCAGCACATTTGGTGTAGGTAGACCCACAATGCTGTTAGGGAGGGGATTCCAAGACTATAGCCAAGCAATATTGAAGGAACGATGCTGGGATTTCTCCAAATCACGAAGGTGAGTGGCCTGCAGGGAATTTATAGTTTATGTTCCCACACAGCAGCAACCCTTGACCCTCTAAATGGCAGCGGTCATGGGTTTGGAAGGTGTTGTCTATGAAGCCTTGGTGAACTTCTGCAGTGCATCAAATAGATGATACAAAGCGATGCCACTCAGCGGCGGTGGTGAAGGGAACAAATGATTGTGGATGTGGTGCCAATCAAATGGACTCTGTTTCTTGGGTGATGATTCTATTGAACTCATTTGGAGTTGCACCCACCCAAAGAAATGGACAGTATTCCATCAAACCTCAGAATTGTGGCTTATAGATGATGGACAGGTTTTTGGGAAAACAAGTTTGATTTGTTTTTCTATATGTAAGTAGGGGAGACATAGTTTAACTGTTGTTTTTGAAAACCATGAGGACAACCATAAGTTGTCTGGAGATTCATTCACTTTAATTGAGGTTCTTTACAAACCGGGAGAAAGTGAGGACTGCAGATGCTGGAGATCAGAGTCAAAAAGTGTGGTGCTAGAAAAGCACAGCCACTCAGGCAGCATCCGAGGAGCAGGAGAGTCGACATTTCGAGCATAAGCTCTTCATCAGGAATGGCTTATGCTGGAAACGTCAACTGTCCTGCTCTTCAGATGCTGCCTGACCAGCTGTGCTTTTCCAGCACCACACTCTCGAATCTGGTTCTTTCAAAACCCTCAAGGTCAACAGTCCATCATTAAGCAACATTTGTCTTTACCATCTGCAAGCTGCAGAAATTCACCAAGACTCCTTAGACAGCACCTTCCAAATTCATAACCACTAGCATTTAGAAGTACAGAGACTGTTGCTATGTGAGAACATCATCTGCAAGTTCCTCTCCACGAGAAATTACAGAGAGATGTGAATGTAGCCCAGTCTATCATGAAAGCCAGCCTCCCTCCCATTGACAACAAAAACAGAAGTTGCTGGAAAAGCTCAGCAGGTCTGGCAGCATCTGTGCAGAGAAATCAGAGTTAATGTTTCAGGTCAAGTCTTCCTTCCATTGACTCCATCTACACTTTCCACTGCCTTGGGAAAGCAGCCAACGTCATCAAAGACCCCTCTCACTCCAGTTATAACCTCTTCCATCGGTAAGAAGATACAACAGTTTGAAAACACGTACCAACAGAGTCAAGAACAGTTTCTTCCCTGCCATTATCAGACTATTATATGAGAGCTCCATTCAAAAGAGTTGATCTTTCTCTGCACCTTCTCTGTAGCTTTAGGACAATATTCCACATTCTATTCTATTATCTCAATGTTCTAATGGAAAAAGTCAGAAGTCATACCACACCAGGTTATAATCCAGCCGGTTTACTTGAAATCATAAGGTCTTGGAGCGCTGCTCCTTCATCACTTAACAAACCACTCCAGCATACGAAGCAGCAGCACTCTGAAAGCTTGTGATTTCAAGTAAACCTGTTGGACTATAACCTGGTGTCATGTGACTTTTGACTTTGTCCACCCCAGTCCAACACCGGCACCTCCACATCGTATTTATATCAGGTATGATTTGTCTGGGTAGCATGCAAAACACTACTTTTCATTGCATCTTGGTACATGTGGCAACAATGAATCAACTCAAATCCAAGCCACTCCCTATCATGACTTGGAAATATTCCTTCAGTCTTGAGCACTAATTGAGTGTCATATCTCCTACATACTAACAGTGATGACACTTCAGAAGTATCACATGCACTCTCCAGTGCTCTGGGACATTCAGTGGTTGAGAAAGATGTTATTAGTATGTTACAATTGTTAGGGCAGACAAGGCAACAAAAAAAAGGTAAAGTTGCCATATTCCTACTGGACCAAGGGCTGCTCTCTGATTTGAACCCATACTGTTGGCATCACTATGGATTGCAAAAGAGCCAACCTGCCAACTGAACTAGCTACTGGCAAGCTATAACCTGGATCACAATATCCATCTCTCTGAAGGAATTCATTTCACAGCCTTTGCTGATGTTGTTCTGTGTGGAAAATTGAAGGGATTGACACAAACAGTGATACTGACAGGAGAAGGAACAGTTGCTCAAATCAATACGTAATGCCTTGTAACACTGAATCAGTAATAAACAGCTCGCCAAATAGCCTACTCAATCTTGATTTATTTGGACACCTGATGATCTAACGTTGAGCACATGAAAAAAGGAAATCCCCTCAAACTCAAGCTCATTGCTTTTCTTACACTATAAGCAACCTGTCAGATTTGTAAGTTGAAGTGTTGCATTATTTAAACTGCCACGTGACAGAGCAGAGCAAGTCTTGCTGAAAAAAAGAGACATCTTATCAAAAGCTTTCCATCTTGTGTTCATCAAGATACATGCAAGAATGGGAAATTTCAAATGATCACAATTTATACTGTGATGTAGCTTTATTACATATTATTGTTGAACATAAATATTAGGGGAGGCAACAGCCTAATGGTATCACCAATGGACTATTAACCCAGAGAGTCGATGAAGGGCTTATGCCCGAAACGTTGATTCTCCTGCTCATCGGATGCTGCCTGACCAGTTGTGCTTTTCCAACACCATACTCTTTGACTCTGATCTCTATTAATCCACAACTACTAGCATTTAGAAATACAGGCACTTGCTATTTGAGAACATCATCTGCAAGTTCCTCTCCACGAGAAACTACAGAGCGATGTGAATGTAGCCCAGTCTATCCTGAAAACCAGCCTCCATCCCATTGACAACAAAAACAGAAATTGCTGGAAAAGCTCAGCAGGTCTGGCAGCATCTGTGCAGAGAAATCAGAGTTAACGTTTCGGGTCAAGCTTTCCTTCCATTGACTCCATCTACACCTCCTCCTGCCTAGGGAAGCAGAGACCCAGGTAACGTTCGACAGACCCAGGTTCGAATCCTCCCATGATAGATAGTGGAATTTGAATTCAATAAAATAATCTGGAATTAAGAGTCTAATGATGACCATGACTCCATCGCCAATTGTTGGAAAAATCCATCTGGTTGACTAATGCCCTTTAAGGAAGGAAACTGCCTTCTTTACCCTGGTCTGGCCTACATGTGACCCCCAGACCCACAGCAATGTGGGTAACTCTTAACTGCCCTCTGGATGGGCATTAAATGCTGCCTAGCCAGTGATGCCCTTATCCCATGATTGAAAAACAATTTGGAGACTTTGGTCTTAAAATGGACTGCACTAGGGTGGCACGGTGGCTCAGTGGTTAGCACTGCTGCCTCACAGCACCAGGGACCCAGGTTCAATTCCTGCCTCCGGCAACTGTCTGTATGGAGTTTGCACATTCTCTTTGTGTCTGTGTGGGTTTCCTCTGGGTGCTCCGGTTTCCTCCCACTATCCAAAGATGTGCAGGTCAGGTGAATTGGCCAGGCTAAATTGCCCATAGGATCAGGTGCAATAGTCAAGGTTAAATATATGGTAGGGGAATGGGTCTGGGTGGGTTACTCTTCAGAGGGTTGGTGTGGACTTGTTAGGCCGAAAGGCCTGTTTCTAATATGTAGGGAATCTAATCTATCTCATGTCTAGCTTTAACTATGCCTTGATTTGTATTTCTTTATTAAGTGTTTTATGATGGGAGAACACAGTTTAAGTTTTGCTTTTGAGAACCATTTCTCTGGAGATTTTTTCACAGTTAATTAATTAATTAAAAACCACGGTCGATCATTTAGTGCTTTGTGAAACGAGAAGTAGAAGAGAAACAAAATAGGCTGTTAAGCAGCAACAAGGTGTTCTTGACACAAGATAGAGATGAAAACAAGAAATCTTTTAGAAAGAGAGAACGATCCAGAAGGTTAGGTAGTGGACAGGTTTCTTTCAAAGATAAATAGGTCACTCAGAGAGAAAAAGCTTATAACATCAACATTGCTGGTTGCCGTCTCCAAACCAATCAAGAGAAGTTCGAAAGCAGCTTAGAAATCAGTAAAAGAAAAGTTTCAAAAACAAAAAACTTAAGACGTCAGAAAAGAATTCCTCCTACAAGGCTGGCGAATGCATGAGTTTAAGGAACACATGTTACGGAGTAAGCACGCTATGTTAGCAGCCTGTTTAAGGGTCTCAAAGAAACATTAAATAAAAATAATAACATTGAGTGAATGCCAAACAATTGCCAGAAAAATACCAAATGCAATATTGTTCACTAAACAGAGAAACTTAAAGTGGAAATAGGAGTAGACTGTTCACTGAAGTTTGAGTATCTGTAAGGCTGTTGTTGAAAGAGGTAAAAAAGGTTGAACATTTATTTTTGACATTTTCAATAAAATAACTTCAAACAGTTTTTATGTAATATTATGATTTGGACTGGGATGTACAAAGTTAAAAATCACACAACACCCAGGTTATAGTCCAACAGGTTTATTTGGAAACACTAGCTTTTGGAGCGCTGCTCCTTCATTGGGTGATTATAGAGAATAAGATTGTAAGACACAGAATTTATAGCAAAGGTTTATAGCAAAGATGTAACTGAAATTATATATTGAAAAAGACCTGGATTGTTTGTTAAGTCTCTCATTTTTTAGAATGGTCATGTTGGTTTCAGTTCTTTAATATGTAGGTCACAGAACATTTCTTTTAAAATTACATTCTCAAGTGAATTTAACAATTGGTGTCATGTCAGCCCAGATAAGGTGTTGAAGGTGTTAGCTCCCTGTGAGACTGTCTGTGCCACAATGGTCAGACTGATTCTAATCTAAAAAACGGATTTACAGAATCTTACAGGGATTCATGCAATTATTGAGCAAAGTAAAATGTAATTCTGCAAGTACAAATTCACCCCACAAACTTATATGTGTATGTGTGCATGTAGGTGTATGTGTAGGAGGTGGTGTTGGGGGGACACCAATGGACACTGCAGAACAATCAATAGACAGGAGCGCTCCCTCCCAGTCGGAGAGCACTTTAGGGGTCCGGGACATTCGACCTTGGATCTTCGGGTGACTGTCCTTCATCATGGACTTCGGGACAGGCAACAACGAAAAGTGCCCGAGCAGAGGCTGATAGCCAAGTTCGGTACTCATGGGGATGGTCTCAACCGGGACCTTGTGTTCATGTCACACTACAGGTGATCCCATTGCACTATACATGCAGACAGACAGGTGGACACACACAGACAGGCAGACACGCACACACACAGACACTACTACACACACATACATACACTCAGACCTTCTCTCATACACTCACACACACCCTCTCACAAACTTAAACCCCTTTACACTCTCACTCACACACATATATACCCACATGCACACATACACATATAAGTTTGTGGGGTGAATTTGTACTTGCAGAATTACATTTTACTTTTCTCAATAACTGCATGAACCCATGTAAGATTCTGTAAATCCGTTTTTTAGATTAGAATCAGTCTGACCCTTGTGGCACAGACAGTCTCACAGGGAGCTACCACCTTCAATACCTTATCTGGGCCAACATGACACTAATTGTTAAAGCTCATTTGAGAATGTAACTTATTTTTAAAAAAGGTTTTGCGATTTACATGTGAAAGAACCGAAACCAACATGTTCATTCTAAAAGATGAGAGACTTAACAAACAATCCAGGTCTTTTTCAATATATGATTTCAGTTACATCACACTGTAAACCTTTGCTATAAATTCTGTGTCTTACAATCTTATTCTCCACAACCACCTGAAGGAGCAGCGCTCCAAAAGCTAGTGCTTCCAAATAAACCTGTTGGACTATAACCTGGTGTTGTGTGCTTTTTAACAATATAATATTTAGTACGTCATGTAAAATCAACTTTGTTGCTCTTTTATTAAAAATATATTTGTAGCCTCTTGTGAATTTGGTTCGTCATTGTTTGTCAAGGTAAACAAATTTCAAAATTAAAACCTGGAGTCTATTAAGATAGGGTGTAACACTAGAATCAGACTTGTCCAGTTTTAAGATCAGCTGGGATCTTAGCAATACTACAGCAGATTGGTGGGTTGGTTGGTAAGTTGACTCTAATTGGCCAAGACATTGCTATTGTTATGAAGGTGTAGAAGTGTACTATACCTTTCAGAAAGTGAAGGATTTAGCAAGCACACAGAGTGCTGGAGAATTTACAACGTAACATTTGGTCCAGCAGCTAGCATTGGCTGAGTTGCTATGAGACAAAAACAAATTTGAATTGGGCCAATCAGTTTAAATTATACCTCAAAATACCAACCTCCAATCAAGTATGAATTTAGTGTATTGACAATATTAAAAACCAGTGAAACAATCCGATGCTTTGGGGTATAAGACCGAGAATAATTGAACAGTTGAGAGGAGAACTGCCAAGCCATCAGCACGTATAGACTGCCAAAAGCACAGCTCTCTTAAAGGCACCTTTATCTATCAATGATGTGAAACAAAAATCTCCAAGAAGAAGAAAATCTACGGAGGAATATACAAAGGGAAGATTCGACAGCTGTCTGATTTTGAAACTTGAATTTTTGGTAACTTTACTTAGGGGTTTTATCAGACTATTATTATAGAAGGGAAAGTAAAAGAGAGGTTAGAGGAATGAGTTGTAAATAGTTGTTAGTAAATTATTATCTGTTAAACTTTAAGAAATAAAGTGGCTAATTTTTACTTTAAATAGTTCTTGGCCTCTCAAATTTTCACTGATTACCGCACGGGATAAATCATTTCTGTGTTGCTGGTTTAAATTAAACAGGAGGGTTTACCTGTGTCATAACACTATGTCAGAAGCAACAGAGAACTATACGGCATTGCTCTGATGGTGAAATTCATCCAGGTCTTGTCTTTGTTCATAAGAAATGGGCGTCGTTGGCTAGGTCAGCACTTATTGCCCATTCCTAATTGCCCTTGAACTGAAAGGCTTACTGGTCCATTTCAGAGGGCAGCTAATGGTCAACCACTTCACTGTGGGTCTGGAGTCACAAGTAGGCCAGACCAGGTAAAGATGCAGTTTCCTTCCCTAAAGGGAATAGTGACCCAGATGGGATTTTACAACAAATTGACAGTAAAAATGATTACATGGTTACCATATCATCCAATTCCAAATTTCTTCTGAACACCATCTCAAGTCAAAAAGTGTGGTGCTGGAAAAGCACAGCCGGTCAGGCAGCATCGGAGGAGGAGAGTCGATATTTCGAACATTCACCATCTGTCTGGATGGATTCAAAATCATGCCCTAAATTATAAGTGCCTGGGATTCAGGATTACCAATCCAGTGGTGTTACCACAACTGCACGAAAGGATGTAAGGCAACTCGCTTCCACCACCCTCCCAGATAGTGCACTTCAGACCATTACCACTCTCTGAGTAAAAAGGTTTTTCCTCACAACCCTCCAAACCTCCTGCCCCTCAACTTGAACCCACGTCCCCTCATGGTTAGCCCTTCAACTGAGGGGACAGTTGCTCCTTATCCATTCTGCCCATGTCCCTAGTGTTTATTGGGTTATACCTCATTCTTTTCTTCACTAGCAATGTTACTACTGTTAGCAAATTTTGAGAAGATTTGTAGCTCAGGTTAAGTCTGTAAGTTAGCTCACTGAGCTGGAAGGTTTGTTTACAGATGTTTTGTCACCATGACTAGGTAACATCATCAGTGAGAGTCTCTAGTGATACCCTGGATACTACTATCATTGAAAAGCAACAAAAAAAATCACAAACCTTTTTTTTGGCTCTTCGCCTTTCTGCCTTTTTCTTTGCTCTTTCCTGGTCTGTTATGTGTTTGTCCAACTTGATTCCATTGTCCTGCTGGTAAATAGAGGGCAGTTACGACTAACATTGGAACCCCACCTTCAAGACTTCAAGAGTCAGAAACTACGATATTTAATGTCCCGAATACACTCAAGTAGAAAGACAGACCATCATTACAAGGTTGGGGCCCGTGTGATGCCAAGCTCAGCAACTGCAAAATCAGTGCTCATCACATTGGCCAAATAAGCACCACGCCATGATTGAAAACTGTCCTGTTATATGCCCTATCCAACATTCAGCTTTCTTGTAGCCAATGGAGTCCAGACAGATGAGGAGAATCCCACCCAGCAGCACCCAGTGGCAATTGTCAAGCCCTTTAAATAATCCTCTGCTGGGTCAATTCACCCAGATGCTCAGACACTCTCAAACAGATGAAATCACTGAAATCCCACAGATTCCCTGCAGTGTGGAAGCAGGCCATTCAGCCCATGCTGACCTTCTGAAGAGCATCCCATCCAGTAACTATGCATTTCCCATGGTCAATCCAACTAAACTGCATATCCATAGACACTACAGGCAATTTAGCGTGGCCAATCCACCTAACCTGCATATCCATAGACACTACAGGCAATTTAGCATGGCCAATCCACCTAGCCTGCACATCTTTGTGACTGTGGGAGGAAACAGAACACCTGGAAGAAACCTACACAAGCACAGGAGAATGTGCTGATCCCACACAACAGTTGCCTGAGTGTGGAATTGAACCCAGCTCCCTGGCACTGTGAGGCAGCTGTGTTAACCACTGAGCCACCACATTGTCCTTAAATTTAAAGGCAGGAAATTTAGGGGTGAATTCAGGAAGCATTTAAAATGGTGCAATTCTGGAATTCAATCCCACCAAAAGGCTATGGGGATGAATGGGATTTTGTAAGGCTGAAATCAAGGCATTTCATTCATTTGGTGAGGATGTTGAACAATACGCAGCTCAAGTGCATATTGGCCATTATCTAATTGTGTGGCGAGAGAGGATCAGAGGCTTACTCCTACTTTACCGGTTACCAGTGAAATTTCAGGGTTTCCATTCAGATTGAAGACTGCAGCCACTTGACTGTAGATTATACTCTGACCGGTCCTTGCAGACAACGGTGACAATGTGCAGATTCTGTTCTATCCAGTTCCAACTACATTCCACAGTCCATGTTAATCAGTTCTGAACTTAACCAACACCCAGCTAAACAACTAGACAATTGCCTCAACAAAAAACCGTGAGATCTGCGGATGCTGGAAACCAGAAACAAAGAAAAAAATTGCTGGAAAATCTCAGCAGGTCTGGCAGCATCTGTGGGGAGGAATCAGAGTTAACGTTTCGGGTTGAGTAATCCTTCTTCAGAACTGTGTTCTGATGCTGCTAGCAATTCTGTTTCCAGCAATTTCTTTATTTGTTTGTGGACAATTGTCTATATAGTAAATTAGAGCTGAGGATCTTTAACAATCCAGGTCCTCTTCACAGTTTCTGTAACAATAAGTGTCTATCACACATCAATGTCACTTGTGCCTAGTTGCTACCCATGCAATAAACTACGACTTGTTTCAGACAAGAGCCTCTTCTTCATAGACTACAGACTGGTTTGCTCCGGCCACATTAAACCAAAGGACTCTGTCGATCCCTGAAAGAGGAGTAAGTGAGGACTGCAGATGCTAGAGATCAGAGCTGAAAAATGTGTTGCTGGAAAAGTGCAGCAAGTCAGGCAGCATCCAAGAAGCAGGAGAGTCGACATTTCGGGCATAAGAAGGGCTTACGCCCGAAACGTCGATCCCTGAAAGAGGACTGTAGCAGCAAAGCTACCTCACTGTGAGCAATTGTGCAGACAGCTCAGGCGGCACGGTGGCACAGTGGTTAGCACTGCTGCCTCACAGCGCCTGAGACCCGGGTTCAATTCCCGCCTCAGGCGACTGACTGTGTGGAGTTTGCACGTTCTCCCCGTGTCTGCATGGGTTTCCTCCGGGTGCTCCGGTTTCCTCCCACAGTCCAAAGATGTGCAGGGGCAGGTGAATTGGCCATGCTAAATTGCCCGTAGTGTTAGGTAAGGGGTAAATGTAGGGGTATGGGTGGGTTTCGCTTCGGCGGGTCGGTGTGGACTTGTTGGGCCGAAGGGCCTGTTTCCACACTGTAATCTAATCTAATCTAAAGCTCAGCATAACACAATGAACAGCTGTACGGATTGCTCATCCAACAATGAGAGAGGAAAAGCTGGGAATGACAGACCCATTAGCATCACATCTGTTGTCGGGAATTTACCAAACCCGGTGATGAATGACATGGTGACTTAACATCTTGGAAACTTTCAGCCAATCAGAGAGAGCCAGCATGGATTTGTAAGGGACTGTATATGATGGACTTAATGCAACTTTCTGAATAGTTTGGGGTGACTAGAACCAGGGCCCCGTGGATCTCATCGACTACGAAAACCCTGATTGGCAAGGGTTAATGACCCCAATCAAGGATCCCATAGACATTGAGATCCCCCACCTGGCCCTGGTTCCAATTACGACAGTTATCGACAGGGGAATGTTTGATGACAGTAATTATGCCAAATTTCTTTTGGAAATCAACAAAGTCCCTCAGAAGTGACCGTCATTCAAAGGTGAAAATTGTGGAACTGAAGGCAGAATATTGACTTGGTTTGGAAAGTGGCTGAATGGCAAGACAAGAGAAGAGGGATAATGGGGCAGGTTCTCACACTAGCAGGATGTGACAGGTGATATCAGTCTCCTGTAATCATGGATTTATTAATGGCACAGATGAGGGGAGGAAAGAAGTAACAAAGCCAAGTTTGCTGATGACATAAGACAGTCACCAGTAGAAATGTAGCAGGCAGCATACAATTAAGAGCATGTTCATAAGTTAAGTAAATGCACAAAATTGTAGTAAATGGATGTTTTTACAGTAACTATGAGATCATTTACTTTGGACTGTATAAGCAGAGAATTATGCATTTTCAAAATGATGAAAAGCTAGAGACGTATGATTAAATAATCATGAACTGATACAGAAATTATCACAAGGCTTTCGGAATGCTGGCCTTCAGATCTCAAGGACTGTAAATGGAGGTAGACCTCTTGCTTTCATGATACAGAGCCTGGTTAGAGTTCATTTGGAACCACTGAAAGCAGTCTTGGTGTCACATCTCAGGAAGAAGACATTATCCATGCAGGAATAATGTTTAGATTCAGTAGAATGACACCAGCACTCCAAGGGTAAGATTAGAGGAGAGGTTCATAATTAGGGTTGTATATAATTTTGATCAAAGTTCTCAAAATATTAAAAAGAATAGATAGGGCAAAGAGAGAACAATTGTTTCCACTGGCCGGGGAGTCCAGAATTATGAGACAGAGCCTAAAACTCAATGCCAGATCTTTCACGCGTTATATTCGGAAATGCTTCCAAACTTGAAGAGTTGAAGGCGTTTCAAACTTGCTTTTCAAATGGCCAATGATACTAGATAACAATTAGTATTAAATCAGAGACTGATAAATTTCTGTTAACCAAATGTATGAAGAGTGGTCTATGGAGATAGGTCACAGAGCAGCCTAGGAAAGATGTTGTTAAATTTGAAAACGTTCAGAAATGACTTACAAGGATGTTGCCAGGACTGAAAGGTTTGAGTGATAGGGGGAGGCTGAATAGGTTTATGGTCTTTTTTCCCCAGGAGTGTCTGAGGCTGAAAGGTGACCTTACAGAGGTTTATAAAATCATGAGAGGCATACATAGCCAAGATTTTTTCCCATGGTGGAGGGATCCAAAACTAGAGGAGCAAGATTTAAATGGGAACCGAGGGATTATGTTTTCACACCGAGGGTGGTACGTGTATGGAATGAGCTGCCAGAGGAAGTGGTGAAGGCTGGTACAATTACAACATTTAAGAGGCATCTAATGGGTGTATGAATAGGAAGGGTTTAGAGGAATATGGGCCAAATGCTGGCAAATTGAACTAGATTAGGTTAGGATATCTGGTCAGAGTGGTCAAGTTGAACTGAAGGGTCTGTTTCCATGCTGTGTATCCCTATGACTCTCTGACATCAATGATTGAGATGGATCAGGGTCAAGGAGTTAAACAGCCTACTCCTTCTCTTCCTGTGTTTCCATATCACTGACTACTGAGAGAGATTTAAGACACAAGAGTCAAATTACCAGCAGGAAGAACATTAAAAAGACGCAAAAGTCAAGTGTGAACTTGAGTAGATCTTAAACACTTTCTCCACAAAACCTCACCATTCCATTCCTCCCATTTTCCTGAGTCAACTCTCCTACAGTTTGTTCCTGCTCTTTCTTCCTATGGATTTACTACAGGCAAAAGAATAAGCTATCATTACCACACACAATGGAACATTTTCCTAAATCCATCGACCTTCCCCCAACTTAACTCCTGTAACATTACTCGAGTCTCTGATTACATCGACTGTTCTCACTCCACCTTCTGATCACATTAGGCCCTCAGCCGTGAAGCCTCTGGGAAGGCCTTTTGCTACCTTGCACGCTTACCTGGAGAGAGATAACCTAGGTGATCTAGGTTTCCTTCCATAGTCCAAAGATGTGCAGGTTAGGTAGATTGGCCAGGCTAAATTGACCATAATGTCGAGGGATGTGTACGTTAAGTGGGTTAGCCATGGGAAATGCAGGACTAGGAGAGATAGTGGCATAATTGTAATGTCGCTGGACTAATGGGCTAATTGTTCTGGGACATGGGTTCAAATTCCACCATGACAGATAATAAAAAATGTATTTCAACAAAATAGTATAATAGAGCTGACCTAATGGCAAAGTGCTTCAACTTGCAGATTTCACGTAGAAAATGGTGATCATGTAACCACTGTGAATTGTTACAAAAATCCATCTGGTTCACTAATGTCATTCAGAGAGAGAAACTGCCATCCTTACCTAGTCTGTCCTACATGTGACTCCTGACCCTCTGGGCATTTAGGGCTGGGCAAGAAATGCTGCTCCAGCCCGTGAATGGATTTTTAAGAAAATATCTAAAATATAACTTGCTGAGAATCTCTGGCGTGTTATTGCATGGAAAATGGTGACAATGTCTGAAATCTCAGTTTTGTTTTGTTTATACAAATAGTGGGAAATTTGAATATTTAAACTTCTGGGTTTTTTTTTCAGATACCTAGATTAAGGCATGGAGTACATTACTAAGAGTAACGTGTCGTCACAAGTCAAAATGTGAAAGGGAAAAAGTATTGTCGACAGAATTCAAGCTGAATCTTCTCAGCGGACCTTTAAATTGAGACCATGTCAGCTGGAAATCACATTTCCCGTTTTACTATTTTGAAAAAGAACAAAGCAGTTACCCTGGTGTTCTGGAAAACATTTAATCCCCAACCAAAGAAACCACGAGGGCTTGCTGTGAACAAGTTGCTTGCTGCTTTTTCTCCATTTCAAAAGCAACAATGCTTCAAAATTATTTAATTGGCTACAGAGCGCTTTGGGACATCCTAACGACGTGAAAAAAACCAAGTACTTTTTCTGCCGTTTCATATCCCCGTTGAAAAGGTGTAAGTATTCTGCACTACGCGTTCAATGAAATAACATAAATTCCTGAAAACTTCATCCACTGGGCTAATCAATGCAAAGAGCTGCTCCACAGAGAAACTACGCTAAGGACATCTCAGGCCCAGATGAAGTCATGGACACCGTTGGGCTCTCTTTCTGATCTCAGTTCATCTCGGTCCAGGAATTCCCTGGATTCACACCCAACCTCCCATCAAACAACCACTGAGAGCTCACCCTGTTTTCTCCATCGAACCCACATCCTCACCAACCCCAGAAGATGCAATCCTTTCTTATACAACTCCATTGAGTAGGTGTTTACAACAGAGGAACGGGTGTAGGCCATTCAGCCCTTTGAGCCTACCCCACCAATCTAGATCATGGCTGATCATCTCCTCAGTATGATTTCCCTGCACTCTCTCTAAGATGGCACGGTAGCTCAGTGGTTAGCACTGCTGCCTCACAGCGCCAGGGACCTGGGTTTGAGTCCAGCCTCGGGCAACTGTCTGTGTGGAGTTTGGACATTCTCCCCGTGTCTGCGTGGGTTTCCTCCCGCAGTCCAAAGATGTGCATGTTAGGTGGATTGGCCATGCTATATTACCCTGGTGTGTGTAGGCTTAGTAGATCAGCCATGGTAAATGTGGAAATAGGGTGGGAGGCTAGGTCTGGGTGGGATACTCTTTGGATGGGCCAAAGGGCCTCTTTCCACAGTGTAGGGATTCTTTGATATCCAACGCCATTAGCCTCCAGAAGCCTATTGATTCTGTCTTGAATCTCTTCAGTCCATGGTCCGGGGGAGAGGTAGAGAATCCTGAAGTTGTCTCTCACCTGAATGGAGGAGAGTTTGATTGGATTCCCTTCTCCATTCATCCCTTCACCACATTCCATGGCATTTTCCTCCACCTTCTCAAAGTTATCTGCAAAATCAAGAGGTGAGACAAGGTCAAGATGGACAAGGAAACAGCTGAGGTTGAAGGTGGTATAGTCAACTGAATGAAGAAAATGTGAGGATTTTATATTTAATTTCTAGAAAGTTTAACATTGTAACCAAATGAAACATAATTTCATCTTCTGAACCAAAAAGGACTTGAACTCAAAGATTTAGGTCAACATTCCAGCGCAGGACTGAGGGGGTGCTGCACTGTCAGAGGAGCCACCATTTTGAAAGGGACTTCTTTCAGGTTGGGTAAAAATTATTTCTTGTCACAATTTTGATAAAGGTCAAGCAAGTTTTCCCCACTGTCCTCACACCTTTCCCTCATTCAACGTTTGCAAAAACAGATTATCTGGTCACGTGGGAAATATATATGTGATAATTAAAGGAGACGGTGACATTGTTAATTTGCGACTTGTCTAGTAATCCAGACTATTATTCTGGCAATATAGCTTCAAATCCCACCATGGCAAATAGTGAAATTTGATTTATATAAAATCCTTGAAGTAAACACTAGTCTAGTAATGACCAACGCTGATTGTTGTAAAAACCCATTTGTTTCCTTAATGTCCTTTAGGGAAGGGAATCACCCATTCTTACCTGGTCTGGCCCACACTGGACTCCAGACTCACAGCAAAGTGTTTGACTCTCAAATGTCCTCTAGACAATAAATATTGGCCCAGCCAGCAACGCCCACATCCCATGAATAAATAAAGGAAATGGTTGCCACATATTCTACATTGCAACTACAAAATAAGGTACAGGCCATTCTGATATAACGCATGGTTCATTAAAGCAAATTCGTTATAACATAATTGATGAATTGGGGGCATTGACTCTAAAATGCCAAGTTTTAAAGTGTGAATTGGTTATAACACAATTCTGGCCCCATTAGTTTAAATGGTGCAGCTATTACGTGATTTTCTTATAACAGAGGATTGCATGAGAACTGAACTACAATGTTTTAGCAGAACTGACCATATTTAAATGACTGCAAATCACTTTGAGATGTCCCAGATATTAAAAGGAACTACACAAATGCAAGTTTATCTTCTTCAGTCACGAATTTTTGTCACCATCAAGAAGGTATTACTTAACTTTGTGCAGGCAAGAGACTCAAAATTCTGTCACATATTTCTTTACTTACTACTACTCCGTAGCTTATTTCACTGTCAGCCTATTTTAATTTTTGTATCGATGTTCCAGCAGACACTGTCCAATAATAAAAGATTTGTTCAAATATTCAACTACAGGCTTCTGCTACTCCAACTCTGTGTGACTCAGTGAGTATGTGAGCCACCATCAGACAGTCCAAACTCTGGGATGACCAAGCGTCAGGCAATTTAAGAAATTTTCCTCTTCTTTTAAGGAAACTCTTCGGACCATCACTCCCGGCCTCAGTGTGGACCCTCACTCCCAGCCTCAGCACAGACCCTCACACCCGGCCTCAGTATGGACCATCACTCCCAGCCTCAGCACGGACCCTCACTCCCGGCCTCAGTGTGGACCCTCACTCCTGGCCTCAGCACGGACCCTCACTCCCGGCCTCAATGTGGACCCTCACTCCTGGCCTCAGCGTGGACCCTCACTCCCGGCCTCAGCGCGGACCCTCACTCCCGGCCTCAGCGCGGACCCTCACTCCCGGCCTCAGCGCGGACCCTCACTCCCGGCCTCAGCGCGGACCCTCACTCCCGGCCTCAGCGCGGACCCTCACTCCCGGCCTCAGCGCGGACCCTCACTCCCGGCCTCAGCGCGGACCCTCACTCCCGGCCTCAGCGCGGACCCTCACTCCCGGCCTCAGCGCGGACCCTCACTCCCGGCCTCAGCGCGGACCCTCACTCCCGGCCTCAGTGTGGAACCCGCGCTCTGGCCTTGCGGTGAACCCTCACTCCTGGTCTGGGTTGGAAGGGCTACTATTCTGAACTCTTCTTTCTTCCGATTTATTGCTGGGCTTTTTATCTTTTTATTTTTCTTTTGTTTCTCCTTACAAATTTGTCCTTGAGATTCTGCACCTTGTACCTAAGATGGCACGGTCAGCGGTGACTTGTAAACGTTTCACTGTACTCATGTGAGTACATGTGACAGTAAAGCTAGTTGTTGTAATGGTCATCAACCACCTCCCTCATCCCAGTCACCTCCTGTCCACCCCTTCACACCAGCACTCATATGGTCAGCAACATCTCTCTCTACCCAACCTCCAACTCCAAAACCTCCCAGCCCCATTCTCCAAGTCACCAGCACCCCCCTCCATACTATCCACTGGCACCTTGATCAAAGTTTTCCTTTATCTATATCAGAAATGTTTGTCCATCACTCCAAGCTTGTAACCAGTTAGCTAACAGCATGGTGACAGGACAGTGTTTCAGAGTAGGATTCACAAGCCATACAGGAACTTGGGCTGCCTAAACAGCAAGGATTGGGAACAAGAGCTGGAGGTTTTGCTCAATCTTTATGAAACTCGGGTTAGTTCACAATTGGACAGTGTGTCCAGTTCCTGCCGAGGAAGGGTAGGAGGACTGCAGAAGGAATTCAACACAATTGTCCCAGGGATGAAGGATCTTATCCACCAGGCTTGACTGGATAAGTTGGAATTGTTTTCTATGGAGCAAAGGAAACTGACAGACATGTCAAAGTTCATACAGGTGGTCAAAGAAAGGTTGGACCCATTAGCTGACTGTACAGAGCACAGTTTTAAGGTTTTGGGCAAGAAATGCAGTGGGTGAATGCAGAAATTGAACCAAGAGCAGCCACATAAACACTGTGGCTACCAGAATGCATCATGGGCCAGGAATTCTACAGTTAATAATTTACCTCCTGTCTCCCCAAAGCCTGTCCACAATCTATTAGGCACAAGACCAGAGTATGAAGGAATACTCCCCATTGCAGCTCCAGCAACACTCAAGAATCTCAACACCATCCAGAACAAAGCAGCCCACTCTACAATCTCAAACCTGGCCTTCATTGCCAATGCACAGCAGTAGCTGTGTGCATTATCTCCAAGTTGCAGTGTAGTAACTCACCAAGGCTCCCCTGACAGCACCTTCTAAACCCTCGGATGAATAGGAATGATGGAATTGCTCCAGCGGAGACTAGCATGGACTTGGGCTGAGCAGTCTCCTTCAGTGCTGTCATGAGTCTACTACTGGGATGGTATAACAGTTAAAACTGGTGCAAGTCCAAAGAATGCCAGCCAACCCTTTGGCTGCAGACCACTGTCATGTTAATGTGCATTTCTCTCTACAATTCAGCCTGACTGTCTCACAGTGCCATCTCAATTCTCAGCGTTGCCACTCTCAGCAAAGTCGAGATCTTCAGGAAGGAAACAGCAGAGGGAGTCAGGAAAAGAAACTCAACCACGCTGCATTTCAAAGGACTAAAGCATTGATAATGCAGCTAGATTTCACACCAATATCAACAGAGTTGGAATTCCTGTCACATTACTGAATTCATATTATAAATCTAATGTAAGAGTTGATGAGAGACAGTTTTACCTTCACTGTACACATTTAGGAATTCACATTCCAGTCATCTGACACAAAAACAACAGTTTTTTAAATTTAAAATCAGAAGGACAGAATAGTGTTATTAAATGCACCATTTGGTGTGGCACTCAGCCACAGTAGAGCTGCAAAGATTTACATTCCGTCTGGGAGGAACTGGTCCATTCCAGTGAAACAGGCAGGACACTGAGACATTGGTCTCTGTTTGCGCCGTTCTGGTCACCACACTATCGGAAGGATATGACTGCACTGGAGAGGGTGCAGAGGAGACTCATCAGGACACTGCCTGGGATGGAAAGTCTTAGACATGAGGGTAGACTAGATAGGCCGGGCTTGTTTTCCCAAGAAGAGTTACACCCGAAACATCCACTTCTCCACCTCCTGATGCTGTCTGGCTTGCTGTGTTCTTCCAGTCTCCTGCCTGTCTACTTTGTTTCCCCTGGAGCAGAGGAGGCAGGTTCTGATTGAGGTATACAAAATTATGAGAGGCATAGATAGAGTAGATTGTGAGATCTTTTCACCAAAATTTGATCACTTCAAATCTAATGGTGATCTTGCTTTTTATGTTTCTTTGCAGCTGTAACTTTGTTCAGTCGCCCTTTGTACGCTATGATCTGCCTGTACTGCTCACAAAACAAAACTTTGCATTGTACTTAGGTACAAGTGACAATAATAAATCAAATCAAATCAAATCCAATCAGAACCAAGGCAGATGTATCTAAGACCACGGGGTGGTCAATATAGGGAACATACTGCCTGAGAGGGTGGTGGAGGCAGAAACTCTCACAACGCTTAAGAAGTATATGGATGAGCACTTTAAACGCCAGGGCATAGTAAGCTAAGGGCCAAGTGCAGGGAAATGGGATTAGTGGGATATGGGCATCACTGGCTGGGCCAGCATTTATTTCCTGTCCCTAGTTGCCCTTGGGAAGGTGGGGGTGAGCTGCCTTCTTGAACCACTGCAGTCTATGTGCTACAGGTAGACTACCCTTGGGGGGTATTTCCAGGACTTTGATCCCGCGACACTGAAGGGACAGTGATATATTTCAAACCAAGATGGTGAATGACTTGGAGGGGAATTTGAAGGAGGTGATGTTCCCATATATCAGCAGCCCTTGTCCTTCTAGATGGAAGTGGCTGTGGCTTTGAAAGGTGCTGTCTGCGGATTTCTGCAGTGCGGCTCGAGGATGGTACACACTGCTGCTACTGAGCATCAGTGATGGAGGGAGTGGATGTTTGTGGATGTGGTACCAATCAAGTGGGCTGTTAGATCCAGAATGGTATCAAGCTTCTTGAGTGTTGTTGGAGCTGCACCCATCCAGGCAAGTGGGGAGTATTCCATCACACTCCTGACTTGTGCCTTGTGGACAGTGGACAGACTCTGGGGACTAGATTAGAGTAGTGCTGGAAAAGCACTGCAGGTCAGGTAGCATCTGAGGAGCAGGAAAATCGACGTTTCGGGCAAAAGCCCTTCATCAGGAATAGAGGCAGGGTGCCTGCAGAGCGGAGAGTCTCTGGGGAGTCAGGGGGTGAGTTACTCGTTGCAGTATTCCTAAACTCTGACCTGTTCTTGTAGCTACTGTGTTTATATGGTGAGTCCAGTTCAATTTCTGGTCAATGGTACATAACAGTACAATTGAGGCCGAACCAGAATTTTACAAAGTTTCACCATCACTCCCTTCCTTTGTATGCCTCTATTTGTAAAGTCCAATATCACACATACCTTTTTAACCACTTTCTTAATCCAAAGTAATCATACATGTACCTTCAAGTCTTCCCCAATCTGCACCACTTTAGAATGTACTCTGGTTTAGAAAGCCTCCCCTTATTCTTCTTATGGCTAAAGGATCAGATGGTACAGGGAGAAAGAGGGAACAGGGTCCCAGGTTGGATTCTCAGCTGTGAACTTATGGAATCGTGGAGAGGGTGGAAGGGCAGAACTGCCTACTCCTCTTAGTTTCTATGTTTCTTGCCAAGATGCCCAAGCTCCAACTTCTATGCGCCAAATTACATCTGCTCTGTATCTGCTCATTCCACAAATATGTCTACAACCTCTTGAAGAGTATTCAAGAGCTATCTCTTTACCCCCAGAGTGTGGGAGACGTTACCACAAAGAGCAGTTGAGGTGGAACAGGACCAACACCTTAAAGGGAAATCTGTCAAGCACATGAGAAAGGAAAAAGGAAAGGGGCATGTTGGTCACATTGGCTGCATTAAGATGATGAAGGATGTGCTCAGCAGGGCCCCAAAAGGCCTGGACCTTTTGCATAATTCCATAAATAAATTCTCAGTTCAGTTGGTGGCCTATAAATCACTTGTTGGTTCAATTATTTCCCATTTGAGTGGAACAGGTCTACGTTATTTGTTGTTTAGAAGATTGAAAGGTACTATCACATGGTAAAATTCATAAAGGGTTTAACAGCACACATGCTGAGACAGTTTCCCCAAGAAGGGATGACAGATGTTTGGGTCAGTTATCTCAGACAAGGTGAGGAGGAATTGCTTCAGACAGTGAAGAACCTTTGGCATCCTGGGTGCTCAGTCATTGGGTAGATACACAAATGAAACTGGACAGCAAAGGATAGGGCAGGAAGATGAAGTTAAGGTTGACGATCAGTCATTAGATCATCATCAGGCATAGGAGCAGGAGTAGGCCATTCGGCCCATCGAGTCTGCTCCGCCATTGAATAAGATCATGGCTGATCTGACAAACCTCACCTCCACTTTGCTGCTTTATCCTCATCATGTTAATTCCCTTTTACTGATTAACATTCTGTGCCTTTGCAGCACAGAATTCCACAGATTCAATACCCTCTGAGAGCAGAAATTCCTCCTCACCTCTGTCGTAAATATGAAATCCCTTACTCTGAGATTATCCCTGTGATTCTAGATTCTCCCACAAGAGGAAATAGCCTCTCCACGTCTAGCCTCTGGCAATTTTGTAGCTTCAATAAAGTCGCCTCTCATACTTCTAAGGACTTCTGATGTAAGGCTCTGACCTGAAATGTTGACCTCCCTGTTCCTCTGATGCTGCTTGACCTGCTGTGCTTTTTCTAGCTCCACACTTTATCCCCTCTAAACAACAATGAGTATAGGCCCGATCTACTTGCTGCATTTTGGAAAGGCAAATCAGGGCAGGACTTACACACTTCATGGTCCTGGGGAGTGTTGCTGAACAAAATGATCTTGGAGTGCAGGTTCATAGCTCCTTAAAAGTGAAGTTGCAAGTAAACAGGATAGTGAAGAAGGCGTTTGGTACGTTTGCCTTTATTGGCCAGTGCATTCAGCATCGTAGTTGGGAGGTCACGTTGCAGCTGTACAGGACATTGGTGAGGCCTCTTTTGGAAAACTGTATTCAATTCTGGTCTCCCTGCTTTAGGACACATGTTGTGAAACTTGAAAGGGTTCAGAAATGATTTACATGGATGTTGCCAGGGTTGGAGGGTTTGTGCAAGAGGGAAAGGCTGAAAAGACTGGGGCTATTTTCCCTGGAGCATCGAAGGCAGAGGGTTGACCTTATAGAGGTTTATATAATCATGAGAGGCATAGAGAGGGTGAACAAACAAGTTCCCCAGGGTAGGGGAGTTCAGAACTAGAGGGTATAGGTTTAGGGTGAGTGGGGGAATATTTAAAAGGGACCTAAGGGGCAACTTTATCACACAGAGGGTGGTGCGTGTCTAGATTGCGCTGCTAGAGGAAGTGGTGGAGGCTGGTACAATTACAGCATTTAAAAGGCATCTGGATAGGTATATGAATAGGAAGGGTTTAAAAGTGATATGGGCCAAATGCTGGCAAATGGGGCTAGATTAATTTAGGATATCTGATCAGCATGGACTGGTTTGACAGAAGAGTCTGTTCCCATTCTGTATATCTCCACTACTCTCTCATAAGACAATCTCTCCAGACCTGGATTCAGCTCAGTGGACCTTTTCTAGACTCCCATGATCTTACTACATACAGCATACTCTGGGATGTTACACCACTGTTTAAAGAGAGAGGTAGGCAAAAGATGGGGAATTATAGACCGGTTAGCTTAATCTCTGTAGTGGGGAAGATGCTGGAGTCTATTATCAAAGAAAATTGCAAGGCATCGAGATAGAAATTGTCCCATTGTACAGATGCAGCATGGGTTCATGAAGGGCAGGTCATGCTTAACTAATCTTTTGGAATTCTATGAAGATATTATGATCGCAGTGGACAACAGGGACCCAGTAGATGTGGTGTACCTAGATTTCCAAAAGGCCTGCGACAAGGTACCACACAAGAGGCTGCTGCATAAGATAGAGATGCATGGCATTATGGGTAAAGTATTAGCATGGATAGATGATTGGTTAACTAACACAAACTAAAGTGGGGGGGATGAACGAGTGTTATTCTGGTTGGCAATCAGTGTTGTGCCTCAGGGATCAGTGTTGGGACTGCAATTATTCACAATTTATAGAGATGATTTGAAGTTGGGGACCACAGTTAGTGTGTCAAAATTTGCAGATGACACTAAGATGATTGGCAGAGTAAAGTGTGCTGAGGACTGTGAAACTTTGCAAAGGAACATAGATACTTTAAATGAGTGGGCAAAGGTCTGGCAGATGGAATACAATGTTAATAAATGTGAAGTCATCCATTTTGATAGGAGTGACGGTAAGAAGGATTATTACTTGAATGGTAAAAAGTTGCAGCACGCTGCTGTGCAGAGGGACCTGGGTGTCCTTGTGTATGAATCAGAAGGTTGGCCTGCAGGTACAACAAGTCATTAGGAAGGCAAATGGAATTTTGTCCTTCATTGCTAAAGGGATTGAGTTTAAAAGCAGGGAGGTTATGTTGCAGCTGTATAAGATGCTGGTGAGGCCACACCTGGAGTACTGTGTGCAGTTTTGGTCTCCTTACATGAGAAAGGATGTACTGGCACTGGAGGGGGTGCAGAAGAGGTTCACTAAATTGGTTCCGGAGTTGAGAGGGTTGGTTTATGAGGAGAGGCTGAGTAGACTGGGACTATATTCATTGGAATTCAGAAGAATGAGGGGGGATCGTATAGAAACATGCAAAATTATGAAGGGAATGAACAAGATAGAATTACAGATATTTCCATTGGTGGGTGAAACTAGGACAAGAGGCCACTGCCTCAAAATTGAGGGAGCAGATTTTAGGACTGAATTGAGAAGGAACTTCTTCACCCAGAGGGTTGTGAATCTGTGGAATTCCCTGCCCAGGGAAGCAGTTGACGTTACTTCAGTAAATGTTTTTAAAGCTAAGATGGATTTTTTGAACAATAAAGGAACTAAGGGATATGGTGAGAGGGCCGGTAAGTGGAGCTGAGGTCAAAAAAAGGTCAGCCATGATTTTATTGAATGGTGGAGCAGGCTCAAAGGGTCGAACGGCCTACTCCTGCTCCTAGTTCTTCTGTGCTTATGATTGACTCCTGCTCCTATTTTGTGTGTTTTTGTGATTGGAATAAATGGTTGCTACAGCCAGTAATCTGATCAAACTGTCGTACTGTTTGGCAGGCTCTAATGTTATTCAAGCCACTTGTTTCGATAAATTCCTTACAGCTCACTCATAGTAATTTATTACATCCTATTCAAGTTCAAGCTTGAAACATGAAAACAAAAATATTCAAGCAGGCATCACAATCCTTCTGTTATTAATCTCTGCGAGAAAACTCATTCTTAAGCAAACACACACACACTACAAAGCTATGAAGGAGAGCACATTTTTCTTTTCTGAGTGAGGCACAGAGAGCACACAAGGGAGTGAAAGAATATATTTGTATTTCTGTCACACCTTTTCGCAACTTCCCAAATGGGCATTGTAGCCAAATGTATTGCCTTTGGAGTGTCTTCATGGAACATAGAAACCAATTTGTGCACAGAGTCTGCAAACTACAAGATGATAAAAGATGGGCTCATCAGGGTGGCACGGTGGCTCAGCGGTTAGCACTGCTGCCTCACAGGCCAGGGACCTGGGTTCGATTCCATTGTCAGGCAACTGTCTATTTGCACATTCTCCTCATGTCTGTGGGTTTCCTCCCACAGTCCAAAGATGTGCAAGTTAGGTGAATTGGCCATGCTAAATGGCCCATCGTGTCCAGGGATATGCAGGCTAGATGGTTAACCATGGGAAATGCAGAGTTACATGGATGGGTTGGGTCTGGGTGGATACTCACTGGAGAGTCTGTGTGGACTCGTTAGGCTGAATGGCCTGCTTCCACACTGTAGGGATTCTATGATCTGTTTCAGTGATATGATGGGGCTATACATACTGGCCAGGACACGGCCCTTCTTCAAAACAATGCCATGGGGTCATTTAACAGAGAGGATGGACACATCAATGTCTCACCTGAAAGGCAGCTGATCTAACACTGCAACATTGGACTGTTAGTCTGGATTCTCTGCACATAAACCTGGTGCGGGATTTAACCATACAACTTCCCTGACCCAGAACCACTGAGCTAAACGTGCAGAGTGGGAGTTGTTTGGCGCTGATTAAAAACCTGAAAGGTTACTTGGCGAGTTGGTTGATGCTTAATCAGGAGCCAAAACACTGTGTCTCACAAATTGTGGTGTTTTATTTTTATTCATTCATAGGACAAGTATATCGTTGGCTATGTCAGCATTTAATGCCCAGACCAGAGGGGAGCTGGGTCACCCACATTGCGGTGGGTCTGGAGTCACATGTAGGCCAGACTGGGTAAGGATAGCAGTCTCCTTCCCTCAAAGACATTGGTGAACCAGATGGGATTTTCCCAACAATCAGCAATAATTTCATAATCATCATTAGAATCTTAATGCCAGATTTCTTTTTATTGAATTCAAATTCCACCAGCTGCCATGGCAGGATTCAAACCTGGATCCTCAGAAAGTTAGCTAAGTCTCTGGATTAAAATAATATCACTGAATAATATCATTGATAAGTAGTGTTCGAGAGAAGGCAAAGCACCATCAAAAATATTAGCAGTACTGCATATTCATATCATATGCTATTATGGTGAGATAGTGCAAGATGGCAGCTTAGTAACACACTCCCACTGGAGCTCCTTGGCTCGGTCCGTCCTTTTCCTTTCATTCTTTCTCTCTGTCTTCTTTTTTTCTCATTTCTGTATTAGGGGAAAGGGAGGAGCTGGCAAGCCCCAAAATCGAATCGCAGAACAGAAGCTGGTATGGGGATGAGAATCCCAGGGCAGAGGCCTGTGTGGGGGACATGAGTCCCAGAGCAGAGGCTGGTGTGGGGGACGTGAGTCTTGGGACAGAGGCTGGTGTGGGGGATGAGAATCCCAGGGCAGAGGCCTGTGTGGGGGACGGGAGTCACAGGGCAGAGGCTGGTGTGGGGGTTGAGAATCCCAGAGCAGAGGCCTGTGTGGGGGACGTGAGTCTTGGGACAGAGGCCGGTGTGGGGGACGTGAGTCTTGGGACAGAGGCCGGTGTGGGGGACGTGAGTCCCAGGGCAGAGGCCAGTGTGGGGGACGTGAGTCTTGGGACAGAGACCGGTGTGGGGGATGTGAGTCCCAGAGCAGAGGCTGGTGTGGGAGATGAGAATCCCAGAGCAGAGGCCTGTGTGGGGGACGTGAGTCTTGGGACAGAGGCCAGTGTGGGGGGCGTGAGTCTTGGGACAGAGGCCGGTGTGGGGGACGTGAGTCTTGGGACAGAGGCCGGTGTGGGGGACGTAAGTCCCAGGGCAGAGGCCGGTGTGGGGGACGTGAGTCGCAGGGCAGAGGCCGTTGTGGGGGATGAGAATCCCAGGGCAGAGGCCTGTGTGGGGGATGAGAGTCCCAGAGCAGAGGCCGGTGTGGGTGTTGAGAATCCCAGGGCAGAGGCCTGTGTGGGGTTGAGAGTCCCAGGGCAGAGGCCAGTGTGGGGGACGTGAGTCCCAGAGCAGAGGCCGGTGTGGGGGACGTGAGTCCCAGAGCAGAGGCCGGTGTGGGGGACGTGAGTCCCACAGCAGAGGCCAGTGTGGGGGATGAGAGTCCCAGAGCAGAGGCTGTTGTGGGAGATGACAGTCCCAGGGCAGAGGCCGGTGTGGGGGATGTGAGTCCCAGAGCAGAGGCCGGTGTGGGGGATGAGAGTCCCAGAGCAGAGGCTGTTGTGGGGGATGAGAGTCCCAAGGCAGAGGCCGGTGTGGGGGACGTGAGTCCCAGGGCAGATGCCGGTGTGGGGGATGAGAGTCCCAGAGCAGAGGCTGTTGTGGGGGATCTGAGTCCCAGGGCAGAGGCCGGTGTGGGGGACGTGAGTCCCAGGGCAGAGGCCGGTGTGGGGGATGAGAGTCCCAGAGCAGAGGCTGTTGTGGGGGACGTGAGTCCCAGGGCAGAGGCCGGTGTGGGGGATGAGAGTCCCAGAGCAGAGGCTGTTGTGGGGGACGTGAGTCCCAGGGCAGAGGCCGGTGTGGGGGATGCGAGTCCCAGAGCAGAGGCCGGTGTGAGGGACGTGAGTCCCAGGGCAGAGGCCGGTGTGGGGGATGAGAGTCCCAGGGCAGAGGCCGGTGTGGGGGACGTGAGTCCCAGGGCAGAGGCCGGTGTGGGGGACGTGAGTCCCAGGGCAGAGGCCGGTGTGGGGGACGTGAGTCCCAGGGCAGAGGCCGGTGTGGGGGACGTGAGTCCCAGGGCAGAGGCCGGTGTGGGGGACGTGAGTCCCAGAGCAGAGGCTGTTGTGGGTGATGTGAGTCTCAGAGCAGAGGCTGGTGTGGGGGACGTGAGTCCCAGAGCAGAGGCTGTTGTGGGGGATGAGAGTCCCAGGGCAGAGGCTGGTGTGGGGGATGTGAGTCCCAGAGCAGAGGCTGGTGTGGGTGACGTGAGTCCCAGAGCAGAGGCTGGTGTGGGTGACGTGAGCCTCAGGGCAGAGGCCAGTGTGGGGGACGGGAGTCACAGGGCAGAGGCTGGTGTGGGGGTTGAGAATCCCAGAGCAGAGGCCTGTGTGGGGGACGTGAGTCTTGGGACAGAGGCCGGTGTGGGGGACGTGAGTCTTGGGACAGAGGCCGGTGTGGGGGACGTGAGTCCCAGGGCAGAGGCCAGTGTGGGGGACGTGAGTCTTGGGACAGAGACCGGTGTGGGGGATGTGAGTCCCAGAGCAGAGGCTGGTGTGGGGGATGAGAATCCCAGGGCAGAGGCCTGTGTGGGGGACGTGAGTCCCAGGGCAGAGGCTGGTGTGGGGGTTGAGAATCCCAGAGCAGAGGCCTGTGTGGGGGACGTGAGTCTTGGGACAGAGGCCAGTGTGGGGGGCGTGAGTCTTGGGACAGAGGCCGGTGTGGGGGACGTGAGTCTTGGGACAGAGGCCGGTGTGGGGGACGTAAGTCCCAGGGCAGAGGCCGGTGTGGGGGACGTGAGTCGCAGGGCAGAGGCCGTTGTGGGGGATGAGAATCCCAGGGCAGAGGCCTGTGTGGGGGATGAGAGTCCCAGAGCAGAGGCCGGTGTGGGTGTTGAGAATCCCAGGGCAGAGGCCTGTGTGGGGTTGAGAGTCCCAGGGCAGAGGCCAGTGTGGGGGACGTGAGTCCCAGAGCAGAGGCCGGTGTGGGGAACGTGAGTCCCAGAGCAGAGGCCGGTGTGGGGGACGTGAGTCCCAGAGCAGAGGCCGGTGTGGGGGACGTGAGTCCCAGAGCAGAGGCCGGTGTGGGGGACGTGAGTCCCACAGCAGAGGCCAGTGTGGGGGATGAGAGTCCCAGAGCAGAGGCTGTTGTGGGAGATGACAGTCCCAGGGCAGAGGCCGGTGTGGGGGATGTGAGTCCCAGAGCAGAGGCCGGTGTGGGGGATGAGAGTCCCAGAGCAGAGGCTGTTGTGGGGGATGAGAGTCCCAAGGCAGAGGCCGGTGTGGGGGACGTGAGTCCCAGGGCAGATGCCGGTGTGGGGGATGAGAGTCCCAGAGCAGAGGCTGTTGTGGGGGATCTGAGTCCCAGGGCAGAGGCCGGTGTGGGGGACGTGAGTCCCAGGGCAGAGGCCGGTGTGGGGGATGAGAGTCCCAGAGCAGAGGCTGTTGTGGGGGACGTGTGTCCCAGGGCAGAGGCCGGTGTGGGGGATGAGAGTCCCAGAGCAGAGGCCGGTGTGAGGGACATGAGTCCCAGGGCAGAGGCCGGTGTGGGGGATGAGAGTCCCAGGGCAGAGGCCGGTGTGGGGGACGTGAGTCCCAGGGCAGAGGCCGGTGTGGGGGACGTGAGTCCCAGGGCAGAGGCCGGTGTGGGGGACGTGAGTCCCAGGGCAGAGGCCGGTGTGGGGGACGTGAGTCCCAGGGCAGAGGCCGGTGTGGGGGACGTGAGTCCCAGGGCAGAGGCCGGTGTGGGGGACGTGAGTCCCAGAGCAGAGGCTGTTGTGGGGGATGTGAGTCTCAGAGCAGAGGCCGGTGTGGGGGACGTGAGTCCCAGAGCAGAGGCTGTTGTGGGGGATGAGAGTCCCAGGGCAGAGGCTGGTGTGGGGGATGTGAGTCCCAGAGCAGAGGCTGGTGTGGGTGACGTGAGCCTCAGGGCAGAGGCCAGTGTGGGGGATGAGATTCCCAGAGCAGAAGCCGGTGTGGGGGACGTGAGTCCCAGGGCAGAGGCCAGTGTGGGGGATGTGAGTCTCGGAGCAGAGGAAGTGAGTCCTGGGGCAGCTGAGTGCCAGTACGGAGGCTTGGAGCAGAGCGGGGATGGTTATTGGACTGAGATCTGGCGCAGGCGGTCAGACTATGTGTAGAAGCGCCTGTGCTGAGCTGCTGCAATGTAACATTTAGTGTAATTTGTTTATCTGACTGTAATGTCGATCCTTTACCTATGTCATATTTTAACTTATTCTTTAAACATTGTAAAATAGAGCAACAATTTTCTTTCTCATTTCTCTTTTCATATCTAAGATTTGTACATAGGTGGTGCCAGAAGAGACAAGATTGTAAAACTTTTCAAAGTACTCCTGTACTTGAGTACACGTGACAATAAAGGAAATTCTGATTCTAATTCTAGTTCCCCCCTAGAAGGGAAACAGGTGATGGCTGATCAATTGAGCTCTAAACGTATCAAGGGGGACCAGCTGGGACAGTGAGAAAGAGCAACTGGATCACTATAGGCAACAAACTCTCTCTGTACAAAGAAAGTCTGTGTCTCTTGGATTCCCAATCAGGATATTCAAATATTAAATTATCGAGACAGCAGGTACCAGTAAAAGAAATAGTTATCAGAAAACAAAGTGTAATTCATGATGAATAGATTAGATTAGATTGTAAGGCAGTCTGAATAGACTTGAGCACCAAATTCTCAGCTGACATCAACCCTGAGAGTGTGCTCACCGTCAGAGGAAGCGCTGATGTTAACCCAAGGCTCAGATATGAAATAATGCAGTTCTATTGCTTTACTGAAGTAATGTTACCCCAAGTAGTTATCCCTCAAACTACATCACAAACAGATTAACCAATCAGGGATGTACGGCAGCTTGTGTACTGTTGCATTTCTGATGTCACGTGTACTCAAGTACAGGAGTACTTTGAAAAGTTTTACAATCTTGTCTCTTCAAATAAGGCCTCAACTGGTTATGAAATACTTTGGAATGTCTCATACTATGAAAGGCACACTGGCACAGTGGTTAGCACTGCTGCCTCACAGCGCCAGAGACCTGGGTTCGATTCCTGCCTCAGGCGACTGACTGTGTGGAGTTTGCACATTCCCCCCATGGAGAATTCTGGTTTCCTCCCCCAGTCCAAAAATGTACAGGTTAGGTGAATCGGCCATTCTAAATTGCCTGTAGTGTTAGGTGAAGTGGGAATGGGTCTGGATGGGTTGCGGGTCGGTGTGGACTTGTTGGGCCAAAGGGCCTGTTTCCATGCTGTAAGAAATCTAATAAATGCGCTGTTTTTTTTCTTTCTTTGTGAGGTTGGCTCTCAACATCCTCTGACATGACCACCCCAGCCGGCCTTAAGAAATCAGAGAAGTTTACATTGGAGCAAGCACTGGCTGGGATTCAGGCAAGGTCACAACACAAAGTTCAACACAAAAGCAGCACAAGATTATCAGAAGTAGGCTAACAGCAGAACAGTAAAGAGCATTGGCTTAGAGTGTACTTTCTTTCAATAGGATCAGCGCTGATGAGGTTACAACTTGTTCAGTGATAACACTAAGTGTTACAAATGAGGACACTTAGCTTAGGCAACGTACTTATGAGATTTGATTTGATTTATTTATTGTGAAAATACAGTGAAAAGTGTTGTATAGTGTCAACACATCCCGCAGCAGTCTTAAAATACCAGAGAAAACCAAATTATAGAATGTAAAGGCAGAAAAAAGAAGAAATGAAGAAAAAGTGACCAAATTTACAGTCCTTCTTGTTAAGTGCTTCACTGCAGGCCATCGGCCTGATGGCTAGGCAGGAGTCCCCTTCACTACACCCCTGCCCCTGGAATGAAAGTCACTCCCTTCAGCGCCATCTCACCTCCGCCAACGCCCTCGCTGGACCTCACCAATGCAGGAGAAATTGCCGGTGCTGCCAGGTACCGCACCTGCCCAAACTCAAGTCCATACTGTGCCCACTGCCACCAGTGTTGTTGGTGGCTTTTGTCACCCATCCTTAACTCCCTTGAACTGAGCAGCTTGCTACACCATTCCAGAGAGCAAACAGCAGCCAATCACATTGCTGTGGGCCTGGAGTCATGTGTAGGCCAGAATGAGTAAGAAAGGCAGATTTCCCTCCTAAAGCACATTAGTGAACCAGGCAGGTTTTAACGGCAAATTGGTGACATTTACATAAAGAGCAACATAATGCAGACCCTGGAAATCTGAAATAAAAACAAAGTGCTGGAGAAACTCACAAGGTCTGACAGCATCTGTAGAAAGAGAAACAGAGGTAAAGTATCAAGTCCAGTATGGCTTTTCTTCTTCAGAACTGAAGATTGGAAAATGGTGGTTTTAATAGGAGTGGGACAGATGGTAAAGGTGCCCACAGCAAAAGGCAAAGGGAGCACATTAATGGTAGTAGAGGAGCGATATCAATGAAATATAGGTGTCATTAGCAGAAAAATGAGTCAGCACTGCTGAACACAAACTCATGCAAACAAGACATTGGGGATTGGAGAGGAGAGGTTTCAAAATGAAAACACTGTCCATGCTCTAAAATTGTTGAATTCAATGGTGATTCCTTAAAAGTCTAAGCAGCTAACGAGGTACTATTCCTTCAGTTTGTGTTGCACTGTAGCAGGGCTATACCTGATGGGGGGCTTTTGGCCGAAACGTCGATTTTCCTGCCTGACCTGCTGTGCTTTTCCAGCACCACTCTAATCTTGCACTGTAGTAGACCTTAGACAGAAGCAATGATTGTTTCATTGTCAGCATTACTAAACTCCACCCATCATTCTGATGGGATTGTGAGCCTGTGCCGCAGAGTATTACCATAGGCCTTTAGATTACCAGTCCAGTGACAATATCACCACACCAACATTGCCCCTCAATGGAGAAGAGGTGGAGCTACCAAGACCTACAAGGACAGACTCATTTTCCTGCCCATTCCCAGTGAAAGGAAGCCCATAAATCATGCAGAATATTGAGAGAGTGGCTCCTTTTTGTGAAACTTTATTCCAGCACAGGTTACTGCCTTCCAGACAGAAAGTAAAGGTCATTGACTGAAGGCATTAGGCAACCGCTTTCATTAAGATATGGTGATAAATTCCAACAGCTTCTAAAATTCTTCGTTCTCTTGGAATGTAACTGGGTCATTCAGGAATTGGCACAGTTCGAATAAGACATTGGCAGCTTTTCAAATTTTGCAAAGCACATGGTTGGTTTGCTTTGCCAGCAGATTCCCAGTAAATTCAGCAACACGTTGAAGTGTGTTGGCTTTGCAAAGCCCATTGCTTTCACAGAATCGTACAGGCACATTGGCTCATCAAGTCTGTACTGTAAAAAAAAAACTACTACTTACACTCAGGACCTCAACGCTGACCTTGCACAGCGATGCCCACATCCTGTGAAAGAGTAAAGGAGAAAGTGTACCCAGCTGTCTCAGCCAGCATCTGAACGAGACTTGGAAACATCACACTAAGCCTCAACTGTCAAAGAATGTCTCTAGTCATCTTGTGGGGTCTTATCAAACAGCGTTTGACACCTAGTCACACATTAAGACATATGTGTGGGTAGAGTTAAGGCTCCTTTCCAAAAAGATAATGGACAAAGAGAGAGGCTTAAGGTGGGAGATCGGTTTAGGGATGTACAGAGATCAGGTAGTTGAAAACTCCTGCAGCATCGATGGAAAGCAATGGTCCTGACAATGACCAGTGTCAGTCAAACCAACAACCTAACTATTCTAATCTCATTTTCCAGCACTTAGCCCACAGCCTTGTGTGCCTTGGCACTGCAAGTGCACATTTAAACACTTCCTCAACACTACAACAGTTTCTGCCTCTCCCAGCCTTACAGGCAGCGAGTTGCAGATTCTCCACCATCCTCTGGGTGAAACAGTAATGGCAATTACTGAAGCTAACTGCACAACTCCTCCGGTATCCTGAATGAGACGACCACAGACTGGACCTTGTTCAATCCTCTGCAGTCGATTTGGGTTGCTGATATTTCAGAGCATTACCAAGGGAGGTGTGTATGGATGAGACAATCAACTGAGGCCCTACTGCCCTCAAACTTGGATGTACCTGATCCCCTGAATCTCTAATGGAGGAGCTGCTCAGAGAGTTTGCAGAGGCTGCGCATGCACCAACCAACGTGCATTAAGTTCCAGTCCTAGAAATCGCTGTCGGGCAGGGACCTCAGAGTCTGCACAGCGGCAGGAACAATTAAAGGGAACATTGAGGTTTATACTTGAGTGTTTATGATAGATAGAGTAAACATGCAAGGTCACTAACTTTGTTTTCAACTCAGATGCATTCAGAATGATTAAGTTTCTTTCTTAACTCAATTCTGAAGCAATTTTCTCAATACAGTTCAAGTACGGCATGGTGGGGTAGCATGGTAGTTCAGTGGTTAACAGTACTGTCTCACAGTGCCAAGGACCTGGGTTCGATTCCACCCTTGGGCGACTGTCTGTGTGGAATTTGCACATTCTCCCTGTGTCTGCGTGGGTTTCCTCCGGGTGCTCCAGTTTCCTCCCACAATCCAAAGATATGCAGGTCAGGTAGATTGGCCATGCTAAATTGCCCATCGTGTTCAGGGATGTGTAGGTAGATGCATTAGTCAGGGGAAATGTAGAGTAATAGGGGAAGGGGTCTGGGTGGATTATGCTGCGGAGAGGCGGTATGGACTTGTTGGGCCAAATGGCCTGTTTCCACACTGGCGGGATTCTATGATACAGAAGCAAGCTTCGTCTCTCTCCTAGGAGAATTCAGGGCAGTTCAAGATATACGTAATTAGTGAACCTTCCAAACTAGAAATGTTTGTTTAGAAAGCTGCAGGTTATTAGAGCTGAACAGGTTTAGGCTCCCAGATTTGTGGAAAGGTTCACGTCAACAGATTTGAAAGGAACTTACCAAATTGCTTTTCACAGTTCACAAGTAAAGTATCACAAGTTAGTTAATAGCACTCCAAAGAGCTGAGAAAACGTATAATTTCTGTGGACTCGCATCTCTGCAAGAGCTAGTGTTGGGAAAAGGGTTGAAACATTGCTTGTGTGTTTTAGAGCTGGCTTCAATATTTGTACTTTTTTTACATTTCTTCTTTTATGTAATAAATTTCTGTTCTGTTGTTAGAGACCGTCTGTAGTCTCATGTGACTATATCTCACTGATTAACTACTATGTCAAGTAACAAAAATATCAACGTTAGCTACTAAGCCAGGCTATATCTGGGATCTGACTTTCCCAGTAGCACCATCAGCTGGGATCTTAATGCCAAGGATACTTGCCCTGCTTATCTTCCATTAGAGCCAAGGGATCAGTTACATCCAGTTAAGCGGGCAGATAGGCCTCAGTTTGACATCTCGTCCACACAAGGCAGCTCCCTTGGTACTTGTCTCATTCAGGATACCAGAGGACTTGTGCAGTTAGCTTCAACGATTGCCATTACCTCTTTACCCAAAGGATGGTGGGAATCTGAAACTCACTGCCTATAAGGATGGGAGAGGTAGAAACTCTCGTCACATTTAAGAAGTATTTAGATGGTACCTGGGACTTCGATGTTGTGGCTATTACGGAGACATGGCTAGAACAGGGACAGGATTGGCTGTTGCAGGTTCCGGGATTTAAATGTTTTAGTAGGTTTAGAGGTGGGGGTAAAAGAGGGGGAGGTGTGGCATTGCTTGTCAAAGATAGTATTACAGCGGTGGAAAGGACGATGGATGAGGACTTGCCATCTGAGGTAGTTTGGGCTGAGGTTAGGAATAGGAAAGGCGAGGTCACCCTGTTAGGAGTCTTTTACAGGCCTCCTAATAGTCCTAGAATCATTGAAGAAAGGATTGGGAAGGTGATTCAGGAGATGAGTGACAGTAATAGGGTGGTTGTTATGGGGGACTTTAACTTTCCTGATATTGATTGGGAAAGCTATAGCTCAAGTTCGTTAGATGGGTCAGTGTTTGTTCAATGTGTGCAGGAGAGTTTCCTGACACAATATGTAGACAGGCCAACAAGAGGTGAGGCCATACTGGATTTGGTTCTGGGTAACGAACCAGGCCAGGTGTTAGAATTAGAGGTAGGTGAGCACTTTGGGGATAGTGACCATAATTCGGTGATTTTTACACTCGTGATGGAGAGGGATAAGTGTGTACTACAGGGCAAGAATTATAGCTGGGGTAAGGGAAATTATGATGCGGTGAGGCATGACTTAGGATGTGTGGCTTGGAAAAGTAGACTCCAAGGCAAGAGTGTAAATGATATGTGGAACTTGTTCAAGGGGCAACTATTGAGTGTCCTTGATAATTATGTACCGGTCAGGCAGGTAGGAAAGGGTCGTGCGAGGGAGCCGTGGTTTAATAAGGAATTGGAATCCCTTGTTAAATGGAAGAGGGCGGCCTATCTCAAGATGAGACGTGAAGGTTCAATTGGGGCGATTGAGAGTTATAGGGTAGCCAGGAAGGACCTGAAGAGAGAGCTAAAAGCAGCAAGGAGGGGACATGAAAGGTCCTTAGTAGATAGGATTAGGGAAAACCCTAAGGCTTTCTATAGGTATGTTAGGAATAAAAGAATGACTAGGGTAGGAATAGGTCCAGTCAAGGATAGTAGGGGGAAGTTGCGTGTGGAGGCGGAAGAGATTGGGGAGACACTGAATGAATACTTTTCTTCAGTATTCACTCAGGAACAGGGCATTGTTGTCGATGAGAATACTGAGGCACAAATAAGTAGAATGGATGGCTTTGAGGTATGTAGAGAAGAGGTGTTGGAAATCCTGGAAAAGGTGAAAATAGATAAGTCCCCTGGGCCTGATGGCATTTATCCTAGGATTCTCTGGGAAGCAAGGGAGGAGATTGCAGAGCCATTGGCCTTGATTTTTATGTCCTCTTTGTCTACAGGAGTAGTCCCAGAAGACTGGAGGATAGCAAATGTGGTTCCCTTGTTCAAAAAGGGGAGTAGGGATAGCCCTAGTAACTATAGGCCGGTGAGTCTCACTTCTGTTGTGGGCAAAGTCTTAGAGAGAATTGTAAGGGATAGGATTTATGCACATCTAGATAGGAATAATGTGATCAAGGATAGTCAGCATGGTTTTGTGAAGGGCAAGTCGTGCCTCACAAACCTTATTGAATTCTTTGAAAAGGTGACGAAGGAGGTTGATGAGGGGAAAGCGGTAGATGTGGTATATATGGATTTTAGTAAGGCGTTTGATAAGGTTCCCCATGGTAGGCTACTGCAGAAAATACGGAGATATGGCATTGAGGGTGAGTTGGAGGTTTGGATTAGGAATTGGCTGGATGGAAGAAGACAGAGGGTAGTAGTTGATGGCAAAGTTTCTTCATGGAGTGCCGTCACTAGCGGTGTTCCGCAAGGATCTGTTTTGGGACCATTGCTGTTTGTCATTTTTATAAATGACCTGGAAGAGGGGTTAGAAGGTTGGGTGAGCAAGTTTGCGGATGACACGAAAGTCGGAGGAGTTGTTGACAGTGAGGAAGCATGTGGCAGGTTACAGCAGGATATAGAGAAGCTGCAGAGCTGGGCAGAAAGGTGGCAGATGGAATTCAATGTAGCTAAGTGCGAGGTGATTCACTTTGGGAAGAATAACAAAAAGATGGGGTACTGGGCTAATGGTCGGATACTTGGTAGTGTGGATGAGCAGAGGGATCTTGGTGTCCATGTACACAGATCTCTGAAAGTTGCCACCCAGGTAAATAGTGCGGTGAGGAAGGCATATGGCGTACTGGCTTTTATTGGTAGAGGAATTGAGTTCCGGAGTCCTGAGGTCATGATGCAGTTGTATAAGACTCTGGTACGGCCGCATCTGGAATATTGTGTGCAGTTTTGGTCGCCATACTATAGGAAGGATGTGGAGGCATTGGAACGGGTGCAGAGGAGGTTTACCAGGATGTTGCCTGGTATGGAAGGAAAATCGTATGAGGAAAGACTGAGGCACTTGGGGCTGTTTTCACTAGAGAAAAGAAGGTTTAGGGGTGACTTGATTGAGGTGTACAAGATGATTAGGGGGTTAGATAGGGTCGACAGTATGAACCTTTTCCCGCGTATTGAGTCGGGTATTACAAGGGGGCATAGCTTTAAATTAAGGGGGAGTAGATATAGGACTGATGTTAGGGGTAGGTTCTTCACTCAGCGAGTCGTTAGTTCATGGAATGCCCTGCCAGTAACAGTGGTGGACTCTCCCTCTTTATGGGCATTTAAGAGGGCATTGGATAGGTATATGGAGGATAGTGGGTTAGTGTAGTTTAGGTGGGCTTGGATCGGCGCAACATCGAGGGCCCAAGGGCCTGTACTGCGCTGTATTCTTCTATGTTCTATGTTCTATGTTCTATGTAGATGTGCATTTGCAATGCCAAGGCACACAAGGCTATGGGCCAAGTGCTGGAAAATGGGATTAGATTTGTAAGGTGGTTGTTTTTGACTGACACTAGGTAGAAGGGTCCTTTCCTGTGCTGTACACCTTGATGACCCTATGACCAGAGTTTTTGCATCTGATTCCAATCCGGTGACCCTCTGCTTCCAGTGTACATAAACATGGCCATTAATGGGAGGGCTGAACTATGTTATACCCTAGAATTAAAAGCTTTGCAATGCTTATCATTTAGGCTCACATATGCCATCAACAATCATTGGGGCAACATAGTAACAACTGAAAATTCCCAGAAATATGTTGCAGTATGATGACTGGGGGAGAAATGAACGAAAGAAAGAACTAATTGACATGGCAAACAGATACAGGGATCTGACTCTTGCAAAGATACTTGACAGAGCCTGTAGAATTAAGAAAAGTATCATTCAGGAGAAAAGCAGGAACAGACTATTGAGTTTGTTAAGCTCTCACCCCTACTTTGACCATCACAGTTGTCAGATCCTAGTCCTTAATGACCTTAAATGCTAATCTTCACCAGCAGTGTTGACTGTTTCACCATATTGTCCATTATGAAGCTGCTGCTCAACAATACAGACAGTACGATGTAGCTCAGTGACAGAGTTTGTGTTCTGCATGTGCAACAAACAGCATTCAATTCAAGCCATGAAATCTGGTCGATTTCATAGATTCAGAGAACGTTACAGCGCAGTACAGGCCCTTTGTTGCGCCGACCTGTGAAGTTAATCTGATGCCCATCTAACCTACACTGTTCCATTATTATCCATATGTGTGTCCAATGCCCGTTTAAATGCCCTTAACGTCGGTGAGGCTACTACTGTTGCAGGCAGGCCATTCCACACCCCTACTACTCTCTGAGTAAAGGAACTACCCCTAATACCTGTCTAAGTCTATCACCCTTCAATTTAAAGCCATCTCCCCTCATGTTACCCTTCACCATCCGAGGAAAAAGGCTCTCACTGTCCACTCTATCTAACCCTCTGATTATCTTATGTGTCTCAATTAAGTCACCTCTCAACTTTCTTCTCTCCAACGAAAACAGCCTAAGTTCCCTCAGCCTTTCCTTGTAAGACCTTCCCTTCATACCAGGCAACATCCTAGTAAATCTCCTCTGAATCCTTTCCAAAGCTTCCACATCCTTCCTATAATGTGGTGACCAGAACTGCACACAATACTCCAGGTGCGGCCTTACCAGTGTCTTGTACAGCTGAAGCACGACCTTGTGGCTTTGAAACTCAATCCCACTACCAATAAACACCAATACACCATATGCCTTCTTAACAACCTTCTCAACCTGGGTGGCAACTTCCAGGGATTTATGCTCCTGGACACCAAGATCTCTCTGTTCATCTACACTGCCAAGAATTTTACCATAAGTCCAGTACTCTGCATTCCTGAAGTGAACTACCTCACACTTTTCCACATTAAACTCCATTTGCCACTTCTCAGCCCAGCTCTGCAGCTTATCTATGTCCCTCTGTAACCCACAACATCCTTCGGCACTATCCACAACTCTGCCTACCTTAGTGCCATCTGCAAATTTACTAACCCATCCTTCTACGCCCACATTATTTATGAAAATAACAAACAGCAGTAGCCCCAAAACATATCCTTGCAGCACACCACTGGTAACTGAGCTCCAGGATAAACATTTCCCATCAACAACCACCCTCAGTCTTCTTTCAGCTGGCCAATTTCTGATCCAACCCGTTAAATCACCTTCAATCCCGAAACTCCATATTTTGTGCAATAGCCTACTGTGTGGAACCTTATCAAACACCTTACTGAAGTCCATATACACCATGTCAACCGCTTTACCTTCATCCACCTGTTTTGTCACCTTCTCAAAGAACTCAATAAGGTTACTGATGCACGACCAACCCTTCACAAAACTGTGTTGACTATCCCTAATCAAATTATTCCTTTCCTGATGATTATAAATCCTATCTCTTATAACCTTTTCCAATACCTTACCCATAACCGAAGTAAGACTCACTGGTCTATAATTAACAGGGTTGTCCCGGCTCCCCTTCTTAAACAAGGGAACAACATTTGCTATCCTCCAGTCTTCTGGCATTACTCCTGGTGACAATGGTAACACAAACATCAAAGCCAAAGGCTCTGCAATCTCCTCCCTGGCTTCCCAGAGAATCAGAAGATAAATCCCATCTGGCCCTGGGGTCTTATCTATTTTCAGATCTTCCAAAATTGTTAAAACCTCCTCTTTGTCAACCTCAATCCCATCTAATCTAGTCGCCTGTATCTCTGTAACCTCATTAACATTGTCTTTTCCCAATGTGAATACTGATAAAAAATATTCATTAAGCGCTTCCCCATGTCTTCAAATTCCACACACAACTTGCCATTACTGTCTTTCATTAGCCCTAATCTTACTGTAGCCATTCTTTTATTCCTGATATCCTATAGAAGGCCTTAGGATTTTCCTTGATCCTATCCAACAACTTCTCATGTTCCCTCCTGGCTCTTCTTAACCCTCTCTTTAGATCTTTTCTGGCTAACATATAACTCTCAAGCTCCTTAACTGAGCCTTCACACCTCATCCTCACTTAAGCCTTCTTCCTCTTGACAAGAGCTTCAACTTCTTTAGTAAACCATGGCTCCCTCTCTCGACAACTACCTCCCTGCCTGATAGGTATATACTCATCAAGGACCTGCAGTAGCTGTTCCTTGAATAAGCTCCACATTTCAAGTGTGTCCCTCCCCTGCAGTTTCCTTCCCCATCCTACACATCCTAAATCTTGCCTAATCGCATCATAATTGCCTTTCCCCCAGTTATACCTCTTTCCCTGTGGTATATACCAATCCCTGACCATTGCTATTGTAAACATAACCGAATTGTGGTCACTATCACCAAAGTGCTCACCTACCTCCAAATCTAACACCTGGCCGGGTTCATTCCCCAGTACCAAATCCAATATGGCATCGCCCCTTATTGGCCTGTCTACACAATGTGAAAACCCTCCTGCATACATTGAACAAAAACTGACCCATCTAAACTACCTGAACTATTGTATTCCTAGTCAATATTGGGGAAGTTAAAGTCCCCCATAACAACTAGGAGAAAGTGAGGACTGCAGATGCTGGAGATCAGAGCTGAAAAATGTATTGCTGGAAACGCGCAGCAGGTCAGGCAGCATCCAAGGAGCAGGAGAATCGACATTTCGGGCATAACCCCTTCTTCATAAGCTTATGCCCGAAACGTCGATTCTCCTGCTCCTTGGATGCTGCCTGACCTGCTGTGCGTTTCCAGCAACACATTTTTCACCCCATAACAACTACCCTATTACTCTCGCTCCTATCGAGAATCGTCTTTGCTATCCTTTCCTCTACATCCCTGAAACAATTCGGAGGCTTAAAGAAAATTCCCATCAGGGTGACCTCTCCTTTCCTGTTTCTAACCTCATCCTAAACGACATATTTAGATTGGATTTAGATTATTTAGATTAGATTTAGATTTAGATTAGATTACTTACAGTGTGGAAACAGGCCCTTCGGCCCAACAAGTCCACACCGACCCGTTGAAGCGCAACCCACCCATACCCCTACATTTACCCCTTACCTAACACTACGGGCAATTTAGCATGGCCAATTCACCTGACCTGCTGTGGGACTGTGGGAGGAAACCGGAGCACCCGGAGGAAACCCATGCAGACACGGGGAGAACGTGCAAACTCCACACAGTCAGTCGCCTGAGGCGGGAACTGAACCCGGGTCTCCTGCGCTGTGAGGCAGCAGTGCTAACCACTGTGCCACCGTGCCACCCACTCATCAGTGGATGAGTCCTCAAATGTTCTCTCAGCTGCTGTAATATTACCCTTGATTAACAATGCCACATCCCGCCTCTTTTACCATCTTCTCAGTTCTTGCTGAAACATCTAAAACCCGGAATCTGCCACAACCATTCCTGTCCCTCCTCTAACCATGCCTCTGAAATCGCCACAACATCAAAATCCCAGGTACAAATCCATGCTGCAAGTTCACCCACCTTATTCTGGATGCTCCTGGCATTGAAGTACACACATTTCAAACCAAAATCCTGTTGCTGGTGCCCTCTCGCGACCTTGTAAACCTATTCCTGATCTCATTACCCTCAACCTCCTGTACACTGGAACTACAATTCAGGTTCCCATCCCCCTGCTGCATTAATTTAAACCCCCTTGGAGAGCAATAGCAAATTTCCCCCCAGGATATTGGTAGCCCTCTGGTTCAGGTGAAGACCATCCTGTTTGTAGAGGTCCCACCTTCCCCAGAAAGAGCTCCAATTATCCAAGAATCCAAAACCCTCCCTCCTGCACCGTCCCTGCAGCCACGTGTTCAGCCCCGCTCCCTCCCTGTCCCTCACTTCACTAGCACCTGGCACGGGCAACAAACCAGAGATAACAACTCTGTATGTTCTAGCTCTAAGCTTCCACCCTAGCTCCCTGAATTTCCGCCTTAAATCCCCATCTTTCTTCCTACCTATGTCGTTGGTGCCTATGTGGACCATGGCTGGGGGCTGCTCTCCCTCCCCTTCAAGGCTCCCAAAAACACGATCAGAGACATCACAAACCCTGGCACCTGGGAGGCAACACACCAATCATGAATCTCTCTCGTTCTCACAAGATCTCCTGTCTGTCCCCCTTACTGTGGAGTCCCCAGTGACTAAAGCTGTGCTCCTCTCGCCCCTTCCCCTTTGAGCGACAGGGACAGACTCTGCGCCAGAGACCTGTGCCCCATTGCTTACCCCTGATAAGTCATTCCCCCTCCAACAGTATCCAAAACGCTATACTTGATGTTGAGGGGAACCACCACAGGAGATCCATGCACTGCCTGCTGGTTCCCTTTCCTACCCTGATGGTAACCCACCTTCTTTACGTGGCTGTGGAGTAACTACCTCCCTGTAACTCCTCTCAATAGCCCCCTCCGCCTCCCGAATGATCCGAAGTTTATCCAGCTCCAGCTCCAGTTCCCTAACAGTTTTCGAGGAGCTGGAGTTGGGTGAACTTCCCACAAATGAGGTCAGCAGGGACACTAGAGGTGATCCTTACCTCCCACACACTGCAGGAGGAACATTCAACTGCCCTAATATCCATTCCCACTATTCTGAATTCCCAAATAGACTAGCGGAAAATAAACATGAAAGAAAACATTTGTCATCTTACCAACCAACGCACAGAATTTTTTTTTTGGTTAGAGGTGGAGGATGGGTGGGAGACACTACCTGAGTGGTGTTTCGGTAAAGCAACCACTCAAATACATAACCTCATGATCTCGCCGACTGCCTTCAGGAATTGAAGAAAAATCGGAACTAAAAGAAATTCAAACTGTATACTCATATATTCCGATAGGTCCTGCTGCTCCCTGGAGACCTCGTGACCTCTCCGACTGCATCCAGGAACTTTCACAGTAGAGTTCTTAACAAAATGCTAAAATCTCGGTTCTGATCACTGTACATCGCGATTTACAACGTAAGGAGAAAATAAACAAAAACAGAAATTGCTGGAAAAGCTCAGTAGGTCTGGCAGCTTCCGTGAAGAGAAATCAGAGTTAACATTTCAGGTCTAGTTCTGAGGAGGGGTCACCTGACCCAAAGCATTAACTCTGAATTTCTCTTCACAGATTCTGCCAGACCTGCTGAGCTTTCCCATCAATTTCTGTTTTTGTTTCTGATTTACAGCATCCGCAATTCTTTCAGTTTTGCACTTATATATCTTTTTGTAAACTCAATAAAGTGCATGAGGATACTAAACAGTAGGTGTATGTAAATATGTCTTGAAGGACTTGGCCCAGTACTCAGCTGAGAAAAACAGAGATACGTTCAAGGGCAGACCTAAATGTTAAGTTTGTTTGTTATTAATTCATGTGATGTGGGTGTTGCTGGCTAGGTCAGCATTTACTGTCTATCTTTAATTGCTGTGGAGAAAGTGATGCTGTGCTGCCGTTTTAATTGCTGCAGCATTGGACCGTAATCACATTGCAGTGCTCTGAGGGAGAGACTTTCAGGATATTGACTCAGTAACAGTGAAAAACAGAGATATAGTTCTGGAGGGTGTGTCACTTAAAGGGAATAATCTGCAGGTGGTGGTGTTCCTAGGTGCATCCCACTGGGTATAGAGGTGATGGCTGAGTGGTATTATCATTGGGCTGTTAATCCAGGGACCCAGGTAATGCCCTGGAGAACCTGTGTTCAAATCCTGCCATGGCAGATGATGGAATTTGAATTCAGTGGGAATTATGAGTCTAATGATCACCATGCCAATTGCTGGGTTACTAATGTCCTTTAGGGAAGGAAACTGCCAACCTTACCTGGTCTGGCCTACATGTGACTCCAGACCTACAGCAATGTGGTTGACTCCTTTACTGCCCTGTGGGCAAATAGGGATGGGAATAAATGCTTGCCTAGCCAGTGATGCCCTCAATCCCCTGAATGAATAGAAGGTGGTACAGATTGTGGGTTTTGAAGATGCTTTCTAAGGACTAAGGCATCTGGATGGGTTTATGAAGAGGAAGGGTTTAGAGGGATATGGGCCAAGTGCTGGCAAATGAGACTAGATTAGGTTAGGATATCTGGTCAGCATGAACAAGTTGGACCAAGAGGTCTGTTCCGTGCTATACATCTCTATGACTCTTGGTGAATTGCTGCAGTGCATCTTGTAAATGGTACACACTGCTGCTACTGGATGTAAGTTGGTGGATAGGATGCCAATCAAACCTTTTCCCGAATAAACTTCACAAGCATTGTTGGAGCGGCACTCCTCCAGACAAGTGGAGAATATCCCAAAATATTCCTGATGAAGGGCTCCGGCCTGAAACGTCAATTTTCCTGCTCCTCGGATGCTGGCTGACCTGCTGTGCTTTTCCAGCACCACACTCTCAACTCTGATCTCCAGCATCTGCAGTCCTCACTGTCTCCTAATATCCCAAAACACTCCTGACTTGAGTTTTATAGATGGTAGACGGGCTTTGGGAAGACAGTATACTCATCACATCTCACTTATGCAGATAGGTACCAAGTTCTGAACCTCTCAACATTTACAAAGGCTGATCTGATCAACGTTTACAAAATAACAAGGGATGTGATGACTTTTTCAACTGGACCTATTAGGAAGGATGAGGATTCACAATTAGACTACAAAGGGTAGAACTGGGTTGGATATTAAGTAGTTTGTACTTTCCTCAGACGATAAGGGAATGAAAAATTGTTCACTGCACATCAGAGGAGTGTTAGCTCTTGTACTGGCTGAGGTTAAGGATTGTCTTGTGCAAGGCAGGGGTAATCTGTGTATTTAAACCAGGGTCCATGTAGAATCCTGGACTAACAATGATCATCCAAAGAGATTGCATTGAATTGTTTTTTAATCTTCCTTTCCTGGGTTTTGATCCCACCTTCTGTCATCTCCTCCAGCACTACACTCCTCTAATACTTGCTCTCCTCCCATCCTGACCTCTTGCCCATCTTGAATTTAATAATTCCATTGTTCATGACCCTGCCTTCAGCTGCCTAGGCCCCAAACTCTAGAATTCTGCCAGTCAACCCTTCCATGCTAAAGCTCACTGATAAAGTCATACAGTACAGAAACAGACCCTGCAGTCCAACTCATTTGTGCTGACCAGACATCTCCTATTCTTTGAATAAGTTTTTAATCATCTACTCTAACCACTCATATGTGGTTCAGTGACAAATTTTGTTTCTCAGAGCTCCTGTTAAGCACTTGGGAATTTTGTGATGTTAAAGGTGCTATATAAATGCAAATTCTTATTTTTTTTTCTCCCTCTCCCAGGCAATCCAGGGTGGTAGATAGAATAGAAACAAGGCACCACGAATATATCCTGTTAATATTGTATGTTCATTTTAGATAATCCAACCCTTCCCTATCTTTTCCATTGTTTGCTAAATGCCTTGCGATGAAATAATCACACAGTCAGCCAGTCACATTTACAACCATCTACCTGCTAATTTATCACATCAAACCAAAAACATTTAGTCAGAAGCTACCACAAGGAATGTCAAATGGAAGTACCAACATTCAGAAGGCAAGCTGAATCTTCTCATCATGTAATTTTAATTCCCATACGACGGATCAAATGAAGTCATCCACTTAATTGAAACGGCCAAACAGCTGGAGAGAGGCATTTGCGTTTGGATCAGTGTTCTTCCTGTGACTCAGCTGGAAGCACTCTCATCTCTGAGTCAGAAGGTTGTGGCTTCAAATCCAAACTGCACTCCAGGACCAGGCATTGTCTTAGTGGCCATTTGTTGGACTCATACAGCCAGAGGTGCTGGGGACACTGTTCAAAACCCACCATGGAAGATGGTGAAATATGAATTCAACAAAAAAGAGAACCCCCTAATATGGTCTTAAAAACAGATTTTCTGGAAAAGTTCAACAGGTCTGGTAGCATCTGTGAAGAGAAATTAAAGTTAACATTTTGGGTCTGGTGACCCTTCCTCAGAACTGAGTTAACTCTGATTTCTCTTCACAGATGCTTCCAGACCTGCTGAGCTTTTCCAGCAACTTCTGTTTTTAGATAAGATTAGATTAGGTTCCCTACAGTATAGAAACAGGCCCTTCGGCTCAACAAGACCATGCCAACCCTCCAGAGTAACCCACCCAAATTCATTCCCTATCCATTATTTACCCCTGATTAATGCACCTAACACTATGGGCAATTTAGCCTGGCCAATTCACCTGACCTCACATCTTTGGACTGTGGGAGGAAACCAGAACACCCAGAGAAAACCCACACAGACACGGGGAGAATGTGCAAACTCCACACAGGCAGTCACCCGAGACAGGAATTGAACCCGGGTCCCTGGCGCTGTGAGGCAGCAGTGCTAACCACTGAGCCACTGTGCCACCCCTTGTTTCAGATTTTATTCACTAAATGTGGTCATTATGGCAAAGAGTCCAACCTAATATCTACTCTTCATAATAGAAGTCTTAGCCCAGTCCTCCCCAAATCGATACAGTTTGCATATTTTTAAATGACATCGCTATTGTAGAAACCTTGATCAGCTCAGGCTTTGTGCATGTGCACAGGCCTGTCTTACAGAGATATAAATAGTAAATAGAGCATTAATCTAGTCCAAAAGCTAGTGCTTCCAAATAAACCTGTTGGACCTGGTGTTGTGTGATTTTTAACTTTGTCCACCCTAGTCCAACACCGGCATCTCCTCATCATATTTTGAAGAAAGGTAGATGGGTTCTTCCTATGCCCTGGTCAATAGATATCCTTCTATCACCATCCATCAAAATACATTATCTGGTTATCCCACTGCGGTCTGTGGAGCTTGAAGTGTACAAATTGGCTGCTGTGTACCCTACATTACAGCAATGAATATTGTGGAAGGGCTTTCAGACACTGAAACTAATGGGCGGCACAGTGGCACAGTGGTTAGCACTGCTCCCTCACAGCACCAGAGACCCGGGTTCAAATCCCGCCTCAGGCGACTGACTGTGTGGAGTTTGCACATTCTCCCCGTGTCTGCGTGGGTTTCCTCCGGGTGCTCCGGTTTCCTCCCACAGTCCAAAGATATGCAGGCCAGGTGAATTGGCCATGCTAAATTGCCCGTAGTGTTAGGTGAATGGGTAAGTGTAGGGGTTTGGGTGGGTTGCGCTTCGGCGGGTCGGTGTGGACTTGATGGGCCGAAGGGCCTGTTTCCACACTGTAGGTAATCTAATCTAATCAAATCTAAAAAATCAACATTGCAATTATATCACAGAGCTGCTCCTCAATGAGCAATGTGGGAGGAGTTAAGAGAGAAGACAGAAACAACTGGAGATGAAGACAGAATCATGGTGAGTCACTGTGAGATTTTAGAAAGCTTCACAGTGTCGAGATTCTGAAGCTAAAGACACCATAGATATCCTATTGGTCTTATCCCCTTTCAATCATAGGAGAGGTGATGGCTTAGTGATGTTATCAGCGGACCGTTAGTCCAGAGACCTCAGTAAATCAAGTGCAGATAAGCATGTGGAATAGACTGACTAGTATTAGGCCTGGAGTTTATGGAATACTCTTCTAATAATGTAACAATAAGATGAGAGTCTGGGATCTCTGCGCCCAGTTCTGAAGACAGTTTGTGACCTCAATTTGTCTTTGACCACACTACCATGAACATAGACTCATGGATTTGGGCATAAAACCACATGAAAAAATGTGTGATTAAACTTCAAAAGCACTTCATTGGCTGTAATGTTCTTTAAGACACAGGTCATGAAAGAGGTCACAGAGGTCACACAAAAAAGTCTTTATTTTCATAACATAGTGACAGCATAGGGTTATTTCAAACCGGTGAGGTATGAAAAAATAGGTAAATCTTTCCAGGACTATACAAGGCCACTTAGAAGAAAGTAAGGGCTGCAGATGCTGGAGATCAGAGTTGAGAGTGTGGAGCTGGAAAAGCACAGGTGAGGCAGCATCTGAGGAGCAGGAGAATCGACATTTCGAGCATAAACTGTTCATCAGGAATGTGGCTTGTGGGCCGGGGCTGAGAGATAAATGGGAGGGGTGGGTCTGGGGGGAATGTAGCTGAGAATGCGATAGCTAGATGAAGGTGAGGGAAAAGGTGGTGGATGGATGAGGAGCAGATGGATGGGAAAGGTGATGACAGGTCAAGAGGGCGGTGCTGAGTTGGAGGCTTGAGACTGGGATAAGGTGAGAGGAGAGAAACAAGGAAACTGGTGAAATCCACATTACTCCCGTGTGGTTGCAGGGTCCCAAGGCGGAAGATGAGGCGTTCTTCCTCCAGACGTCGGGTGGTTAGGGTTTGGCAGTGGAAGAGGTCCAAGAGCTGCATGTCCTTGGGGGAGTGGGAGGGGGAGTTGAAGTGTTCAGCCACGGGGCGGTGGGGTTGGTTGGTGCCGGTGTCCCAGAGATGTTCTCTGAAACGATCCGCAAGCAGAGGAGGCTACATCGGGTCCCCAATGTAGAGGATCTTTCCACATCCAACAGAAATGTACATTCACCTCCACTAATGTCACCTCCTGTATCCGTTACACCCAATGCGGTTTCCTCTACATTGGGGCAACAGGATGCCAACTTGAGGATCATTTCAAAGAACATCTCTGGGACACCAATACCAACCAACCCCACCACCCCTTGACTGACCACTTCAACACCCCCTCCCATTCCACCAAGGACATGCAGGTCCTGGGCCTCCTCCATTGCCACTCCCTAACTACCTGTCATCTGGAGGAAGAACACCTCATCTTCCGTCTTGGGACCCTGAAACCACACGGGAGTAATGTGGATTTCACCCGTTTCCTTATTTGCCCTTCCCCCACATTATCCCAGTCCCAACCTCCAGCTCGGCTCTACCCTCTTGACCTGTCCACCATCTTTCCCATCTATCCACTCCACCCTCCTCTCCGACCTATCACCATTACCCCCGCTGCCTCCATCTACCTATTACATTCCCAGCTACCTTCTCCCCCAGCCCCACCCCCCTCGGCCCACAAGCCTCATTCCTGGTGAAGACCTAATGCTCGAAACGTCGATTTTCCTGCTCCTTGGATGCTGCCTGACTTGCTGTGCTTTCCCAGCACCACACTCTCAACTATACAAGGCCATACCTGGAATATAGTGAACAGCTCTGCACATCTTATCTGAAGATAGATAACTGGCTTTGGAAATAATCCAAAGAAAGTTCACTCAGCTAACCCCAGATGGATAGACTGTTTTATGAGGAGATGTTGAGTAGGTTCAGACTGTACTTATTGGAATTTAAAAGAATAAGAGGTGACCTTATTGAAACATACAAGATTCAAAGGGAGCTGTGGGGGTGGTTGCATTGAAAGGTTAATAGAGCTATGTAGGAACATATAGTAATCAGTTCAACCACAATATTATTGAATGGGAGAGTGGGGGTGAGTGACCGGGTCTTGCTGTAAATTCATATGTTCGTGTGTTACGTACCGTTGGTTTTATTTGATCAATAGAAAACTTAGATTCTCAGGAGACAACGGTGATCTTATAATGCATACGAGGATGTTTCAAAGAAATGTTCTCTTGCAACATTAATGTTTGTAATATAAAAATGTTTCCAATTTGTTTCCAGCATGAAAGACTTTATGATATTTCAATTAAAATATGCATGTAAACCATATCAAAAATATAGCTCCCATTACACTCAAATTGTTTTGCAATAAGGATTTTTTTGTTTTGATGAGAGCATCATTGGCTGGGCCAGCATTTATTGTAAAGAGGGCAGTTAGAAGTCAACCCACGTCACTGTGGGTCTGGAGTTACACATGGGCCAGCCCAGATAGTGATGGCAGCTTTCTTCCTGAAAGGGCATTAGTGAACTGGATGGTTTTTCTTCCCCCCCCACCCCGAGATTACCAGTAAACCATTGCTGATTACCAATGCATTCTTAATTGCATTGAATTCAAATTCTACCATCTGCATGGTGGGATTTGAACCCAGGTCCCCAGAATAATTGGGTCTCTGGATTAACAGCCCAGCAATAATACGACTAAGCCATCATCTCCCCTAGTAACTGGAAGGGGATAAAACCGATAGGATATCCAAGGGGTCTTTGGCCCCAAAGACAAAAAGATTTGAGAATCTCTACATTGTGAAGCTTTCTAACGAAAAGACATTCAAGTCCAGTGTAAAAAGAGGTGAGCAATGGACAAGAAAGCAATAGAGCACTTATTAGACACAGCCACGGGATGAGCCAAAGCTCTCTACAAACAGTGACTTATTTTTGAAATTCACTCACTGTTGTAATGGAATTAAAAACTTCTGACGTGTACACTGGCATTCATACAGTTTGGCCAATGTGCTGTACACAAACAGCCATTCCATTTAATCACATGTCAAAGATGCTGACTAGCTTTAAATGTTGTTTATTGAGTATTTCTGGAAAAATCTCCAACATTATGAAAGAATTGCTAAAGGAAACAGACCGAGATGTGTGTTGATAGGAGATACAGCCTAATAACTGTGTCCCAACATCTCAACGATCAGATTTGTTAAATTTTGCCAACATAACCTCTGCTTTCACCTCAGCTCGGAGTCAAGCGAGAAGCCTCAGCTCCAGCAATTGAAACGTAATCCAGGGTGACCCTTTATTGAGTTACATCCCTCAAACTTATTGCCTTCACTCTTTGCTGAACATAGGCTTTTGGCCCTTGGTTTCAAAACCTCCATTATCTAATATCTCAAAGAACACTGCATCATCTTTTGACTGGATGCTTTCCAATATTCTGGACTCAATATTAAGATCAGCAACTTCAGATTAGAAACATCTTTCCTGTTTCCTTAGATACCAGTGTCAGTGTAAATGCACCCTGAAAAACCTAGCAGGAACAACAGCATGAGTAAAATATTCCACAAAGTGGAACATTCACACTCAATACACTTTAAAAATACTTCAACACTCGTCGTAACAATGGATAACCACTTCAAAAGAGACACTATCTTTTTTGATACAAAGTTTACTAAACAGTCTCAACTTTTGCCAAATGTACCACCAACAAATTTAGGACAAGTAATTTGGTCAAGTGAAGAGAAATGACCAAACATGTCTCTGTCATGGTCTTACGGTGTCTATCCCTACGGTGCTCCCCCATCCCAATCGCACACTACATGAAGTGAGTCCACTCTGCTCCCACTCTACTTTAGTGATGACTCCCTACCTCCTGGTAAAGTTAAATTTAGTTTTCTGGTAGACAAATTCTTACAGCATCACACAGACAGGTCATTTGCCTTGAGAATGTTGCAACTTGTGCTATCTAATCTGAATCACGATAACGTCACTGCTATGTCAACAAGCAAGAGGTCAAGTCCCATCTATGTTGAAATTGTGGCGCCTCATTAATGCACTGAAGCATTCAGCTGCAAATAATTCTGGCCTCATTTCATTCTTGTTTTGCGACCGCGCTCTCCCAAGGTCTAAAGCTCTGGAATTCCTCCCTATGCTTCCCAATTTTCTCCTCCTTCCTCCTTTAGAACACTCCTTAAAACCCACCATCTTTTGTATCATCTAACCTAATATCCCACATGGCTCATGTTCATGTCTCATTTTGTAAATCTGTGAAGCAGCTTGAGAGGTTTCATTATGTTAAAGGTGCTATATAAATATACAGGGTTTGCTGTTCTCAGTAACAAACCACCTTGCTTCGCACAACATGGAATATTTACTGCAATAAATCCAAATGGTCTTCTCTATCTGCAGTTCAATTGAATATAATCAAAGAGGTGTTGACTCTCATCAGTCTGAATCAGAGCTTGGAATCTCCATTATGTCATGCAGCTAATACAGGGCGAAGCAATTTTCTTCCTCCATCGTTGTTGTTGATTGAGAGACAAGGTGATGTATCAACTAGTGATCCTCCTTTAATGGTTTATGCAATGGTTTGAGGGAGCAATTTTCATAGCTTTGTAGGTTTAACTGTAACAATGAAGTGAAGTTGTGCCACAATAGCGGTCCAAAAGAAATAAGATGATGATTGGGTGGCACAGTGGCTCAGTGGTTAGCACTGCTGCCTTACAGCGCCAGGGACGTTGGTTCAATCCTACCTTCGGGTGACTGTGTGGTGTTTGCACATTCTCCCTGTGTCTGTATGGGTTCCCTAACACAGTCCAAAGATGTGCAGATCACGTGAATTGGCCGTGGGAAATGCAGGGTTACAGGAATGGGGTGGGATGCTGTTTGGAGAGTTGATGTGGACTTGATGGGACAAATGGACTGTAGGGATTCTATGAACGAAGCATTGGGAACCAGGGTGATGAGAGATAATCAGACAGAGAAAGGCTTTTCCAAACTGACATGGTCCCCTCCAACAAAAGTTGGTTTCATGAGAAATGAGCATGGGGTTTATTTCAAACGAGCAACCTATGGCCAAACAGGGTGGAGATTAGATCAGAGTGGTGCTGGAAAAGCACAGCAGGTCAGGCAGCATCCGAGCAGCAGGAAAATCGACGTTTCAGGCAAAAGCCCTTCAGCAGGAATAGAGGCAGGAAGCCTCCATGATGGAGAGATAAATGGGGAGGGGGCCTGGGGAGAAGGTAGCAAAGAGTACAATAGGTGGATGGGGGTGGGAATGGAGGTGATAGGTCAGAGGGGAGGGTGAAGCGGATAGATGGGAAGGGAGATTGACAGGTAGGACAGGTCATGAGGACAGTGCTGAGCTGGAAAGTTGTTAGACTTGTCCCTGGACGAAAACGGTCCCACGCAATGAGCTGATGGGAAGTTGCAGGAGGAGGGAACACCCCAGGTAGTTTCAATGACTACCAGCCCCAAAACAGACTTGTATTTATTGAATGACTTTACCATGCAAGAACATCTCAGCTGCATTTCAAGGAGAGAGAAAGAGAGAACAAATGCATAGAAGAAGTGCATGCAAAACTGTAATGAGATCCTTAGGACACATGATTAGTTAAGATCATTCTTTTTTTCCATTCTGGAGGGGTTAATATTGACCAGAAACTGATTTGGATCAGTCATTTATATACTGTAGCTCCAGCAGCAGGTCAGAGATATGGAATTCTGCAGTAACTCACCTTAGCTCCCACTTGCCCGGATGGGTGCAGCCCCAACAATACTCAAGCAGCTCGACATTATCCAGGACAAAGCAACCCACTTGATTGGTACACATCCACAAGCATTCACTCCCTCCACCACCAACATTCAGTAGCAGCAGTGTGTACTATCTACAAAATACACTGCAGAAATTCACCAAGGCTCCTCCAACAGCACCCTCCAAATTCACAACCACTTCCATCTAGAAGGACATGGGCAGCAAATACATGGGAACACCACCCCCTGCAAGTTCTCCTCCAAGCCACTCACCATCCTGACTTGGAAACATATTCATTCAGTGTTACCGGGTCAATGTCTTGGAACTTTCTCCTTAAGGAAATTGTAGGTCTACCTGCAAAACATAATGTGGAGTGCCAGTGTTGGACTGGGGTGGACAAAGTTAAAAATCATACGACACCAGATTATGGTCCAACCTGTTCAACTATAACCTGGTGTTGTGTGATTTTTAACTCTGCAATGCATGGACTGCAATGATGCAAGACGGCAGCTCACAACCACCTTCGCAAGGATAATAAGTGCAATAAATGCCAGCCTAACCAGCAATGCTCATATCCTGTAAAAGGATAAATTACAATAGTAATAATGTTTCAAGGTTGTTTTTAAGGGGAAGGAGAAGTAGGGAGGATGGATTTGGGGTGAATGTCCCTCACAAAGGAGCTAAAGATTCTTCCACAGATAATAGAGTAAAAAGATGGGGAAACACTCAATGTAGAGCCAGAGGGCTGAAGGTCATGTTGAAAGGATGAGGAAGTGTAATTATCAACTGAGTCAAGACCATGCAGGTAATTGAAGTCAATTTGAAATTTAATACATTGGATGATTGAAAGCCAATGTAGGTCAGGGAGTGACAGGCGAGCATAGCACAGTATGGGCAGTTGAACTTTGAACAAGTTGTAATTTATAGTGATGTAGGATGTGCAGTTGGTGTTAAAGAAGCGCTACATGCAGAGCTTAGCATCAATGACCACACCCATGAAAAGACCACCCATCCTTCCCAAAATATGATGAATCTTTACATGCACATGATCTGAGGAAATGTATAATTTCCAACAGGAAATCCAGCACTATATTCCAGTTTACCCAAATATATCACTTGTTAGTGCTCATTTAATCTCTGGTACATGAAGGAATATACATTTTAAGCCCAAAGCTAAATTATTACACAGTTATCTTAGCATAAAACCACTAAATAAAAAAGCATCCAGCATAATCTGCATGGTGTATATATCTACACCAGTAACAACTTTACAATTCTCAACATGTATCAAAACAACAAAGCTGTTGATTCTACAAAATCCCACAACATTAAATTGCTCCTTAAAACACGATTACTGTTTACAATGCAGTATATAGTCATTGCCATACATCAACCTCATTGTTGACCTCAGATTGACACAAAGCCAGCCACAAATGGACCATCAAAATCACTTTGGGATACAATCAGAACCGAGCTCTATTAAGGTCTCAGGACTGCATTTGGGTTGGTTGCGTTTTATTTTCTTTATTTGTTTGTAGGATGTAGGCATCACTGGCAAGGTCAGCATTTCACCCATCAGTAACTGCGCTTGATGTGAACATTTCAGGGGGCAGCTATTGGGACCCACATTACTGTGGGTCTGGAGTCACGTGTAGGCTAGACTGGGCAAGGACGGTAGATTTCTGCTAATGCTTTCACACTCGATGATGACAGCTGTCATGGCCTTCATAAGTGAAATTAGTTTGAATTTAAATATCACCGGCTGTCAGGGTGGGATTATTAACCTGGGCCTCTATATTGCTCATCTGTTGGAAATTACCACTGGGCTATCACCATTCTGCATGTTGATATGGTCAGTAACTGAATCTCCTGAGAGTCTACATATTCGCACTGATAATTTAAAGATATTAACATATCGATCCAATGAGCTTTACAACAGTTACTTAAACAGTATGTGCTCTATCTAATACAATAACAGCTTTCATTTACATATCACCTAAGATACTTGAAGCTGCTTGTCAGGAGCATCCTCAACTAAATCTGACACTGGACTGCATAGAAACAGGAGTAGGCCATTCAGCCCATCAAGCCTGCCTTGCCATTCAATACGATTACAAGATCAAAAGTTTCAATGCTTTTTGCTCACTCCATCCCGTGGGGCACACAGTGGCTCAGTGGTTAGCACTGCTACCTCACAGCACTAGGGATCCAGGTTTAATTCCACCCTCAGGTGTCTGTCTGTGTGGAGTTTGCACATTCTCCCCGTGTCTGCATGGGTTTCCTCCAGCTGCTCTGGTTTCCTCTCACAGTCCAAAGATGTGCAGGTTAGGTGGACTGGCCATGCTAAATTGCCCAGTGTGCAGGCTAAGTGGGTTAACCGTGAGAAATGCAGAGATAGGATGGGATACTCCTTCGAGGGTCAGTGTGGACACAATGGGTCAAATGGCCTGCTTCTACACTGTAGGGATTCTATGATTCATATCCTGTACACCACTGGTAATCAAAAATCTATCAATATCTACCTTAGACATTGTCCACTGCCCTCTGTAAATTCTCAGGGTTCACAATCTTGAGTAAAACAAACTCTCCTCATCTCACACCCAAATGGCATTTCCCTTATTTTTAAACTGTGCTCCCTGATTCTAGAGTCACCAATTAGGGGAAACATCTTCCCTGCACTTAATCTGTCTAACCCTTTAAGTATTTTGTAGGTTTCAATAAAATCACCTCTCATTCATCAAAACTCTCCAGTCCCAGTTTGCCCAATCTCTCTTCATAGGACAGCACCACTGCCCTGGGAGCAAGTCCCACTGTCCTTCCTCGACAGCAATATCTTTCCTGAGAGAACAAGGCTAAAATATAAATATTAGGACAGTTGAACAAAAGCATGGCAAGTGCAGTATGATATAAGGAATCTCTTAGAGTAACAATAGACAGATCAATTCAGGGAAAGAATTCTACAGTTTAAGCACCAGGCAGGTGAAGTGAAAGGAGAGAAAAAGTGGAGAGAGATTAATTGTTCTAATTTATCCAGACAACATCCAAACCAAGTGTGGAGAATTTGCCTGTCATATTACCACACTTGAGCTTCCCTCAAGTCAGAACGATATAGGTTTCTGAACCTTACTCCAAAAGATTTGAGTGAATCCTTTTAGACTGACATCTGAACGTTGGAGTCAGGCTGTGCAGCACTGGTCAAAGTCTCCACATTTCACAGGAGATACCAACACATACCAGGGCACACTGCAGATTCTACAGCACTTGGAAGAGTCAGAGACAACCACTGCTACATCAACCCCAGCACAGTCAGCCAGTGACCTCACCTCATCCCTGGGATCTTGCTGTACTTAGAACAGCTGAACATTTTTTGTCCACAGGTCAATACTACCGCATGGAAAAATAGCTTTTTAGATTCAGAAAGCTTCAAGAGACAGACGTGTTAACGACATGGAAACAGTGAACAATTTACATCGGGAACAATACCCTTTAACAGCGATAATCGCTTGAAAACCACTTGCTGAGGGGCTACACCGCAAGAAATACAACTAGTCTGTACAGAAAACAAGGCATTTTCCATTTAAGATATATATATATATATATATATATAAAACAAATAACTCAACAATGGCGCTGATTAGAACTGACAGCACAGTTAGTTAAAAAGGGGATAAAAGAACAAATCTTTAGGCATCACAACTTCCTTCAATTTCGCCTGGTTAGGCATTTTCAAAGTAATTCCAAGCATTTACAGGGCGAAGGTCGAGTGGGGAGGAGAGAGCTCCAAACTTTAAACAAAGTTAACTTTTTTTCTGTCTCTCTTTTCTCATCATTGCCAGGCCTTGCAGTATCAATCGGGGAGGATTTGCAGCTGGTATTGGGAGGGCTCTCAATGGGAGTCCGGGAGGCCCCGATGGGAGCCACAGTCTCCGGGCTGGGCGGTGGAGGGGGAGACAGAAACTTACCTCTGGGGAAGCCCAGGAGCCTGTACAGCTCCCTTACTGACTGCATATCGCCCGGCATTCCTCATCGTCCCAGCGCTCGGCTGTCCCGGGGTTACACAAACCACCGGCAGTGTCCCAGCCCCGCTTGAAAACCCGCCCGACTAGCGGAGGGAATGGGTCGGTGCAGAAACTTGCAAAGCATCAAAACGGTCCGCATTCCCTTTCCGGGAGATGCAAGATTTAATCTGCAAACATTGCAATTCCATGCGACATTGTCATGGTGCCTTTTTCCAAGATTTATGTACATAAATGTATTTCAAGGTTGTTCTAAAATCATAATGTAGGGGAATAACTGCGGGAACAGGAATTTCTGGAAAAGCTCATCAGATCTGGCAGCATCTGTGAAGGCAGAGCGGAATTAACGTTTCCAGTCCAGTGACCCTTCTCTGCTTTCTCTCCACAGACCTGCTGAGATTCTCCAGTATTTTTCTGTTTTGGTAATAATACTGTCAATTCCTAAGATGTGCAGGTCAGGTGAATTGGCCATGTTAAGTTGTCCATAGTTGTTATTAGTCGGGGGGTGGATTACTCTTCGGAGGGTCGATGTGGACTTGTTGGGCCCGAAGGGTCTGTTTCCACATTGTAGGGAATCTAATCTAATCTAAAAGTCATTAGTGTCAGAGAAGTAAGTTAAAAATCACACAACACCAGGTTATAGTCCAACAGGTTTATTTGGAAGCACTAGCTTTTGGAGCGCTGCTCCTTCATCAGGTGATTGTCGCTCCAAAAGCTAGTGCTTCCAAATAAACCTGTTGAACTATAACCTGGTGTTGTGTGACTTTTAACTTTGTCCACCCGAGTCCAACACCGGCATCTCCAAATCATGTCATAGAGCTGTATAACACGGAATCAGACCCTTCAGTCCAACTCATCCATGCTGACCAGGTATCTGAAATCAAGTCATTGTACTATCTTTCACTCTTGGATAGGCACATGGAAGAGAGTACGATGAAGGGCATGTCGGTTAGTCTGATATAAAAGTAGGATAAAAGGTCGGCACAACGAAGGGCCTGTACTGTTCTATGTTCTAAGTCATCTCAGCAAAAGTGAGTAGTGATTAGATTCATTACAGTGTGGAAACAGGCCCTTCGGCCCAACAAGTCCACACCGACCCGCCGAAGCGAAACCCACCCATACCCCTACATTTACCCATTACCTAACACTACGGGCAATTTAGTATGGCCAATTCACCTGACCCTGCACATCTTTGGACTGTGGGAGGAAACCGGAGCACCCGGAGGAAACCCACGCAGACACGGGGAGAACGTGCAAACTCCACACAGTCAGTCGCCTGAGGCGGGAATTGAACCCGGGTCTCAGGCGCTGTGAGGCAGCAGTGCTAACCACTGTGCCACCGTGCCGCCCACTAGTGCTAGCTGCTGGAAACCAGAGTCTAGATTAGCGTGGTGCTGGAAAAGCACAGCGGGTCAGGCAGCATCCGAAGAGCAGGAAAATCAACATTTCGGGGGAAAAAACCCTTCACCAGGAATTTATCCCTCCCATTTATTTCCACCCTGGAGGCTCCCTGCCTCCATTCATGATGAAGGGCTTTTGCCCAAAACGCCAATTTTCCTGCTCCTCAGATGCTGCCTGACCTACTGTGCTTTTCCAGCACCACTCTAATCTAGACTCTATGTTCTAAATCAATCTAGTCCCATTTGCCAGCACTTGGCCCATATCCCTCTAAACCCTTCCTATCCAGATAGCCATCCAAATGCTTTTTAAATGTTGTACCAGCCTCCACCACTTCCTCTGGCAGCTCATTCCATACACGCACCACCCTCTGCGTGAAAAAGTTGCCCCTTTGGTCCATTTTCAATCTTTCCCCTCTCACCCTATACCTATGCCCCTCTAGTTCTGGACTCCCCCACCCCAGGGAAAAGACCTTGTCTATTCACCCTATCCATGCCCCTCATGATTTTATAAACCTCTATGGGGTCACCCCATAGCTTCCGATGCTCCAGGGAAAACAGCCCCAGCCTATCATCCTCTCCCTTTGGGTTCAATTGTTGAAATTATTTATATTGTGACTGTATCTTTTCTGAAATCATAAAACAGACTGAATGTCCAGTTCTCCACCACATCTGTCACATCTTCTATCTTGCTTTGTCATTGCTTCCTTATCCATGAGGAATTTCCCTCTGGATAGCTTTTGCTGAGGTGGTTGTCAGTGGTCAGCACAGACTCTATTCCTCAGTCACCTACTCCCAGCCTCTCCTTGGCTGACTGGACAGTGCTGAGGCAGACCACCATCTGACCTCTGGTCCAGGCCATTGCAATGCTCTCCAGGCCAATCCCTCCATCATGCAGTATCAGTAACACAGAGTTGGTCTTTATTTGACATTCATTCACGGGCTGTGGGTGTCGCTGGGCAGGTCAGCATTTATTGCTTGGTCCTAATTACCCAGAGGGCAATTAAGAGTCAACCACATTGCTGTGGGTCTAGAGTCACATGTAGACTGGGTAAAGATGGCAGCTTCCTTCCCTGAAGCACTATAGCCTAGATCCTGACTCCAGTCCAACGAGCTGACAAAATGGATTTAAAAGGGACCTAAGGGGAAACTTTTTCACACAGAGGGTGGTATGTGTATGGAATGAGCTGCCAGAGGAAGTGGTGGAGGCTGGTACAATTACAACATTTAAAAGGCATCTAGATAGATACATGAATAGGAAGAGTTTAGAGGGATATGGGCCAAGTGTTGGCAAATGGGACTAGATTAGTTTGGGATATCTGGTTGGCATTGGCAAGTTGGACCGAAGGATCTGTTTCTGTGCTGTACATTACTATGACTCTGTTACTCTATACATTGACTCCCTGTCCAGGAACACTTGCATTTAAAAACTTTTATCCTTCTTCCCAGGGTAGGATGGAGTCCAAAACTAGAGGTCATGGGTTTAAGGTGAGAGGGGAATGATTTAAAGGGGAATTAAAGGGCAAGTTTTCATGCAGAAGGTGGTATGTGTATGGAATGAGCTGCCAGAGGAAGTGGTGGAGGCTGGTACAATTACAACATTTAAAAGGCAGCTGGATGGGTGTATGAACAGGAAGGGTTCAGAGGGATATGGGACCAATATTGGCAAATGGGACTAGATTAATTTAGGACATCTGGTCAGCAAGGATGAAGGGTCTGTTTCATGCTGTGTATCTCTATGACTTTTCAATGCCCCATAGCTTCACCACTCCCAAGCTCAGTAACCTTATTCAGATCTTCAGGACTCTGAGATGTTCACACCCTCCTATTCTGGCCTCCACTCAATCAATGACAGATTTATTATGACTTGAAGGAGCCTTTAGCTCTGGAACTCCCTCCTTGAATCTTGTCTCCTCTTTAAGTCTATTCTCTCCTGTAAGATGCTTCTTAAAACACCTCACTGTCCACATGCACAGTCACTGTCCTTTATATTGTGGTTCAGTGTCAAATGCTGTTTGACAGCATTGATGTGGAATGCCTTGTGTAAAGGCAGGGTCCTTTATTTGACTGTAGTTTTTGTTTGTAGAAATGAAAGTAAAGACCATTTTAAAATCAAGCATTGTGGAAGGAGTTACTGCACTTTTTAAAAAGAAGTTAGTGAACCTCATTGTAAGTGGTGGTTACACTGCTATATTGTTCAGGAGTTTGGCTCCAACAGCTAACACCACAGGGGCATTTCTGAAATGAGATTCAACTGGAAGCAAGTATCTAATGGCCAGCTGTGGCTGACAAAGTCCATCTACCTGCCAACAGTGATCTGATTGGGTAGTTGAACAGCTTGTGGGTATGAAGGAGATTTCCAGGAGCCTTCGGACCTCAGGAAGAGGTGGTGGTGGTCTCTCTGCTGTAGACAATACCTGAAACCTGAAGAAAATCAGTTATCTCTCCCACAAGTTGATGTAAACTGTCACTTCTAACCCACATGTTAAAGACTTGATCATTTGTGAAGTAGTCACTCTGTGCTTCTTGTAAAAAAAAGTGAAAGGTATGGGAGAAGAGAGATTGAAGAATAGTGAGCTCTGTCAAGCAGAAAGATCATTTCAGTGAATCACATGGATAGGGGCCAGTAAACAGCCTTCCCAGTTTTTCACTCCATCCATAACACCAATATTTTTTCTCTGCATGTGTATATAGGGAATGCTTTGTAAGGATGTTTTAAGTTCATTGTTGTATATCCACAGACCAGTTTCTTTTAAAAGATTTCATTAATGGGATTGTGGGCATCACCGGCTAGGCAGCTTTTATTGCCAATCCTTAATTGTCCAGAGGGTAGTTAAGAGTCACTAATGTGGATCTGGAGTCACATGTAGGCCCGACCAGGTAAGGAGGGCAGATTTCCTTCCCTGAGGGATATTAGTAAAATAGATGGGTTTTTATGACAACTGATGATGATTTCATGATCACTATTATTGACATTGGGTTTCAATGCTAGATTTTTTTAACTGAATTTAAGTTGTACCAGTGGACAAAATGGGATTAGAATTATGTTCCCAGAGCATTAGGCTGCATCCCCCAGATTACTAGCTCAGGGACGAGTAAAGACTTATTCATTTTTCTTTCTTACTTTCACTTTTTTTTTAGATTCCCTACAGTGTGGAAACAAGCCCTTCGGCCCAACAAGTCCACACCAACCCTCCGAAGAGCAATCCACCAAGTCCCACTCCCTACATTTACCCCTGACTAATGCACCTAGTACTACAGGCAATTTTAGCATGGCCAGTTCACCTGACTTGCACATCTTTGTGCTGCAGGAAGAAACTGGAGCACCCGGAGGAAACCCGCACAGACACGGGGAGAATGTGCAAACTCTACACAGACAGTTGCCTGAGGTGGGAGTTGAACCTGGGTCCCTGGCACTGTGAGGTAGCAGTGCTAACCACTGAGCCACCATGCCACCCCATTAATAACCATGATTTGGATTTATATGATTAACATGGTAAAGCAACTGAAGTGTATGTCACAGGAGCTTAAATCAGGCAAATATTTCATTTCCTTTTCATTCATTCATGGGATGAGGGCATTGCTGGCTAGGCCAACATTTAATGCCAATCCCTAATTGGTCTGCAGTCATGTGTAGTTGAGAGTGTGGTTCTGGAAAAGCACAGCAGATCAGGCAGCATCTGAGGAGCAGGAGAATCGACATTTTGGGTATAAGCCCTTCATCAGAAATGTCAATTCTCCTGCTCCTCGGATGCTGCCTGACCTGCTGTGCTTTTACAGCACCACACTCTCGACTCTGATCTCCAGCATCTGCAGTCCTCACTTTTTCCTGGAGTCACATATAGGCCAGACCAGGTAAGAACAGCAGATTTCCTTCCCTGAATAATGTCAGTGAATATTCGTTTTCCCTGACATTGGTCACCATTAAACCCTTAATTCCAGATTTTTACTGAATTCAAATTCAACTTCCACTATGAGCCATGGGAGGATTCAAATCTGGGTCACCAGATTACACAGGTTACTGGATAAACAGTCAAGCAATAATATCATTGGGCTATCACCTTCTCCTTGTAATAAATATTAATTTGAGTTAAGTACATAAACCTGGTCTGTCTTTTTCTTCATTTGTATCGGAACAGATAGGTACATTAGCCTTTGTACATTGATCAAATCTTCAAATCTTCAGATAATTCTGGGAATAGTGGGATTTGGCATCCAGTGCGTTATCCCCAGTGGTCGTATGGAACAGGTGACTATTTTAATGATGCTGTATAAATGGAAGCTGTCATTTGAGTTCAACACTTCATCCGAGATTATTAACAGCTAGATATTTGAAATAAAAACAGAAAATGTTTGAAACGATGAGTAGGCCAGGCAGCAGCTGTGGAACAAAAGGTGAATTTAATGATTCATGTTGATGATCTTTCATTCAAATAATCCCAAGTGTTTCCAGCATTTTGTGGGTTTGGTATTAGCTTTTTAACATCTCTTTCCTTTAACAAGCAGTGAACTCCATAATCTAACAAATCTCAGAAGGAAATGACAAGGAGAAACGCCACTTTAAGTGGGCAAAAATGCAACAAGAAAACAACGGTTGTGGATTTTTAGCTGAGTTTATTCCTTCCCTTATCATAAATAAATATAAATATTAATCCCTCAACACTCTATTTATCCTCAACTTAAATCATTAAAGTGGATTAGAGTGGTGCTGGAAAAGCACAGCAGTTCAGGCAGCATCCGAGGAGCAGGATCATTAAAATGGTTTGTTCTTCACTGAAGTACAAGCTTCCATCATGAAATGTCCAGTTGTCTTTTTAATGACAATATTCATAGATAAAAATCACACGACACCAAGTATATTTGAAAGTACAAGCATTTGGAACACCTTCGTCAGGTAGCTAATGGGCTCACAGAACCATTGAAAAGTGTCGCTCAGGACTGCAGTATCACATTCAAACAGCAAGTTCATTCGCTCCACTTTCCACATATCCCTGCATTTTTTTTCTCCTTCAAATATTTATCCATTTCCCTTTTGAAAGCTACCACTGCATGACTATTCACACTCTCTCAAGCATTGCATTCTAAAGCCCAACTACTCATTGTGTTTTCCTCCAGTGCTCTCTACTTCATTTGCCAACTTACTTAAGTTTGTGTCCGATAATTATTGACCATTATAAACAGTTTGTCTTTATTCACTGCTTTTGTAGGTACACAGGAACAGAAGTAGGCCTTTCGGCCCATTGAGCCTGTTCCGCCATTCAATGAGATCATGGTTGATCTGTGATCTAATAACGTACTTTAGTCCATATCCCTTTGTTTAATGGAAGTATGTATATATATACCTCAGATTTAAAATTAACAACTGATCTAGCATCCACTGCCATTCGTGGGAGAGAGTTCCAAATATCTACCACTCCTTGTGTGTAGAGGAGCTTCCTAACATCTTTGCTCTATGGCCTGGCCCTAATTCTCTGACTGTGTCCCTGGTTCTGGATTCCCCAACCTATGGAAATAATTTCTCTTTATCTATCCTGACTTTTTGTGTTGTTATCTTGAAGACCTCAATTAGATTACCTCTTAACCTCCTAAATTCTAAAGAAAAGCAGGCCTGATTTGTATAATCTCTCCACCTAACTTTACCCCTGAGGTCCCGATATCATTCTCATAAACCTACCTCCAAGGCCAATCTATCCTACCTAAGGTGTGGTGCCCATATCTGCTCACAGTACTCAAATAAATTTAAACACCTCCATCAAATTTGGGTGGCATGGTGGCTTCGTTGTTAGCACTCACCGCGCTAGAGATCCAGGTTCGATTTCACCTTTGGTCTGTGTGTTGTTTGCATGTTCTCCTGTGTCAGTGTATGGGATTTCCTCCGGTTTCCTCTCACAGTCCAAAGATGTGCAGGTTAGGTGGATGGACCATGCTGAATTCCCCCATAATGTCCAGGGATGTGCAGGCTAGGTGGATTCCTGATGAAGGGCGTTTGCCCGAAACGTCAATTTTCCTGCTCCTTGGATGCTGCCTGACCTGCTGTGCTTTCCCAGCACTACTCAAATCTTGATTCTAATCTGCAGTCCCCACTTCCGCCTAGGTGGATTAGCCAGGGAAAGTGCAGGGTTACAGGGATGGGGTAGAGTAGGAGATACTCTTCAGAGAGTTAGTGTGGAATGGCCTGCTTCCGCACTGTACATATTCTATGATTCAAATCTCTTCTTAGCCTTTTAAACTGAACAACTTCAGTTTCTCCAATCTATCAAAATAGCTGTAACCCTGAATCCCTGGAACCATCCTTATAATCTGTTTTGTAACTTCTTCAGAGCCTCAAGTCCTTCCTGAAATGTGATGCGAGAATTGCATGCGGTATTCCAGCTGGGAAACATTTCATCGAGTTCGCAGAGATGTGAAAATGTTATCTGGAACCCTTTTTGTTTTTAATGATTCCCAGATTGATTGATAATATAATATTTTTTACATCATGTCTTCACAGAAAAGATGACGATTTCTTGGCTCTAACCTCTACCTCGTGGAATAGATTATTTTCCAAGCACCATTTTTTTCAATGGAGGGACACCTATGGAGAAGTGACTGAGAAATGAGACTTAGGCAGTGGATGAAATAATTGGGGAAGAAGGATTAAAGATTTATAGTTAGAAGGTTAGACAAGAAGTTTAGAGATAAGGTACTGAGTGAGAAGAAATAATAGAAAAAGGAGAAGGAAGTGAGGTCAAAGAGAAAGAGAAGTTTTGTAGAAAGAGTAGTGAGAGACAACAAGGCAAATGTAGGGTGTTAAAGTTCTCTCTAGATACTAACTTAGGTTTAAAACTTGTTTTAATCTCCTCGGGTTATACCTTTTGGGTTCTTCTTGCATAATTAAAATGGTCAAAAGTTCTTCCTCAGCTGGTTCTTTTTGGTTTGATTTGTCAGGGTGCAGTTTTAAACATTAGGATGGATAGGACTGTGTCTTTTGACTTGCTTTCATGGTCACACTGAGAAAGTTGGCCAAGGTATTTTTGAGTTCAGAGCAACTGGATGAAAACAAGTTGGCATCTGTTGTTCTGCAGAAATAAGGTATTTTCTAAGACACAAAAATAGAAATTGCTGTAAAATCTCAGCCGATCTGGCAGCATCTGTGGAGAGGAATCAGAATAAACCTTTCGGGTCGAGTGACCCTTCCTCAGAACGAATCTTTTCTAAGAATCTTGCTCCTCTCACCATAATCAATTACGATAAAGTTCATGAGAAACAGTTTTTAAAGCATTCCTTATGAAATCACATCAAAATTGGTGGTGTAGTGGACAGTAAAGAAGGTTATCTAAATACAATGGGATCTTGATCAGATGGGCCAAAGGACTGAGGACTGGTAGATGGAGTTTAATTTAGAAAAATGCGACGTGTTGCATTTTGTTGTGATGAGAGAGGGCAGAACTTACACAGTTAATGTTACAGTACTGGGGAGTGTTATCGATCAGGGGTTCAGGTACATAATTCATTGAAAGGATGTCACAGATAGACAGGGTGGTGAAGAAGCCATTTGGCCCACTTGCCTTCATTGGTCAGTGCATTGAGTCTCGGAGTTGGGACATCGTTTTGCAGCTGTACAGGACATTTTTCACTGGAGTGTAGGAGGTTGAAAGGTGACCTTATAGAGGTTTACAAAAACATGTGGGGCATAGATAAGGTGAAAAGCAAAGATCTTTTCCCTATGGTGGGGAAGTCTAAAACTAGGGGTATGAGTTTAAGGTGAGGGTGTAAGATTTTAAAGGGACCTATGGGGTGTATATGAAATTTACTGCCAGAGAAAGCAATAGAGACAAGTACAATTACAACATTTAAAAGACATTTGGACAGGTACAGACGCAGGCAATGGGACTAGTTTAATTAGCGGAAACCTGGTCGGTGTGGACATGTTGGTCTGTTTCCATTATGGATAACTCTAGAGTCAAGATTGGAAAGGAACAAGACTTAACAATGCTATCCGGGAAATCAGAACACTAATATTTCTTTTCCTGAATGCCTATTATTTACAAGATTTGGTCTCCCTCAAGGAAACAAATTGGAGTTGGAAAACAAATTTGTTATAGGAGACAGGGCAAGTGGTGCTTTAAGAAAACCTCAAAGTTGTCTCATGTTTTTCAACTGAACTTTTCTTCTCAAAAAGCACAACACAAATGTATATACAGAAAGCAGAACTACAGAGCAACCTCGATTATCTGATCAAGATAGGCGGGGAGTATTTTGTTTGGATAACTGATTGTTCGGATAACTGATTGTTCGGATAATTGATAACGTTTTTACAGGACCTTGAGATCTTTTTTGGAGAATTCAAAATTCAGATAATTGATGTTCGGATAATCGAGGTTGTTCTGTGTAAGATTAAAATGAAAAACAGAAAGTGCCGGAGAAACTCAGCAGGTCTGGCAGTATCTGCTAATAGAGAAATAGAGTTAGCATCTTGAGTCCAATATAACTCTCCTTCGGGTCTCAAAATTTCAGACCTCAGTATTTTGCTTTTGTACAAATGGAATATGTTTGAATTGCACAGTTCTTCAGTTGAAAAAGTCAGTATTTCAGATGAAACCTCTTTGCTTCACTTAAAATATGGCACTTTCTAAACGTCTGATGCTTCCCTCACATTGTTCTGAAGTCCTAGCTGAAATGATGTGCTCAAGTCTTCAGAGTGGAGCTGGAGCCCAACACTATTTGCCACCGAGAGAAGAAAGCTAGTCTACTGAACGATGCATGTTTCACACTGAGGCTGCAATGCACGTGAAGGGTTGAATAGTCTCCTTCCGAGCTGTGTAGTTCTAGTGCATTTCTGGTGGACAACTTTCATTTCCCAAATAAAAAGCAAGTTACTTGTACAGTACCTCACTGTAATTCCTGTGCCACAATTCTGTGGTTTCGACTATAGACCAAGATGCAAAGTGACTTTACTGCTGTGAGGTCAACAACATGAAACAAAATTCAAAGGTATAGTTAATTTTGAAGAACTGACTGGTTTCTACAGAACTGTAATCACCACTGTTAAATTCCCACTGACTCATAACAGAATTTATCGGACCAACTTTCCAAGTACAACCTATTGGTTTTCTTCATTCCTGACAGCACTGACATTGTTCTGGTCAAAGTCACCCAGTAATGTCTTCCAAGAACACAACAATTTTGTTGAAACAAATGCAACTTTCTTGAGACCTGGGCGCCAGAAGCAAAATTGATATTTATTGTCTATGCCTAGGTGCTCCAAGTATACCTAGCCTCCTTGAAATATTGCTGCCCAGTGGTAACTCCTATTCTTTTACGTGACAACGGAGGGTGGGTGAGTGGGTGGGTCAGATGAAAGCAGGGGACAATGTTCTGATACTTTGGGATTAGAAGCTGATTTCTGTTCCAAAATGGCTACTCTCGACCTGGGTTTCTGGCCTTCTCTGACAGGCCAGTTCCCAATATGTGTCCCTAAAGGTGTGAGTGTCTTTCAAGAGAACTCAAAGGAAAGAATTTCCCTCAGACTCTCGATCTGTGCACAGGGGTCCTGGAAACTATGATCCTGCCCTACTACATGGACCTGTGGACTTTCAGAACCAGGCTGGGCCTCTCTATGTACACTCAGCTTGACCGCTCTGCTATTTGCCCAATCCCACAACTCCTATCCATAGGGTCAGTCTGCCTAACTAAAACAGAAAGTGCTGGGGAAGCACAGTAGAAAACGTCCTTCTCTCCGCAGATGCTACCAGACCTGCTGAGTTTCTCCAACACTTATTGTCTTTGTTTCAGATCTCCAGCATCTGCAATGCTTTGTTTTATTTTCGGTCAGTCTGCCCAGCTGTTCTTCAGTTATAGCAAAGCTGAAGTGATTGAAGTGATTGATCGCTGGGATATCGAGTCTCTGTCTGATATCTTCCACAGATTGCACTAGACTGCATAAGGCCATGATGTTCTGCAGCACTCTGAACTGACCTTCAGTTCACCCATCCTAACTGGCAACAAGATCACTTCCCTCTCAACAACATTACTCCCCTCTGACCTGCAACTGACCTTCCCTAACCTACACCTTCCTCAGTAAAAAGGGGGCATAACTTTAAAGCAAAAGGCAGGAGATTTCGAGGGGATTTGAGGATAAACTTTTTTTTACCCAAAGGGTCATGTGGGGTGAGAGTGCACTGCCTGGGGGTTAGTTGAGTTGGGAAACCTCACAACCCTTAAAAAGTGCTTGGATGAGCCCTTGAAGTCATAACATGCAAGGCTAAAGGTCTCGTATAGGAAAGTGGGACTAGTGTAGGTATATTTTCTGCTGGACCAAAAGGCTTCTGCTGTACTGTATGACACTGATAGTCTCATCCACACAGATAGATTCACCAACAGATTTATGACTCCAACATCCGTGAAGTTCACACTGTCCAACACTCAAAAATGGGCATGTTTTCCCCCATAAAATTCCATTTACTCTATCATCAAAATATCCACCCACCAGCCTCACCACGTCACCATGGCACATATCCATCCCTTGTAGAATATAGTGCTCCACTCAAACGCAGCACATTGGTTTGGAGCACATTGGAGCATACCGCTACCTATCATTTTAATGCTGCTTCTCTGCCACTTTGTGCACAGCAACAGGTGCACAGCTCATGTATCGTAGCAGGGTGTACCTCATGGCTCTTCATAGAAACATAGGAAACAGAAGCAAAAGTAGGCTGTTCAAGGGAATAACAAGGAAAAGGAGGCACTGGTGGGAGGAGTCTATCAGCTGCTAAACATACCTACTCTGTAGGACAGAGATTAAATCAAGAGATAATGAGGATATATAAAAGAGGCATTACACTAACTGAGTCACTTTAGTCTTCATGTAGATTTGGAAAATCAAATTGAAGGAAGGATATCATTAAGCTGGAGAGGGTTCAGATGAGATTTACCAGGATTTTGCCAGGAATAGAATATCTGTGTTATTTATAAAAAGGCTGGATAGGCTGGGACTTTTACAACTGGAGTGTTGGAGGTTTGGCAGTGACCTTATAAAACCAGGAGGTCTATTGATAGGGTGAATGGCAAGTACCTTTTCCCTATGATGGGGGACTTTAAGACGAGGGGCATATTTCTAAGGTGAGAGGAGAAAGATTTTAAAAAGACATTCGGCCAATATTTTTACAGAGAGAATGGTTCGCATGTGGAATGAACTTCCTGAGGAAGTTATGGACGCGGCTCCAGTTACAACATTTAAAAGACATTTGGATAAGTTAATGAATAGGAAATGTTTGGAGGGATATGTGCCAAGTGCAGGCAGGTGGCACTAGTTTAGTTTGGGATTATGGTCAACTTGGACTGGCTGGACCGAAGGGTCTGTTTCTGTGCTGTTTGACTCTATGAATCTATGAGTCTATGGCAATAGTGGCCACAAGGAAGAATTCATACAATGTATTCAGTACAGTTTTTTTGAACAATATGTTGTGGATTCAACAAGGAATCAGGCTATTGTGGATCTGGTAATGTATAAATGAGGCAGGTTTAATAAATGATCTCAGGGTAAAAGGTCTTGTAGGTAACTGTGACCATAACAGAGTAGAATCTAGCTTTCAGTTTGAGAGAGTGAGAAACTTGGGTTGAAAACAGCTGTGCTCAGTATAAGGGTAGTTACATAGGGCTAAGGGCAGAGTTGGCTGGAGCGAACTAGGAAAAGAATTTAGCAGGAAAGACAGTTGAGCAGCAATGGCAGATATTTAAGAAAATAGTTTATGACCCACAGCAAAGACTTTTCCCAGCGAGGAACACGGATTTTAGGAAAGGCATAAACCAACCATTGTTAAGCAAAGAAGTTAAGAAATAGTATCAAATCAGAAGGAAATTATCTGCAATGTGGTGGAAATTAGCAGTAAATAGGGGATCAGGCAAGTGTCAAAAAGCCAACAAAAGATGAAATGTGATTTATTAGTAGTTCTGGGATTTACATATTAATGAACTGAAACCTGCAACCCATTCTAAACGATGAAAGACTTAATAACAATCTAGGTTTGTTCAATACATCATTATAATTGCATGACACTGTGACCTTTTGCGATAAATTATGTGTCTTATGAGCCTGCCCCACTAGTTACCTGATGAAGGAGCAGCGCTCTGAAAGCTAGTACTTCCAAACAAACCTGTTGGACTATAATCTGGTGTTGTGTGATTTTCTTTTAACCAAATCAATAAAAAGGGAGATAAGGGAGGTGGGAAGCTCACAGTCCAATCCAGACAGAGTGTGCTGTGGAATTGTTACATACTGTGCCCTGCATTAGTGGAGAAGGCAAAGGTGGGGAGGGATGGGTTGGATGCTGGAGAGGTGGGAGAGCAGCAGCAGCAATATTCAGGAGAGGAAGATGAGGACATTGAGTAGAAGGATCATCATCTTCAATGTGCTAGATTAGTGCAAAAAGCCAGGCCCCAATAGATGAGGTACATTTTCTATGTTTGTAAGAAGAGCCATGATATACACTCTGCTTCAATGCATGTGTTGTTTACCTGTTCCTATGTGCAAAGTAGCATAGCAACAGCATTACAACAATAGGTAGCAGTATGCTCCAACGTGCTGTGTTTGAGTGGAGTGCTGTATTCTATGTGGGATACATGGTGGTGTGGTGAGGATGGTGTGTAGATATTTTGAGGATGGAGTAAATGGAATTTAATGGGGAAGAACGTGCCTATTGTCGAATGTTGGACAATTTCATGGATGTTGGAGTCTTGGATCTGTTGGCAAATCTATACCTATTGGTGGGAATCATAGAGTCATACAGTACAGTGTGGGAGTGATCTCACACACACTATACATCTATTGTTGCTCTAAAGGGAAGCAGTCCCTGTTTGTTCCCAGAAGAAAATGCAAATTTTTTTTGTTTGATTTTTTTGTTGCTTTTCCTGTTGTTGAATAAAAATTAACAGTTTCAACTGTTTGAAGACTTTAATCACATGATGCTCCCACACTAAACAATGAGAAGGTGTTATGCTACTCTGAGCATTTGGGAAGGAGTCACACTCTCTCAGACAGGGTGTTTAATGCAGTGTGGTGCTCAGGACGGCTAGCCTTTGTACCTTGATTTTTTTTTTGTTGCTGTAGTTACAATGACTGTCAGCTGGACAGAAGACAATGTAAAAAAGTTATACATTTATATACGTGAGATAGCGCAGCAAACTTTATTTTAACCAACATCTTATGAACCCCCACTCTTGATAAATCGGCAAAAGTTATATACCTCAAGTACAGCGAAGTTTGCCGCATTACTCTGTTCAATTTATTATAGTTTTTTTTCATTTATTTATCTCAGTGTAAAATACTTGTTGTTCTACTGAATGGCCATATGAAATATCATCAATTTTTGAGTCAATTTCTCCTCAAATACTGCGGTCTACCACCATGTCCAAGTAGTCAGTTGAAGGTAGGAGTGAGTAAGTTTTATTTAAGGCAAGGTTGCATTACTATTTAAGTGATTTATACTGTAAATAAAATATAACATTGATGTATATATCCCCTGCATTACATTTCTATTACTTACTGTGTGTTTATACATTGATTATGTGGACCTCATGATTATCAGGAACATTTGACCTATCAGCTCATTACTGGCCCTATCAGTGCTGGATAATAAAATGCCTATCGTATTTGCAATGATGTGTCACCTGGGGCCTTTCTAGTTTTCTTTCTGGTTACCCTCCCACTCTATGGGTTAGCACAGTGGTTAGCACTGCTGCCTCAATGCGCCAGAGACCTGGGTTCGATTCCACCTTGGGTGACTGACTGGATGGAGGTTACACATTCTTCCCGTGTCTAAATAAGTATCCTCCAAGTGTCCAAAACTGTGCAGGTTAAGATGGATTGGCCGTGCTAAATTGCCCTGTAGTGTGGCAGGGATGTGCAGGCTAGATGGATTAGCCATGGGAAATACAGGGTTACAAGGATTGGGTGGGAAGACTGTCAGTGGGTCAGTTTGTATTTAATGTGCCATATGGCCTGCTTCCACACTGTAGGGATTCTATGATACACAAACTGTGAAGCTCCTGGCCGGCAGCACTTGACCTGCCGTATAAACTTTACCTGAAACATGGCACTAGTGTCAAGAATGCCAGAGGTGTCCCAAGTGGGTTGTGCATGCGAGATGGTGTGGCGCTATAGCGGCATGCTGCATACATATTGAGGTGAGCTGGGTAGAAGTGCCTGGGAAAAGCTACTTTGGTCCACGGAGGGATAACCGAGAGGGAACACCTCAAAATCGACACTTAGCCAATTTTTCTTTTGCTCAAATTCTGACCGAGTCCTCAGGTGGTGAACGAATACCCAGCAGGTACACAAGCTGGAAGCAAACATGACAGATTAAAATATGGCTGACCCATCGGGGATAAACAATAGAAATATATTCCAGAAGACATCAGTACCTTCAGAAGAAAGAAGACTTTGACCAATCATTTACATTGACAAACAAGTCATTAAAGTTCACATCAGAGAATTACTTATCGAATAGTATATCCATAAAATGGCAGCGAGGTCAATTGAGCAGTGACGGATATCAATCCCCTCACAACTATTCTCAAGAAAAGCTAAAAGCTTATGGCACTGGCAAAAGCAGTTGGGCTATTTTACCTCTAAAGGACTGGATGTCACTTGTTGAAATGAACTCAAATGCGTGGCATTCAAGCAGAGGAATCTGTGACTGGGATATCAATGTTCTCCTGTTACAGCCTCTGTCCCTTCTCCAGCCCCATTCAATCTGTCATGTTAAAAAATAGCAGCATTACGCCTGGTTAAAGTGGGAGAAAAAACTGTGTAGAACCACAAATGGTATAGAATGACAAAAGGTGCTCCTGACCTGCTGTGTATGTCTAATGTTTTCTGTGAGGTTTTTTTTAGTTTTGGTGTAGAATAACGGCTGATGCGTTAGGCTTTTAACTTGGATTGAGGGTTTACAGACCATGGGAAGGAAGCTTGATGAGCCTGTGATTGTCATTTGAGATTGTGGGATCATGTTACAGCCAATAATCCGACTGTTATATGATGTGTCATCCGCCCCTTACTGCATTGAAGCCTCTTCTCCTGGGAGTCTAGATCTCCCCGATGACTGAAATATAATTTCAATCTCTTTGTTTCATTATACTGCTGGATCCTTCATCCCTAACTCTTCATTTTTGTGCTAAAATGCTATTGGGAATGTTTGTAACAGCTTATTAGCACATTCTTTATTGCACAAAGTCATGCTGATGTCTGCTCATTTCAGTCTTTATTTTCCTGATATTGCTCCTTAATTTACTTTGGACTCATTTCCATTGAGTGTGAAACTATTATCTTTACTACTGTGTGTAAAAGTCACTGCATATTTCATCTTCTGAGAGTTGCAGTGAGAATTCTGCAGTGTAACACTTACAACCATCAGGCTGTAGCACAATGTTAATTCATCCCAATCCAATACTTAGTCTGCGCTCAATGTCTACATATTCAAAATGCACCTTGATGTGGCCTGGAAAAGCTTCTGTCTGTGTCCAGAAACACGTGCAATTGGCCATGAAATAAGTGACCAAAAAGATCATGCACTCATTTAGAGTCAGAGAGTCATAGAGATGTACCACATGGAAACAGACCCTTCGGTCCAACCCGTCTGTGCCGACCAGATATCCCAATCCAATCTAGTCCCACCTGCCAGCACCCAGCCCATATCCCTCCAAACCCTTCCTATTCATATACCCATCCAAATTCCTCTTAAATGTTGTAATTGTACCAGCCTCCACCACTTCCTCTGGCAGGTCATTCCATACATGTACCACCCTCTGCGTGAAAAAGTTGCCCTTTAGGTCTCTTTTATATCTTTCCCCTCTCACCCTAAACCTCTGCCCTCTAGTTCTGTACTCCCTGACCCCAGGGAAAAGACTTTGTCTATTTATTCTATCCATGCCCCTCATAATTTTGTAAATCTGTATAAGGTCACCCCTCAGCCTCCAACGCTCCAGGGAAAAAAGCCCCAGCCTGTTCAGCCTCTCCCTATAGCTCAAATCCTTCAACCCTTACTCCTAATTATATATCCCCTTTAATAAAGTAAATGTATCATAAGGTACGTCACAGAAATGTTATCAGAAAGTTTTCACACAGAGGGTGGTGTGTGTATGGAATGAGCTGCCAGAGGAAGTGGTGGAGGTTGTACAATTACAACATTTAAAAGGCATCTGGATACGTATATGAATGGGCAGGGTTTAGAGGGTATGAGGCAAATGCTGGCAAATGGAACTGGAATAATTTAGGATATCTGGTCGGCATGGGCAAGTTGAACCAAAGGGTCTGTTTCCATGCTATACAGCTCTATGACTTAATGACTCTAAATTCCTCTAACCTGGAGAAATATGTAGTCGGTTCTGCTCTAATGCATGTTACTTCAGCACAAATCATCTTTAAAGCAATTTGAGAATTTAGACGGTTATTTGCAGAGCGTGAACTTGCCTTACTTGTATTGGCTATAATGCGGTTCTGGCCCCATTAGTTTTAATGGTGCTGCTATTGCACGATTTTCTTATAACGCAAGATCACACAAGAATGAAACTATCGCTTTATATCCGAACCGACTGTACTGTCCTCAATCACCACCATTTTGACTCTTGTCAAGTTAGGCCTGCATAGGGGAACTGACTGCTGTCAGTTACTGAGTCATTAACCAGTCACTCTGTACAGAATCCAGTGGATCAAAGTGATAGTATCCAGAGACAGGATGCCATTCACACAGTGCAAAACCACGCTGAAAACAGATACTTTCCCCAACTGACAGCAGGCACCACATTGCTTCAGAGAGATTAGCAATGACTAAATCCCATCAATATCACGGTCCAGAGCGTTAATGTTAGTTTACAAAGCCAAAGGCCTGAGGGGGAATTTTCTGACAGTTAAGCACCAGTGATCCCATTCAAACTACTGCAGTGCAATTTCCAAATTGACCTAAAACAATTGCAACAGCGACATGGAGAGACATCGTGGAGTGTTCACATCACCTCATTCTGCCCACTTCCCTCGAGGTCATGACCTCTGTGTGGATCTGACTGTCTGTTCACAAGGCTCCATAGTGGAATGTTGAGGGGCTGTTAGATCAGGCCAACCCTTCAGCATTGCCTCTGAACTTCCCAGATTATGAGTGGTATGGGCAAATTGAGGGCAGGTTTACCAGTGACTGGGCTGGCACTGGGCAGCACATCCACCCACCAGTGGGACAACTTAAGACTCCCAAGCGGGCATCTAATGTCCATTTAAACACCTTATCCCGTCCTATTGCCAGGAGTTCAACAGGCAGAGGGTGAAGCTTATGTTGAACAGCTAGAATGGCAGGTAGCCTCACACTTGGTCGCTCTGTGCATCATTGATGACCCTGAACAAAGGTACTGCATGGACGTACAAGCTCAAACTGACTCCCCTCATCATTGGCTCTGCTCAGCTCAGCTCCACCCCAATGTTTACATCTTGGGAATAGGTAACCTGCCCACATTCTAATTCCAATGTTAACCTATTACCTGGAGTTTCGAAAGTCCGGTTTATTTCTTTAAATAGAAAGAATGAAGGACAGCAAAGAGTTAAGATCTTCAATGAACCTAAACGCGAGGCTAGATTTCCCCATTCTGACTGGTTTGTTATTGTTTTTAGTTCCCTATAGGAAAAAAACCCAGGCCATATGAAATTCTGCAAATGTAACTGCACAGGGACTGGTGATCCCACACCTGGAGTACTGTGCGCAGTTTTGGTCTCCGCATCTGAGGAAGGATGCTCTGGCCTTGGAGGGAGTGGAGCAAAAGTTTACCCGATTGCTGGGATGGCAGGACTGATGTATGAGCAGAGGCTGAATTGGCTAGGATTATAGAATAGAATCCCTACAGTGTGGAAACAGGCCCTATGGCAATAAGTCCACATAGACCCTCTGAAGAGTAACCCACCCAGACCCATTCACTTACCCTATTATCCTATATTTACCCCTGACCAATGCACTTAACCTACACATCCCTGAACATGATGGGTAATTTAGCATGGCTAATTCACCTAGCCTGCACATCTTTGGATTGTGGGAGGAAACCCACACAGACACAGGGGGAAATGTGCAAATTCCACACAGTCGCCTGAGGCTGGAATTGAACCTGGGTCCCTGGTGCTGTGAGACAGCAGTACTAACCACTGAGCCACCATGTTGCCCCCAAAGGGAGTTAAGAAAAATGAAGGCAAACTCTTTGAAACCTATAAAATTCTAACAGGACTAGGCAGGCAAAAGATATTTCTTATGACCAGCGAGTTCAGAACCAGGGGCCACAGCCGAAGAATATAGGGTAGGTCATTTAGGACTGAGATGAGGAGAAATTTCTTTACCCGGAGAGTGAGGGGCCTGTGGAATTCACTGCCACAGAAAGTGGTTGAGTCCAAAACATTCAAGAGGGAGTTGGATATAGTTCTTAGAGCCAAAGGGATCAATGAGTATGGGGAGAAAGCGGGAACAGGGTACGGAGTTAAATGGCCAACCATGGTCATGTTGAATGATAGAGCAAGCTCGCTGGGCCGAATGGACTATTCCTGCTCCTATTCTCTATGTTTCTGTTTTTTCAGTCCTGAACACTGTTTTCTCTGAGGCCAACGCAACAAAGTCTGACATTGTTCTCTCTCCCCAATCACACTTTGCAGCATGGATAGGATAAATAGACAAGGTCTTTTCCCCCAGGGTTGGGGAGTCCAGAACTAGAGGGCATAGGTTTAGGGTGAGACGGGACCCAAGGGGCAACTTTTCACACAGCGGGTGGTGCATTTTTGGAATCAGCTACTGGAGGAAGTGGTGGAGCACCAGGAGGAAACCCACACAGACACAAGGAGAATATGTAAACTCCATAGGCAGTTGCTCGAGATTGGAATTGAACCCAGGTTCCTAGCACTGTGAGGCAGCACTGCCAAACGCTGAGCCACCATGCCATCCCAATGATGTACTTCATTCTGAAAATGGCATCACCTGACCACAAACTGAGCATCAAAGAAACAATCAAATACAACAAAAATGCTGGAAATCTGAGGACAAGTTATACTGCATCGGAAACATTAACCGCATATCTTTCTCTCTGCTAATGCAGCCAGACATGTTGAGTCTTTTGTGACAATGCTGTGGCTTTAACACGTTATTTTGTATCAGTTTCTTTTAAGACAGAGATTGAAAGAGAGTTTCCCAGCTGGCTAATGAAAACTGCTTGAGTAACCAGCTTGGGAGTCCATGGACGTTTTTTAAAAACAGCCCGAATGGGTGTGGCCAGCTCTTACAGATTAGGAATTCTGGGTCTTGTTTTAGCATCAGAGGCTACTGGCGTCTCAACACAGTTGGAAGCTTCAGTAAATGTCTCCTGGCTGCTATACTCTCTGACTTTTCTCTTGATGCTTTTTTCCTCCTGGATAGGAGAACTGCAGAACTGCATGTGAGTATCTGAACTTTCCTTTTCGCCAAAGGGGTGTGTTTGTGTGATGTTACTATATCGGAACAGTTAATTAGTAATTGCTACTGAATCTATTGTTCTGTTAAGTTTTCCAACAGAGTTAAGCTCTTCAAAGTTCTTCTTTCTTTGGTTGTATTTTAATTATAGTGTTTAAATAAATTTTAAATAAACAAGTAGTTTGACCAATTGCATTGCATTGGGAGCATGACATTGTATCTTGGTGACCTGCTTAAACTATTTTGAGGGGGTCTGGTCAGGTCCATAACACTCTCCAGCACCTTCTGTCTCTGTCAAAGTTCCAGTGGTGTTAACTTTTCTAATTTATAACATCCTCCATCCCAACCAGTAACCTCCTACCAAATGTTTTACGCCACTAGGGCCCAAAACAAATAACAGGAGACTTTTAAAGCAGTTTACTTGCGTGGTTCGACCAGACTGCTTCAATCGCTGATGGTCAGGAAGAGACTCATAAAACACTTCTGACATTAAAAGGCCATTATATCAAGACCAGCCAGTTGATGAAAGATCACTTTACTACAAAGGAGCATAATTTAAAACCCAAACTGACAAAATGTCAATGGGCTGTTGACTCCGCTAAGATTTTTACTGACACTTGAGACATTCAATGCCCGTTAAATTGTCTTTACTTCATAATTCTTCAGTTTTCTATGCCCACCATCAATCCAAGCAAAGGATATACAGTCCACTTTAGAAGTGGTTTCTCACAGCTTTTAATGACAAATAGGACAAACCTCCATATTGTTTTCCTGCAATCTGCATTCTGCCTGCATAAATTATCACATTTAATTCAGAACCTGAAAATTAAAAGGTTTACTTAATGTTTTACTAGACAAAGCAGTATAGCTCTTAGCATCATAGAATTGGAGAAACAGACCATTCAGCCCATTATGTACACCCCAGGCATCAAGCATCTATCTACTCTCATCCCACTTTCCAACACGTGGCCCTAAGCCTTGTGTAAAAGGGAATTTCAAGTGCCCATCCAAATACTTCTTCAATATCCTGAGGGTTCATGTCTCTATCGCCCTTTCGTGCAGTGAGTTCCAGAAACCCATGAACGACTGAATGGAAACATTCTCCTTTAAATTCCCTCGAAACATCTGTAACTTGCTCCTTCCCTTAAATCTGAGCCCTTGGTTAACTGACCCTTTTACTAAGGGGAAACGTTTCTCCCTATCTATGCTCCTCATAATTTTATTCATCTCAGTCTAGTTTCCCCTTCAGCCTTCTCTCCTCTAAATAGAACAACCTCAGCCTTTTCAAAAGCTAAACAGCTCCAGCCATGGTAATCTCAGTCTCAGTGAATCCATTGCAGTCACATCCTTCCTACAGTGCGGTGAACAGAACTGCAAATGAAACTAAAAACAAAAAGTGATGGAAATCTCAGGTAGCATCCGTGGAGAGACAGCAAGCTAACGTTTCGAGTTGAGATGAGTCTTCATCAGAGCTGCATTGCATTGAAAATTGAGGCACAGGAAATGCACAGCAGGTCAGGCAGCATCCGAGGAGCAGGAGAGTCAATGTTTTGGGCCTAAGCCCTTCATCAGAATGTACTGCATACAGTACTCCAGCTGTGGCTCAACCAGTATTTTATCACAACCAGGAGAAAGGGAGGACTGCAGCTGCTGCAGATGTTGGAGACCGAAACGTTGACTCTCCTGCTCCTCGGATGCTGTCTGACCTGCTGTGCTTTTCCAGCATCACACTTTTAACTTTTATCACAACCACCCTGCTCTTGTACTCAATGCCTCAACAAGTAATGCAAGTATTCTGTATGTTTTTTAACCATTTTACAGAAATCTTCTGTTCACTTCAAGAATCTATGGACTTGCACGCCAGGATCCCTCTGATTCTTTGTACTTCCTAAGGTCCTTTTGCTCATTGTATACTCCCTCTGTTACACTAGGAGTGATTGGAATCTGGAATGGGCTGCGTAATAATGTGCTGGATGTGAAATCTATAACAGTATTCCAAAGAGGATTGGATAAATACTTGAAAACAAAAAGCCAGGAATATCGGGAAAGAGCAGGGACTAACTGTCTTAGTCTTTGAAAGGGCCAAGCCTGGTCCAGTGGCCCCTTGGGCTCCTCTATAATGCTACGGGCAGATAGTAATCGTTGATTAAGTGCTTTCCCGTTCAGTAATCATTCTAAGCGCTGATCAGGTAGAGAGCGTGAGCATATTCTGTTGTGGAGGTGTATTCAAAGCCAGCAGTCCAGGTGGGAGGGGGGTCCGTTAAACCCGTCTCAAATCAGAAAGGACAACGCGTGCTGCATTACGGCCTGCTGATCCCATTACTCCACCTCCTGAAGAAAGAAACAGGAGACAGTCATTCTTCAGTTGTTAAAGAATCGATTCAACCATGCAAAATGTCACAGCTAACCTGGTTTCACACAGCTTTCAAACTCCCAATTTCTAACATCAAGGGACACTATCAACTCTACCATCCCTTCAACTCACCTGCTCAGCTGAGTTGGGAATATACAGCTGTTTCCCCACTGTCACAGGGTCAAAATCTTGAAACTCCCTCCCTGACGGTACTTAGCTCTCCTTACAGCTCATGGACTGTAACAGTTCAAGAAGGTAGCTCACCACCAGCTTCTCAAGAGCAATTGGTGTTGGCAGAAAGGGAGGGCTGCAGATGCTGGAGATCAGAGTCAAAGAGTGTGCTGCTGGAAAAGCACAGCAGGTCAGGCAGCATCCGAGGAGCAGGAGAGTCGACGTTTCGAGCATAAGCTCTTCATCAGGAATGCTCGATGCGTCAACTCACCTGCTCCTTGGATGCTGCCTGACCCGCTGTGCCTTTTCAGCACCACATGCTTTGGCAATTGGTACTGGCCTGGCCAGTGACATCTACATCCCCTGAATGAATAAATAAAAAAAAAACAGAAACCCACCCATAGGCACTTTCCTATCAAGGGTCCTGACAGTTTTTGGTGGAAAGTACCCTGATTGATTTTTCTAATGTTGGCCATTCCCATTCCACGTAACTTCCCAAACACTTCGCGGTTTAATAAATGTAAATGCTGTGGCTCATATAATATCTGAGACGTTGTTTCCGAATGACTCCAGATACAAACCACTTGTACATATTGAGCCGTCAGGGCTGGCTGTGGTGATGAGTTGAAGGAGATTCTTCAGAAGCTGTTCTATCCCAATTTTAAAAAAGACTTGCATTTACATAGTGCCTTTCATAGCCATTGGACAGTCAATAATGTCTTAAAGCTAATTAAGTGTAGACGATGTTGTAGGAAACATAGCAGCCAATCTAGGCACAGCTAGCTCCAAAAACACAGCAATGTGATAAAGACCAAATGACCTATTCTTGAGGGACACCGGGGTAACTAGACTGTCTTTTTTCAAAACAATGCAGTAATATCTTTCATGTTTGCTCAAAGGAGAGAGGGGGTCTTTGTTTATTGTATCAGCACCACCCAACAGTGTGGCACTTCCTTAGTACTACACCAAGCTTGTACCTAAGTCCTGGAGTGGGATTTGAACCGATAACTCTCTGACTTACAGACTACAAGTGTTAGCCACTGAACCAGAGCATATCCCTAACTGAAAGTATACTACTGCAGAAGCTGGGAGTCTGACACAAAGTGCCATGGATCGGAAATGGTAGGTATCCTTTGCTTTGTCTCTCTCACCAGTATGGCCTAAACCTCAAGCCCCACCCCACCCCCACCCACCTCCAATAATTTCCAGCACAACTCTTTTGAGTTTGTGGGTGAGTGCAGAGTTGGACCATAAGATATAGGTGCAGAATTAGGCCATTCTGCCCGTTGAGTCCGCTCCACCAGTCAGTCATGGCTCGGCTATTTCTCAACCCCATTCTCCTGTCTTCTCCCTGTAACCCTTGATCCCCTGACCGATCAAGAACCTATCTATTTCTGTCTTAAGTACACTCAATGACTTGGCCTCTGCAGCAGTAAATTCCACCCTCTGGCTGAAGGAATTCCTCCTCAGCTCAGTTCTCCTTCACTCTGAGGCCGTGCCCTTTGGTCTCAGTCTCTCCTATTATTGGAAACACCTTCTCCACATCCACAGTGTCCAGACCTCTCAGTATCCTATAAGTTTCAATCAGATCCTTCTAAACTCCATCGAGTACAGACCCAGAGTCCTCAACTGCTCCCCATATGATAAGCCCTTCCTCCCAGAGATCATTCTTATTTTCGTTTCTTTTCAGACACCCATTACTTTGCTTGTTACCTGGGTGAGCTCCACTGCCACAGAGGTAAAGGCCTTTAACCGGTGACCTGTAGTTCGAATATGAGGGCAGAGGTCGAGTCAGATACAGCTGATCAAGTGACATTGCTCCATGGAAAATATTCTGCAAGAAAACACCACAATTGGAAATATTTATCCATTTCGGTACCAAATCAGACAGAAGGACAGAGAAATGCTGTCATTGAGAGCGATTCAAAAGGGTAACATAGTGAGGGGCATTTCAAGGGACTTGCGTTGTTAGGTTTTTATTGCCATCACCCAACCTGAGACGAGGGGAGAAGTTAAGAAGGAGAATCTTTCACCATAACCTCAGCTGGTGTGGGAATCGAACCCACGCAGTTGATATCCCTCTGCATTGCAAGCCACCCTTATAAACCTCCCTACCCAGAAAGAAAAGCCGATAAAGTCAGCGAATGAGTCATACAGGTCCTGTACACTTCAAAATAGAGGTCCAGTAAAACCTGTACGTTCATTCCCAAGTATCACTGGGTCTTTCCCACTGGGCAGGACATTCTCCAAAGCCTTAAGGTCTTTGTAAAATACAGTAGCCAGAGTCAGGCATTGTGCTCCAGCAGAAACTGGGGCCTAATCACTGGATTAACTGTAACGGATATTAATGTTTCCATTTGAAGTGTGAGTTTGGATGTCAATGTGAAAAACTGCTGTCTCACATTCAGGATTCCCAATGAAGACTGGTATCTGTAATAAACACAGTGGATATGGTATGTCTTATTGATGTGTCCAGCCACTGGTCCCAGCTGGATTCTGGCAATCACCATACACTTAGGAGCAGAAATTGGCCATTCAGCCCATCGAGCCTGCTCTGGCATTCTGATGGCCCTCAAACCCCACTTTCCTGCCTTTGCTCCATCACCCTTGATCCCCTGAACTGATTTAAAAATGTTTGGTTCAAACCTGATTAGACTTAATGACTCAGCCTCTACCGCCCTCTGTGGTAAAAAATTCCACAGCTCCTCCAACTCCAATAGAGAAAATCCCTGCTCACTCCTGCCTGAAATGTGTGATCCCTCACTCTGAGATGATGCCCTCTAGTCCTAGACTCTTCCACAAGGGGAAACAGCCTCTCCATTTCTACCCTGTCAAGTCCCCTAGGAATCTTGTATGTTTCAACAAAGTCTCCTGTAATTCTTCTAAATCCCAATGAATATAGGCCCAACCTACTTAATCTCTCCTCATAAGACAGTCCCAGCCTAGACTGCCTCTACTGACGGTATATCTTTCCTTAGACAAGTGTCCACAGTATTCCAGCTGTGGTCTGACTAGTGCTACGTATAGTTTTAGTGAAACCTCCCTACCTTTATACTCTGTTCCCTTTGAAATAAAGAGAGAAACTAAAGGAAAACAACGTCAGTCTATTTTTCAGGGTTTGAGGATCAAACCCAGGCAAACGTACAGCAGGTGCTGCTGTTCCTTCTGGTGGACAGTGCTACTAAGATAAAGGCAAAGATAAAGGATTGAGAGGTGGGACATGGCTATCTTGCTATTGTGAATTTCTGTGAGAAATTATTCCAATGAGTTTTATTTTAATGAAGTCAGTAAAATACTATACATGGGTTCAAATTCCACCACAACTGCAGTGTGCTTTAAAATTCAATTGATTAAAACACCTAGAACTGAAAGCTAGTCACAGTAAATGACGACTATCAAACAATCACCAATTGTTGTAAAAATCCATCTGGTTCACCGATGCCCTTTAGGGAGGGAAATCTGCCGTCCTTACCTGGTCTGGCCTATTAGCAATGTGGTTGACTCTAATTGCCCTCTGCAATGGCCTAGCAAGACACTCAGTTCAAGGGCAGTTAGGGATGGGTAACAATTGCTGGCCTTGCCAGTGAACTCCACATCCCATTCAAAAAATTGTTAAACCTAATAGCCAAAACAGTGGAATGCAAGTCAATCTGTACAGTCTGGTTAGAATTTGTCTCAGTGCAATGCACAACCAGAACAACGGGATGCTGGAGGAATGTTAAAATCCAGAAGGGAAAACGCAGAGTGAAGGTGGATGATCCCTGGTCTTTATGGTTTGAGTGATGAGGTGAATGAAGATCCCTCAGGCACCACAAACTAATCTGTCATTTTCAATCTATAGATTGATCATTTCTCATTGACCAAAGTTACAGGACGAATACAAACCCCTCCAGTTAAGCCAAACACTTTCTCCAGGTCCGGTGGTGTCAGGATGTCACGCCCAACCACGGAGGACTTGAACCCTGGAGCATACTGCTCAATGCAGTCGAACACTGAGGAAAACAAGAGATGACCAATGGTCATTCATACAGTCAAGAGAAGCAAATTAGGCAGCTCATACTCTTCAATTATCTTTTTTCCTTCTCCTTCTCCTCCTCTCCTGAAGATGCACTCTTTCTCGCACCTTCTCATGATTTATTGTTGTCACGTGCATCTACGTACAGTGAAAGGTTTTGTTTTGTGTGCGGTACAGGCAGATCATACCATACAAGGACATACAGGTCATATTGTGCTTAGACAGAGCAAGGCATACCAGGTTACGCTGCGCAAGAGGTGCACAAAGGAACATCAACATTAGATTTGAAATAGGCCGCTTTTGGAATATTGTGTGCAGTTCTGGCCTCCCTGCTGTAGGAAGAATGTTGTGAAACTTGAAAGGGTTCAGAAAAGAGTTACATGGATGTTGCCAGGGTTGGAGGGTTTGAGCTATAGGGAGAGACAGAACAGGCTGGGACTGTTTTCCCTGGAGCGTCGGAGGCTGAGGGGTGACCTTATAAAGGTTTATAAAATCATGAGGGGCATGGATAGGGTAAATAGACAACATCTTTCCCCTGGGTTGGTGTGTCCAGAACTAGAGGGCAAAGGTTGAGGGTGAAAGGGGAAAAATTTAAAAGGGACCTAAGGGGCAATTTTTTTCATGCGGAGGGTGGTGTGTATGGAATGAGCTGCCAAAGGAAGTGGTGGAGGCTGGTACAATTATAACATTTAAAAGGTATCTGGATATGTATATGAATAGGAAGGGTTTGGAGGGATATGGGCCAAGTGCTGGCAAATGGGACTAGAACAGTTTAGGATATCTGGTCAGTATGGACAAGTTGGACCAAAGGGTCTGTTTCCATGATGTACACCTCTATGCCCCAAGAGAGGTCCATTCAGCAGTCTAATTCCTGAGAAATTATGTTAATTTCACTGGACTAATCTCTCAGAGATCTGGGCTAATACTGTGGGAAGACAGGTTCAAATCCTACCATTGTGGCTAGCTGTGTTTGAACTGAATTTATAATTCTGGAATAAGTTAGCGAAGGTTTGACCTTGAAGCTGTTGTCGATTGTTGTAATCTGGTTCACTGATGACCTTTAGGGAAGGAAATCTGCTGTCTTTACCCAGCCCAGCTGCACATGATTCCAGACCCACAGCAATGTGGTTGGTTGGTAAGCTGCATTCTGGAATGGCCCAACAGGCCACCCAGTCCAAGGACCATCAGGGATGGAGAACAAGTTCTGGCTTTTCCAGTTGTTGTATGAGTTACTTAGATTAAATATACCCCACGTTGTATTGTGCAGGTAAATCAAATTTGCACCACACTGGAGGAGTGGGTGGGGGGATGGGGGTTTAGATTTAGCCTTCTTCCTCTTTAAAGGTAAAGATTTACAGGACGTGCGAGGCCTGATATGATAGCCAAAAAATCTATTTCCAGTTTTAACAAGAATTAACTCTTGTATTGAACTAGAAGTAGTTTACTACATATTAGCAACTAGATACATTGTTACCGAGATGTGCGGGAGATCAGATACTCTCATGGAGCTCTCATGGAGCTCCTCAGCTATTCTGCCTACAAGCCCATATAACAGCATCATAATCAATAGTGCTCATGGCATTCCTTGATATTAACCCTTTTAGACCTTTGCACCCATGTAAGTAACACCAACATCCCGTGAAAAAATAAAGGCAACACGTTCAGTTGTAAGAACATTGTATTTTTTAAAGTTTTATGAAGACTTTATATTTAATAATTTTTGCGAAGTTGGGTTTGATGGGCTGTGGATACCCAGATTTTTTAAAAAGCGATCAGTTGAAAGGAAAATGGAAGATTCAACTTTAAAACAATTCTTGAAGTTGACACATCTAGTGACAAGCCTCTTGTTTACTGCAGGTCTCCTGTGCAGGTTTACAATGGTCAGGCTGTGCTATCTACATTGCAGATTGCTTGGTATTGGCAGTTGGTGGTGAGGCTGGGGGAAGGAAAGGAGAGAGCTTCCCAGCTCAGCTCTCCTGTTTTTGAGTCCAGTGTGGTAGCTGGAACCCTGACCCACTCTGAACCCTGATTGTGTTCCTGAAGAGGCGCATCTCCAAGAACCCGTGACATTGTGTTCCCTGAGCAAGTCGTGTTGGTAAAGATCCCAAAGGCATCTGCTTGTCATAGAGTCATAGAGATGTACAGCATGGAAACAGACCTGGAGCATCGGAGGCTGAGGGGTGACCTTATAGAGGTTTACAAAATTATGAGGGGCATGGATAGGATAAATAGACAAAGTTTTTTCCTTGGGGTCGGGGAGTCCAGAACTAGAGGGCATAGGTTTAGGGTGAGAGGGGAAAGATATAAAAGGGACCTAAGGGGCATCTTTTTCACACAGAGGGTGGTACATGTTTGAGTTTGGCAACATCACTGTTTGCACACTATAGCAGTAGACTGATGCCACCTGAACACTCCACACCATTTTGTTTACACTTTCAAGAACTAAAACACAATGGCTAAAAGTGCTTTAATTTTCCCAAAGTGAATCTCTACAGAGAAATTCACTTTTTCACCTTTACTCAGTGCATGTTTGATTTAGATTATTTAAATGGGCAAAATTTGTTCTTATTGAATATGTTTTGCTTATAATTAATCAATAATTTTCTGTTCACTTTAAGAAACTTGGTTCTTAGATTTTTTAAATTTTAAGACCATAAGTCATTGGAGCAGAAATTAGGCCATTCAGCCCATCGAGCCTGCTCCACCATTCAATCATGGCTGATAGGTTTCTCAACCACATTCTCCCACTTTCTCCCCGTAAATAAGACCATAAGCTTAATACAGAGGAAGCATACAATTGGATAATCGAGAACCAAGTTAAAAAACTGAAGATATGCTGTGGGCTGTGGAGTAACGGGAAACTAGGGAAGTACATCTCAATAATAACAAAGGGAAAATTAGAAATGATTTGAAGCACAAGAGGACACAGGGACCAGCATAGGATTTGTTTTAGATTTGCTGTTGCAAAGAGTCATCAAAACACAGAAGGCTGAATGGTCTCCTGTTGTGTCAAGACTGTCATAAACAGAATGATAACATGAGAGCATAAAATATAGGATCAGTAGTAGGCCATTCAGCCCATTGAGTCTGCTCCACTGTTCAATGAGATCATGGTCAATCTGATAATCCTCACCTCCTCTCTCTTACCTTTTCGCTAAACCCTGATTCCTTTACTGATTAAAAATCTATCACAGCCTACAATATATTTAATGACCGAACCTCAACAGCCCTCTGCAGTAAAGAATTCCGCTCAGAGAAGAAATTCTTCCTGATCTCTATCTTAAATTTGTGACTAATTATTCTGAGAATATACTCTCTGGTACTAAATTCTCACATCAGGGGAAACAGCCTTTCCTTAACTACCCTGTCATATCCCCCATGAAGCTTGTATGTTTAATTAGGTTACCTGTCATTCTTTTATATTCCAATGGGTACAAGTAGTATCTTTCTGAAGAAGGGCCTGTACCCGAAACGTCGAATCTCCTGTTCCCTGGATGCTGCCTGACCTGCTGTGCTGTTCCAGCATTAAAGTTTCAACAAGTAGTATCCCCATAACCTCTCCATGTAAGACAATTTTTCCATACCTGATACCATCCAGTGAACTTTCCCTGCACTGCTTCCAATGCCAGTACATTTTTCCTTAAATGTGGGGACCAAAACCATTCCCAGTATTCTAGCTGGGGGTCTGACTAGTGCTTTGTATAGTTTTAGCAAAATCTCCCCACTTTTATATTCAGTTCCCTTTGAAACAAAGGCCAACATTCTATGTACTTCCCCGATTACCTGTGGAATTTTGCTCAAGGTTCTTGAGATCCTAATTCAGTGTCTATCTGGAGCACCCTAACAGCGGTTTATCTGCTATCTTCTGCATCTCACATGGGTAAGAGTTATGAAGCATAATGACCTATTCAACTTGTATCTGTCAAATCCCACCTCGAGGTGTTCAGACATATCAAGGGCTGGTGGGAGCTGGGACTCATAACTGAGTTTCACAGTGAACTGAAAGTTTCTCAGTTAGACCCAATAAGTCCACTCATCCCCACATACACTCTTCTAGCCCTGAGATGGGATGTTAAGGCAAGTATGTTGGGGACCAACTGCGAGTCTTCTAGAATTGGGAGATCAGGGAGTTAAAAACCACAAATATCTCTTTATGTGGTTCAATGTTAATTTTAATTTGTTTGCAATCCTGTGATTGTTTGGGATGTTTCGTAACATAAAGGCCCTATGTTGAAGGAAGCTGTTGTTGTTAGTGGAGATGAATCCAGTGCAGTTAGCTGAATACAGGGAGGACCTTCAACAGTAGTCTTCCACATTAGAAGGTCATCAGCAGAAAAACATGGCTAAAGCCATCTGCAAGTTCAGGACCTTCCCGTGTATGAGACCCCAGCCAATTCCCGGGATGTTTCCCACACTCACAGCCCTCAGGGGACTGCAGCTGCACTCTCACTTCCCATCTGCTGTCATTGGCAACTGAGACAGCTCAACAGGAATGGTATAATGGCTGCAGAAAGGCAGTTCGAGGGGGATCTGCCTTTGGAGGTAGTATGGGCTGAAATAGGAATAGAAATAGAAATAGGAAAGTAGCAGTCACCTTGTTGGGTGTTTATTTTCGGCCCCCCAATAGCAGCAGAGATGTGGAGAAACAGATTGGGAAATAGATTTTGGAAAGGTGCAGAAGCCACAGGGTAGTAGTCATGGGAGATTTCAACTTCCCAAATATTGATTGGAAGCTCTTTAGATCAAGTAGATTGGATGGGGCGGTGTTTGTGCAGTGTGTCCAGGAAGCTTTTCTAACACAGTATGTAGATTGTCTGACCAGAGGGGAGGCCATATTGGATTTGGTACTTGGTAACGAACCAGGACAAGTGATGGGCTTGTTAGTGGGTGAACATTTTGGTGATAGTGACCACAATTCTGTGACTTTCACCTTGGTTATGGAGAGAGATAGGTGCGTGCAACAGGGTAGGTTTGACAATTGGGGGAAGGGTAAATACGATGCTGTAAGACAGGATCTGAGGAGCATAAGTTGGGAGCATAGGCTGTCAGGGAAGGATGTCATGGAAATGTGGAACTTTTTCAAGGAACAGATATGACGTGTCCTTGATATGTATGTACCTGTCAGGCAGGAAAGAGATGGTCGTGTGAGGGAACCTTGGTTGACGAGGGAGGTTGAATGTCTTGTAAAGAGGAAGAAGAAGGCTTACATAAGGTTGAGGAAACAAGGTTCAGACAGAGCATTGGAGGGATACAGGATAGCCAGAAGAGACTGAAGAAAGGGATTAGGAGAGCTAAGAGAGGGCATGAAAAATCTTTGGCGGATAGGATCAAGGATAACCCCAAGGCATTTTATGCGTATGTGAGAAACATGAGAATGACGAGAACGAGGGTAGGTCCGATCAAGGACAGTAGTGGGAGACTGTGTATTGAGTCGGAAGAGATAAGAGAGGTCTTGAATGAGTACTTTTCTTCAGTATTTACAAACAAGAGGGATTGTATTGTTGAAGAGGAGAATGTGAAATGGACTGGTAAGCTAGAAGAGATACTTGTTAGGAAGGAAGATGTGTTGGACATTTTGAACAACTTGAGGATAGACAAGTCCCCTGGGCCTGACGGGATATATCCTAGGATTATGTGGGAAGCAAGAGAGGAAATTGCAGTACCGTTGGCAATGATCTTTTCGTCTTCACTGTCAACGGGGGTGGTACCAGGGGACCGGAGAGTGGCGAATGTTGTGCCCCTGTTCAAAAAAGGGAATAGGGATAACCCCGGGAATTACAGGCCAGTTAGTCTTACTTCAGTGGTAGGCAAGGTTATGGAAAGGGTACCGAGGGATAGGATTTATGAGTATCTGGAAAGACACTGCTTGATTAGGGACAGCCAGCACGGATTTGTGAGGGGTAGGTCTTGCCTTACAAGTCTTATTGAATTCTTTGAGGAGGTGACCAAGCATGTGGATGCGGGTAGAGCAGTGGTTGTAGTGTACATGGATTTTAGTAAGGCACTTGAGAAGGTTCCCCATGGTAGGCTTATGCGGAAAGTCAGGAGGCATGGGATAGAGGGAAATTTGGCCAGTTGGATAGAAAACTGGCTAACCGGTCGAAGTCAGAGAGTGGTGGTAGATGGTAAATATTCAGCCTGGAGCCCAGTTACAAGTGGTGTTCTGCAGGGATCAGTTCTGGGTCCTCTGCTGTTTGTAATGACTTGGAAGAGGGAGTCAAAGGGTGGGTCAGTAAATTTGCAGATGATACGAAGATTGGTGGAGTTGTGGATAGTGAGGAGGGCTGTTGTCGGCTGCAAAGGGACTTAGATATGATGCAGAACTGGGCTGAGGAGTGGCAGATGGAGTTCAACCCTGTCAAGTGTGAGGTTGTCCATTTTGGAAGGACAAATAAGAATGCGGAATACAGGGTTAAGGGTAGGGTTATTAGTAAGATGGAGGAGCAGAGGGATCTTGGGGTCTTTGTTCATAGATCTTTGAAAGTTGCCACTCAGGTGGATAGAGCTTGTAAGAAGGCCTATGGTGTATTAGCGTTCATTAGCAGAGAGATTGAATTCAAGAGTCGTGAAGTGATGTTACAGCTGTACAGGACCTTGGTTAGGCCACATTTGGAGTACTGTGTGCAGTTCTGGTCGCCTCACTTTAGGAAAGATGTGGAAGCTTTGGAGAGGGTGCAGAGATGATTTACCAGGATGTTGCCTGGAATGGAGAATAGGTTGTACGAGGATAGGTTGAGAGTGCTAGGCCTTTTCTCATTGGAACGGCGAAGGATGAGGGGTGACTTGATAGAGGTTTATAAGATGATCAGAAGAATAGATAGAGTAGACAGTCAGAAACTTTTTCCCCGGGTACAACAGAGTGTTACAAGGGGACATAAATTTAAGGTGAAGGGTGGAAGGTATAGGGGGGATGTCAGGGGTAGGTTCTTTACCCAGAGAGTGGTGGGGGCATGGAATGCACTGCCTGTGGGAGTGGCAGAGTCAGAATCATTGGCGACCTTTAAGTGGCAATTGGATAGGTACATGGATGGGTGCTTAAGCTAGGACAAATGTTTGGCACAACATCGTGGGCCGAAGGGCCTGTTCTGTGCTGTATTGTTCTATGTTCTATGTTCTATGAATATGCAGGTCCAAAAACAGAAATTTCTGGAAAAACACAGCAGGTCTGGCAGCATATGTGAAGAGAAATCAGAGTTAATGTTTTGGGTCCAATGACCCTTCCTCAGAACTGTCTTCAGGGTTTGGATGAAGGGTCACAGGACAAGAAAACAAATTGCTTAGAGATTTGTTTAATGTAAAAAGTGAAAACATATAGATAGAAAGAAAAATAAGTCAACAGAAACAAAAGAAAATTGTGTTATGTCTCACAGTCAGTTTGCCTTTAAGAGGTATCCTCGTGATATCATCTGCTTTCTCTCCACTGCTGCTGCCAGACCTGCTGAGTTTTATTTTCCAGCAATTTCTGTTTTTTTTTGTGTCTGATTCTTTGTTGTAGGAATGCACTGGTGTCCAGGGGAGAGGGAAAACTTGGATAACCGGGGAGGAATGACCTCCCTACCTGTCTTGTTAAGCAGGCACCCTGGGAAGTTTTCACAGACGATCAGCCACGGTCTGCAGCATCACCCATTAGGGGAAGCCACCCAGAATTCCCCAATAGTGATGTTTCTGGAAAACTTTGAGAGACTGGCTTCGTAGCATCAAAATAATCAGGCCTTGGCAAGTGCAGGAATAATTGTAAATAAGTGCACAGCCAAATCCCTCAGTGCCGTATTTCAATTAAACTTTTGGAAATATAGGAAACCACAGGAGTAGACTGTTCAGCCCTTTCAGCCTGTTCTGCCATTCATTATCATCCAACTCAATCATCTAATCCTGCTTTCTCCCAAATCCTTTGATCCTGTTAGCCTCAAGTGCTACACCCAACTCTTTCTTATAACCATACAATGTTTTGGCCTTGATCACTCTCTGTGATAAGAAATTTCTCCTCATCTCAGTCCTACCCTGTTTCCTTAAACTGTGACCCCTAGTTCTGGACTGCCCTGCATTGGGGAATATCCTTCCTCATCTCCCCTGACGAGACCTGTTAGAATTTTATTGTGAGATCCCTCCTCATTCTTCTGAATTCCAATGAATATAATCCCAATTGCTGTACTCTCTGAATAAACCCACTGATTCTTAGAGAGCTAGTGGCAAGCCATTTTACTGTGTTGCCTACCTCTATCAGCGTAGAGATTCCTCTCCAGTTCATCCCACTCTTTACCTCCTTGCAGATAGTATGGTGTGTATTGGGTAAAGATGGAGATGACATGGCAATTTGGTGGAGCGATAGTAGGATCCAGAATTGAGGGGATACATAACTCCAACACTGGTCTTATTGGAAGAAGACAAAGAAAAATAGAATTTATATGAATACACTTTCTGACTTTACACATTCTAATTTACACGTTCTGACAACATTTAATATGTTGGAAACACCGTGTTATTTTCGGGGATTGGCTTGGTCACTTTTGGAGTACTGCGTTGGATTCTGGTCTCCCTGCTATAGGAAGGATATTATAAAACTTGAAAGAGTTCAGAAAAGATTTACAACAGTGTTGCCAGGGTTGGAGGGTTTGAGTTATAGGGCGAGGCTGAATTGGCTGGGGCTGTTTTCTCTGGAGCACTGGAGACTGAGGGATGACATTATAGAGGTTTCTAAAATCATGAGGGGCATGGATAGGGTGAATAAACAAGGTCTTTTCCCTGGAGTGAGGGAGTCCAAAACTAGAAGGCATAGGTTTAAGGTGAGAGGAGAAAGATTTAACAGGGACCTAAGGGGCAACATTTTCACACAGAATGTGGTGCATGTATGGAATGATCTGCCAGAGGAAGTGGTGGAAGCTGGTACAATTACAATATTTAAAAGGCATCTGGAATGAGTATATGATTAGGAAGGGTTTACAGGGATGTGGGCCAAATACTGGCAAATGGGACTAGATTAGGTTAAGATATCTGGTCAGTATGGACACAGGGTCTATTTCAGTGTGTTCACTCCTATAACTCCATGACTCTACCACTCTATGATTCTATGAGCTCCAGAATTGCGCTTATGCACAAGACAAGCAAACGTAAAGAAAACAAATAATTTCTAAATATAAAGTGAAAACATGCATTCAGAAAGAAAAATAAGTCAATAGGAAAAAAGACAATTGTGTTATGTCTCACAGTCAGTTTGCCTTTAAGAGGTATCTTCATGATATCATCACTCTACTATAACATGTGACCTGAGGATATAAAGGTCTCGGTCTCCATCTTACCAAGGATCACTTAAAGCATGACACCCTGGTTGCAATAAATGTCTGTTGGATTCTATAATACCATGATATCCATGCCCAGGTTCTCATGCTGCAGGGGCATTGCTGCATCAGATAAAAAATAAAGCTCCAATAGATAACTAAACACAAAGGGGAGAGAAAGGTAGAAACAGAAAGAAAAAAAAACATTTGTTTTTGACCTTAGGATGTCCCAAAGTATCAGGATCTACAGTGAGAGCCTGCTATAAAGTGGTCCATGGATTCTTATAAGTATTATAAGTAAGCTGCATTACAAGTAAGGCCACATTACTTCCGAGCTAGTAATCTATACTCAGGCTCAATTCCACTAGGGGCTGTGGCCAATACTATCGACACGACAGTGTCCAGTCTCCACGCTCCATGACAAATGAATGAAGCAGGTGCTTTGCAAAATCAATCAAATAATCAAATGACTGCTTTTAAATTTCTTTTATCTATAGTTGGGAGGGGGGGATGAAGAGAGCGAGACATGGAGAGAGGTAGAGAGATAGAGAGAGATAGAGGGAGAGAGGTAGACAGAAAAAGAGAGCTAGATAGAGATATGAACAGGAGAGAGAGAGCTGGATAGAGATAGGGACAGGTAGAGAGAGATATAGAGAAAGAGTGAGGTAGAGAGATAGAGGGGAAGAAATAGACAGGAAGAGAGAGAGAGACAGAGAGAGAGAAAGGTAAAGAGATAAAGGGGAAGAGGTAGACAAAAAGAGAGAGATATAAAGATAGAGAGAGTGGTAGCTGCTGCATTTGCAGAGAGAAAACTTTGATGCTGAGACAATTTGTACCAAGTTTCACACCACAGCAGACCATGATCTACTGGATACCCAGTGTACTACTGAGGAGCCCCCACTGTACTTGTAGGCAAGTAAAGAAGCCAGTTTGTACACAGCAAGAGTTCACAAAATGCACCAAAGTAAACAAGCAGCTCATGTGTTTTCCAGAAGTGATGGCTGAGGGATAAATATTGAGCAGGATAGTGGGAATCTCCTCGTCTCCCCTTCCCTCCCCAGCAGAACAAATTCCTCAGATTGTACCTGGTGGATGGAAGGCCCCGGCAGGCTTCTTCATAAGCCTCTTTGATACAGGCCATGTCCTCACAGTTCAAATGAATGGTACCAGCGATTCGCTGAGAAAGAGGTATCCCATCATTGGTGGGCACAGCCAGGAAGTTTGGTAAGCGATCCACAGCAACTGGTAAATATCAAAACAAACAATGTTTTACCTATTGGTTTAGATTTAGTATGCAAATTTAGGGTATTATGACCTACATAGGGACCTCCTCAGTTCTCATTGTCATTTCCAGATCCCTCAAAGCCCTCATTTCCTCCCCTTTCTCTATAACCTACTCTGGCACCAGATCTCTGCTCCTCTCCAGTACATCCTCGTTTTAATTCCTCAAATCTCACAGACTTTGCCTTTAACTGCCCTGTTTGGCACAAACTGTGGGATGTGTATTTTTGTTAAAATAGGTTATCTATTGTAAGTTTAGGTTTCTGAGTTAGTAACAGGTGGATTTTGAATGATCTCAGAATCCCGACAGTACAGATAGATGCCATTTGGCCCATCAGGTCCACACTGACCCACTGAAGAACATCCCACCCAGAACCACCCTCTATCCTATCCCTGTATTTCCCGTGGCTAACCCACCTAGCTTGCTCATCCCTGGACACTATGGGCAAGTTGACATAGCCAATCCACCCAACCTGCACATCTTTGGATTGTGGGAGGAAACTGGAGCACCCGGGGGAAACCCACGCAGACACGGGGAGAATGTGCAAACTCCACACAGACAGTCACCCGAGGCTGGAATTGAACTTGGGTTCCTGGCGCTGTGAGGCAGCAGCACTAACCACCGTGCCACCTACTAATCTTGACCACATGAACATGAGAAGATTGTTTCCTCTCTGCATCCGTCCAGAATGAGAAGGCCTGGTTTTAAAATGCGGGGTGGGATGGTGATAAGGCGATTCTTGTTCCTCTCAGATATTTGTGCAGCTTTGGAGCTCAATCATGGAAGGTGACGAAGACCCCTGTATTGAATATTTTTAAGATGGCGGTAGATAGGTTTTCATTAAGCAGGGAAGCAAAGTTCATCAGGGGGTAGGTGGGAATGTGGAATTCCAAACAGATCAGCCATGATCTTAATGAATGGTGGAGCAAACTTGAGGGGCCCAAATGGTGCAATTTTGACTGTATTTTGTATGGGTTTGTAACTTTTCTGTTGAAACAACTTGCGATGTTTACTATATTAAAGCTGCTATATGAATGAAAGCTTTTGTTGTTGCTAATGTCCCCACGTCTTATTCTAGTTGTGAATATCAAAGGGTTTCCAATTGTTGGTGGGGATTGAGTATTCCTGGTCCTGCATTGGGTTGGGCGATGGCTCTTTTTCTGGTCTTTGGTGCAAAGTTCAAATCCAGGTCAAAGCAATGCAGTGAACCGAATGGTGTCAGGGCTTAAATTCTGTAGCGAGGTTCCATAGAATGGCTTGCATTCCTTTTGAGTTTACAAATGCAGGGTCATCCAATTGATTGAAGGGATCTGACAAGAGTGAATCCAGAGATGATCAACAGAAGGATCTTACAGAAGGACAGAAAAGGCTCGAGAGATCAACCCCTTTGGGGGGGAATCTGGTACAATACAGGAAGGCACAACCTTACAGCTGGAGCTAAGTTGTTCAGTGGAGAGATCAAGAGGCACTTTCTCTCACATAAAAGCAGGATAGCGGAAGTGAGGAGCTCACCTAAACTATCTCAGGGTGAAGGCGTGATTATAACTGAGCCCAGCAGACATCTTCCAGATTCCCCAGGGTAGGGGAGTCCAAAACTGGAGGGGGCTAGGTTTAAGGTAAGAGGGGATAGATTTAAAAGGGACCCAAGGGGCAACATTTTAACACAGAGGGTGGTGCATATATGGAGTGAGCTGGCAGAGATGGGTACAATGACAGCATTTAAAAGATATTTGGATGGTACATGGATAGGAAAGTGGGGAGTGGAGCTAAATACAGGCAAATGGGACTGGTTCAGATTAGGAAACCTAGTAGGCATCGACGAGTTGGGTCGAAAAGTCTTTTGTCATGCTGTATGACTCTATGAATGCCCACCATCAAGGACCATGATTGGTCCAGCCTAGGAACATGTCATCCAGCTGGTAGTACTCACTTCATTCAAATCCATCTCACCCTCTCACCAAGGCTATACGTACCATTGATCTTTGTAACAGGAGAAGTGTAGTCAATGGATGAAACTTCCTTAATAAATTCTTCAGACAGTGATTCCTAGAACAGGCAGAATTTCACATTAAAGACTTGCATTTACACCTTATCTTTCATCTCTGTTTGACATACAATGTTGTAAATGTAAAGTCCTCAAGTAGCACTGGGGTAATGTGATATTTTTGATCTATGAACATTGGTCAGGACACGCCCATCCCTCATTACCCAGAGGGCCATGGTGAATAGTCAATCACACTGCTCTGGGTCTGGAACACATGTAGGCCAGATTGGGTAAGGATGGCAGATTTCCTTCCCAAAATGGCATTAGTGGGCCAGATGGGTGTGTACTACATTTGACAGTGCTTCCAATGTCACCAGTAGGCTAGCTTTTTATCCCAAATTTTTATTGAATTGATTTTCACCAGCGGCCACAAATTGAAACCTATATCCACAAATCATCAGGCTACGTTTCTGGATTTTACCAGTCCAATAACATTACTACAACACCATTGGCTATCTGCTTCTGTGTCATGAGATTATTTATGATGGGGCCCCATCAATATTGGAACCAGGAAAGTCAGCCTGGAGTTTACACTCAAAACATCCGCAGTGAGGCTGGAACCTACAAAACTTTTGACTCTGAGACGTGGCTGTGCCACAGCTGGTATTTAAAATTTGACAAGAAAGCCACCTGAGTAGATTACCCACATGTGCATAAAGCTAACATGGCAAACTGCCTCTGGAAAAACTGTCTGATATCCATTCTCATTGCCTCAGTGGACTTATCATTCAGGCAAACTAGTCTGTCTTAGCTAAGTGGTAGCACGCTTATCTTTAATCACGCTGGTTGCCAGCACAGCTAACATTTTCTGTGGAGACTCACCATCAGCTTCTTATTGAGATCAGTCGAGAAACTGATACCAAGTGGGGAAGGATATCCACACAATGTATTCAGCAGACAATGGGTTCCGTTTTGATCAAAGCAGTGGAGGTTTATTATATAGGTGTAACTAACTGATGAGTACTAAGGTTCACAATTGTGATACATCAGGCTGAAACGTATATATCACTCTCGCAGCTACATGTTATTAGCAATGAGAACAATTGTTGAACCAGTGGTTGGAGCACACTACACATTCTGAGAGAACAAGTTCATCCCTCTCAGGAACAATCCTTTATGTCCTGACCTTATCTTGTGGATGTCAGTTAACTCTATCAGGTACTAAGTGCCTTATACAACAACACCCAGATTCCAAAGTTCCCAGTTCGAAATTAGACAGGGTTGACGGGTGATAGCTTAAGAGGTAAAAACAATGACTGCAGATGCTGGAAACCAGATTCTGGATCAGTGGTGCTGGAAGGGCACAGCAATTCAGGCAGCATCCGAGGACAGGCAAAATCGACGTTTCGGGCAAAAGCCCTTCATCAGGAATAAAGGCAGAGAGCCTGAAGCGTGGAGAGATAAGCTAGAGGATGGTGGGGGTGGGGAGAGAGTAGCATAGAGTACAATAGGTCAGTGGGGAAGGAGATGAAGGTGATAGGTCAGGGAGGAGAGGGTGGAGTGGATAGGTGGAAAAGGAGCTGGGCAGGTCGGACAAGTCCGGACGGGTCAGGGGGACAGTGCGGAGCTGCAAGTTTGAAACTAGGATGAGGTGGGGGAAGGGGAAATGAGGAAACTGTTGAAGTCCACATTGATGCCCTGGGGTTGAAGTGTTCCGAGGCGGAAGATGAGGCGTTCTTCCTCCAGGCGTCTGGTGGTGAGGGAGCGGCGGTGGAGGAAGCCCAGCACCTCCATATCCTCGGCAGAGTGGGAGGGGGAGTTGAAATGTTGAGCCACTGGGCGATTTGGTTGATTGGTGCGGGTGTCTCGGAGATGTTCCCTAAAGCGCTCTGCTAGGAGGCGCCCAGTCTCCCCAATGTAGAGGAGACCGCATCGGGAACAACGGATACAATAGATGATATTAGTGGATGTGCAGGTAAAACTTTGATGGATGTGGAAAGCTCCTTTGGGGCCTTGGATAGAGGTGAGGGAGGAGGTGTGGGCGCAGGTTTTACAGTTCCTGCGGTGGCAGGGGAAAGTGCCAGGATGGGAGGGTGGGTCGTAGGGGGGCGTGGACCTGACCAGGTAGTCACGGAGGGAATGGTCTTTGCGGAAGGCGGAGAGGGGTGGGGAGGGAAATATATCCCTGGTGGTGGGGTCTGTTTGGAGGTGGCGGAAATGTCGGCGGATGATTTGGTTTATGCGAAGGTTGGTAGGATGGAAGGTGAGCACCAGGGGCGTTCTGTTCTTGTTGCGGTTGGAGGGGTTGGGTCTGAGGGCGGAGGTGCGGGATGTAATACATGCCGTGACATCGAACAATTCTTCCGTCGCCTCCGCCTCCAAGCTTACTTTCACAATCAGGACCCCTTCGCCCACATCCAACACACTGCATCCACCTGGACACCCCGCGCTGGCCTATTACCTGCCCTCGACCTCTTCATTTCCAACTGCCGCCGGGACATTAACCACCTCAACCTGTCGACCCCCCTCCCCCACTCCAACCTCTCACCCTCACAACGCGCAGCCCTCCAATCCCTCTGCTCCAATCCTGACCTCACCATCAAGCCAGCGGACAAAGGGGGCGCAGTGGTAGTCTGGCGCACTGACCTCTACATCGCTGAAGCCAAACGCCAACTCGAGGACACCTCTTCCTACCGCCCCCTTGACCATGACCCCACCCCCCATCACCAAACCATCATCTCCCAGACCATATAGAACCTCATCACCTCAGGAGATCTCCCACCCACAGCTTCCAACCTCATAGTCCGGGAACCCAGCACTGCCCGGTTCTACCTCCTTCCCAAGATCCACAAGCCTGACCACCCTGGCCGACCCATTGTCTCAGCATGCTCCTGCCCCACTGAACTCATCTCTAACTACCTCGACACTGTCCTATCCCCCCCTAGTCCAGGAACTCCCCACATACGTTCGAGACACCACCCACGCCCTCCACCTCCTCCAAGACTTCCGTTTCCCCGGCCCCCAACGCCTCATCTTCACCATGGATATCCAATCCCTCTACACCTCCATCCGCCATGACCAGGGCCTCCAAGCCCTCTATTTTTTCCTCTCCAGACATTCCCAACAGTACCCCTCCACCGACACTCTCATTCGTTTGGCCGAACTGGTCCTCATCCTTAACAATTTCTCCTTTGAATCCTCCCACTTCCTCCAGACCAAAGGGGTAGCCATGGGCACACATATGGGCCCAGCTATGCCTGTCTCTTTGTTGGCTACGTAGAGCAGTTGATCTTCCGTAATTACACCGGCACCACTCCCCACCTCTTCCTCCGCTACATTGATGACTGCATTGGCGCCACCTCGTGCTCCCGCGAGGAGGTTGAGCAATTCATCAACTTCACCAACACATTCCACCCTGACCTTAAATTTACCTGGACCATCTCTGACACCTCCCTCCCCTTCCTGGACCTCTCCGTCTCCATCAGTGACGACCGACTTGACACTGACATCTTCTACAAACCCACCGACTCCCACAGCTACCTGGATTACACCTCTTCCCACCCTACCTCTTGCAAAAATGCCATCCCGTATTCCCAATTCCTCCGCCTCCGCCGTATCTGCTCCCAGAAGGAGCGGTTCCACCATAGAACACACCAGATGGCCTCCTTCTTTAGAGACCGCAATTTCCCTTCCCACGTGGTTAAAGATGCGCACCTCCGCCCTCAAACCCAACCCCTCCAACCGCAACAAGAACAGAACGCCCCTGGTGCTCACCTTCCATCCTACCAACCTTCGCATAAACCAAATCATCCGCCGACATTTCCGCCACCTCCAAACAGACCCCACCACCAGGGATATATTTCCCTCCCCACCCCTCTCCGCCTTCCGCAAAGACCATTCCCTCCGTGACTACCTGGTCAGGTCCACGCCCCCCTACGACCCACCCTCCCATCCTGGCACTTTCCCCTGCCACCGCAGGAACTGTAAAACCTGCGCCCACACCTCCTCCCTCACCTCTATCCAAGGCCCCAAAGGAGCTTTCCACATCCATCAAAGTTTTACCTGCACATCCACTAATATCATCTATTGTATCCGTTGTTCCCGATGCGGTCTCCTCTACATTGGGGAGACTGGGCGCCTCCTAGCAGAGCGCTTTAGGGAACATCTCCGAGACACCCGCACCAATCAACCAAATCGCCCAGTGGCTCAACATTTCAACTCCCCCTCCCACTCTGCCGAGGATATGGAGGTGCTGGGCCTCCTCCACCGCCGCTCCCTCACCACCAGACGCCTGGAGGAAGAACGCCTCATCTTCCGCCTCGGAACACTTCAACCCCAGGGCATCAATATGGACTTCAACAGTTTCCTCATTTCCCCTTCCCCCACCTCATCCTAGTTGCAAACTTGCAGCTCCGCACTGTCCCCCTGACCCGTCCGGACGTGTCCGACCTGCCCAGCTCCTTTTCCACCTATCCACTCCACCCTCTCCTCCCTGACCTATCACCTTCATCTCCTTCCCCACTGACCTATTGTACTCTATGCTACTCTCTCCCCATCCCCACCATCCTCTAGCTTATCTCTCCACGCTTCAGGCTCTCTGCCTTTATTCCTGATGAAGGGCTTTTGCCCGAAACGTCGATTTTGCCTGTCCTCGGGTGATAGCTTAAGCCGAACTTCCTACATTAAGGTACAACCCAGCAGCTAAAGTCCCTCTGAATACTTTGAGTAATTAGCATTTGAATTTGATGTTTTCCTAGACTCAACTCACCCTCCCCATGCAATGATCCTGAATCCATTGAATTCAATTCCGGTGTTCACCCACATGCATGGATGGTCTTCCACACTGCTAAATATAATCTCTTAGTCTGGAACTGAATCCTAAAGTTCAGCAAGGTCCTAGCTGTGACCCTCCATCAATGCCAAACTAATCACAGCCAGGGCTTCAATAGTTTTTCACAGGATATGGGCATCACTGGCTAAACCAACATTCATTAGCTATTCCTCATTACCCATGAGAAGGTAGAGGTTGCTGCCTATATCCTGCAGGTATATCCACAATGCTGTTTGGGAGGAATTTCCAGCGTTTAGACCCAATGATACTGAAGGAACAGTGATATATTTTCAAATCAAATGGTGTGTGGCTTGGAGGGGAACTTGCAGATGGTAGTGTTCCCAGGGATCTGTTGTTCTTGTCCTTCTAGATGGAGGTGTTTGTGAGTTTGGAAGGTGCTGTCTGAGGACTTTTAGTGAATTTCTGCAGTGCATCTTGTTAATAGTGCACATTGCTGCAACTTAGCATCAATGGTGAAGGGAGTGGATGTTTGTGAATGTGGTGCCAATCAAATGGCTGCTTTGTCCTGAATGGTGTCAAGCTTCTTGAGTGTTGTTGGAGCTGCACCCATCCAGGCAGGTGGGGCGTATTCCATCACACTCCTGACGTATGCCTTGGGGAGTCGGGAGGCGAGTTACTCACTGCAGAATGCCTAGCCTCCAACCTGCTCTTGTAGCCCTTGTGTTTATATGGCCAGACTAGTTCAGTTTCTGGTCAATGGAATGTCTCAGGACAGTGATAGTGGGGTAATTCAGTAATGGGAACACCAATGATTGTGAAGAGGCGACGGTCATTACTTGACACTCAATGGTGATAGAAGTGATTCATGACAATTAAACAATAGACAATAGGTGCAGGAGTAGGCCATTCAGCCCTTCGAGCCTGCACCGCCATTCAATATGATCATGGCTGATCATCCTTAATCAGTATCCTGTTCCTGCCTTATCTCCATAACCCTTGATTCCACTATCTTTGAGTGCTCTATCCAACTCTTTCTTAAACGAATCCAGGGACTGGGCCACCACTGCCCTCTGGGGCAGAGCATTCCACACAGCCACCACTCTCTGGGTGAAGAAGTTTCTCCTCATCTCTGTCCTAAATGGTCTACCCCGTATTTTTAAGCTGTGTCCTCTGGTTCGGCACTCACCCATCAACGGAAACATGTTTCCTGCTGCCAGAGTGTCCAATCCTTTCATAATCTTATACGTCTCAATCAGATCCCCTCTCAGTCTTCTAAACTCAAGGGTATACAAGCCCAGTCGCTTCAGTATTTCAGTGTAAGGTAATCCCGCCATTCCAGGAATTGACCTCGTGAACCTACGCTGCACTCCCTCAATAGCCAGAATATCTTTCCTCAAATTTGGAGACCAGAACTGCACGCAGTACTCCAGGTGTGGTCTCACCAGGGCCCTGTACAGCTGCAGAAACACCTCTTTGCTTCTATACTCAATTCCTCTTGTTATGAAGGCCAGCATGCTATTAGCCTTCTTCACTACCTGCTGTACCTGCATGCTTACCTTCATTGACTGGTGTACAAGAACACCCAGATCTCTCTGTACTGCCCCTTTACATAACTTGATTCCATTGAGGTAGTAATCTGCCTTCCTGTTCTTGCCACCAAAGTGGATAACCATATATTTATCCACATTAAACTGCATCTGCCAAGCATCTGCCCACTCTCCTAACTTGTCCAGGTCACCCTGTAATCTCCTACCTAACGCTCATGGGTGAAGGACTGTTCACAGGGTGTGGTTATCACTGGCAATGGCCGGCATTTATACCCATCCCCAAAACTGCCTTGAGGAGCTGTTGCTAAGCTGGCATCTCCAATCACTGCAGCCACTGTGGTGAAGGTGCAACCAATGGTGAGGATTTTGACCCAGTGACAACGAGGGGATATCAAGACGTGCCCAAGCTGGGACAAGGTGCACGGCCTGGAGGGGAACTCGGATGCCAATGGGACTCCATTAACTGCTGACAGAAAGCAGTCATGGAATGGGGGTGGTAGATAATGGCGTGGGATGGTTGTTGGGCCCATCACCATTCAACAATCTGTCAACCTTCACTCTCTGAAAAAGGACTACTTGAGTGACATTATCTGGGTGTGAGCAGAACCCCTGGTAGTGAATATAAAAGGTATGGAAGAGGAATCAAATAGAGACATTATCCAATGCACCTTTGGCGTCAGCTGGAGGAAGGTCACATGAGCAGTGGCATTGGATAAAACCACTTTGCTCCTTATCTCAGTTCCATCTTGCAGCACAACTCCCTGTGCTTTCCCATTACTGTCCACAAGAATGGAATCCACTACCTGTTCAATAGAGAGAGAGAGAACTACATTAACTTTCACTGACAATGTTAAAGGCATGAACAGTGTTAAATTTCATATTTATCAAGGTACTGTGAGCTTAGCAGTAAATTGTTCTACAAAACTACCAGAATGGCTGTAAGTGTGATACTGGTGTGACTCTAGGCTAAGCAATTTGGATACATTATTGAAACAGACTGAAGGGAACTTTAGGAGAAAGTGAGGACTGCAGATGCTGGAGATCCGAGTCGAGAGGGTGGTGTTGGAAAAGCACAGCAGGTCAGGCAGTGTCCGAGGAGCAGAAGAATCGATGTTTCAGCATAAGCCTTTCATCAAAATTAAGGCTGTAGAGAGAGGAGGAGAAGCTCTCCCAGGCAGGCATCCTTGGAAGAGGCATCGCAGTAGGGTTAAAATCAACTGGGAGAAAGTGAACACTGCAGATGCTGGAGATCAGAGTCGAGAGTGTGGTGCTGGAAAATCAGGCAGCATCACACTCTCGACTGTGAAGGGAATTTTACCTCAAGCCTGGCCACGGCATAATACAGGGTTAAAGCACCATGACGGGGTGAAAAAGCAAAATGGGTTTAATTTTCCACATTAATGCTCCGCAGTAGACACATGAGACCATTTAATAGAAAGACTTTCCCTTTGTGCACACTGATATTGTTGCTAACTATCCTAAATTTGGACTCTCTGGTTGCTGGCCCTCCTGACAAAGAGATCAGCTTCTCCTTGTTTATTCAGTTTGTAACCTCCTTATAAAGCAAATTAAAATGGAACGGTCAGATGAGTGTATCTGGAGCACGTACCTTCTCTGTAAAGATTGAGGCTCCATGATCCGCAGCCACATTGGCGATGGATTTGGAAAGTGCACCCATTCCACCTTCCACATAACCCCAAGCCCCTTTAATCCCCTCCAGCTCCCCCATCACGTGATGAAGCAGTACATACCTAAAATGAGCAAGAAAACAGTTGAGGGGCTTTTGGAACACAGATTATCCATGTGTCACTTGACAAGTTTTATTTGCTCTGTACATGGAATTACGAAAGTTTGGGCAAGCCTTCAGAATCCTGAAACACTCTGCCACCTAATGGCCAGCATCTGCCACTGCACCATAACAGCAGAAATCCTAACACTGAATGGGAAAGGTTGACACAGCAATTTACAATATTGTCACAAAAGTATGTTTTATTTTCCTGGGACTTGTGCAATGGTGGCAAGATCAGCATTTATTACCCATTCCTAACTGCCTCAAGAGGGAGAGAATTCCAGGCTTTCGACCCAGTGACAGTGAAGGAACGGTGATATGCTTCCAAGTTAGGATGGTGAGTGGCTCAGAGGGGAACTTGCAGGGGTTGGCATGACCAAACGTTATGCTGCCAGGAAATGAAGTTTGTCACATTTGTGCAACAGTTTTTTTTTAATTCATTCACAGGATGTGGGCATCACTGGCTAGACCAGCATTTATTGCCCATCCCTGCCTAGAGGGCAGTTAAGAGTCAACCACATTAGATTAGATTCCCTACAGAATGGAAACAGGTCCTTCGGCCCAACAAGCCCACACCGACCTTCCAAAGAGTAACCCACCCAGACCCATTCCCCTACCCTACATTTACCACAGATTAATGCACCTAACACTACGGGAAATTTAGCATGGCCAATTCACCTGACCCGCACACCGTTGGATTGGGGAGGAAATCCACACAGACATGGGGAGAACGTGCAAACTCCACACATACAGTCGCCCGAGGCTGGAATCGAACCCAGGTCCCTGGCATTGTGCTAACCACTGAGCCACCGTGCTGCCCCATTGCTGTGGGTCTGGAGTCACATGTAGGCCAGACCAGGTAAGGATGACAGTTTCCTTCCCTTTTGAACATTAGTGACCTAATGAGCTTTTCCAAGAATTGGCAATGGACTCATCGCCATCATTAGACTTAGTGTCTGAGATTTTAAAAACTGAATTCAAATTCCACCATGGCAGGATTCAAACCTGCTCCCCAGAACAGTTTCTGGATTAACAGCTCATTGATAATACCACTAGGCTATTTCCTCCCCTTTGTAAGGTAGCAGATGCTGCACTGGGTTAATTAAATTAATATTCAGAAAAGTTTATATTAAAAACTGAAGAGAATCAGAGGTTATTGAGCAACGTTGGAAGAATAAATATCAGATACAAATTGTCCATGATTTAATTGAAAAGAATGTCTGAAACCTCTTTCTCTTACTATTTTAATAAATAACTTTAATGTAAGAATTCAAGATAAATTTACTTGAAACAAATGAAAGATCTGATGGTTTTCCTACCCACTGCCTGCAGCCTGCGGACTTATCATTGCACCAATAATTCCATCAGTAGCCAGAGTCGCTTTCAGGGGCTCTGATTCAAACCAGTGATTTAGAATCTGCCAAAAAAAATAAAATAAGGACAGCAAGTTGGCAAAGCGTAGCTATCAGAGGATAATGTCAGAACTGATGCTACTGTAAATATCCCACGAGAAGCGAAATAGAGATTTAGTCACTGTCCGGCAATGCGTTTCTCAAAGGACAGACTTCCACATTGGACAGATGCCTGCAAGGAAACAGCTCCAGGAACAACTGCTGAGCTGACGCTGTCAGTAACAAGGCAGCAAGGCAACTCCCATTTCATCGGGAAAGCCTCATCATCGTCAGTCTGTTCCTCACACAAAGACTGGGTACAGAATACTTACCCCGGGGCAAATGGGGAGTTGTGGGAGAGTCTGGCAAGGACCAGTGCGGAGGCTCCTGGGGGCAGGTGGTGATTTAACCTGCGGGTCACCACTCCTCAGGCAAGGGGAGAGGTTGAGAAGGAGGGACATTCCTGGTGATTCCAGCCAGGGTGAGAATTGAACCCATGCTGTTGGCATCACTCTACATTTCGAACAAGCCCCCAGCAAGCTAACCAGGCCCCTAATGGGAAACAAAATTAGATATTGCTGGAAAGACTCGGCAGGTCTGGCAGCATCTGTGGAGTGAAACAGAGAACAAACAATAACTCCGATTTCTCTCCACATTTGTTGCCAGACCTGCTGAGTCTTCCCAGCAATTCCTGATCTTGTTTCTGATTTCCAGCCTCGCAGTTCTTTGAGTTTTCTTTTGTTTAGTTACCCCCCCCTGTGGGATAAGTGCGATACCAGCAAGTCTGGCATCCCCATCCTTAATGCCCATTGAACAAAGTGTCCTGCAAGAGCTATTTCAGAATCACCCCCATTGCAGTGGGTCTGGAGTCACATGTAGGCCAGGCTGGGTGAAGATGGCAGATTTTCTTCACTAAAAGGTCACTGAGGCATAGTGTCCTACAGCACGGAAACAGACTCTTCAGTCCAACTCATCCATGTCAACAAGTTTTCCCAAATTAAACTAGTCCCACTTGCCTGCATTGGCCCATATCCCTCTAAACCGTTCCTATTCATGTACCTGTTCAGATGTCTTATAAGTGCTTTAACTCTACCTGCCTCTAATACCTCCTCTGACAACTCATTCTATACACATTCCATACCTCCCTCTGCATGAAAAAGTTGCCCTGTAGGTCCCGTTTAAATCTTTCCCCTCTCATTGTAAACCAATGCCCTCTGGTTTTCGAATCCCCCATCCTAGGAAAACGACCTTGGCTATTTGCCTTATCCCTGTCCCTCATGATTTATAAATCTCTACAAGGTCACCCCTCAGCCTCCAATGCTCCAGGGAGAAAAGTCCCATCCCTCTCCTTATAACTCAAACCTCCAGTCCTGGCAAACAGTCTTGGAAATGTTTTTTCTGCACCCTTTCCAATTTAACAGCATCAAGGTTAACAAGATGACAATAACTGTATGCAGGATTCTGAAAGGACCCTTGCAAATCTCTTGTACAGCTGTAACATGATGAGTCAACTCCTGCCTTCAATGCTCTGACAACAAATTCTGGAGATCACAGTGGGACAAGCAGCATCCTTGGAGAGAGAGCAAGCTAACGTTTCGAGTTCAGATGATTCTTCATCAGAACTGAACTCTTGATGTTTTTATTAAACCCAACAATTGGCAATGATCACCATTAGGCCATTTTAAATTCCAGACTTTATTGAGGTTGGATTTCCTCATTTGTCATTTGATGTCCCCCGAATGTTAGCCAGATTCCTAGCTCAGCGACACCGCCCCTGCACCACGGCCTCTGCCAAGCACAGAATCCCTGAGGCTGGGATCAGAAATGTTAGGGTCAATACCCAGTGTGACCATACAACAGCAGTTTCCAAAAGTGAATTTCTGTGCTTACTTTGGATATTGGAGCCGTCAATAGTTCGTAGAACTGTGGAATACGTCTCCCCAGTTTAAGACCTGTGAGGAGAAGAAGGAAAATGGTGAATAGGAGTGAACATGAGAACTAGGAATAGGAGTCAGCCCCTTGAGCCTTGCCACCAGGCAATAAGACCATGACTGATCCTTAACCTCGACTTCACTCTCCTCAATGTTGAAAGATCAAGTGATTTCCATGTTGAATAGATTCAACACTGAGCATCCACAGCTCAGGGGTAGAGGATTCTAGAATCCCTACAGTGTGGAAACAGGCCCTTCGGCCCAACAAAGAAGAGTAACCCAACCAGACCCTTTCCCCTCCCCTATATTTACCCCTGACTAATGCACCTAATATAAATGTCCTTGAACATTATGTGACAATGTAGCATGGCCAGTTCACATTTTTGGACTGCACGAGGAAACCCGCACACACATGGGGAGAATGTGCAAACTCCACACAGACAGTCGCCCGAGGCTGGGATCCCGGCACTGGGAGGTAGCAGTGCTATCCACTGAGCCACCATGCTGCTTTTTCTTAAATTCATCCAACACCTCCTACCCCTTGCAATTTCCTCCATTCATCCTGAAGGCTTATAAATGAGTAAAGAAGTTGCTCCTCATCTCAGTCCTAACTGGCTGGCCTCTTCACCCAAGGGTATGGGACTGTGTTCCAGGGGAAACAGCCTCACATTGGCAATGTTGAAAATGGTGGTCGCTTTACGAATGGACGACGACGTGCTGCAGAAATAGCAGAGAGTAGCTGATGCTCACTGGGGTAATTAAAGACTGGTTTTCTCCAGGAATGGGAATGGTCAGGAATGATTCAGAGCAAACTGGAGTTTGTATTGAACTGTGAAATACAAATAAACAGTTATGGAAGACAGACTGACTCCTACATCTGAAAGTGGATCTCTTGACAGTTAATATTAATATGGTCTTTGTCAAGGCCATTCAGCAACTTGGAAGTATCAATCATACTCATTCTTCTAAAAGCCAGGGAGCTTTTACTACAATTCTCCTCATGGGTGGCCATTCAGAACCTTTCAATCAATTTAACAAACCTCCATTGCACAAATGACTTAAGCCCTGACTCACAGTGTCAGGGACTCAGGTTCGATTATACCCTTAGGTGACTGTCTGTGTGGAGTTTGCATGTCCTCTTTGTGTTTGCATGGGTTTCCTCCGGGTGCTCCGGTTTCCTCCTACAGTCCAAAGATGTATAGATTAGGTGGATTGGCTGTGCTAAATTGCCCATAGTGTCCATGGATGAGCAGGTTAGGTGGATTAGCTGTGGTAAAATGGAGGTCTGTGGTTCTGGTTGGGATTGTTTTCAGAGGGTTGGTGCAGACTCAATGGGTCAAATGGCCTCAATCTGCATTGGAGGGATTCTATGTTGGAAGGGTTTAATAATAGGGGAAGAGTTCCACCTCAGTGCTGAGAGCACCATTTGGGTGAGAGTCGTGAAATGAAGGAGGGTGAATGGTACTTGTGGCACAGTGGTAATGTCCTTACCTCTAAGTCAGGGGGTGCAGGCTCAAGTCCCACCTACTTCAAAGGTGTACATTAACATCTCTCAACAGGTTGATTAGAAAATATCAACTTATGGAGCATCAGATGTGGCGTATTAGGAGTGAGATGACTGATCCCCCAAACAAACATAACCATCTTCATTAGTGCTAAGTATGACTCTAACAGCAGAGAACTGTAGGAGCTCTTCTGGGGTGATGGTAGTGTCTCTACCTGTAAGCCAGGTGACTCTGGTTCAAGCCCTACCTTCTTCAGAGGTGTGTTCTAACATCTCTGAACAGATTGATTAAAAAGATATCTAATGCAGGGGATACATCTTTAAGAAAAATCTATACTCACAACTGACATTTGTTCTACATTCAATGAACCAATCAGGGCTGAAAGCAGTTCATCTGTTTTTCCTGTCATTTGTCTGACCTTTCTGTTTTGGGCAAATTTAGCTGTTGCATTTGTTTAAAAAAGGAACATTTGCAAAACTTGCAAAAGTATGTCATTGACAGCAACATGCCTCGGGATGGCTCTGTGAAGGGCACTATACAAAGCGCAGTTTCTGTTCGATTACCTGTTTGGATGAGAGGTTTGACAGTGCGTAGGGATTGTATCTTCTGTATCAGTGAGCCACTAGTTAGCGACGAGACATCCACGGGTACTGCATCCAATAGGGGCTCCACGGACAGGGCCATGTGATTGATGAAAGCTTCATATTCTGCATATGACTAGCAAGCAAAACACAACTCACACTTAGATGTCAGAAAATATTCAGACCCTTTTTTTGTTCATCACGTGATGTGGGCATCCCTGGCTAGTTCAGAATTTATTACCCACATTTATTGCAATTAAGTATCAACCCCATTACTGTGGGTTTGGGGTCACACACATACTCCAGACCAGGTAAGGATGGCAGTTTCCTTCCCTAAAGGGCATTGGTGAACCAGATGGCTTTTTTCAACAATAGATTCTTAGTCATTATTAGCTCCTTAATTCCAGATTTGTATTGAACTCATCTTCTACCATCATGGGATTTGAACCTGGGCCCCCAGATCATTACCTGGGTCTCTGGTTTAACAATCCAGTGATAATACCACTAGGCCACCCTCTCCACTCCACACACACATCCCCCCCCCCACCCCCCACCCCCCCCCCACATATATCAGAGACTGATTTAGATATTTAACCATCTTTGGAGGAATTGCATGTAGAAACTCATTGCTCTCCAAGGATTGTCAAACAAATATCAAATGGTATCTGCCCATCCTCACACACACACCCATTTTGGGCGGCACGGTGGCACAGTGGTTAGCACTGCTGCCTCACAGCGCCAGAGACCCGGGTTCAATTCCCGCCTCAGGCGACTGACTGTCTGGAGTTTGCACATTCTCCCCGTGTCTGCGTGGGTTTCCTCCGGGTGCTCCGGTTTCCTCCCACAGTCCAAAGATGTGCAGGTTAGGTGAATTGGCCATGCTAAATTGCCTGTAGTGTTAGGTGCAGGGGTAAATGTAGGGGAATGGGTCTGGGTGGGTTGCGCTTCGGCGGATCGGTGTGGACTTGTTGGGCCGAAGGGCCTGTTTCCTAACTGTAAAGTAATCTAATCTAATCTAATCAACTCTGACCTACTATCCTACAAAAGGAGTCTTCCAACCCTCTTCTTCATGCACAGGGAAACATTGTGCCCCAGGATATTTTCATCATTTCAATCTGAACAGTAGTTGTTTGTTCATGAAGCTGAGTGTGAGGAAATGCAAAAGTTGAATTTATATAGCAACTATCATGACCTCAGGATTACATCATATTGTCTTACAGCCAATGAAATACCTTTGAAGTGCGGCCAATGTTTGAACATATCAACAGAGCAACCAATTTGTGCACAGCAAGCTCCCTCAAGTGATAATGGCCAGATCATCTGCTTCATGAGACATAAATGTGACCTGGACACTAGGGCCCTGCACTCCTGGGAAATAGTGCCATGGAATTTGATCTGTACAAGCTTCTGTAGGCTTTAGTCCAATCATCCCCAATGCTCCAACTCTCCTTCACCAGAAAACTACCTTTGGTTTTGGGTTAGAGCAGCCATCTTTAGTTGGATACATTCCTATAAGTTCGATCAAAGGACCTCCGACTTCCAATCTTCCTAGCATGCTGAGCAGCCCTTTCTTTCACAAATAAAACAAATTCTTTCATGGGATTTGGGCATCACAGGCAATGTCACCATTTGTGATCCAGTTGGAAATGCCAAGTGAATGGAGAGGCTTACTGTACCATTTCAGAAGGTCAGTCACATTGGTGTGGAGTCACATTTGGGATCACACCAAGTACAGATGGAAAATTTCCTTCCCTAAAGGACATCCATGAACCAGATGGGTTTTGGTGACAATCAATGGTTGTTGCCATGGTCACCATTGAAGAGTGTAGCTTTTTTTTCCAGATTTATTCATGGGGTTCAACCCAGTAGCGGTCATTATGGGATTTGACCCTGTGCTTTTAAAAATTGTTCATGGGAAATGGACATCGCTGGCAGGTCAGCATTTATTGCCCATCCTTGGCTGCCCTTGAAGTATGTGGCTTTCTAGGCCATTTCACAGGGCAGTTGAGTGTCAACCACACTGATGTGGGATTGGATTCACATGTAGATCAGACCAGTTAGGGATGGCAGATTTCCTTCTCTGAAGGGCATTAGTGAATCAAATAAATTTTTCCCAACAATTGATAGTGATTCGTGGTCATCAGTAGATTCTTAAATCCAGATTTGTTTTAAAAACTTGGATTCAAATTCTACCATCTGCTGTGGTGGGAGTCAAATTTAGTGCCCGGAACATTAGCTGAGTTTCTGGATTAATAGTCTAGTGGTAATACCACTAGGCCATCACCAGTATGTGTCCCTAATGGCATTAACCTGAGTTTTTGGATTATTAGTGTCATCACCATTCCCAATATCCCACCATGCCCCCTGGTCTTATAACTCTTATAACAAAGAAACAAAAAGCCTTCAGAAGAAAATTAAACAAAAAGGAAGCACTTTTATTTTCCCAAATCCTTTACATATTTTTCCAGCGTTATGTCTATAAGATCCTATTTCAATTCATGGAAACTCTGGGACAATGTAACCGACTTGAGTCTATGTGTATAACTTGGGGGATTGACTTTTGTGGGGTTAGAAAAGAAAGCTCCTGTCAACTGGAGTTACCTGTGCATCTTTCGCTGAAAACTGTGCAATTTGTTTCTGGGTCTCTTCCATGGTATTACCCAACAGGAGTGAGCGAGGTGGTTTCCCTCCAACTCCATCCTCTAACATCGGGGTGAAAGAAGACGGGTTCCGTATGTGTACCTTTAATCCATGTTTCTGTCACAAAAAAAGAGTACAAACTCATGCTTAGAAAACGTATTTTTCCAAATTAACTCAATCAGGTTTGAATGAGCAGGTACAAGCAGCACATGATGCTGGGATTTTGAGTTGGGAAACAGCAATGAGGTTAGGAAACTGTCAGGTAAGGAAAGATACAGGGATGTGGAGATCCTCATGCAGATATCCCGAAAAGTTAACAAGTTCAGCAGGTAATAGGGAGGGTAAACGGAATGTTAGCCTTTATGTTGAAGGGAATGGAGAATGAAAATTAGGGATGTCTTAATAAGACTATACAAAACACAAGTCATATCACAGCTGGAATGCTGTGAACAGTTTTGGGGCCCTTAGCTAAGATAGACAGGCATAGGAGACATCTTAGAGGAGGTTCTCTAAGGCTGACACCAGGTATGGTGGGACTGTCTTATCAGAACATGTCAAGTAGGTTGGGCTTGTATTCAGTGGGGCTTAGAAGAATGAGAGGAGACCTTATTAAACCATGTGAGTGTTGGACTGGGATGGACAAAGTTGGAAGTCACACAACTTATAGTCCAACAACTTCCCTTACTTCCCCCCTTACTTCCCTCCAAAGCCCCAAGGGATCCTTCCATATCCGCCACAAATTCACCTGCACCTCCACACACATCATCTATTGCATCCGCTGCAGCCGATGTGGCCTCCTCTATATTGGGGAGACAGGCCGCCTACTTGCGGAACGTTTCAGAGAACACCTCTGGGACACCCGCACCAACCAACCCAACTACCCCGTGGTTCAACACTTCAACTCCCCCTCCCACTCCACCAAGGACATGCAGGTCCTTGGACTCCTCCATCGCCAGACCATAGCAACACGACGGCTGGAGGAAGAGCGCCTCATCTTCCACAAGGGATGAACTCAGACTTCTTCAGTTTCCTCATTTCCCCTCCCCTACCTTGTCTCAGTCCCAACCCTCGAACTCAGCACCACCTTCCTAACCTGCAATCTTCTTCCTGACCTCTCTGCCCCCACCCCACTCTGGCCTATCACCCTCACCTTAACCTCCTTCCATCTATCGCATTTCCAATGCCCCTCCCCCAAGTCCCTCCTCCCCACCTTTTATCTCGGCCTGCTTGGCACACTTTCCTCATTCCTGAAGAAGGGCTCATGCCCGAAATGTCGATTCTCCTGCTCTTTGGATGTTGCCTGACCTGCTGCGCTTTTCCAGCAACACATTTTCAGCTCTGATCTCCAGCATCTGCAGTCCTCACTTTCTCCTTATAGTCCAACAAGTTGATATAAAATCACAAGCTTTCAGAGCGCTGCCCCATTGTCAGGTGAAATCTTCATTTAACCTGGTGTCGTCTAACTTCTGACTTTATTAAAACATGTAAGATTATTGTGAGGGGACTTGACAGGGTAGATGCAGAGAGTTTAGGACCAGATTTTTATGACAGAGATGAGGAAGAATATTTTAGTCCCAGAGGGTAGTGATTCTTTAACACAAAGGGCTGTCAAGGCTGGGTTGTTAAATATAGATCAGTAAGAGAAGAGAGTGTGGTGCTGGAAAAGCACAGCAGGTCAGGCAGTATCGAGGAGCAGGAGAGTCGTCGTTTCGGGCAAAAGCCCTTCATCAGGAATGAGGCTGAGAGGCTGGTGAGATAAATGGGAGGAGGCTAGGGGGAAGGTAGCTGAGAGTGCGATAGGTGGATGGAGGTGGGGGTAAAGGAGATAGGTCAGAGAGGAGGGTGGAGCGGATAGGTGGGAAGGAAGATGGGCAGGTAGGACAGGTAATGAGGGCGGTGCTGAGTTGGAAGGTTGGATCTGGGATAAGGTGGGGGGGAGGAGAAATGAGGAAAGTGGTGGAAACCACATTGATGCCATAGGGTTGGAGGGTCCCGAGGCGGAGGATGAGGTGTTCTTCCTCCAGGCATCGGGTAGTGAGGGAGTGGTGATGGAGGAGGCCCAGGACCTGCATGTTCTCAGCAGAGTGGGAGGGGGAGTTAAAATGTTCAGCCACGGGGCAGTAGGGTTGGTTGGTGCGAGTGTCCTGGAGATGTCCTCTGAAGTGCTCTTTCGCCTAGATCAGTAAAAGAGAATCAAGGGTTCTGGGGAAAAAGCAGGAAAGTGAAGTTTGGATTATCAGATCAACCATGATCTTAATGAATGATGCAGCAGACTTGATGGGCTGAATGGACTCCATCTGGTTTTATGCTGTTGGTGCATAGAGGCAGCACGGCTTAATAGAGGCTCTCTCACCTTTAACATTGCGAGGTGAAAGGATCTGGAAATAAGCTTACACTAAAGAATGATGGAGGCAGATGCAATAATAAACATGATAAGATCTTCAAGGCGAAAAACTAAAATGGAGTAAACGTAGCTCTTCTAAAGAGCTGGCATAAAGGCAATGGACTAAATAGCCCCTTGCTGTGTTGAACAATTCTATGGAATCAGTGCAAAAGGGAAACCACAAGGTCCAGAGGGCATGAACCTGGAGCTAAGGGTAACAAGGAAGTGGGAACAGCCAAAATATCAAATGAGTTTTTCAGTTCAGTGTTTACAACTTGCATTTGCGTCACCCTTTACTGTAGTAAAATATTTGCACGTGTAATACCAAGTGACATTAGGAAAGGTGACTGGAAGCTTGATGTAAGATAGGTTTTAAGGAATGCCTTTAAGAAACAGGCAGACAGTGGTAATGGTCCAGAAACAGAACTGAGCAATCTGATAGATTGGATGTTAACTACTGAGTAGGCAATTGTTGAACAGACTGGATGTTTAAGGATGCGGTTAGGAAACATTACATAGAGGTAATTGAAACCTGCCATAAAGCCTGGTTTAAATCAATTCAAGACAAATTTTCATGAGGACATGCACAAACAAAGCACTATTTGACAGTACTGGCATAACAAGGAAGGGGACAAGATGGATGGGCAATCCTTCCCAGCTTAGAGCCTACTGTTCCACTTCCTTAAACAGACATACAGAAAGATGGGGGTTGCTTCAGGCTGCCTTAAGAAACAGAAATGGGCTATAACCTTCAGCATTCACGCACCACTAAGATACAATGAAAGCACCATCTGGAAAAATGTGAGTCAGGGTTCAGAGTACAGCAGGTTGTGTGGGAAAAAAGCAAATCAGGTTTTAGAATTCAGCGAGAAACTATGCCTGAAAGGAAATATTAGAATTAATTCATTTCCATTTACTAGGTGACAGAAAGGAGTACCCTTCAACAGTACACAAGATGTTATGTTCATTATGAAGTGTTTTTGGACACTCTAGGCACTAACAGGGTCTATAGAAATGCAATTCCCTTTCATCCTCTTTTTTCTATCTATTCTAATTCAAAGCTGGTCATTTCGAATGTATTGTTAATTTGAATTGAAATCATGCAAAGAAAAATTCTCCACTATTGCTCCATTATAAGTATTGAATTCCACCTACTTTAATGTGGTTTCTTCATCAGAAGGTAGACTGACACTGAGTGAATAGAGTAAGCTGCAGTGGGATGGGGTTTCTGTCCAAAATCTATTGCTCAGGCACTTAGTGCAGGGCACAGACGAGGACAGAATCAGGAGGAGGGAAGAAGGTTCGGAATTGTGGAAAGCAAATCAGAGTAGATAACCCAGCCCCCACCCTCCTCCCATTTTTATCTCTCACATACTACCCAAGGCACCTCCCATACCTCTGCTTTGATCCCCTTCATGCCCAGAGGACCACAGGAATGGGAGTAGGCCATTCAGCCCATCAAGCCTGCTCTGCCATTTAATACAATTGTGGTTGATTGAACACTGGCAACTGCCCCTGTGATTTGCAGCAGGAAGATCATCCAGCAGAGGGTGACCGAGAGGGAGAGGCATCACTTTGGTGCATACACTGCAGCGGATTGTCGTGGGCCTGGTATCAAGGAGCACAAGGTACAGGACTACATGCTGAGGCACGTGCTAAAGCTCGGAGCAGCTGCTGCCAAGATGCAGTGGGGAAAGACCCACTGAAGAATAATGGGGGTCCATTTGGTAATTGGGCCCTCCTGACACCTCAGCTAAATGTGAAGAGGTTGACTGCAAATATAAAGAACGATGAACATCAAAGACTTAATTTGTTCTCTGTAAGTTAAGACAGTGTAGATATAAACAGCTCCATTAATTATACAAGTACCGAAGATTTCTTTCTATCAATAAAGCATATTTTTGCAATTCAGAAAAAGAGAGCCAGGATACAGAAATGTACTATTGCAAAATTTGTTGGTAGCAGAGTAAATAGTAAGGCGTTGGCTCTAGAGGCTTCAGAAAGCAGCAACTCAGGAAAGATTCCAGGTAAGCTCAGGTAAAGTCCTTTTAACTTTCCTCTTTAGTCTGACTGCAGTTGAGATGGCTGTTAGGGCAGACACACGTTCCTCCTGCAGGATGTGGATGCTCAGGGGGGCTTCCATCATTCCTGAAGCCTACACGTGTGGGAAGTGCACCCACCTGCAGCTCCTGGGAGACCATGTTAGGGGGCTGCAGCTGGATGCACTAAGGATCGTCCGAGATGCTGAGCGCTTCACAGGTAAGGGTTTTATTGGTCACATCTATGGTGCAGGCAGAGAGTAGCCTGGTGACTACCTGGAAAGGCAAAGGGAGGACGCAGAGAGTGCAGGAATCCCCTGTGGCCAATCCCCTCGAAAATAAGTACACCATTTTGTACACTGTTGGGGGGGATGACCATTCAGGGGAAAGCAGCAGTAGCCAGGTTGGTGACACTACGGCTGGCTCTGGGGCACAGCGCACAAGAGTAAACTGGAACTTAGTGATAGGAGAGTCAAGTTAGGGGGAACAGACTGATAGGAGGTTTTGTATGTAGCCTCCCGGGATGTGTCAGAACAACTGTAGAACATTCTCAAGTGGGAGGGTAAGCAGCCGGAAACCATTGTGCACATTGGCACAATGAGATAGGCAGAAATAGAGAGGAGGTCTTGCAGAGTGATTATAGAGAGCTAGGAAAAAAGTTAAAAACCAGGACCTCATCAGTGGTAATCTCCAGGTTAAATGCAGCGCCACATGTTAGTGAGCGTAAAAACAGGAGGATATGGCAGCTGAATGCTAAAGCCTGGGTAGCTCAGTCGGTAGAACATCAGACTTTTAATCTGAGGGTCCAGGCTTCAAGTCCTTGCTTGGGTGGCTGCTTTTAATGGGTTAGCAGCAGTGGTTAGCACTGCTGCCTCACAGTGCCAGAGACCCAGGTTCAATTCCGCCTCAGGCGCCCGTCTGTGTGGAGTTTGCACATTCTCCCCGTGTCTGTGCGGGTTTCCTTCGGGTGCTCTGGTTTCCTCCCACAATTCAAAAAACTGTGCAGGTTAGGTGAATTGGCCATGCTAAATTGCCTGTAGTGTTAGGTGAATGGGTAAATGTAGGGGAATGGGTCTGGGTGGCGGGTTGGTGTGGACTTCTTGGGCTGAAGGGCCTGTTTCCACACAGTAAGTAATCTAAATTGATGCGGGGGGCATTGATTTCGATTTTTAGATCATTGGGATCTTTTCTGAGGCAGAGGTGACCTGTTCAAGAAGGGTGGGTTGCACCTGAACCAGAGGGGGAACCAATATCTTGGCGGCCGGGTTTGCTAGTGCTACAGGGGAGGGTTTAAACTAGATTGGCAGGGGGATGGGATTCTCAACAGCAGGGAGGCAAGTGGGAGGCTGGAAGGAGATACAGTAATCAGAAATAATAAAGTGAAGAAACAGGTTAGGCTGGAACACAACAGGGAGCAAGAAATGGATTAAATGGCAACTATTTCAAAGCTAGAGCGCTGACAGGTAAGGCCGATGACCTCAGGGCATGGATAGGTACATGGGACAGGGATATTATGACAATTACAGAAACATGGCTAAGGGAGGGACAGGACTGGCAGTTTAATGTGCCAGGGTACAGATGCTTTAGGCAGGACAGAGGTGATGGAAGGAGGGGAGGGGAAGTTGCATTTTTGATTAATTCGAGTATCACAGCAGTAATCAGAGACGAAACAACTAAAGAATCATCCAGTGAGGCTTTGTGGGTGGAACTAAGAAACAAGAAGGGGATGGTGATGTCATTGGGGTTTTACTATAGGCCCCCAAATAGTCAATGGGGATTAGAGAAACAAATGTGCAGAGAGACTGGGGAGATTTGCAGGAGCAATATGGCCATCATAGTAGGGGATTTTAATTTTCCTAACATAGACTAGAACCACCATAGTGTTAAGGGCTTATATGGGGTGGAATCTGTTAAGTGCATTCAGGAAAGTTTCCTCAAGCAGGCTTACTCAGGAAGGGGCAAAACTCGACCTACTCTTGGGAAATGGGGCAGGGCAGGTGACGGAAGTGACAATGGGGGAGCACTTTGGGACCAGCGACCATAGTTCTATTAATTTTAAAATAAAAACTGGTCCACAGGCTGAAGTTCTACACTGGGGCAAGGTGAATATTGATGGAATTAGACAGGAGCTTGCAGGGGTTGATGGGAGTAGTTTGTCTGCAGACAAAAGGACCTCCGACAAGTGGGAGGCCTTTAAAAGTGAGATAGCTAGAGTTCAAGGTCAATACGTTCCTGTGAGGGTGAAAGGCAAGGTTGGCAGGAATAGGGAACCCTGGATGACAAGAGATATTGAGGTTTTGACCAGAAAAAAGGAGGTGGTATGGCTCCAGGTACAGGCAGCTGGAGTCAAGGGAATCCCTGGAGGTATACAGGGAATACAGAAGTTTACTGAAGAAGGAAATCAGGAAGGCAAAAGGGGGGACACGAGATAGCCAAGGCTGAGAAGATCAGGGTGTACCTGAAGAGGTTCTTTAAAAGTATACTAAAGGAAAAAGAATAACTAGAGAGAGAATAGGGACTGTCAAGGACCAGAGTGGACATGTATGCGTAGGACTGCAGGAGATGAGTGAGGTTCTCAATGAATATTTCTCCTCTGTGTTAAACATGGAGAAAGACATGAAGACTTGGGAACTTGAGGCAGTTAGTGGTGATATCTTGGGAACAGTCCATATCACAGTAAAGGAGGTGTTGGATGTATTAGAATGCATGTAGGTGGATACATCTCTTGGGTCTGACCAGATATATCCAAGAACACTGCAAGAGGCTACAGAAGAAATTGTGGGGACCCTGGTTAATATTTTTGCATCATCATTAGCCACAGATGAGGTCACGGAAGACTGGAAGGTAGGAAATGTTGTGCCCTTATTCACGAAGTGCTACTAAGAAAAACTTGGGAACTACAGACCAGTAAGATTAACATCTGTGGTAGGTAAGTTACTTGTGAAGATTCTGAGGGATAAGATACACATGCATTCGGAAAAACAGGATTGGATTAGGAGCGGTCAGCATGGCTTTGTGCATGGGGGATCATGCCCCACAAATTAGTTGAGTTCTTAGATGAAGTGACCAGGAAGGTTGATGAGGGCAGGGTGGTAGACATAGTCTATATGGATTTCAGTAAGTCTTTGATAAGTTTTCACATGGTAGGCTGTTCCGGAAGGTTGGATCACATGGAATCCAGAGGGAGTTGGCAAATTGGACACACAATTGGCTTGATGATATGAAGCAGAGGGTAATAATGGAAGGATGCTTGTCGGACTGGAGGCCTGTAACTAGTGGAGTGCCTCAGGGTTCGGTGCTGGGCCCATTACTGTTTGTTATCAATACCCCCCATGCTTTGAATGAAAATGTACAAGGCATAATTAGTAAGTTTTCAGATGACACTAAAATAGGTGGTTTTTGTGGACAGTGAGGAAGGTTCTCAGAAATTGCAGCAGGACTTTGGTCAGCTTGGGAAGTGGGCCGAGAAGTGGCAAATGGAGTTTAATATAGACAAGTGTGAGGCCTTGCATTTTGGAAAGCCAAATCAAGGTAGGAGGTTCATGGTGAATGGTAGGGCCTTAAGAAGTGTAGTGGAACAGAGGGACCTTGGCTTTCAGGTGCACAGTTCTCTGAAAGTGGTGTCACAGGTAGACAGGGCAGTGAAGAAGGCTTTTGGCACACTGGCCTTCATCAGTCAGGGCACTGAGTATAGAAGTTGGGATGTTCTGTTGCAGTTATACAGGACGTTGGTGAGACTGCACTGTTTTCAGTGTTGGTCACCTTGCTATAGGAAGGATGTTATTAAACTGGAAAGAGTGCTGAAGAAATTTACAACGTAGTTGCCTGGACTCAATGGTCTGAGTTATAGGGAGAGATTGGACAAGCTAGGACTCTTTTCTTGAGAGTGTAGGAGATTATGGGGGTATCTTATAGAACTGTATAAGATTATGAGAGGCATGGATATGGTGAACACACTTAGTCTTTTTCCCAGGGTTAGGGAATTGAGGACTAGAGGTCATCAGTTTAAGGCTAGAGGGGAAGGAATAAAAGGGAATCTGAGGGGCAACGTTTTTACACAGAGGGTGGTGCGCATACGGAATGAGCTGCCAGTGGAAGTGGTTGAGGCATTTGGACAAATACATGGATAGGAAAGGTTGAGAAGGATATGGGCCAAGTGCAAGGAAATGTGGATTAACATGGATGGACATTTTGATCGGCATGGGCCAGTTTGGGCCAAAGGACCTGTCTCTATGCTGGAGGACTCTATGACTTCAATGCCTTTTACCAACCTCTACTTTAAATATACTCAAAGACTGAACTACCACATCCCATTGGGGTAGAGAATTCCAAAGAGTCACTACCCTCTGAGTAAAGGATTTCTCCTCATCCCGGTCCTAAACGGTCCTAAAGTCCTCTTTACTTCTAATTCTGAACTTCATAGTCAGGGGAAAGCTTTTACCTGCATCTACCCAGTCCATCCCTTTAAGTATTTAGTAAGTTTCAATGAGATCACCTCTCGTTCTTTGAAACTATAGGGAATAAAGACCCAGTTTGCCCATTCTCTCCTCATAGGACAATCCCACCATCCCGGGAACCTTCATTGTATTTCCTCTGTGGCAATTATATCTTCCCTGAGATAAGGAGATGAAAACCGCACACAGTCCTCCAAATGGGGTCCAACCAAGCTAAACAACTGAAGCAGGACTTCAGCATTCTTGTATTCAGATCCTCTTGTGATAAAGATTAACATTGTATTAGCCTTCCTAGTAGTGCTGAACAAAGAGACGTAGGGGTGCAGATGCATAGATCCTTAAATGTTGAGTCACATCTAGACAGGGTAGTGAAGAAGGCATTTGGCATGCTTGCCTTAATTGCTCAGTGCATTGAGTATTGGAGTTAGGAAGTCAGCTGTGCAGGAGAGTGGAATACTTTTGGAATACCGCATACAGTTCAGTCTCTCTGCTGTTGGAAAGATGCTATTAAACTTAAGGGTGCAGAAAAGATTTACAGGGATGTTGCTAAGACTGGAGGTTTGAGCTGTAGGGAGAGGCTGAATAGACTGGGACTGTTATTTCTGGAGTGTCGGAGGCTAAGGGGTGACCTTTTTGTTAAATTTATTCACAGATGAGGGGTTCGCTGATTAGGCCATCCCAAATTGCCCAGAGGGCAGTTACAAGACAACCACATCCCTGAGAGTCTGGAATCACATGCAGGATAGACCAGGTAATTTATAAAATCATGAGGGGCATAGATAGGGTGAATAGCCAAGGTCTTTTTCTGAAGCTGGGGAGTCCAGAACTAGACGGCATAGGTTGAAGGTGAGAGTGGAAAGATTTAATAAGGAACTGAGGGGTAACTTTTTCACATAGAGGGTGGTGTGTGTATGAAATGAGCAGCCAGAGGAAGTGGTGGAGGCTGGTACAATTATATATTTAAAAGGCATTTGGATGCATACAATTCTGCAAACATTAACAGTAGGATTGGATAAAACTTAAAAATCAACAAAGGATGACTAGAAATGTAATGTAGAGGGAGAAATTAGAGTATGAGAAAGAGACAGAAATAAAAAATGGTCATAAAAGTTTCTAAAGAATGTTTTAAAAGATAAAGAGTAACTTAAAGTAATCATAAATCCTCTAGGAAGTGAGTCAGGAAATGATGTTTTATCACGTAGAGAGTGGTCCGTGTATGGAATGAGCTGCTGGAAGAAGTGGTGAAGGCTGGTACCGTTACAGCATTTAAAAGACATCTGGATGGGTAAGTGAATAGGAAAGGTTTAGAGGAAGGGTTTATGGGCCAAATGCTGGTAAATGGGACCAGGTCAGATTGGGATGTATGGTCGGCATGGACGAGTTGGACTGAAGGGTCTGTTTCCATAATGTATGACTCTGTGATTCTATAAAAGCACACAAACATTGATCAATCTCTGTATGAATATACTCAACAATGGAACATCTACAGTCTCTGGAGTAGAGGACTCCAACAATTCATAACTCTCTGAGCACAGAAATTACCCCTGAGTTCAGTCCTTACTAGTTATCCCCTCATCTTGAGGTCATGCCATTTGGTTCAACACCCTCCGGTTAGGTGAAGCAGAACTCTTGCATCTGCCCTAAGTCCTTTGGAGAATTCTGCTGCTTTAATTTCACTCAATTCTCACTCTCCTAAAGCCCACAAAATGAAGGTCAATTTTTACAGACAGGTGACATTTCAGTGTCCCTCACGTCCCAAGGTGTTTCACTTCCTCATTGTAAGTGTAGACCATCACTTCAATTAGTTAAGATTCCAGAACATTCTAGCACGCGCCATTTCAGTTCCTTGCTACGTGAGGATGCAAATGGAACTGAAGAGTGTTGTTTACTTTCTGCCTTCCTCCCACGCCAGCCCGTTGCCCAAGATGTGAGTGCGACCATCACACATGATATTCTTCAACAAGTGGCATTGTCAAGTTGTGTGACTGTGGTGAGAATCTCTGCACAACCCAACCTTGTGCTCACCCCCATTTTCCAAACTTCATTCAGTTTTGGAGTTAGGGCTTGGTGGTTGGTGGTCAGGAGTAGCAGCCCCAGCTAAATCTTTCATCTTTCCTTCATGTGGGGCACTTCGGTTAATAGAAACACCTCAACTGCAGGCTCTGGCTGACAGCCCAAATTGCAAGCTGAAAGCTTCCTGTCGGACCTTGTTTTTAATTCACTCGTGTATTTATTGCCCACTCCTAGTGGATGGTGATGGCAAACTGCCTTCTTGAACCCCTGCAGTCCATGTGCTGTAGGTTGAGGGCATTCCAGGATTTTGACCCCACGACAGTGAAGGGATCGCATTATATTTCCAAGTCAGGATGGTGAGTGGCTAGGGAGGGGAACTTGCAGGTGGTGGCGTTCCAAAGTATGTGCTGCCCTTAGATGGAAGTGGTGATGGGTTTGAGGATCTTTGGTGAATTTCTGCCGTGCACCCTGTAGATGGCACACACTGCAGCGAATGAATGTCGGTGGTGGAATGAGTAGAGAGTGGCACCAATCAAGCGGGCTGCTTTCTCCTGGATGGTGTCAAGCTTCTTGAGTGTTGTTGGGGCTGCACCCATCCAGACAAGTGGGGAGTATTTCATCACACTCCTGACTTGTGCCTTGCAGATGGTGGACAGGCTTTGGGGAGTCAGGAGGTGAGTTACTCACTGCTGGATTCCGAGCCTCTGACCTGCTCTGGATACTACTTTTTCTACAGAACATTTCTTAAAAGAAAGTTGCCTCACCTTCAGCTCCAACTCTTTGTAGATCTGAGGTCTCAGCAAACTGAGCACATAAGATGCACGTGAAAACTTAAAACCTGCAGTGTTAAAGCACAGCAAGAGATCCATAAACAGCATGCACATTTCTGGATATGTAAATGCAACATTTCATTGTGAATATGCTCCGTTCAATCATCACAAAATGTTTCTTTTTTTAAAAAAACAATCAATGAACTCAAAAAAATCAATAAACCCCAAACTGCAGACAATAAATCCTCAGATTGCAGATGACCTGATATTTCTTGTATTTCCATTTAACAGCAATATAGAGGTGAGGGTATTTCATCAAATCCCTAAAGTATGGAAGCAGGCCATTCAGCCCACTGAGTCCACACAGACCGTCCCACCAAGAACCAAATCCCTACCCTATAATCCTGCATTTCTCATGGCCAATTCACCTAACCTGCACATCCCAGGGCACTAGGGGCAATTAGCATAGGCAATCCATCTGACCTGCACATCTTTGGACCATGAGAGGAAACCAGAGTACCTGAAGGAAACCCTTGCAGACACGGGGAGAATATGCAAGCTCCACACTGTCGCCTGAGGGGAAAATTGGTCTCTGGTCCCTGGTGCTGTGAGGCAGCAGCGCTAACCACTGAGCCACCATGTCACACTAATTTTAAATCTGAGACTTATAGTTTTTAATAATAGTACATTGGGGGGCAGCACATCAAAACCTAATAAACATGGCATATTGGCTCAATGGTTAGCACTGCTGCCTCATAGTACTAGGGACCCGGGTTCAATCCCAAGATCGGGTGACAGTCTGTGTGGAGTTTGAACATTCTCCCTGTGTCTGTGTGGGTTTCCTCCGGGTGCTCTGGTTTCCTCCCACAATCCAAAGATGTGCAGGTTAGGTGAGCTGGCTGTGCTAAATTGCCCGTAGTGTTCAGGGATGTATTAGTTAGGGGTAAATGTAGAGTAATAGGGTAGGGGAATGGGTCTGAGTGGGTTACTCTTCAGAGCGCCAATGTGGATCTGTTGGGCCAAACGGCCTGTTTCCACACTTAGGGATCTACGAAGCATAGAGAGCAGGAGTAAGCCATTCAGCCTTTCAAGGGGCAGGCAATGGCCTTGTGGTATTATTGCTGGACTGTTAATCCAGAGACCCAGGTCATGTTCTGGGGACCTGGGTTTGAATCCTGCCATGGCAAATAGTGGAATTTGAATTCAATAAAAATCCGGAGTTAAGAGTCTAATTATGACCATGAATCCATTGTCAATTGTTGGAAAAGTGCATCTGGTTCACCAGAGACTGGATCAGCTGGGAGGGTAATCACTGGAGTTTAGAAGAATGAGTGGGGCGATGGGGAATCTCATTAAAACCTATAAACTTTTGACAGGACAGATGCAGGAGGTCACAGCTGAAGGATACGGGGTGGGCCATTTGGGACTGGATGAGGAGAAATGTCTTCACCCAGAGAGTGGGGAGTCTGTGGAATTCTCTACCACAGAAAGTGATTGAGGCCAAAACACTGAATGTTTTCGAGAGGGAGTTAGATATAGTTCTTCAGGTGTAAGGGTTCAAAGGGTATGGGGAGAAAGCAGGAACGGGATACTGAGTTTGGTGGAGTTTGAATTCAATATAAATCTGTAATTAAAGGCCTAATGACTGTTGTTGATTTTGAGGGGGGAAAGCCCCAACTGGTTCACTAATGTCCTTTAAGGAAGGAAACTGCCATCCTTACCTGGTCTGGCCTACATGTGACTCCAGACCCACAGCAATGTGGCTCAGTGATGTCCAAATCCTATTAACAAATTTCCTAAACTTCAGCCAGTTTCCTAATCAAGTCATTAATTCACGTTCAGCTCCACTGGTTTAGTTTAATTGGCTTTTGTCATTGGCTGTAGAGTGCTTTGAGAGGTCCATGCCATTAGCATGAGGCTGGACTTTTGGAACTTTAATATACTAGTTACTTTACTAGTCCAACGTGTCTGTTACTTAATTACTGTATTCTAATTACCCAGACTTTTAATAAAGTGAGTGCTTTATCTGAACCCATAACCTGGAGGTGCCGGTATTGGACAGGGGTGGATAAAGTTAAAAATCACACAACACTAGGTTACAGTCCAACAGGTTTATTTGGAAGCACTAGCTTTCGGAGCGACAACCACCTGATGAAGGAGTAGTGCTCCAAAAGTTAGCGCTTCCAAATAAACCTATTGGACTGTAACCTGGTGTTTTGTGATTTTTAACTTTGCATATCCCAGTCCAACACCAGCACCTCCAAATTGTGAATTTCTAACTTCATCTAAACCCATGTATGATGACTTGCCTCTGAAGAGCTCCCTCTGATGGATATAAGTTCAATTACATGATAGACATTGTGTCAGAGTCATACAGCACAGAAACAGACCCTTCGGTTGAACTAGTCAATGCCAACCACATTCCCTAACTAAACTAGTTCCGCCTGCCTGCTCCTGGCCCATAGCCCATCAAACCCTTCCTATTCATGTACTTATCCAAATGTCTTTTAAATATTGTAATTGTACCCACATCCACAACATGCTCATTCCACACACTAACCACCCTCTGTGTAAAAGGTTTGCCCCTCATGTCTTTTTAAAATCTTTCTCCTCTCAACTTAAAAACATGCCCCGGCCTTGAAATCCACCATCCTAGGGAAAAGACAACTACCATTTACTCTATCCATTATTTTATAAACCTCTACAAGGTCACCTCTCAACCTCCGACACTCCAGTGAAATAAAGACCCATCCCACCCAACCTCTTCTTATAACTCAAAGCTTCCATACCCAGAAAAATCCTGGTAAATCTTTTCTGAACCCCCTTCTAAACCCCCTTCCTATAACTGGGCGACCAGAACTAGACACAGTATTCCAGAAGAGGTCTCACCAATGTCCTGTACAACATCACATGACTTCCCAACTCCTATACTCAAAGGATTGAGCAATGAAGGCAAGCATGCCAAATGCCTTTTTAACCACCCTGTCTATAAGTGATGCAAATTATAAAGAATTATGTACTTGCATCCCTCATTCTCTCTGCTCTACAACACTACCCAAGAGGGAGAAGGTGAGGACTGCTGATGCTGGAGAGTAAGAGTCGATAAAGTGTGGCGCTGGAAAAGCACAGCAAGTCAGGCGGCATCCAAGGATCAGGGGAGTTAACATTTCAGCATAAACCCTTCATCAGGAATGTGGGGGGGGGGGAGTTGAGAGATAAATAGGAGGTTGGGGCAAGGGCTGGAGGGAAGGTAGCTGGGAAGGTGATAGGTGGATGCAGGAGGGGGAAGGATTGTGATAGGTCGGTAGGAAGGGTGAAGTGGATAGATGGGAAGGAAGCTGGACAGGTAGGACAGGTCAAGAGGGTGGTGCTGAGTTGGACAGTTAGATCTGGGATGAGGTGAGGGGAGGGGAGATTTGGAAACCCGTGAAGTCGACATTGATGCCGTGTAGTTGGAGGGTCCCAAGGCGGAAGATGAGGTGTTCTTCCTCCAGGCATCAGATGGTTTGGAATTGCCGGTGGTGGAAGCCCAGGATTTGCATGTCCTTGGTGGGGTGGGAGGGGAAGTTGAAGTGGTTGGCCATAGGGCAGTAGGGCTGGTGGGTGGGTGTGTCCCAGAGAAATTCTCTGAAATGCTCTGCGAGTTGGCGTTCTATCTCCTCAATGTAGAGGTGATCACATCGAAAGCAATGGACACAGTGGATGAGGTAGGTGGATGTGCAGGAAAATCTCTGCCAGATTGAAAAGTCCTTACTATTAAGTGTATAAGCCCTATGCTTGTTTGCTTATCAAAATGCAATATCTCCCATTTATGCAGATGGAACTCCATCTGCCATTAAATTTGTATTTGTATTAAAACAGAAAGTGCTGGAGAAACTCACCAGCTCTGGCAGCATCTCTGGAGAGAGAATTTAGAAATAATGCTTTGAGTCCAGTATAATTGGAAGACTGATGGTTTTTACATGTAGATAAAGGGGAGGGGGTGGAGAAGTAAATGGAACAGATGGGAAAGATGTCCCGGAGTAAAAGACAATGATTATAGTATTAATGGTGATGAAGAAGTGAATTAGATAAAGAGTAAGTGTTAATAGTAGAAAATCGATCATCCCCTCTTCAGATCCAAAGAATAGTTATATTAAATTTGTAACTTTAATTCTGTTTCTCCCTTCATAGATTTTGCCAGATCTGAGTTTCTCCTATATTTTATTCCTATTTTTATTTCAATTCTCCAGCAACCACAATTTTCTGTTTTTGTTTTAGTCTTGCATTTACATAGCTGCTTTCAATACCTCAGAAGTCACAATGTGCTTCATAGCCACTGAGGTATTTCTAGAGCAAGTAACTATAATAATGTAAAGAGTGAAATAGAACAAACAATTAATTTACATGCAGCAAGTTCCACCAAACAGCAAATTAGTAATAAGCATTGAAGGCCAGCCAGCTCAGTGGTCTAACCAGCTGATTTGTGGTGCAAAAAATTGCCCACAGTGATTAGTTGAGGTTAGAATGAAGAATTCTCTTTCTCAACATTTCTCCTCACCTCAGACACAGTGACCCTCAGGTTAAACGATGACCAATCGTCTCTCTCTGACAGATTCACCCTATGGTCTAGTAAGACTATGGTTACCTTACCTTTAATGACCACACAATTTGCTTTGGTGAAGTTTGCCTAAGTGAGTAGTGGGAACCATCAAGGTAAACAAGACGTATTCAGATGAACACTTGGAAGGACAGAGCTTGTAGGCTACGAGTCAATCATTGGTATAGATGGATGTTTGATGACCAGCATGGACACTTTGGGCTGAAATGAGCACCACTAGCATTGCCAATATTTATTACCCAAGTTGCATTTGGGAAGCTGGCATTAGGATACAATTACTGTGCCGTCCATAGGTCAGCTGGCAGTGCTGTCTCTGAGTTACAAGGTACGATGTTCAAATCCTACTCCAACACTTCAGATCAAAGGTCAAGGCTGACACTGGAATCCTGAGAGGACTGCTGCACTGTCAAGATTGCTGTGTGGATATACATTAAACCAAGGCTCCATCCACCTTTTAGGTGGATCGCATGGCGCTATCTCAAAGTAGAGAAGGACAGATGTTCCCAGCTGCCAGCCCTGTATCTCTCAACCGTCAGAAACACCAGATAGCATGGTCATTGCTGCCTGTGAGAGCAAGGTGCTATGCACTAATTACCCATCAGACTTTCCAAATTGTAACAGTGACAACACTTCAGAAGTAAAGTGCTTTTGGACATCTATTGGAGGTGAAAGGTGCTAGAAAAATGCAAGTGCTTTTTCTATTCTCAAATGATTGTCGTCCAATCTCCTTTACAATAGTCTTAGGAAGGGAGTGTCAGGATCTTTACACATCAGCAGCGAAGGAATATTGAAATATTTGCAAGTTGGAATGATGTGAGACTTGATGCCCTTGCCTTTATAAAGGCTCCTTGCTTGCAGGCCATGGGGTCCAACAGCATGGAAACAGACTGTCTGGTCCAACTCATCCATGTCAATCAAGTTTCCCAAACTAAACTAGTCCCATTTGCCTGTACTTGGCCCATATCCCTCTAAATCTTTCCTATTCATGTATCTTTTAAATGTTGTCGGCGGAAGTGGGTACTACAGATGCTGGAGATTAGAGTCAAGATTAGAGTGGTGCTGGAAAAGCACAGCAGGTCAGGCAGCATCCGAGAAGCAGGAAAATCAATGTTTTCAGCAAAAGCCCTTCATCGGGATTCAATGTTTCAGGCAAAAGTCCTTCCTGATGAAGGGCTTCTGCCCGAAACATTGGTTTTCGTGCTCCTCGGATGCTGCCTGACCTGCTGTGCTTTTCCAGCACCACTCTAATCTTGATTTTAAATGCAGTAACTACCTGCATCTACACAGCCTCTGGCAGTTCATTCCACATTCCCTGTGAGAAAAAGTTGCCCCACAGGTCCCTTTTAAATCTTTCCCCACGCACCTTAACCCTATGCCTTTTAGTTTAGATTCCCCCACCCTGGAGAAAAGACTCTTGCTATTCACCTTATCTATGCCCCTCATGATTTTATAAACCTCTGTAAGGTCACCTGTCAACCTCCTATGCTCCAGTGAAAAATGCCCCAGTCTATCCGGCCTCTCCTTATAACACAAACCCTCTAGTCCCAGTAACATTTACACCCAGGGATGGAGTGCTCACTGTTCTCACTCCAACTGCTTTCTTGGGGCGGCATAGTGGCTCAGTGGTTAGCAGTACTGCCTCACAGCACCAGGGACCCACGTTCGATTCCCGCCTTGGGTGACTGTCTGTGTGGAGTTTGCATGTTCTCCCTGTGTCTATGTAGGTCTGCTCCCACAATCCAAAGATATGCAGGTCAGGTGAATTGGCCATGCTAAATTGCCCTATAGTGTTAGGTGCATTAGTCAAGGGTAAGTATAGAGTAGGGAATGGGGCTGGGTGGGTTACTCTCCAAAGGGTTGGTGTGGACTTGTTGGGCTGAAGAGCCCGTTTCCATACTGTAGGAAATCTAATCAAAATGTGCACCCTCTCAAATTTAATTACATCCTTACTGAAACCTCAGGAGCTGCTTCTACTCAGTCTGACTGGAGTTGCTCCTACCTGGAATGAGTTCCTCTGTCACAGCAGCCCCACCAATTAAATGACGCCTCTCTAGTACGGCAGTGTTCACTCCAGATTTCTGTAGGTACGTTGCCTGCAAAAGGACAAGTGACAAGTTTATATCAGGTTTCCAGTATTCTGCAGTATTCTGCTTTTCAATTAGTCAGACTTCAACAGAGTTTCCCAACATGCAGTCCTGAAGATCAGAACTGGACACGCATTTTCCAAAACGTTCATTAAAAAACAGGCATCATATGGAACTATTAGAGGTTTGTTAAAGTTAAATAGTGTTTCACAGATTCAATGCAGTATTTTTGAAGAAGTGCACACATAAAGGGCAGGTAGGAGACAGGTTTTTCAGAAAGTAGGATACAAAAAATATGATAGTTCACTGTAACTTTTAACAAAAATTCACAAGAACTTTGGTTAGGTCACAGCTGGAATACTGTGTGGAGTTTGGTCACCTCATTGTAGGAGGGATGTGATTACACAGGCCATGGTTCAAGGAAGATTCATTAGGATATCGCCTGGGATGGAGCAGTTTAGCGACAAAGGGAGGCTGGATATCCTCAGGATGTTGCCCAGGAATGGAGGGTTTGATTTGGAATGAGAGGCGGGATAGGCTGGGACTTTTTCCATTGGAGTGTAGGAGGTTGAGGAGTGACCTTATGGAGGTTTATAAAATCATGAGGGGTATAGATAAGGTGAATGGTGGGCATCCTTTACCTAAGGTGGGGGATTTCAATACCAGGGCACATATTTTTAAGGTGACAGGCGAAAGTATTAAATAGATATGAGGGATCAATTTTCTACACAGAGAGTGTGTGGAATGAACTTCCAGAGGAAGTGGTGGATGCAGGTACAGTTACAATGTTTAAAAGACATTTAGATATGTGCATGAATAAGAAATGTTTGGAAGGATATTGGCCAAGCACAGGCAGGTGGGACTAGTTTAGTTTGGGATTAGTGAGTTTTGAGAAGATTTGTAGCTCAAGTTGAGGTTCTGGATGTAAGTTTGCTTACTGAGCTGGAAGGTTCATGTTCATGAAGTTTGGGATTATGGTCAGCACAGACTGTTTGGACTGAAAGGTGTGTTTCCATGCTGGATGACTATGACTTGGGTTGTTTTCTTTGTAGCAGAGCAGGGACCTAACTGATGTGTATAAGATTATAGAGGGGAGCAGGGACAGCGTGAATAGAAATCAGCTATTAACCTTAGTCAAAGGGGCAGGAACAGCCTACACAGTGAACATGGAAGGTAGGAGATTTAAAGAGGATTTGGGGAGAAGGGTTTTAACAAGCATGGTGGGAGTCTGGAATGCACTGCTTGAGAGGGTAGTTTACACAGGATTCCCCACAACCTTTAAAACGTATGTGATGAACATCTGAAGTGTCATAACATTGAAGGTTATGGGCCCAGTCCAGGAAATTGGAACTATTACAGTTAGGACTTTATTATTTGGTGGTGCAGACTTGATTTGTCAAGTGATCTCTTCTTTCCTGTTTGATTCTACGATTTGAAGACATTGCCAAGGATGACTGACGATCAGGAGGTGGGTGACAGGCATTTCCCTCAAGATGCATTCAGTCTTGGGGAGGTCTGCATCACTGGCAATTATTAACCGTTCCCCCAGTCCTCTTGAGGAGAGATGGTGATGGGTCTTCTCCATAAACCATCGCAATCAATGTTGAGTTTTTGCGCGGGTCACTCCATATGGTTGTTTGAAAGATAGAGTTTCTTGCTACAACATTTCAGAGGGGAGACAGGAGTCTACGATTGTCATGTGGATTTATGTAAAAAGCAAAACAGTAGGATTTCTTCCTGGAGAAAGACATTACCATCTGGGTCATTTCATCAGACAGCTTCAGCGTCACATTTCAACTCTAGGTTTTACTTCCAGATAAAACCCATTTCAAATTCTCCAACTCATTCAAGTGCTTAGGAAAAGTTTCAAAAACATAAAATAATTCATCAGCGAACACAACTGGGCAGTGAAATTGGGAATAGTATATTATATTTTACTCCTTTCCATTAATAAAATATTCCTTGATGACTCTAAGACAGTAACTTGGAGCAGTGTTATTTCTACATTTTAAAAAATGGAATTATCCCCAAAGGTAAGTATTTTTAATTGGTCTCCAGCTCCATGACCTTAAAAATAAATCTCTTATGAACCATTCAATCATTTCATCGGTGTACACCAACCAGTTCCAAATTTTCATTTTGATAATGGTGAACCTCTGAAACATCTCTACTAGTGCCTGTGCATCTTATGAAAATTTGACAATTTAACTAGCTTTCTTGAACAAATGCACCTTACATCGGGTTAGGGGGGTCGAACCTCATTTGTGTTCTTCATATCTTGAAATTTGTGTAAAAGTTAACTGAAAATGTGATTTCAGGTTATTTCATGTGTAACTCAGTTATATTTAAAATTCTGATGAAGAGTCCTACCAGATTCAAAACATTAACTCTGTTTCTCTCTCCACAGATGATGTTAGACCTGCTGAATTTCTCCAGCAATCTTTATGTTTGCTTCAGATTTCCAGCATCTGCAGGAGAAAGTGAGGACTGCAGATGCTGAAGACCAGAGTTGAAGAGTGTGGTGCTGGAAAGGCACAACAGGTCAGGCAGCGTTCGAGGAGCAGGAGAGTCAAAGTTTTAGGCATAAGCCCTTCATGAGGAATGAGGTGATTCCTGGTGAAGAGCTTATCCTTGCAACATCAACTCTCCTGCTCCTCGGTTGCTGCCTGACTAGCTGTGCTTTTCCAGCACCACACTCTTCAACTTTGCAAATATTTCGCCTTTTATCAGGTTGGACAGATGGCTGATGAAAAGGAGCAAAGGGTAAAAATAACTTTAAAGCGGGATACAGTAGACATTGGAAATAGTAGAGACAGATGGAAAATAGCACTTTGGAGGTCAGGCAGTATCAGTGGAGAAAGAACCAAGAGCTGACATTTCATTTTGATAATCTTAGTCACAAGGTCAGCAGCCTGAAAGGTCTCTCTTCTCAGAAGCTGTCGGAACTGCTAAGTATTTCCAGCATTTTCAGGGTTTTTTTTAATCAAAGAGTTTAAATCAATGGGTGCTGCTCAGATAGAGTGCACAATACGAAGTGAGACACCTTAGGGGAGTAAGTCTGGTCTCACTTTTCTCTTCAGTAGACAGAGGTTGTGGATTTGGCAATAGAATATTCTTGGCTATAGAACATAGCATTCCACAAGAATAGGTCAAAGTGATCCAGCAGATTGCAAGTACAATTTAATGCATGGGGAGATAAAGGAATATGTTTGTTGACTCAATGGCAAGACATTGAGACTGAGCAACTTAGAGAGAGATGGAAGGTTTCAGATAGATAAATAATTGAAGGTGTAAGCGCAGGTACATAAAAACATAAAAAAGACAAACAAAATAAAAAAGGAAGATTATAAATAGGAAGAATTCAAGAGGCTTGAGCGAGGTTATAAAGTGTGCAAGTTATCAGTGTGACAGAACATGGACCAATGTGGGGCACTGAGAGATACAAGAAAATTTTCTGATTCAGTATGTGGATATACCTACTAGAGAAGGTGCAAACCTTGACCTACTCTTGGGAAATAAAGCAGGGTAGGTGACTGAAGTGTCAGTGGGGGAGCACTTTGGGGCCAGCGACCATAATTCTATTAATTTTAAAATAGTGATGGAAAAGGATAGACTAGATTTAAAAGTTGAATCTCTAAATTGGAGAAAGGCCAATTTTGACAGTCATAGAGCCATAGAGTTGTACAGCACGGAAACAGACCCTTCGGTCCAACCTGTCCACGCCGACCAGATATCCCAACCCAATCTAGTCCCACCTGCCAGCACCAGGCCCATATCCCTCCAAACCCTTCCTATTCATATACCCATCCAAATGCCTCTTAAATGTTGTAACTTTACCAGCCTCCACCATATCCTCTGGCAGCTCATTCCATACACGTAACCACCCTCTGCGTGAAAAAGTTGCCCCTTAGGTCTCTTTTATATCTTTCACCTCTTACCCTAAACCTATGCCCCCTAGTTCTGGACTCCCCGATCCCAGGGAAAAGACTTTGTCTATTTAAGCTATCCATGTCCCTCATAATTTTGTAAACCTCTATAAGGTCACCCCTCAGCCTCCGACGCCCCAGGGAAAACAGCCCCAGTCTGTTCAGCCTCTCCCTATGGCTCATATCCTCCAACCCTGGCAATATCCTTATAAATCTTTTCTGAACCCTTTCAAGTTTCACAACATCTTTCCGATAAGAAGGAGATCAGAATTGCACGCAATATTCCAACAGTGGCCTAACCAATGTTCTGTACAGCCGCAACATGACCTCCCAACTCCTGTACTCAATACTCTGACCAATAAAGGAAAGCATACCGAATGCCATCTTCAGTATCCTATCTACCTGTGACTCCACTTTCAAGGAGCTATGAACCTGCACTCCAAGGTCTCTTTGTTCAGCTACACTCCCTAGGACCTTACCATTAAGTGTATAAGTTCTGGTAAGATTTGCTTTCCCAAAATGCAGCACCTCGCATTTATCTGAATTAAACTCCATCTGCCACTCCTTAGCCCATTGGCCCATCTGGTCAAGATCCTGTTGTAATCTGAGATAACCTTCTTCGGTGTCCACTACACCTCCAATTTTGGTGTCATCTGCAAACTTACTAACTGTACCTCTTATGTTCGCATCCAAATCATTTATGTAAATGATAAAAAGTTGAGGACCCAGCACCAATTCCTTGTGGCACTGCACTGGTCACAAGCCTCCAGTCTGAAAAACAACCCTCCACCACCACTTTCGAAAGCTGATTGGGGGCAGATATTCGCAGGTAAAGGGACGGTTGGAAAATGGGAAACCTTCAGAAATGAGATAACAAGAGTCCAGAGAAAGTATATTCCTATTAGAGTGAAAGGGAAGGCTGGTAGGTATAGGGAATGCTGGATGACTAAAGAAATTGAGGGTTTGGTAAAAGAAGGAAGCATAAGTCAGGTATAGACAGGATAGATCGAGTGAATCCTTAGAAGAGTATGAAGGCAGTAGGAGTATACTTAAGAGGGAAATCAGGAAGGCAAAAAGGGGACTTGAGATAGCTTTGACAAACAGAGTTAAGGAGAATCCAAAGGGTTTTTACAAATACATTAAGGACAAAATGGTAACTAGGGAGAGAATAGGGCCCCTCAAAGATCAGCAAGGTGGCCTTTGTATGGAGCCGCAGGAGATGGGAGATACTAAACAAGTATTTTGCATCAATATTTACTGTAGAAAAGGACATGGAAGATATAGAATGTAGAGAAATAGATTATGACATTTTGAAAAACGTCCATATTACAGAGGAGGAAGTGCTGGATGCCTTGAAATGCATAAAAGTGAATAAATCCCCAGGACCTGATCAGGTGTACCCGAGATCTCTGTGGGAAGCTAGGGAAGTGATTTCTGGGCCTCTTATTAGATATTTGTATCACCAATAGTCACAGGTGAGGTGTCGGAAGACTGGAGGTTGGCTAACATGGTGCTACTGTTTAACATAGCTGGTAAGGACAAGCTAGGGAACTATAGACCAGTGAACCTGACGTCGGTGGTGGGCAAGTTGTTGGAGGAAATCCTGAGGGACAGGATGTACATGTATTTGGGAAGGCAAGGACTGATTACGGATAGTCAACATGGATTTTGTTAGTGGAAAATCATGTCTCACAAACTTAATTGAATGTTTTGAAGAAGCAACAAAGAGGATTGATGAGGGCAGAGCGGTAGATGTGATCTATATGGACTTCAGTAAGGCATTTGACAAGCTTCCCCATTGGTGACTGGTTAACAAGGTTAGATCTCATGGAATACAGGGAGAACTAACCATTTGGATATAGAATTGGTTCAAAGGTAGAAGATAGAGGGTGGTGATGGCAGGTGGGACTCGATTGGGTTGGGATATCTGGTCAGCGTGGACAAGTTGGACCAAAGGGTCTGTTTCCGTGCTATACATCTCTGTGACTCTATGACTCTATGTGAGATTTCCTCCACTAGAACAGAAAGGTTAAGAGAATATTAGAGCTGAAAATGTGTTGCTGGAAAAGCGCAGCAGGTCAGGCAGCATCCAAGGAACAGGAGAATCGACGTTTCGGGCATAAGCCCTTCTTCAGGAATGACGAAAGTGTGTCCAGCAGGCTAAGATAAAAGGTAGGGAGGAGGGACTTGGGGAGGGGCTTTGGAAATGCGATAGGTGGAGGGAGGTCAAGGTGAGGGTGATAGGCCGGAGTGGGGTGGGGGCGGAGAGGTCAGGAAGAAGATTGCAGGTTAGGAAGGCGGTGCTGAGTTTGAGGGATTTGACTGAGACAAGGTGGGGGGAAGGGAAATGAGGAAACTGGAGAAATCTGAGTTCATCCCTTGTGGTTAGAGGGTTCCCAGGTAGAAGATGAGGCGCTCTTCCTCCAACCGTCGTGTTGCCATGGTCTGGCGATGGAGGAGTCCAAGGACCTGCATGTCCTTGGTGGAGTGGGAGGGGGAGTTAACGTGTTGGGCTACGGGTTGGGTTGGTTGGTCCGGGTGTCCCAGAGGTGTTCTCTGAAACGTTCCGCAAGAAGGCGGCCTGTCTCCCCAATATAGAGGAGGCCACATCGGGTGCAGCGGATGCAATAGATGATGTGTGTGGAGGTGCAGGTGAATTTGTGGTGGATATGGAAGTGTCCCTTGGGGCCTTGGAGGGAAGTAAGGGGGGATGTGTGGGCGCAAGTTTTGCATTTCTTGCGGTTGCAGGGGAAGATGCCGGGAGTGGAGGTTGGGTTGGTGGGGGGTGTGGACCTGACGAGGGAGTCATGGAGGGAGTGGTCTTTTCGGAACGCTGATAGGGGAGGGGAGGGAAATATATCACTGGTGGTGGGGTCCGTTTGGAGGTGGCGGAAATGGCGGCGGATGATACGTTGTACATGGAGGTTGGTGGGCTGGCAAAGCGCAGCAGGTCAGGCAGCATCCAAGGCTCTGATCTCCAGCATCTGCAGCCCTCACTTTCTCCCCTAAGAGAATATTAGTTAGATTTCTTTAGTTTTTGGTGCAACTTTCCCATTCTGTGCAGTGGGGGATCACTGGAGCAGTCAAGTGTTTAAATTCATGTGCAAAAAGACTGCACTCAAAATGAGATTACTAAACCAGAGACTGAGGTGATGTTCTAAGGACCGGGATTCAAGTCCTGCTATGGCAGATAGTGGAATTTGAACTCAACAATAATCTGGAGTTGGCAGTCCAATGATAACCACAAAGTCACTGGTGATTGTCAAGAAAATATATCCAGTTCACAAATGACTTTTAGGGAAGGAATTCAGCCATTCTTACCTGGTCAGGCCTACAGGTGACTCCATGCCTACAGCAATGGGTTTGTCTTTTAACTGCCCTCTGGGCAATAAGTGCTGGCCTAGCCAATAGAGCCCGCATCCCGTGAGTAAATGAAAACAAAATTAACTTCTCTAACTTTCTTTAAGAAGCCTAAGACTGTAATGTTTAACTTTCTTTCTTTATTTTTCTACTTTATATTAAGAAGGACTGTAATATTTAACTTTTAACTTAGTTTCTTTATTTTTGTACTTTGTACATAAGATTTTGTATCGAGGTAGCTTTGTACCTAAAATGGCACTGGGAATGGCTACATTGTACACTTTTCACTGTTCTCCTGAGTAGACTTCCATACTTGAGTACATGTGACAATAAAATCTAAACCTAATTCTAAATTCTAAGAGCTACCGGTTATATTATAGGAGACGAAGCATCGTGATAAGCTGAAGTCTGAATCCAACAGAATCACTCCAATGCAGCCATGAGGCACACTCCTTGACAGCACAATTAGAAACATGTGATGTGTCTGAGTTCTACTTGAATAAGACTCAATGTTCAGATTTTCCCAAATCACTCACCGTACCTTCCGCCATAACACAAAGTTCTGGATGGTCAGTCAACCTCAGTAAAGATCTAGGTTAGGTTCATATTAAGGTTATGGGCAATCAACCTCAAAATGGGTTCTGACAGAGTCCAAAGAGGTTATCATGGTGATTAATCCGTCAGTTCCAGCATGGTAGTGGCTTTAATGTCTGGGTATCACAGTCAGACTGAGCAAAGTAGGAAAGTGCAAATTTTGGACTATGTAAGGAATAGTACACAATAGTGATCACTACTTGGAATACAGGAGTCATAATCAAAGGACAATGAATACTAGAATGCTGGAGTGTGCTAAAGTCCAAATGGATTTAATCACTGGGTGTCGCTGGCTGGTCAGCATTTTATTGCCCATCCCTAGTTGCCCCGAGAAGGTGGTGGTGAGCTGCTTTTTTGAACCACTGCAGTCTATGTGCTGTAGGTAGACCCACAATGCCCTAAGGGAGGGAATTCCAGGATTCTGAACAGCAATCATGAAGAAATAACTAAATATTTAGAAGTTGGAATGGTGAGTGAGTGGTTTGGAGGGAAACTTGCAGTTGGTGTGTTCACATGTAACTGCTGCTCTCATCTAAGTGGTATGCATCGCTTTTCTCATCTGATTATCTTGCAAATTCCACTTTCTTTCACTGTGTGATAGCCACTTTGACTGCTATTTCCTGCTATCTCTTCTCTTTACTTGAGAGGACAAAATGTCCTCTTGGAGTCTCAGATGCCTCCTTTCTCTGACCGAGACTCAATCTGCGAAAGGTTGTGTGTTCTCCTTTCCAATGTCTGGAGCTGACCATCCAGGAGTTTAGAGACCTGTCCAGTTCCCTCCTCTTGCTGTCCAAGAGACATTGCCATATGAAACCTCCCCACAAGACATCCTATCCCAACTGCCCGAGAATTACAGCTTCACCACACAGCATCTGTCAAACTCAGCTGCACCCAGCCATCAGGCCCAGCTTTAACATTCTGGGAATTTCCCAAACACAGGAAAGACTGAAACCTCAATGTAACAAGTATTAAAATGTTACCAGAAGCAAAGACAAGAAAGTTGTACGTACAGCTATAAGCCCATTGTGACCTGGGGAAATAAAGGAAAATAAGATGTTCATTTTCGTATTATTTAAGTACAGATAATACTATGCAGATTGTGAGTCAAATACTCTGTTTTAGCAACATCATATATCATAAACAAACAACATTTACATATAAAAGCAAAATACTGGCAATCCAAAGCTAACACAGAAAACGCTGAAGAATCTCAGCAGGTCCAAAAGTAGCTATGGAGAATGAAACAAGGTCAACGTACCAAACTCAAAACTTAACTCTCTCCACAGACCTGCTGAGTTTATTCAGCATTTTATGTGATTGTAGTGCATTTATATAGTGCTTTTACCATTGGAAAACACTCCTAGGTGCTGCCCATGAACATGGACAGAACACTGACACCTAGCCAAAGAAACAAACACTTGGGCAGGTCTCCAAAGCTTGTTCAAAGATGTAGGTTTTAAGTAGGGTCAGAAGGGAAGGGAGAGACAGAGGCAGAGAGGTTTGGGTAATGGATTCCAGAGAAAGTTGAAGGGATAGCCACTAATGTTAGGCAGAAGGAAGTGGGAAAGGCTCAACAGGACAAAGTTATAGGAACACAAGGTCACAAACTAGGGAGTAGGCAAACTATGCTGTTATGTGGACAAAGAATGAAGCTATGCTGTGCTCGACATGCTGCAAAACGCACTGGGATAAGCAACTGAATTATCTGTTTTCTAATACTATTAGACGAAGGAGAAATGTTTACCAGACAGTTGAGGAAATCTTTGCCTTCCTTGAAATTTACAAGTGATCTTTTGCAGCAATAGTAGCGAAGAAAATAGTGAAGAGAAGAATCAACTGTGACAGCAGTTTATATGTCTCTAAATAGTAATAACACTGTGGGACAGGGTATACAGGAAGGAATAATGGGGGCTTCTGTGAAAGGTACAGCAATTATCATGGGTGATTTTAATTGACATACTGATTGAATGAGTTATATTGGCAAATAGAACATGATAAAAATGAGCTAATAGAGTATTTTAAGACAATTTCTTAGAGCAGCATGTTCGAGAGAGCAGGATATATCAGACCTGGGAGTGTGCAATGACATAGGGTGAATTAATGTGCCATAGTAAAGAATCCTCTGCAAAGCACTGATTATTACCTGTATAAATTTTGCATTCAATTTGAGGAAGGTCTAAAACTAGTTTTTCAAATGTAAATAAGAGCACTCACAAGGAGTAAGGACAGAGCTGGTTAAAATGAACTAGGAAGAAAGGAAGGGGTAGGTCAGTAGAAATGTAGTGGCAGACATGCAAAGAGCTATTGTATAGACTTCAGTGAAGATACATTCTCGTGATAAAGAAAGTGATGAATATAAAAGGCATCTGGATGGGTACATGAATAGGAAGGGTTTGGAGGGATAAGGGCCAAATGCTGGCAAATTGGATTAATTTAGGATATCTGGTTGGCATGGACGAATTGGACAGAAGGGTCTATTCCATGTTGTACATCTCCATGACTCTACTGGGAAATAAGAAATCAAGGCAGAATCATTCAACATCTATTTAGTGTCTGTTTTCACTGTAGAAGGTGCAAATAATATCAGAAATACACATTATTTGAGAAGTTTAAGGGAGGGAGCAGCTCAAACCAATGATAATCACCTGAGAAAGTGTCCTGAGATCACAAGATACCTAAGGGGCAACTTTTTCATGCAGAAGGTGGTACATGTATGGAATGAGATGCCAGAGGGAATGGTGGAGGCTGGTACAACTGCAACGTTTAAAAGACATCTGGACGGGTATATGAATAGGAAGGGTTTGGAGGGATATGGGCCAGGTGCAGGCAGGTGGGACTAGATTGGGTTGGGATATCTGGTTGGCATGGACAAGTTGGACTGAATGGTCTGTTTCCATGCTGTACATCATCATTACTCTATGACTCTAGATGGATCCCAGCAGATTGGAAATAGAAAATTTAACTCCTTCATTCAGGAATGGGGGGGGGGGGGGAAGACAGAAAACAGGAAATCACAGGTCAGTTGGTTTCACATCTAACAAATGGAACATGTCGGAATCTATTAAAGTATTAAGGAGGTTACAGTAGGGCACTTTGACAATCTGAATGCAACCAGGCAAAGTCAACGTGGTTTTGCGAAAGGGAAACCATAGTAGATTAATTTATGAGAGTTCTTTATGAAAGTAACAGGTGAGATGGATACAGTACAGGGGAAACTGTTGATGTGGTGCATTTGAATTTCCAAATAGCATGTGATAAGGCCCACATCAAAGGTTACTGTATAAAAGCTCATATTGCAGAGAGGGTGAACATACTGTCACGAATAGAAGATTGGTTAACTAACAGAAAGCGTACATTAGGGATAAACTGACAATTGATCATTGCATAAAATGACTGAAGATCTAACTACATGAGTGTCACAGGGATCAGCGCTGCAAAATCAACCAGTTACTATCTATGAAAATGACTTGGACGACGATGCAGTTGTTAAATTCGTAGATGGCAAAAAAAAGGTAGGTTAAATGAATGGGGGATAAATGGCAGAGAGAGGAGTGTGTGGAGAAAATATTAACCTGTACACTAAGACAGAAAAGCATCTCATTATTTAAATAAAGAGAGATTGCAGACTCTGTGGTGCAGAGGTATTTGGAAGCGCTCTGATGAGATACATGACTGAAACATAATAACCACCTAAATTTATCAGGGTCATTCCATACCGAGAGGAATATCGGTAAGTGTGCTACATAATACTATTCCAAAACAAAATACAAATTGTTGTTGGGCCGGACTGGTGTTCTCAATCTGGTGACGATTGTGCAGCGTTATATCACAGTTTAAAGCCCTTTACTTGAAATGTAATAAACTCAATCCTGGAAGGGTAACCCCCTCACTCCGCTCAATCCCCTCACACCAATGTTCCACCAGGTTTATTTTTTTTTGTAGATTACCTCCGCCAATGATCACGGCGTCGTACTGAGGTCGGAGTGCAGCCTCGGAACTCCAGCTCCTGTTGACAGGGGCGTTCAAAAGGACTTTGCAAAACCTGCACCGGACTGAAGTGATCGCCATTGTAAATTAACCTTTTGCAGAAAATAAAAGTTTCAGTGTAACCAGAATCCAACAGGAGGAGATACTGTGGTTCCTTCCAGGGGCGGGTCTGAAATAGGCGACACCTCTTCTGCGGTTTGATTTTAACCATAACTGTTTCAGAGCACTGAATCATTAATTTCACGAGTTTAAATTGTGAAAGGGAGAGGCAAACTTTTATTTGCGGTCATTGGAAACCGCTATTCCCCCTGTCGAATCTGGCATCATGTCTCCTCGCCCCATCATTCTGTATTCCCTGGCCTGCCGTTCAATTCATGTCCAGACTGTAACATTTTCATCCTTTTAAAGTCCTTCCATGGCCTCATCCCTCTTTGACTCTGAACTCCTCCTGCATTCTCTCCAGGATTACCACGGACGAGAAACTGAACTAGGAATCCTGCAGCGAGTAACTCACCTCCTGATTGCCCAACGTCTCTGTAAGATACAACCCACTTCTACCACCAAGAGTCAAATAATGACTATCTCCAACAAAAAGGAAATCTAGTTGTGGGTCCTTGACATTTCATGATGTACCCATTATGGAATCTCCCACTATCACTCTTCTGAGGAATTCAGTTGACCAAAAGTTAAACTGGACTAGCCATATAAATATAGTGGCTACAAAAAGTCATGCTAAGATAATTGCAGTGAGTAATTCACCACCAACTCCACAAAGCTTGTCCACCATCCACAAGGCACAAGTCAGGAGTGTGATGGAATAGTCCCCACTTGCCTGGATGGGCAATACTCAAAAAAGATTGACACCAATGGGGATAAATCAGCTCACCAGATACACACCATACCCAAGACAATCACTCCCTCCACCACTGACACTCAGGAGCAGCAGTGTATGCCATATACAAGATGCATTGCAGAAATTCAGCAATGTATTGCTCGCAAGACAAAGCTTTTCACTGTGCCTCGGTACACGTGACAATAAGTTCAATTCGATTCAATTCAATAGCACCTTCAAAGCCCACAACACTTCCATCAGGGAGTACAGAAATACATGGAAACACCACCACCTGCACGTTCCCCTCCAAGCCACTCATTATCCTGACTTGGAAATATATCACCATCCTTTTGTAGTGATTGTAATGAGGTCAGCCAGGTGGACCTCAGAGAATATGAGTTCTCTGACTGGGGCTGTTAACCTGGTACAATCAGGGAGCCCTGGTTGACAGATATAAACAGGAAGAGGTTCTGTTCACTCTGAGAGTTGGAGCTGCATCAGTGTCAATGACTGTTCATGTGTAACTAAAGGGTTGAAAATGTGTTGCTGGAAAAGCGCAGCAGGTCAGGCAGCATCCAAGGAACAGGAGAATCGACGTTTCGGGCATAAGCCCTTCTTCAGAAACGTCGATTCTCCTGTTCCTTGGATGCTGCCTGACCTGCTGCGCTTTTCCAGCAACACATTTTCAGCTCTGATCTCCAGCATCTGCAGTCCTCACTTTCTCCTGTAACCAAAGGGTGTCTTGGTGACAGGATACTGGCGTCTGTGGAATTATTTCATCCTTTGTGTCATTGGGTCAAATAAGGGCATTGTGGATGTACCTTCACCAAATGAATTGCAGCAGTTCAAGATGGCATCTCACCACCATCTGCTCAAGAGCAACTAGAATGTGGCAATAAATACTGACACAAGCGGGAACAGTCTCAAAGAGAACAGGTAGGGCTATGTGTATGAGTTTAAAAACTTTTTTGGTGCTATCTGTTCTCCGTTAATTCTGGCTTAAATATGCACTAAGCCTCAGCTCTCTGCAGCCAGGAGTTACAAAATCCCCTCAATCCTCTTTTAAATAGGCCAATCGATAATTTGTCCTAATTTTTTTAAAAGTCTCGATCTCTGAATGATGAAAAATGAATGCCATTTTTGGGGGGTGGTCCAGGCTGGGGGATTCCTTCCAGAGGGTGAAAAGTCCCAGTGTGGGATCATATTGATACTACAATATGACAGAACAGCTGAGGGCCCGCTTTCTAATGATTGACACCCAATCCAACCAATCACAGATCCAGACGGGAAAACCTGCCAATCACAAAGTGTCAGGGTAGTTAAATCTCGCCCATGTATGACGTACCGCCATGGCGACAAAGACAACCCTTGATCCTTGCTACAAAACAATTGTTGCAATCTACCTCGATGGAAGTGCAAGGTTTAAATGAGTTGCTTGGAACATCCTGGGAGCCAAGGATAAAGGGGAAAATGAACTGAAGGGGGTTAAAAAGTGTAACCTGAATTAGTATCCAATCACAGGGGAGCTGGGGAAATGATGAACATGGGGTTTGTCCAATGGAAAGGCAGTGGTGTCATCGCTGACCAATGGGAACTGGATATAGGCGGGATTGCCAGGCGGAGTGAGATTGGTGGATTGGGCCGCTTGTGGGGCTGGTGGAAGAAGCGGTTGGCAGTGGGGAAGCAGGAGACTGGGACAAGGACAAGATGACCAGCCATTCGGTGACCATCCCCATGGTCTGCTTCACTATCTTCTGGGGGCTTGTGGGCTTTGCTCTGCCTTGGTTTGTGCCGAAGGGTCCCAACAGAGGGTACGTATCCACACAGCGTTTCTAACGAATGGTGATGGATTTACTGGTGGGTGGGGGATGTCTGGGGTCTGTCATTCTGCACGACTTAGTATATATTTTCATGCCTTTAGATTTATTACATGCTTGAATTTTTCTGTCGCCTTAATTTCCCGTGATTTTGTAAGAAGACCTCCAAATGTAGAAGGAAGGTGTTATATTTGATTCAAAAATAGGACTTGCTGGAAAAGCTCAGCAGGTCTGGCAGCATCGGTGGAGAGAAATCAGAGTGAACGTTTCGGGTCAAGTTAACTGTCCACAGATGCTGCTAGACCTGCTGAGATTTTCCAGCAATTCCTATTTTTGTTTCTGATTTACAGCATCCGCAGTTTTTCGGTTTTATTTGCTTTTTTTTATTTGCTATTTTTGATTTGTATTTCAGTTCATCACCTTTGTTTTCATTTTCTCTGCCTCCGCCTCAGTGCCTATTGTTTTTCTGCTAATTTGCATGTAAGTTCCCCCTTTTTCCATCTCTCTCTCCCTTTAAGATTCTCCGTGACACCTACCTCTTTGACCAGGTCACCTCTCCTCGTGACCTCCTATGTTTTGTTTTATGCAAGGTTAATGTTATCTGTAAGGTATCTTGGGAGGTTTTGTTATTATGCTAATGTTATAAATTGCAAATAGTTATGAAGAAAGACTTATATTTGCATAGTCTCTCTCACAGCCACCATGGATGCTTTAAAGCAACTTGTGACCAATGAATTACCTTTGAAACGTGAATGGTCATTGTTCACAGTGAGCTGCCATAAATAGTCATGTCAAAATGACCAGATAATCTGTCCATGGATTCATAGGATTGCTGCAATAAAGAACGAGGGAAATCAGCCTGTCATACCCATAATGGCCCTCTGCCAAAATAACTTGGTTAAGACTGCTTTGCTGTCTTTTCCCTGCACCCTTGCAATTACTTTTTGATTTGGTTGTTTGAGGGATAATTATTGGTTAGTTTCCCTGTGCTTCTTTGAAATGTGACACGCATTAGGGCAATTGGGGACTCTGTTTAATGTCTCAAAAGACAGCACATTGATGTTCCAGCATCCCCTCAATACTGCACTGAAGCATCAGGATTAGTTTGTGTGTTAGCATCCCGGAGTGAGACTTAAATTCTCAATCTTGTGATTTGGAGGTGACTACATACTCACTGAGCCATAGCTTGTGGTTTTATTCTGCCGATCAGTGTTGCAGAGATTGACGGAAGCCTCAAGTCTGAAGTAGTTAAGTTTTGGCTGTAATGAAGACATTTATGTATTTGTCATTCATTTATTTGCACATCTTAGATATACTATTGATATTTTGGTTGAAAGTTGTTTATGGAGTAAATATTCAGTGAGACATCTGTGATATGGAGGTGTTCCAATTCAGGTTTAAGCTCTGAAACCTGTCTGGTTGCTGGACAACAATGGAGTGTCCTCTCAGTCCATTCCAGACTGTGCTATAAAGATAATTTGCAAAGTTTCCTGCCTAAAAAAATGCTTCCCCTACTGATTCTGTATTTAATTTAAATTGATGCATGTATGGTGTGGCCTGCATAAGTTTTGTGAATTGCTGCCATCTCTGTTTTGCAGGCCTTACAGCTGCATAGGATATTCCGAAACTTCACACAACCATTATGCTGAAGGGGACTGTAGAAAATGCTGTTGAATTGTTCATCTTTATCGATGAGAATATGTTTAGTACTGAAGGATAATTCTGAGGTTTGAATGGCATTATCATTGGTCCCTATGAGGCAGTTACAACATTGGTATTGATCACCATCTCAATCCCTCTGCTAGTTTTTGCGGTATTCTTTTTTTTTAGGCCAATCTTACTCTTGTAAGGACTGAGGAATATGTACTCCTACTGTTAACATCCACTGTGCATTCACTACTCTTTGGCATCTCCTAAGCGGCGCTCTGAAAGCTTGTACTTCCAAATAAACCTGTTGGACTATCTTTGAGGAGAAAGTGAGGTCTGCAGATGCTGGAGATCAGAGCTGGAAATGTGTTGCTGGAAAAGCGCAGCAGGTCAGGCAGCATCCAGGGAACAGGAGAATCGACATTTCGGGTCGATTCTCCTGTTCCCTGGATGCTGCCTGACCTGCTGCGCTTTTCCAGCAACACATTTCCAGCTCTGTTGGACTATCACCTGGTTGTGATTTTTAACTTTGTCCGCCACTGGCACCTCTAAGTCGATTTTTGTTTTAAAAAATCTCATTCACACTGCCTTCAGTGTGAAGTCACTAAATTGTGCTTGATTTAGAGCTATTTTTGGATTAGAGACCTATATGTACAAATTTATGATCGCGCAGACTCGAGGGGCCAAACAGTCTATCAATTGATAAGATCACTTTGATGATTAGTTGTGGCCTCAAATCCGTTTTCCCTGTCTACTCCAGGTAACCGCTGACTCCCTGCTTGGCCAAGAACCAATTTACGTTTGCTATTAAAATATTTAATAAACCCTACCCCCCTCAAAAACCATTGCTTTTTGGTTTTTTTCCCCCAGAAATCCAAACACAGTCAACCTTTTGAGAGAAAAAGATTATCCTCCTCGTCTCCATCTTAACTGAAAGACCTTTATTTTTAAACTATGCTACTTCATTTTAGTCTCCTGAAGATGTGAAATGTCTTTACAGCTACACACCATTAGATCTCCTCAAGATCATCCACATCTCAATGTCCTGAATGTTTCAATCAGATCATCTGTCTTTTGAATTCAAATATATTGTCTCCACCTGTCCAACCTTTCACGAAAAGTCAATTCCCCACCCCAGATATCAGTTGAGAGAGCCTCCTCTGAACTGCTTCAAGCACACTTTCTCAAATAAAGGACCCAAAATGTATTGTACATATTAGTCCAGATTGCTTTTACTGATGTCCTTTACAACTATAGCAAAACATTCTTGCTATTATACTCCATTATCTTTGCAATAAACAACAAAATTTGCCTTCCTAATTTATTTGCTATGACCGTATTCTAATGTTTTATGAATTATGTATCTAGATGCCCAGATCTCTCTCTTCTGCAGTCTCTCTCCATTTAAATAATATACTGCTTATTGAGTTTAGAAAAGATTTGTAGCTCAGGTTGAGGTTCTGGATGTAAGTTTGCTTGCTGAGCTGGAAGATTTGTTTTTATGGAAAACAAACCTTCCAGCTCAGCGAGCAAATTTGCATCCATATATGGCTTATCAAGTTGCCCTGACCAGTTGGACGTTTTCCCACATTGTACTCTATCTGTCACATTTTTGCTCATTTCTGTCTCTGACCTGTCTCCAACAGCAGACTTGCTATATCTTCTTCACAACTTATGTTCCTAGGCAAAAGTGAGGACTGCAGATGCTGAAAACCAGAGTTTAGATTAGAGTAGTGCTGGAAAAGCACAGCAGATCAGGCAGCATCCGAGGAGCAGGAAAATCGACTTGTGTTCCTACCTATTTCATTGTACCATCAGCAAATTTAGAAGCCATGCCTTTTGATTCCTTCTTTCAAGTTGTCAATACAAATTGTCAATAATTGAGACCCTGACACTGATCCCCATACCCATCGCTTGAGTTTTGATGGGGTGGCATAGCTGCAATCATGTTAAAGGCTTAAACGAAGAATAATTTTAGATACAGGAGAGGTACTGATAAATCCAATAGGATGGCCATTTACCTTAACGATATATCACTGTGCCTGGGTCAAAATCCTGGAAACCCTTCCTAAACATGAGTCTGCCTACGTCAAACTGACTTCAACAATTCAAGATCCCTCACCGTCACCACTTCGAGAGAAAAGTAGAGATAGACAACAATTGCTAACATTGTCAGTGATGCCCACAACGTGGTAGTTATTTGTATTTAGCGTGAACCATCCCAATATGCTTCACACGAGTGTTATAATGTGGAAATGATATTGCACTACTCAGAGCAATATTAGGACAGATGATCAAAAGTTTGGTCAATGATGTCAATTTTAAGGAGTACTTTAAAAGAGGAAATGGAGGTAGGGAGTAAGAAGTTCTGTGAGGGAATTCCAGAGTTTTGGGCTTTGAAAGTTGAATACGTGGTTACCAATGATAAAGTGATTAAAAATTGGGGATGCTCAAGAGGTCAGAATTTGTTGAATGGAGAAATCTGAAGGATGTGGGCCTGGTGAAAATTATAGAAATGTCCCCAGGAAGGCCTTAATGCACATTTTGTTTCTTTTTAATATTGTACGTTGCCTCTCCCTCCCACTTCTTGACCTTCAGCTGAGAAGCATTTTGAGTTCCTTGGTTTCCCTCATGTATTACCTGACACATTGTTTGGTTAAGAGTATTGGCCTTTCTTATTAATTTTTAATTCCATCCTTCTGTTTATTTTGCAGTGTAATAATAACAATGATCGTCACGACAGCGGTTTGTTGCTATTTATTGTAAGTACCATGTTATGGACTGTGTGTATGCTAAAAGAAGCTAATGTACTTATAAAGGTCAATTGGCAGATAGCTAATAATGCCCTATCTCTCTCTTAAAGGAGGAACAAGCTGTAGGATCTGTAAACCAGTTTGCTTCAGGTTTCTGGGTTGAAATAAAAGCTCAGAATTCAAATGTTTGCTGATGATTGAACAATATCCAACACTGTGTTTGCAACAACTTGAGAACAAAAGCAGTCCATGTCAAATGCAGCAAGACCTAGACAATGTCCAGGCTTGAGCTGAAAATTGGCAAGAAATATTTGTGCCCCACAAATGCTAAGTCATCTCCAACAAGAGAGAATGGCAAAGATAATGCCATTGACTGTAATTCCGCATTATCAACATCCTGAGGGTTGCCATTGATCAAAAACGGAGCTGCACTAAGTATTAAACACAGTGGCTACAGGAACAGGTCAGACAATAAGAATCTTGCAGTAAGTAACTCACCTTCTGACTCTCCAAAACCTGTCCATCATCCACAAAAGTATGGATTAAGAGTGTGTTGCAATGCCCCTACTTGTCTGAATGGGTGCAGCTCCAAACACATTCAAGAAACTTGACACCAGCCAGGTCAGAGTAGCCTGTTTGATTTGGTACCATATTCACAAACATCTACTCTCTCCAGCACCATTTCTCAGTAGTATCAGTGTGTACTATCTACAAGAGGCGCCACAGAAATTCACCAAAGATCCTTAGACAACACTTCCCAAACCCACAGCCACTTCTATCTTGAAGGACAAGGGCAGCAGATCAATGAGAACACCTCCACTTGAAGTTCTTCTCCAAGCCACTCACCATCCTGACATGGAAATAAATTGCTGTTCCCTTCGGTCTCATTAGGTCAAAATCTTGGAATTCTCTCCCAAATGGCATTATGGGTGTACTAAATGGACTGCAACAGCTCAAGAAGGCAGTTCGCCATCTCCTTCTCAAGGGCAATGGTTAGGCCACTATTGGGATACTGTATGCAATTCTGGTCTCCCTGCTATAGGAAAGATGTTGTTAAACTTGAAAGGGTTCAGAAAAGACTTAAAGGATGTTGACAGGGTTGGAGAGTTTCAGCTATAGGGAGAGGCTGAATAGACAGAGTATTTTCTCTCAAGCGTTGGAGGCTGAGGGATGACCTTATAGAGGTTTGTAAAATCATGAGGGGCATGGATAGGATAAATAGACAAGTCTTTTCCCCTGGGATGGGGGAGTCCAAAACTGGAGGGCATCGGTTTAAGGTGAGAGGGGAAAGATTTAAAAGTCACCTAAGGGGCAACTTGTTCATGCAAAGGGTGGTACGTGTATGGAATGAGCTGTCAGAGGAAGTAGTGGAGGCTGGTGCAATGGCAACATTTAAAAATCATCTGAATGGGTATATGAATAGGAAGGGTTTAGAGGGAAATGGGATCAGATTTATATAAAATATCTGGTCAGCATGGACGGGTTGGACTGAAGGGTCTGTTTCCATGCTGTATATCTCTATGACTCTGTGAACTAGGTATAGACAATAAGATGCCAGAGACACTGACATCTTGAGTAATATTAAAAATCCAGCTCTAACCGTAGCAATGTGATTGCCCAGAGAGCAGTTGAGAGTCAGTTTGGTACGGTCAATGAATGTTGGCAAGCCAATGACACCCACATCCTGTCAATGAATAAATAAGAGATAGATGTGGGATACAAGGTAGATGTAAGATACTGGGACTTTCAAACAGCATTAGATAGAGAGTTTTGCATTGCAGGCACAAGATTAAAGTCAGAGATGTGTGATGGATCAGATAACAAGCTGAGTATAAGGCAGGATTCTGATTTCTCTTGGAGCTGATTTAGGAAAGTCTGTTGCTACTCTGCTTTCATTTAGAATGTGACTGGTTGCTGGTTGTGTCCTGTCTTGCCTGCTGAGATAGACTCCACATTGAGGCTTAATAAAGTATATTTACCAAGTTACAAAAGTGAGATTAGAACTGTAGTCAGTCCTTTCTGTACTGTCAGTTCAAACCCTTGAATTAAAGAGTAACATTGCTAGTTGGCCCTAATTGGAATAAATTTGGTGCAATTAAATAGATTTTATTGAAAGCCAAACAACCTGGTGTGACTAGATAAAGGATTCATACCTTGTGGTTGTTCAAGATTTCCTTTGTAACCGGGATTCGGTGGCAACAGAAGTTAATTAAGTAATCCTCACGTGAAGCCACTTTATTGGATTAAACTCTGTAATTTCCTTCTTTCCTTTAGCTGGCTCATTGCCATCCTAGCTCAGCTGAACCCTCTCTTTGGCCCGCAGCTCAAGAATGAGACAATCTGGTATCTCCGTTACTTCTGGGAATAAAGGAGAACTGCGTCGGATCATCCATGGTACAGTACATGAAGCTCAGTGGAAAGAGAGGGGGAGAGAGAGAAAGTTAATACTGCTACTGCCTTCAGGTTCAATTCGATGCCTTAAACTGAACTGGCTCAACCCATCAGCTGTTCTGTGTTTGGCTTGTGCTGGGACGGGAAGGTCAACCAGGCTTCCCACTGCAGTACTGTTTACAGCATAGCCAGCACCAGCATTGCTTTGAATTCCAACTAAATAGTTGTCCAACCATAATAAAGACAAGGGAATTCTATCGTTTCATGATTCCTAATTTCCATCGCTCTGCCATGGGTTGCTATGTCTTCAGACACCTGGGTCTTGAGCTCTGGAATTTCATTTCCACAACTCTGTGCCTCTCTGTCTGTCTGTCTGTCTCTCTCTCTCTCTCTCTCCTGTTTTAAAATGCTTCTTAAAGCCTTCCTGTTTGATGTTTGATCAATTTATTTGTCATTCTAGCAATATGTCTTTATACAGCTCCATGCCAGCTTTTTTTTTGATCATGCTTCTGTGAAAAACTTTAGAAGGTTTTGTTCTGCTAAAGGTGCTGCATAAATATAGGTTGTAGTTGTTGAAATGGGAGGAGTCCTGCTCTGAGAGAGACCAGGGCTGCCAATGTCACCTTATCAAGTGGGTCCAAGTTTCCATGATGTAATGGAGCAAAGCGATGCTGTTCGTGCCATAGAAAGGGCTGGTCACAATCTATAAAGAACATTTAGTGAGGATAATTACAGGAATAGAAAGAGGCCTGTTCGATCAGTCTTGGGTGATCTATACACTGAGTCCAATTAACTGTCTTCACCCTAAATCCCTTGATGCCCTCCACTACTCTGCACCAATCTCCACCCCCCCCCCCCCCCCAAACAAAAATCTACTAACATTAGTTTTGAAAGTTGCATTTAACCAGTATCCACAGCCTTTTGAGTTCTGGATTTGCAACACACTTTGTGGAAAGAAATGTTCCCTGACTTTGGCCTTGAATAGCCCAGTTCTAGTCTGAATGTGATTATCCCCCAAAAATAGGGTCAAGAGGGAAAGGAACCCACAAGTAACATGAACACCCCCCGCTCAGACCATCAGGGACCCTCCTGTACGGGAAGGTTGATTTTCATTGTCGAGTGGGCTCTCCTGGTCACTAATTTTATTCATTTCTCTCCATTTTCTATTTGAGTAGCATTAAAAACCATTTTTCTGCCTTTCTTGAGGCTTCTCCCTTTCCTCTTCTCTCTCAGGTATCTAATAATGCCTTGTCTTAGCTCCACAGTATGGGTATCTTTCATGTTTCTGACACCAGCCAGAAAGGAGGTACCAACCAGTATAGCGACATTATTGCGAGTGTCTCTTGGTTATGAAAATGTCCAACTTACTATTGGTCACTCTCTCTGATAGATTATCAAACCAGAGGATCTCAAAGAGCTGACAGCAGCTCAGATACCTCATCATTCTCTGGCTGAACTTGAGAAAATATTGTGTGCAAAATTTCATGTCTTAAATTTGCAAAAGCAATGGAAAGGGAGTGAGCTGTAGGTTAAGAACTTATCAAGGGCTTCAGCTGCTGTATTGAGAGAATAATAGATAACCAGGACTCAGTCACTGACCATGTCAGCTCAGTTAGCTGGACAGCTGGTTTGCGATGCACAGTGACACAAATCCCATACCAACTGAGGTCACTATGAAGGTCCTGCCCTCTCAACCCCACTCCTAAGGTGTGGTGAAACTCTGATTAAACTCAACACCAGTCTCTCTCTCTCTGTTTCTGAGGACTATGATCCTCTGGGAATATGACAAATTTACCTTTGACCTTTATAGGCTGTAATCTAACTGAAGATCACAACATTAAATAAGAATGGGTTTAAACTGATTGCTGTCCTCAAGTAGCTATTGACCTGTAATTCCCTCCCTGTGATCTGGCTTTAATTTTATTTGGAAAGCGTAGGCTTTCTTTTGTGTTTTTTTTTTTCCCATGTGAACAGCCCTTGGCGTGTGAAAGCAGGCTAATTCAGCTGGACAAACCCACCGTCAACATCAAAATCATTTCAGGCAAGGCTAGAGCCACTTGAGTGACTATTTCCAAGCTTGTTCTTCCATATTTAAGACCATTAGAAACCACCAGCCTGTTGGTAACGGCAGGATCTGTAAGGTGTTTCAGTAGGTGTGGGCAGGGAAACCCTTTGGGAATGAGAGGTCCCATACGTTTAGCCACCCGAGTTTTTCTGTGTGCAGGACTGAAGGTGGAGACAGTATAACCAACAAAAACAGCCTCACAGCTTTATAGAACATAGAACAGAAATACTCAGTACAGGCCCTTCAGCCCTCGATTAGATTAGATTCCCTACAATGTGGAAACAGGCCCTTCGGCCCAACCAATCCACACCAACCCTCCGAAGAGTAAACCACCCAGACCCATTTCTCTGACTAATGCACCTAGCATTATGGGCAATTAAGCATGGCCAATTCACTTAACCTGCACATCTTTGGACTGTGGGAGGAAACCGGAGCACCCAGAGGAAACTCACGCAGATACTGGGAGAATGTGCAAACTCTACACAGACAGTCGCCCAAGGCTGGAATCGAACCTGGGACCCTGTTGTCAATCTTTTATCCCATTCTACATAGCCTTCATCTTCCATGTGCCTATCCAAGAGTTGCTTACATGTCCCTTATGTATTTGACTGAACTGCCAGCAGTGTATTCCGCACTCTGTGTAAATAACCTACCTCTGACATCTCCCCAAAACCTTCCTTCATTCACCTTAAAATTATGCCCCCTCATGATAGCAATTTCCACTCTGGGAAATCGTCTCTGACTATCCACTCTATCTAGTCCTCTCATCATCTTGAACACCTCTATCATGCTCCTTCGCTCCAATGAGAAAAGCCCTAGCTCCCTCAACCTTACTTCATAATGCTGCAGCTGTTTGAATTTATGTCTGGTATTCACACATTTGAAGCTATTTCCAAATTCTTTATAATCAAGAGGGAATCAATGCAGGGAATTTTGAACACTGCAAGAGAATGCATTGCCAGAAGACGGCACAATGGGAAGAAAGGAGCATTTGAACAATTTGGCAACCATTTCTGCATCTCTTTATTTGACATACTTTTCCTAATCAACCTGTTCAGAGATGTTTATATGCCCCTCTGGAGCAGGTGGGACTTGAACCTGGGTCTCTCGGCTCAGGGATAGGGATACTACCACTGCACCACAAGAGGATTCCTTATTTGAAATTGAGTTGAATCGATTTGCTCTGCTAAGTAAATGTGCAGGGTACCTCCACTACAAAATTGCCAACACTACTTTCTAACCTCGAGCACTGTTTGGTTAGAGAGGAATTCACCGCTAAGCCCCGATTTGTCCTCATGGTAGGTTTTCCAGCAAAGGGGAGACTATTGCTGTTTATACCACCTCCTCCTTTTTCCAATTTTGAATTTGCCTGAGTTCTTATCCCAACTGAGAGAAGTGATTCCTAGGTGAAAGGAGATTAAACTGAGCACATCTTGTTTTGGTTTGTTCAGTTACTCAGGCAAAAGAACACAATATTTTTCTTCCCTAACAAACATTCCCCCGTCATCCCTTTTACTGATTACTGTAATTCATATAAAATGGAGATAATTTAGTGTTATTTCATTGAGCATTGTATCCTGCTTAAAATGAAGCAGCACAATGGCTCAGTGGTTAGCACAGTGGTGCCTCACAGCACCAGGGACCCAGGTTCTATTCCAGCCTGAGGTGACTGTCATTGCGAAGTTTGCACCTTCTCTCTGCAGGTCTCCTGTGGGTGTTTTGGTTTCCTCCCACCGTCCAAATGTGTGCAGGTTAGGTGGATTGTGCATGCTAAGTTGCCCCATAGTGTCCAGATTAGGTGTGTTAGCTGTGGGTAAATGCAGGGTTACAGGAGTAGGGTAAGGGGGTGGGGCTGGGTGGAATGATCTTTGGAGGGTTGATGTGGACTTGATGGACTGAATGACCTGCTTCCACATCTGGGGATTGTATGATTCTATGATCTACAGTACATTAATATTTTTCCATATTAAACTGACAATTGTAGTTTCTGTCACCTGATGGCGCAAGGATGCTCTATCACTCCTGGGGAACAACAACACCCCTTACTGTAAGGGAAGCAGTACTACAGGTCGAATATATTCTGTTCCTCATTGCACCCAGGAGCTCTTTACAGTACAAATCCTGCAAATGTCAATCCAAAGTCTGATACCTGATCTGTTTGGATTTTAGTTAATCCCAGCAGGACAACTGCAATTAGTTTTTTGTCAGAGGAGCAATATTTATTCTAAGAAAGCAAGCCACAATGTCCATTCCTGATTGTTGTCATGTGGCCCTTGCTGAGCGTTCCCTGCGATTTTTTTTTTTTTTTTTTTCTTTAAAATATTTGAAAAGTCAATTCCACCAGAGACCAGGATCAGGCTATAAATGAAGCAAGTGATGGTGTGGATGGTAGTGTTGGGATAGGGCAGATGGGATTGCATTGAATAGTAGAATGCGTTTTGAGAACAGCTTGTTTCTTGCTGCTGCAATGGGGGATGTCTGGTACTGATGTAGCCCTAGCGGTCCCTTCTTTCTCCATACTGATTTTTGAGGCATTTCTCTGTCTACATCAGATTGATGCCACCTCCCCCCACCCCCCCATCCCAATATTGCAAGAACTATAATGTCTCAATGTGAAGGGCAGGAGCAGTAATTATTGGAAAAAATGTACAGTGTGAGATTCGCAATGCATTCTGCAGCTCAAATTGATTTATCCTGTCAGGAGTGTTATGGGGAGAATCTTCTCTCGGGGAGAAGTTCAAAGTTGACTTCATGCTGACATTTTTGAGAGAGGGATAAATACACTGAGGGAAAAGGAAGTTGACTAATGGGAGGTATATATATATATGTAGATGATTGCTATATGCAGGTCATTCTCCACATAAAATTGACACACACACCTGGAAGGAATAGTAAAAAGACTTACATAGATCGCTCTAAAGCTGAATGAAATAACTCCACAGAGACTGGTCTTCAGTCTTCAGTCACCAGTCACCCTTGACTTACAGCCAGAGAGTCCTTCCTCAGAGCCAGCATTGTTTTTTTTTCAGAACCCATGATGTACTCCTGTTTTTGTTTTCTTTTTTTCATTACCCCCACACTACCACCTAACTGCAGTAGGGCTTATTTCTTCCCCAGCACCCATGTTGTGTGTGTGCAGGTGTGAGACACAATGAAAGACACAAGGTGCACAAATCTTTATTCACTTTCTACCACCAGGAAGATAGGAAACACCTGAGTGGCCAGTGCCCTTCACATCAAAAGGCAATGCTGCATGATCAAACAGTGAAGGGGAGGGCAGGGGTTAAATCAAAATAGAGTTGCTCAGGGAAATAATTCACTTCACTCCCTGCGGCGCCCACCTCTCCCTGAACAACTCCAGGGTGTTGGTGGACACCGCGTGCTCTTTCTCCAAGGACACCTGGACCCTAATGTTACTGTCGGAAGAGGGGCAGGCAGTCGGCCCTAACGACCCCCTCCACAGCCTGCTGCCTGAACCTGTTTATGGCCAGTTTGGCCAGGCCCAGGAGCAGACCCACGAGGAGGTCTTCAGACCTGCCCTCCCTCCTCCGTACCCGGTGCCCAAAGATCAGGAGCGTGGGACTGAAGTGCAACCAAAAGCAAAGAAGGAGGTTTTTGAGAAAAGGGGTCACTCTTGTTTATATCTGTCAGCCAGGGCTCCCTGTGTGGGGCTGTTAATGTGGTGCAATCAGGGAACTTAAATTCTATAATGTCCTCCTGGCTGACCTCATTACAATCAGTGCACTGAAGAATTTTTCGCAAAGAGCTGATCGTGTTGGTGCTTTCCTTTTGAAAAGGTTAAGGTTCTGACATTACCTAATGGAAGTTATGGGCGGCACAGCGGCTCAGTGGTTAGCACTGCTGCCTCACAGCACCAGGATCCCAGGTTCAATTCCAGCCTTGGGCAACTGTCTATGTGGAGTTTGCGCATTCTCCCCGTGTCTGCATGGGTTTTCTCCAGGTGCTCCAGTTTCCTCCCACATTCCAAAGATGTGGGAGGGCCATGCTAAATTGCTGATTGCATTAGGTTCACTAGTCAGAGGGAAATGGGTCTGGGTGGGTTACTCTTTGGAGGGTCGGTGTGGACTTGTTGGGCCAAAGGGCCTGTTTCTACACTGTAGGAAATCTAATCTAAAAGTCTATAAAATTATGAATGAATTCTATGGGGTTGATGTGCAGAGAATGTTATGACTTTTGTGCAAGTTCAAAGCCAGGGCTATCAATTCAAGATAGTTACTTCTAAATCTCATTGGGATAGTATGGATTAGTAGAATGCGTTTTGAGAACAGCTTGTTTCTTGCTGCAGTGGGGGATGTCTGGTACTGATGTAGCCCTAGCAGTCCCTATCACCAGTCAGAGGGGGTGACTATGCAGTGCCTGAAGCTGATGCATCATTCAGTGACTGTGCTGTGACCTAAGTACGTCTAACCACCTTTGCCCTGTATCTCTCATTAAGCAAATATTAACAAAAATTTCAATCTGAGATTTATAGATTAAAAATGGAATTAGAATTAGTTGCCACTTAGGCAAAATGGTTACAACTTCTGTCATTCTTTGTATATAGAAGTTTTTTCCTAACCTCTCACTGAAAGATGACAATACTTCCTAGTCCAAGATGTGGCAACCAGAGGAAGTAGGATAGGAGAAACTAACCTGTTCCCTTCAATATAGTAAGTTTCAACATCTTAATGAAATTGCCATATTAACTTTCTAAATTCCAGGGAATACTGCTTGAGTTTGTGTTCTCACCTCCCGGCTAATGCCTTCAAAATTTAATCCAGGAGTCCGGGTATCATTCTGGGGAATCTAATTTGTACTCTCTAAAGCCAATCTGTCCTTCCTGAGGAATAGTGTCCGGTATTCCAGGTATGGCATTAAACTCTGACACTGACAGAATTTAAAGCAATGTTCTCCCAGGTGTTGGAACCTTAATTCAGCATTTGAGTGGCTAGCTGATCTAGGACACACAACCGGTCAGCCAACGTTGGAACTGCAGCATCTGAGTAAGGAATAAGACTAGGCCAGTTGGCTGTTTGTGTCTGCTCTGCCATTCAATAATGTCATGGCTGATCTGATTTTAACCTTGAATCTGCATTCCTGCTATTCCCCCTTGGTAATCAAGAATCTACTTATCTCTGCCTTAAAATTATTTGAGGATTTTGCACCAACCACCCTTTGAGGAAGAGACTTTCAAAGCCGCTTGATCCTCAGAGGAGAAATAAAATCTTTTCCCATCTCTGTCTTCAGTGGGTGATCTGTTATTTTTAGAATCTGATCCCCAGTTCTAGATTCTCCCACAAGAATCAAAGGATGTTGAATCCTTTCAACACCCACCCGATCAAGTCCCCATTGGATCTTCTATGTTTCAATTAAGTCACTTCTGACTCTTCAAATAAGGTCAGGGGATATGGGCCCAGCCTGTCAGGACTTTTTCAGACATCAGGCTTCTCATTCCAGGTATTAATCTAGTAAACCTTCTCTGAACTGTTTCCAGTGCATTATCACCCTTCTGTAAGTACGGTGACAGGGCCGTACAGAGTACTCAAGATCTGGTCTCACCGATGGCCTGTCTAATTGAAGCATAACCTCATTATTCTTGTATTCATTCCCACACGAAATTTCCTGATTACTTGCTGTGCCTGCATACTAACCTTCTGTGATGCATGAACTAGGACAAAAATGCAATCGTTACCCATTAACGATGCAGCAGAGTTGACCAGTGCAGGGTAGAAGCACCATGCACTAAACATCTAAACTGAACAGAACACCATAGGAACTGGCCGAAACACTTCAGAGTTTTCAAAACGAAGCCAAACAAATATGAGGGAGGGGATAGAGTAGGTCTTCACTTCCAGTTGTTTGCTTGCTGAAAATCGTGACTTTAATCGAAAGAAACAACTTTTCAAGTGAACCAAAAGTTCCTGGAAGAGAGTCGCTGTGCTGACCAACTTGTGGGATGAGGTAGAGGGGGTGCGTCAGTACAAGGATTGGAACCAGAGGTCGAAGAAGGGAACAGCTAAAATAAGGGCAGAGGATGAGGGACAAGACTGAGTGGGGGGTTGAAGCAAGGCCAGGCAGGAGGGCAAGTTGGGAGACCAGGGCAGAGGGACATAATGCCAGAGGAAAGAAAGGCAGTGGTGGGGAGAGGACAAGCAACAACATTAAAATGAAAATGCCAACAAGTTTTGAGAAGATTTGTAGCTCAGGTTGAGGTACTGGATGTAAGTTTGCTCGCTGAGCTGGAAGGTTCGTTTTCAGACGTTTCATCATCATACCTGGTAACATCATCATTGAGCCTCTGGATAAAGCAGTGGTGGCATAGTCCGCTTTCTATTTATATGTTTGAGTTTCCCTGGGTTGGTGATGTCATTTCTTGCTCTTTTTCTCACAAACACATTGACTTGGACCCCATTTACCACCCTCTGAGAAAAAGAGCAGGAAATGACATCACCAACCCAAATAACCTAAACACATAAATAGAAAGCAGGTCATAACACCAGTGCTTCACTGGAGGCTCACTGATTATATTATCTAGTATGGTGACGCAACTTCTGAAAACGAACCTTCCAGCTCATTTAGCAAACTTACATCCTGAAAATGCCAATGTAATTGAAGAAATGGGCCTCAAACATCAAACAAAATTACATCAAGTTAACAACCTAAGTGTGTATGCTGTGACTCTCTTGCTGCTTGCTTTCTCTGTTTGATTGCATTCGATTTGTACTCTTGTTCAGTTTGAAGAAGGGTTGATACTTGAAACATGAACTCTTTTCTCCACAGATGCTGACTGATGACCTGAACATTCCAGAATATTCCAGATCTCTATATTCCCTGTAAAAATCATACCTAGTAAAACTTTTTGTGAGAGATTTTTCACACACTTCCAGCCCGCCCAAGCTCTACCTTTGACTTTTCTTTCTGATCTGGCTTCATTGCCTGAATTAAAATGATGATCTCTGTCTCACCAAACCCCTGGAGTCCCCAAAGACTTTGTGCAAATTGGTTTGAGGATGTTTTAAATCAAGTGTGTACAATGCTCAGATGCGAATGTTTGAAGTTTTTTTCTGTTCATTATTACAATATGTCCCAGGAACTTGCTCAAATTAAACATTTGTTTCTTTTATCCAAAAGAACCAGGCATTATGGAGGGTAGCTATACTGTGATACTGTACTTAAGTTTGCTGTGACAAATCATGTAGCAATGTTTTTATTTGTAAGGGAATAGTTATTTTGTTCCAGCATTCTGTTTCTAAGTATGTTTAAAAGTAGGAATTGATGTTAAATGCTGTAATCTTTAAAACATTGACAGTGCAATAAAATTAGATTGTGTCCCATTCCAACCTTTCTTCTATCTTTGTACAAATTCACTGAAATTGATATGGGTATCACTAATGAGGTCAGCATTTATTGCCCATTTTTAATTTCCTTTTAATAGGGCGGCACAGTGGCTCATTAGTTAGCCACTGAGTGCTGCCTCACAGCGCCAGGGACCCGGGTTCGATTCCTGCCTTGGGCGACTGTCTGTGTGGAGTTTGCACATTCTGTCCGGTCTGCATGGGTTTCCTCTCGGTGCTCCGGTTTCCTCCCATAATCCCAAGGATGTGCAGGTCAGGTGAATTGGCCATGCTGAATTGCCCATAGTGTTAGATGCATTGGACAAGGGTAAATATAGGGTAGGGGAATGGGTCTGGCTGGATTACATTGGAAGGTGGTGTGGACTTGTTGACGGAATGGCCTGTTTCCACACTGTAGGGAATTTAATCTAACTAAATCGAAGCTGAATGTCTTGCCACAACATTTTAATGGACAGTTCACATCGATTGCAGTAGCCTGGAGTGTCTCAGACTGGACTATATGAGGACAGCAGGGAGCCAAATGGGTTCTTCCCCCTGTTACCAAAGTGGGATGTTATCAGCCCCAAGGCTTTGGATTTCTGATTCGGTACCATAACCACAATGCAATCATTTTGGGAATCCTGGAGGTTTTTATTTAAAATTCATTCATAGGATATGGATGGCTGGGGCAACATTTATTACCCATCCTTAGTTGCTCCTTAGAAGGTGGTGGTGAGCTGCCTTCTTGAACCGCTGCAGTTCATGTTGTATAGGTAGACCTACAGTGCTGTTAAGGAGTGAGTTCCAACATTTTCTAATGATGCTGAAGGAACAGTGATATATTTCCAAGTCAGGTTAGTGTGTGGTTTGGAAGGGAATGTACAGTGGTGTTCCCATGTTTCTGCTACCCTTGATCTCCAAGTCATTCCTGCGGTCTGTAGCTATTGTAAATAATCTGAATGTGGTGTTATTTTAGTGAACTGATTTCCGGCTGTACTATTTTCCATCCTCCTCCCAGCCTCTAGAGTCGCACACCACATACTTCTTGGTTCTTTACCCTAGTTTTATGATCTTAAAAGGGAAAAAAAAACATTTTTGGTACCAACTTATTTTTCTCCAGGATTGCAACTTTTATTGGCTGCTTGATAACTGTTTGGGGTTATGGATAAGTAATGTGCCTTTGTGTGTTAGCCTCTAAGCATAATGCTGAGCTGTTCCTCTGTGGGAGCATCACTGCCCTATTGCCACATGAGATAGATTCATTTCTATTGAGGACCATTGAATGGAGGTGAGGGTTGTCTGATCGCCAACAATAAATCAGTTAACCACATTGGGGAATTGGAGTTGAGAGTGTATGCTGCAAAAGCACAGCCAGTCAGGCAGCATCTGGGGAGCAAGAGACTTGACGTTTCAGGCATAAGTCCTTCATTAGGAATGAGGCTTGTGAGTAGAGGGAGTAGAGAGATAAATGGGAGGAGGGTGGGGCTGGGGGAAGGGAACTGAGAATGCGATAGGGAGTTGAAGGTGATAGGTTGGAAAGGAAGGTGGAACGGATAGGTGGGAAGGAAAATGGACAGGTAGGACAAGTCAAGAGGGCAGTGCCAAATTGGAAGGTTGGATCTGGGATAAGGTAGGGGGAGGAGAAGTGAGGAAACTGGTGAAATCCAAATTGACGTTGTGAGATTGGAGGGTCCCAAGGTGGAAGATAACACGTTCTTCCTCAAGACATCAGGTGGTAAGGGTTTGGTAGTGGAAGAGGCCCAGGCCTTGCACGTCCTTGGGGGAGTTAGTGTTCGTTCACTGGGCGGTGGGGTTGCATTGTGTGTGTGTATCCTGAAAATGTTCTCTGAAGCATTTCGCAAGGTGGTGTCCTGTCTCCCCAGTGTAGAGGAGACCGCATCGGGAGCAATGGACACAGTAAATGATATCTGTGGAAGTATAGGTAAATATCTGACAGATGGTGGAACGCTCCTTTTGGGCCTTGGACAGAGGTGAGGGGGGTGGGGGGGGGGGTGCGGGCAGAGATGTAGGCGTAGGTTTAGCAATTCCTGTGGTGGCAGGGGAAGGTGCTGGGAGGGGAGGGTGGGTTGGTGGGGGGTGTGGACCTGACAAGAGTGCAGATGGGGGTGGGGAGGGAAATATGGGCAAGTGTAGATCCAGGTCAGTGTCCTGTCTGTCTATATGTTGTAGGCTACAGTATTCCAGGCAATGGCTGATGAGTGAAGGACTGTTTGGGATGAAGAGGATTGGTGAAAGGCACCTTGATGAGTGAGTGCGAGTGGGTTTTGAAACCTCAGTTGTTGGTCATCTACCTGACACTTGCCACCGTTGTCACCAAAATTACCATGGGAGTGGCACTGCTCAGAAATTTGGCAGTTTATATATCTAACTGCTGTTAATGGCAAATGCTATTGTGTATTTTGAAGCTTTGTATATTACATAACAAGGTGCTCTTCACTTTAACTTGCCCTTTCTCAGTGCCTTAATTTGATGAGCAGGTGGGGCAAGGTCAGGGCTGACGCTTTCACTAATGTAAAGTGTGCCTTTTATGAAATTGTCCCTTACACAACAAAATAGAGCATTTAGACTCAGATTTCACCTCATCTCACTGCATAGCAAACTATTAAGTGCACAAGATGCATGTTGCCAACAATTCAAATGGATGGTTTAAAGGTTACCTACCGGTGATATGTATTGTCATTGGAGAGAAGTGCTAAATGTGTATTTCTGTGTATTCCCAACTCTGTCTGACAGATGCTTCTCCTGCCCTTTCTCGTAAAATGAGGGAATAACAACAATTTGCATTCATATAGCACCTTTTTAAAAGGGGCAAAATATCTCTTGGCACTTCGCAGGAGTGATCATCAAAAGAAAAAGTTGACACCGAGCCACATCTTATGATGTCGGGACAGTGATCAAGTCTTTGACCCAGTGGTTGGTGTTAAGGAGCTGCATAGAGGAAGAGAGAAAGATGTAGACCATTTCAGAGCTAAAAGTATTTCATAGTGCCCCTATTTCATAGTTTCCACACTGTACATCTCTGTACATATCTGCTGAGCTTGGCAGACATCTTTATAGATCCATAGCATTGCAGCAAAGAAGCCAATTCAATCCATTGGAAATGCTTTAGCCTCTTGGTAGAATGAACCAGGTTACTCCCATCGACTTTATTCAATACGAAGATGTTTGATTTATGACCACAAATTGAATCAAGGATCAGGAAGGAAAGTGAAATTGGGGTAAAAGATGATCTATGGTCAAGCTGGAGGGCTTAGCAGAGTTGAGAACCATATAATTCCATTCCTTTTCCCATGGAATGTGGGCATGCTAAGGCCAGCTTGTAATGACTCTCCATTCCACCTTTAAGAGGGTGGTGCTGGAACACTTCTCTGAAACTGAGTGCCTTTCTAGGCCACAGGTTCGTGAAAAGTCAGCTATTGACTTTGGAATCAAAATAATGCAGACCAAAGGACAGAAGATTACCTTTTTTCAAAAGAACATTTGTGAACTAGAAATATCTTTAGAATAATCCAGTTGTTTCATGGTTGCCATTACTGATGTTAGCTTTTTACTTCCAAATTTAAACTTATTTAAATTCCTTTGCTGCTGTGGTGGGATGTCTCTGGGTCACTCGACTGATGACAGAGCCATTATGTTACTATTCCCGTGTTCTTTCAGCTTTTCATTTATTCAATGTTTTTGTCTTCTGAGTAATTTTTTTTTGTTTTTGAGGTATTAAAATCATGAAAGATTTTGACAGACGAAATGAGAGTGGGCTGTTGCTCATGGCTGAAACCTCAGTCACCAAAACGCACAACTTTTAAGGTAATTGCCAAAAAAAACAGAGATAGGATGTGGGGAATTTGTTTATGCTGTTTCAATCTGGAATGGATTGCCTGAAAAATGATGGAAGCAATTTCAAAGTTTTCAAAATGCAATTGGATAAGTACTCTAAAGGAGAAGAATTTGCGAGATTATGGGGAAACTTTGTGGGAGTGGGAGTAATCTGGTTCATTCTACCAAGAGGCTAGAGCATTTCCAATGGATTGAATTGGCTCCTTTGCTGCAATGTTATTAATCTATAAAGATGACTGCCAAGCTCAGCAGATATCCAAAATTAATCTAGTCCTATTTTCCAGCAATTAGCTCACATCTCTCTTCACCCTTCCAATGCATATACCCATCCAGATGCCTTTTAAATGTTGTAATTGTACCAGCCTCCACCACTTCCTCTGGGAGCTCATTCCATACATGCACCACCTTCTGCATGAAAACAATGCCCCGTAGGTTCCTTTCAGAACTTTCCCCTCTCACTCTAAATCTATCCCCTCTAGTTCTGGACTCCCCCACCCCAGGGAAAGGCCTTGTTTATTTATACTATCCATGCCCCTCATGATTTTATAAACCTCTATAAGGTCACCCCTCAGCCTCCTGTTGAAGTGTCCAAATTGTTTCTCAAACCAAGGTGCCACACTATCCAAAAGGCTGTGCTTTTGCAAGTTAATTTCATTGCAGAACAATGAAGATGATGAGAAAACGATCAACATTCGACTGTTTTATTCCGATGGAGAAAGTGAGGATAGCAGATGCTGGAAATTAGAGTCAAGAGTATGGTGCTGGAAAAGCACAGCAGGTCAGGCAGCATCAGAGGAGCAGGAGAGTCAATGTTTCGGGCATAAACCCTTCATCAGGAATAAGGAAGGGCTATGCCATTCATACATAAGCCCTTCATCCTCATTCTTGATGAAGGGCTTATGCCCGAAACGTCAGTTCTTGATGCTGCTTGGATGCTGCCTGACCTGCTGTGCTTTTCCAGCACCACACTTTCGACATTGTTTTACTCTGAAGCCAAGTTAGACAAGAGTGTTACCATTAAGATTAGACAGCAGAATTGCACGGTTGGTACTCAGAATAGTGGTTGCCATGGTCTGATTTTGACCATATTGTTATGTCAAAGTCTTAAATATTAAAAATGAGTGTGAAGTAATTCTCTGCTTTTTAAGGATGCTTTTGTAAACATAAAAATCCCAAATTCAGAATATGGTAGCCCTATTGATGTTCTGCCTCACCTCAGATGGGGATTGCCCGCCCTCCAGGATTGCCCTGAGGCCCCCAAAAACATGTATCTCCAGCACAATGCAAAGAGCAACCTGGGAGAAAAATCAAAGAGGAATGAAGAAAATCATTTTAAAAATAAATTACTACTTGTAAAATGGTCAGAGAGATATAGCAATAAAGGATGCTTCATAATCATTGGTGAAACAGCCAACGAGAGTCTTTCACTGTGGGAACATAGAATGCAGCAAGGATGGGCATGTCAAGTGACCAGTGACTGGATTACAAGGTTGAATGTGGGGGTTGGTGATTAAGGGTTACATGCTAAATCTTCCAGGAATATGCCTACCCAGAGTTGCATCTGCTACACCCATACTCTCGCCCAGTGGTTTGTATGAAGGAAGGGATTTTACCTGCTAATTGTATGTTTCACACAGGATTTTGAACTTTAAATTCTCGTGTGTCTCTGTGGTTATTTTGAAACAGAATATTAAGCATGGCAGAGACCGCGTTCTAGGTTCACAGCCGAAACTGGTTCTGGGCCTATTTGCATTCTGAATTTGGGTGTTGATGGGCACACCCAAAAAGTGCCTTCCTGTCCACCAATGGATTAAGGGGACTTGCTGGTTATTGTAAACTTCATATACTTTTATATCTTTCCTGCCTGACATATTGTAGCGAAAGTTAAATAGCCTATGTTTGTGATTGGTGAAGGGTGGGGTGTAGCTATTGAAGAAGGGGAATTAAAAATAATGATGCGATACTAGAAACAGTCAGGAATGAAACTGGATGCAAATTTTATTAATAAACAGTTTGGCTGCATGCCACTTGTTCATAGCATTGAATGTCTATTGTGATCGTCAAATTGTTCACACTTCCAAACACATAGGGATACTGTTCTTTCACTTTTGAAACTGCACGTGTCAATTATGATGTATCAGCTCCTTTTAATAACTCGAGGCCTCTCAGTTTTGCTCCTTTACACGAGTCATTAGCAAATTGTGTAAAGAGCTTTCTGTCTTTAATCTTTAGGCCACATTTCTCTACAGCCTGGAAGGCCTCTATATTGCTTGGCTCATGGCTTGCATACCAAGTTCCAGCAAGCCGAAAGGGGAAAGATAATTATCCTTAAGTCACAAGGAACCATTGTCATTTGTTGTACTTATACATCATCAGACAAGTGGGCAACCACTTTGCATCAACACGGGGCAAGGTGAGGTGTCAGCACTCCAAGGGTACATTAGCTAGGATAGGGATTGAAAACCTTGCCCTGATTCTGCACCACTCTCTGGGTATCCAGCTAACTGACCCCCTCAGGGGAGCTTGTTTACAAGGAGACAGTGAAATGGTGGTGATGTTGCTGAACTAACAATCTTAGAAATCCAGGTTAATGGTTTGGGGAAAACAAAAATTATGGAAATCACAGCAGGTCAGGTAGTTGGTACTGTAATAAAGTCATCTAGACTCAACGTTAGCTTGTTCTCTCTCCACAGATGGTGTCTAACCAGCTGGGATTTTCAGCATTTTTTTGTTTTCAATACAGATTCCAGCATCTGTCGTAATTTGCTGCTATAATGGTTTAGGGACATGGGTTTAAATTCCACTAGTCTGTGATGGTGACCATGAGAACTATCATTGATCACCGTAATAGCCTGGATGTAATAGCCCAACTAATATCCCTTTTAGAGATAGAAATCTGCCATCCTGATGTGGTCTGACCAACGTGTAACTCAAGACCAACAGTAATGTGGTTGCAGAGGGCATTTAAGAGTCATTGTCTTAGCTATCCAGTCAGTACAAGAGCAATTAGGGATGAGCAACTTTCGCTGGTCCTAATGTTCACATAAAAACGTTAAAAAAAATTGGCTGCTGCAACTTCTAAACCTAGGCTGCCATTCGAGTGTAGCATTGTTGGAAATGCTGGCTTTTGGTTGAGATGTCAAACTGGGACTCTCTGCCCTTTCAGATGAACACAAAAGATGTCATAGAATCATAGAGTAATACAGCACAGAAACAGGCCCTTCGACCCAAACTGGTCCGTGCTGACCATGGTGCCCACTCAGCTAGTTTCAATTGCCTGTATTTGGTTCATATCCCTCCGCATCCATGTACCTATCCAAATGTTTTAAAATGTTGCTTTTGTACCTGCCTCAACTACTTTTTCTGGCAGCCCATTACATATACGCACTACTCTCTGTGTGAAGAAGTTGCCCTTCATGTCCTCCTCAATCTTTCCCCCCTCACCTTAAACCTGTGCCCTCTCGTTTTCAATTCCCTTCCCTGGGAAAAAGACTATATGTATTCATTCTATCTATGCCCCTCATGATTTTATACACTTTAGTTTACACAAAACTACTAACCAAATAACTTCGCTGTTTAATATGTCGTGGTGCCCTATGTTAGGAAGTGGTAATCAGCCAGGGTTGCATATACTACGAATTCTGACTGTCTAAACTCTTGGCATTATCTTGAAAAATAACAGGAGACCACTCCAGTGTTTTGGCCACTATTATTGTTCAATCAACATTGTTTAATTTGGATTCTCTGGTCATTATTGCAACACTATTTATAGGAGCTTGGTGTATATAAATCAGCTGCCATATTTTCTGTATTACAACTGTGAATATACTGTTACCTGTCACAGGGTCAAAATCCTGGAACATTCTTCACTGCTGCCCCTGTGGTGTAGGGACATCCACAGTGCAATTATTAAAGAAAGCAGTTCAGCACCACCTTTTTGGGGAGGGGGGGTCAAGGATTGAGATGCTGCCCAGTCAGCAAAACTCATCCTCCGAAGAATAAAGCCAAAAGTCCTTGATTGGCGATATACTGTTCTGGACTGTTGAGTTAGGGAAGGTGCTATTTTTTAAAAAAAGCAAGTTTTTCTGTCACTTTAATTTCAGTACAGTGCTTTAAGAAGGAGAAAGCATTGTTAACAGGGACAGGCTGATGTCAGCTACAGGAATTATGAATGAGGATCCCTTGGATCTTGGGAATTATGGGCTGCAGTCTTTTGATAGAAGAAAACTTGATCACCAAAAAACCTACAGGAAATTACCATTTTATAAAAATGACATTTTACACTTTGAGGTGAAAATTATTGGAGATCATCTTCCATTATAAAGACGGGAGACTTTCCAGTGACACTGCTCAGAGTACCTTAGAAGGTATCAGGAGCATCACACCATAACCTGCTGCCCATGTGAGTTGGCCAGTCTGTCCTTTGAAGCTGACAAGGCTTGCCTGGTGTAAACAATCGCAGCTGGAACGATTGGGGGTTGATTGCTCATGCATTGATTCTGAGGTTAAGCAGCAGGTCATTTCCTGTTGCTGGGCAGGTTGTCTTCTGAGACCAGAGCACCTTATCCCTATACCTATCCCACAGCAAACTACTGATCTCCTGCTTTACTGAAAATTACGTTGCCTTCTCCACATTCCCTGGACCATTATCAAGCAATATTATCTACATTGCTCCATCGCCGAATAGATAATATCCTGTTAGATGCTCCAATTGACACCTAAGTCAATTCCATTTTCTGGGATGTCCATTATCCTGGTTTAGGTCATTGGAATAAATTTGCATTTGTATAGCACTTTTGAATCTTGCTGAAAAGAGACACATGTCACTGGAGCTTTATCTCATACTCATCAGGACTAATAAAACTCTGTATTCTCCCATGATGCTACATGAGGGAAAGGAGTTTTTTTTGGTTTGGAATTCAATTCCGATTCACAGAGGTGTTGCCATGAATAAAGTACCAGGAAACTTCTAAGCTCCTGGATATTTTTTTAAAAAGACTTAAAACATATTCCTTTCAATGGTAGAATGAATCCATGGGTGTGAGTGGCAATGCTCATTTGACTGATGACTGATTCTTCATCCACCTATTATATTCTCAGGTACCTTCTCTCCAGTCCCAGCCCCTTCCATTTATCTTTCCACCCTGGAGGCTCCCTGCTTCATTCCTGATGAAAGGCTTTTGCCCAAAATGTTGATTTTCCTGCTCCTCGGATGCTGCCTGACCTGCTGTGCTTTTCCAGCACCACTCTGATCTTGACTCTGACCTCCAGCATCTTCAGTCCTCGCTTTCACCTAGTTGATTCTTAAATGTGTTCGTGTCGCTGTTAACACACTCAGGATTCCTCAGCGATTGTTGTCCAATCTGGAATTGCATCTAACATCAGGACATGAATTGGACAGTGTGAATTTATGACATACTTTAAGGCAATTAAGTATTTCTGACGAATTGTAATTTTTCTATTGGGGGAAAGACAGAAGCCAACTTACACAAATCACATTCCCAGATGATAATTAAATGAATTAACATCTCTTCTGTTTGTTTGCAGAGGCAGATACTGACCAGGAGACAGAGAATTAAACTTTGCTGTTTTCAAGTTGCACTGTTTGATCTTTAATGCCCACATGAGAGGACAGCCAAGTCCTCAGTGTAATGTCTCATCCAAGTATTGAGGGGGTCCGGTAGAAAGCTTGGGACAATTACAGACAAAGAAAAACCATTCAGTCCATCAGCTGAAAACGAGCTGTATGGCTCCAACCCACTTTCCAACTCTGAGCCGACAACAGCACAGACTAAAGTATTTCAAGTGCTTATTCGGGCATTTTGCAAATGCAGTTAATCTTTCTGCATCTATTAACCTTTTAAGACGACGAGTTTCAGATCCCGCTATATTTTAGGTGGGGGAAAAATCCTCCCCGCCTCTTCTGCCATCCTTCCAGCAATTAGTTGAAACGTATGCCGTACCATGCCCACCTCCTCATCCCTTCCCACCTCCGCTCAATCCTCCCCTGTATATCCTCAATCCACCCCACCCTCTGAACCCATCACCTCCTCCCCTTCACTGCCTGTTTATTGATCTGACTGCTAAGGGGAAATGGATCCTTCCTAGATTTTGTGTTTAAAGTTACTGGAACAGAACCACGAATCCACAAACTTCCGCCTCGGAGTTAACCTCAGGGCAACAGCTGGCATTGGGGGGGGGGGGGGGGGTGAGATATTCGACTAAAGGGAGTGTCGTAACCAAGACCAACTGTCAACGATCACGTCTGCGCCCATTTTCACGGCGAATAGGAAGGAAGGAGTGGACGCAAATACGTTTCTCCTCCTAACCTGACGGAGTGAGATTAACTAGACCAGACCCACCCTCACTAACCCCATGAGAATCAGCGACTGATGCACTCGCTATCGGAACGATGATGCCTCTTTTGGAGGGATTCAAAAAGAAACGAGGTGTTGGAATATTTGTGTTCATCCTCCCGAAGGATCCGCAAATGTGTGAAGGGGTGACAGTAATGAGAGACATCCTCGCTTTAAGGTTGCAGACGACACGGGAGCATGTGACAGGGGATGGGGGAGGGTTTGTGGGGCTGGTCATATGATCATCTTGACGGAATCAAAACAAACCCAGCAACAAAACTGAAGGGGAGAAGAGTAGGGGGGGTGGGGAAGGATTGCTTCAAGGATCTAGGTGTAGCGAACTTTTTCAGGAACCTGCTACAAAGTAAGTTAATTGTATCCGCGTGTGTCAGACTGGCGCTTTTTGCCTGGATCGCTATAATGTATCTGTTTTCTGTCTTTGTTGTTGCAGTCTTCCTGATCGGCTGTCTGGGTTGTTTCTCTCTCTCTCTCTCTCTCCCTTCGTTTATATATAGGTGCAGATATGAGTAAGCGTTGTTGGTGCACTTTTAGCATCCCCTTCCCCTCCGTGATCGCCCTCCGGAGTCGAGTATCAAGGCAGGGACACATTTTTGTGTTTGTTCCCGATTCGTTTCTGAGTCTGTCTTCCCGTAATTGGATTCACCACTCTTACCTAACATTGCAAATAGGAAATCTCTCTCTCTCTGTTAAACCTGGAAAAACACCAAATAATCTTGAGGTCACAAAATTACAACCAAGACACCCCCTAAAGTGAACTGTTGTTGCTTTTTGTGATAAATGTACAATTCAACTGGCATTCAGCTTCAGAGGCCGAGAGGCGGAAATAGTCCAAGCGGAGGCCCTCTCCCTCATCAGATTGGAGTTGTTTTTAAAGGGACACAGCGTTCGTGGCTGGGGCTGTTGGAAATGAAGGTGCTGGGGTTCTGCTACTCCCCTGACATAATCCAAGCCACAAGTCGGGGAGGCCATTTTACCCAACCTGCCACAACTGTTTTAGGAATGAATCCAGTATAATCTGTTCTCGGCTGTTCCTCCCCAAATACCATTTGAAAAGTGCCCCAACTCTCTGAAGAAGTGCTCAAGTGACCTTTTCGCCGGTTTATCCTGCGGTTTAGGGTTAACTGTTTTGCGTCCCTTGCATAATACCCCGAGTGTTTTGATCTCGGAGGAGCTTTTCAATGCTGGAGAGAGATTTTATGCGTAATCTTTTTGACAGCACCCTCAATGAATCCGGCTCATTGCCTAGACATTGCATCAAGTCAGCCGCTGGCGATACTGCAACTCGTGACAAATCATTCAATTTATTTCACTTTCCCAAAACATACAAAAAAGAAATTCTTAGGAAAACCAAAGACTCGATATTTCTTTTCCCCAATTACAACCACGATGATTTGTTTCAACTCAAATTAAAGGGTTTTTTTTTCTGAAATGTTCAGAGTTTTCACGTTTGATGGATTCCCAGCTTCAGAAATTGATCGAGATGCTGGAAGTTTGTGTATGTGAAGTAATACCAGTTTTGTTGCAAACCCCTGGTACTAGATTTAAATAAATTACTCAGGGAATAAGCAAATTTAATTCACTGGTTACAATACAGCGTTGTATGATGACATAGGACAAGGGAGGAGTGGGATAAGTATTGGAAGAATTTAATCTGAAGAAGGCGGCTTTGGTGGGGCTGTGTAGGGGCAGGAGGGCAGAGAATTACTGAAAGATGACAGCAAATTGATCAGTCTGACAGAGAGAGAAAGATCATTGACATTGTAGAAAAATTGACAGGGAAAAATACAAATGCCTGTAGTGGCGGGGGAAAAGATCAATGAGAGAATAGTAAATGGTTGATGTGAAAGTAAGGGCAGGATAATGGCAGGAACAGGGACGTCAAAGTCAATCTGATCGCAGTCAGAAACAAATAGTCAACAGTGTGGCAGTAAAGTGATGGGAGAGAGCAAGAGAACCTGAGTAATTGTAAAAAGAAGAAATAAAGTGAATGAAAAGGAAGATCTGGGTAACTGAAAATGAGGAGAGGTGTTAGAATAGATGAAGAAAATCAGGATAATTGGGAAGACATCAGAATAATGACTGGAATGTTAAATAAGTATATGAATAGGAACAGTTTGGAGGGATATTGAGACAGGAGTAGGGAAGTGGAATAGTTTGGGATTATGTTTAGCATGTTTATGTTTGGAACGAAGGGTCTGTTTCTGTGCTTCATGACAATATTTGAAGACTAATGACTGGAAAAGGAAGGGAGAGATTATAGGAATGAATAGAAGGTGTCAGGGAGACAGAGATTATGATTAATAAATAAATAACTATAATGGCAGTATTGTATACTGCCAGGGAATATGGAACACATGTTTGAGACAGCATGGTCATTTTTTAATTGATTTAATGTCTATGTCCCTGTGATGTGAGGTCAGACAGCATTGCATCAGAATCTAGAATTTGCCAAAGCTTTGACAGAGAAAGGGATGGAGGGTAATATTAGAGATCTGGAAGTAGGTGATCCCTTAGGGATTCTAAGAGTTTTGATCCCAAAACAAAAGCAAAAAAAACTGTAAATGTTGTAAATCTGGAATAAAAACCGAAAGGGCTGGACAAACTCTGGTTTGACAGCATCTGTGGAGAGAGAGAAACTGAATTAATGTTTTGAGTTTGATATGATTCTTCATCAGAACTAAAGGGAATGGAAAAGTGGTGAATTTTCTGCTGTAGAAAAATGCAGGTAGGAGCTGGTGGAACAGAAAGGGTCAGACAGTGAGGGAGATTAGAGATCACAAGGGTCACAGAACAAATGTAAAGGGAGTGGTGATGGTTGTACAGATGAGAGATTTGGAGTAAGGGGATCAAAGGTAACAGAGGTGGGGGGGGAGGTGAAGGCAGGAGAACAGGGTTGAGAAACAGCTAATCCATGGATTGAGTGGTGGAGCAGACCTCAATGGGCTGAATGGCCTAATTCTGTTGCTATATCTTATGGTCCAGAACAGACGTTAATAGTAGAATGAAGTTTAGCTCTGCTAAAGGAAAAACTAAGAATACCTGACTCTGGAGCAATCAAAAGGAGGGCAGAAAGGTTTTGGATGTTCAGTTCAGAATGGTGTTGCGTTAACAGTTTGTTGCAAAAAATAATGGCTTTGTTCGTCACTTTGTTTTGACTGAAGGAACTGGCTGTCATAGAATCAGAATTGTTAGGATGCAGAAGGCGGCCATTTGGTCCATCATGTCTGCACCAGTCTTCGAGGACTCAATATTACATAGCGCTCTGTGGAGGGGAACAGAGAGAGGAGGGGCTGGGTATTATCACCGAAATAGTTGGAGTTTTGTAAGCCAAGGCAATTGAAAGATATGAATCGTAGACTGGAAAACAGTTAAGTTGCAGAACTCCCTGATCAAATTGATGAGAAGAGTAGGTCTGAATGGTCAGCTCCTGTTCTGAAATGTTCCACCTTGAGGGCATAGGTTTAGGCTAAGAGGGGAAAGATTTAAAAGATACCTAAATGGCAACATTTTCATGCAGGATGATACGTGTATGGAATGAGCTGCCAGAGGAAGTGATGGAGGCTAGTACAATTGCAACATTTAAAAGGCATCTGCAAGGGTATATGAATAGGAGGGATATGGGCCAAGTGCTGGCAAATGGGACTCGATTATTTTAGGATATCTGGTTGGCATGGACAACGTTTGTGAGCAGATTTGTAGCTCGGGTGCTCGTTGTTGTGGTTCTGGGAATTTGTGTTGCAGATGTTTTGTCCCCTGTCTAGGTGACATCCTCAGTGCTTGGGAGCCTCCTGTGAAGCGCTTCTGTGATCTTTCCTCTGGCATTTGTAGTGGTTTGAATCTGCCGCTTCCGGTTGTCAGTTCCAGCTGTCCGCTGCAGTGGTCGGTTTATTGGGTCCAGGTCGATGGCATGGACGAGTTGGACCAAAGAGTCTGTTTCTGTGCTGTACATCTCTATGACTCTGTTTAGTGCATCAGTGGAAGGTGACCCCATCTCCGGAGGCAATTTGGTAGATAAGGAAGAGGAGTGGGTTGAAGAAAGATCCCAGAGGTAACAATGTGGGAACAAGTAGATTGATCCTAGTGGATGGGTAGGAGTGAAATGAAGTGAGAGCAGCCCTGCAGAGCTGGACAATGGAGGAGAGGCACTAAGGAGAATGATACGGTTGAGTCTAATCAAAGGCTCAAGGCAAGTCAAGATGAGGAAGGGTTCTGGTCCTGGAACATTGCATTCTGACTTTGGTTTACGGCTTGTGACAGGAGCAGAAATCCAATTGTAGAGATCTAGATTGAGAGTTGTGCGAATGGTTTTGAGAAGACTGAACTATGTTGAAGGAAAGGGAACCTGGAGTTGGGTCAATAGTTGGTTTTTAAAAAAAGGGTGAGCTTCTGGGGATGAGAATGACAGTGACTAGTTTGATGGAGAAGGAGGAGGCCAGGAAAGGAGCTCGAGTGTAGTGAGAACAGAATCTGGAGGGAGACAGGTTGGGTCCTGTAGATAAGATAAACTCCAACTGGGGGAGATGGGGAGGAACAGGGAGGAACAGGTGCAGAGGACAGGGGGCCCTGGAGTGAAGTTTGGTTTGGTGGGAAAGGGGAGAAAGCCTGGGTAGCATCAGCAGAAGAAAGTGAATGAATTATTTTGAGCTGAGTACAGATAGACAGACAGGGAGAAGTGGTTGTAAGGAATTTGTTGGTAGTGGAGACGAGAAGCCAGAGGTTTTGATTACTCTTCAGAATAATCCTGGAATACTGAGCTGTTTTGGCTGAAGAGAGGGAAATCTAACGCTGTCATTCAATAGATCTGTTGATGGCTGTTCAACCCAGCTGTGCATCTGTTAGGCTGAAGCATGTGGCAGAGAGAAAAGCCAGAATGGGAGCCAGTGAGAGTTTTACTGCGGAAGATGGCATCCAAAGGTAGATGAGCAGTTCTAAAACTGGAGACGAATTAGCAGGTGCAAGATTAGATAAAATGGGCATTTATAGCTTGAGATGTGGTGAGAGACAGACTGGGATCAGTAATCATTGTATTGAGAGAAATATCAGGATAATTACTGAAAGGGGAGCCAGAAATAAAAAATAATGGTAAAGACCATGGTAAAGGTAATGAGTGAAAATAAGCAGGGGTTAAAACTGAGATAACATTGGAAAAGGGTAAGATCTGGGTAATAACAAGGAGAGAGAGTGTATTGAGTAAATTTAAGCTCAGGAACATCTCAGTGGACAGTGTGCTGTAACTTGTACAAAGTGCCATGTATTAATCAGTCTGCTGCTCAATGAGCAATACCTCACATTGTAAGGTTCTCGTTTCTTGTTTTAAAACCCCCATGGCCTCCAGTCTCTCCCTGTTGCAATTTTGTTCAGGTCTACAACGCTCTGAGCTCAGTTGGCTGGATGGTTGGTTTGAGATGCAGACATTGCAAGTTCAATTCCTGTACCAGCTGAGATAACCTTCTCAATCTTGCCACTTACCTGAGGTGTGGTGATCCTCTGGTTAAACCAGTTGACTCTCTCACACACTCTCACGCTCACACACACACTCTCACGCTCACACACACACTCTCACGCTCACACACACACTCTCACGCTCACACACACACTCTCACGCTCACACACACACTCTCACGCTCACACACACACTCTCACGCTCACTCACACTCTCACACTCTCTCTCACACAGTCTCTCTCTCACTCTCTCTCTCTCACAATCTCTCTCTCACACTCTCTCTCTCTCACACTCTCTCTCTCACACTCTCTCTCTCACACTCTCTCTCTCACACTCTCTCTCTCACACTCTCTCTCACACACTCTCTCTCACACACTCTCTCTCACACACTCTCTCTCACACACTCTCTCTCACACACTCTCTCTCACACACTCTCTCTCACACACTCTCTCTCACACACTCTCTCTCACACACTCTCTCTCACACTCTCTCTCTCACACACTCTCTCTCACACACTCTCTCTCACACACTCTCTCTCACACACTCTCTCTCACACACTCTCTCTCACACACTCTCTCTCACACTCTCTCTCTCACACTCTCTCTCTCACACTCTCTCTCTCACACTCTCTCTCTCACTCTCTCACTCTCAAACTCTCTCTCTCTCTCACACACTCTCTCTCTCTCTCTCACACACTCTCTCTCTCTCTCTCTCACACACTCTCTCTCTCTCTCTCACTCTCCCCGAGAGAGCAGCCCTATGCTCCTCTTTAGCTGGACCATCTCAGACTCCTCCCTCCCCTTCCTAGATCTCTCCATTTCTATCTCGGGCAACCGACTCAACACGGACATTTACTCTAAACCAACTCACTCCCACAGCTACCTAGATTACATCTCCTCCCAACCTGCCCCCTGTAAAAACGCCATCCCATATTCCCAATTCCTTCACCTCCGCCGCATCTGCTCCCAGGAGGACCAATTCCAATACCGAACAACCCAGATGGCCTCCTTCTTCAAAGACCGCAATTTCCCCTCAGACGTGGTTGACGATGCTCTCCACTGCATCTCCTCCACTTCCCGCTCCTCTGCCCTTGAACCCCGCCCCTCCAATCGCCACCAGGACAGAACCCCACTGGTCCTCACCTACCACCCCACCAACCTCCAGATACATCGTATCATACTTCGTCATTTCCGCCACCTCCAAACAGACCCCACCACCAAGGATATATTTCCCCTCCCCTCTCCTATCAGCGTTCCGGAAAGACCACTCCCTCTGCGACTCCCTCGTCTGGTCCACACCCCCCACCAACCCAACCTCCACTCCCGGCACCTTCCCCTGCAATCGCAAGAAATGCAAAACTTGCGCCCACACCTCCCCCCTCACTTCCCTCCAAGGCCCCAAGGGATCCTTCCATATCCGTCACAAATTCACCTCCACACACATCATTTACTGCATCCGCTGCACCCGATGTGGCCGCCTCTACGTTGGGGAGACAGGCCGCCTACTTGCAGAACGTTTCAGAGAACACCTCTGGGACACCCGCAACAACCAACCCAACCACCCCAAGACAGAACACTTTAACTCCCCCTCCCACTCCGCCAAGGACATGCAGGTCCTTGGCCTCCTCCATCGCCAGACCATGGCAACACGACGCCTGGAGGAAGAGCGCCTCATCTTCTGCCTAGGAACCCTCCAACCACAAGGGATGATTGCAGATTTCTCCAGCTTCCTCATTTCCCCTTCCCCCACCTTTTCTCAATCCCAACCCTCGGACTCAGCACCGCCTTCTTGACCTGCAATCTTCTTCCTGACCTCTCCGCCCCCACCCCCTCTCCGGCCTATCACCCTCACCTTAACCTCCTTCCAACTATCGCATTCCCAATGCCCCTCCCCCAAGTCCCTCCTCCCTACCTTTTATCTTAGCCTGCTTGGCACACCTTCCTCATTCCTGAAGAAGGGCTTATGCCCGAAACGTCGATTCTCCTGCTCCTTGGATGCTGCCTGACTTGCTGCGCTTTTCCAGCAACACATTTTTCAGCTGTGATCTCCAGCATCTGCAGTCCTCACTTTCTCCTCTGGGAATATGGCAACTTTACCTAGTGGGGTGAGAGAGTGCGATATGGAGAATGACAGAGACATATGGAGGTATTGTTCGGAAAATGCGAGAGATTGGGCTTTGTAACTAAAAAGGAGAAAGTGAAAGAAATTTTCCACCTCACCTTCTATGGTAAAGGTCAGCCTTTATCACAATCAGAAAACGAAAGTGAACTAGAAGAAAATGAGTAGAATTCCCGGAAATAGATTACTGAAAACAGAACATGCTCACACTCAAAACATCCAGTTATTTCATTTCTAATCTTGCTGAAGTTTTTTGTGGTCTCATATCCAGTTCTGTACAGGAAAAAGTGCACTGATGGAAGGGTGACCAAAAGGATCAGATGTCTTGAATTCAGTTTGCATTATGTTTTTTTCCAGCCCTTTCTAAAACAGTTTGTCATGATCAGAAACCCTTTCGGAATATGGGCAAAGTGGAAGGAGAGATTAATTTAATCTGTGTAAGGATATGCAATCTGAAACACTTCTTTGGTGTAAATGACAAACTATAATCTAATCATATTTGTTCCACTATTTCAATTACCAATATTTGTTTGTTGAGCCCAGTTCAAATCCTGAATTGAATATTTGTTTATGAGATGTTTGGACGTTGCCATAAAGTTGTAAGGCAGCTGATAAAAGTATATTTAAATAGGTTGGCTTGTAAATTAGGTAAAATGCAATGATGTATTAATATGTAACTTAGATTGTATTCTGTTCAGGATTCTTTAAATAGAATGGAGTTTAACATAAATAGATGCTGTTCATACAGGTAACTTACAGTTGCAAAAGAGGATTTGAAGTTTGGAACTTATTTGTACATTGCTAACTAGAAAAAAGTATGTCAAATAATTAAAACATGGATTAAAAATAGATATTTAAATTAGAGAGCTGCATGGCATTTGACAAATCTACTAAACAGTAATCTCCGTAAAATGTGGTGAATACAAGCCACAAAAACAGAATTTGCTGGAAAAGCTCAGCAAGTCTGGCAGCATCTATGGAGAGAAATCAGAATCAATATTTTGAGTCCAGTGACCCTCCTTCAGAACTGATAGCATTTTTTTCCTAGCTATTATATATGCTGAAAATGGGAGTGGGTGTGGGGTGAAGGAGCAAGCATATAGTCATAGATGGAGCCCAGAGAGAAAGAACGACAGAGGGACAAATGGACACTTGACTGTATGCCAAGGAGAAAGAAAGGCTCTCTCTGGGCTCCACTTTGCCTAACTGTTCACTCCTTTCCCCATTCCCTGTCTTCAGTATATGTACCTTTTACTAGCTATAAGAACATAAGATATAGGAGCAGAATTAGGCTTTTTGGCCCATCGAGTCTGTTCCATTATTCAATAATGGTGGATATGTTTCTCAACCCCATTCTCCTGCCTTCTCCCATAACCATCGATTCCCTTACTAATCAAGAACATATTTATCCCTGTCTTAAAGAAACTCAATAGTTTGGCCTCCCCAGCCTTCTGTGGCAATGAGTTCCACAGATTCACCACCCTCTGGGTGAAGACATTTCTCCTCATCTCAGATTTAAAGGGTTGACCCTTCACTCCAAGGCTATGCCCTCTGGTCTGAATCTCTGCTACTAGTGGAAATACCTTCTCCACATCCATTCTATCCAGGGTTTTCAGTAATCTGTAAGCTACTACTAGTTCTCAAGAAGGGTCACTGGACTCAAAACATTAACTCTGTTTTCTTTTTCACAGATTCTGGCAGACCTCCTGAGTTTCCCGAGCAATATCTGCTGTTGTTTCAAATCTTCAGCATCCACAGTTCTTTGTTTTATTTTAATGAACATAAGCTTTATGGATTTAAGTACTTTAGGTTTTGGTTAACATTTAGTTAAGTAGAAAATTGAAGCATTGATAATTGATTAATTCCCATTGTAACAATACTATGGCTTTAAGAGATGTATTTTAAACTTGGTTTTTATTTATGAAGCAAAGTTGAGAAAGAGCTGCTGTGCAATCTACTCAAAGCCAATAGAATAAACAGCTTGTGAGGCCTAGGTTTTTTTTAATGTTGCAACAGTAGACGCAGCCTGAATGATTGGTATCAAGCTCCCCCCAGAACCAGAATGTTTAGTTTTATCTTCCAGCAGTTGCTGGGGCTTCACGTTGGATGTGGAAGCTGTTCCTCCTCTCCCTCTGTTACAGCTAAAGGCTGGGGAGTTCTCTTCCTGGTGCTAGAATTGCATATGAAACAATCTATTTTACTGAATTTGCCTTTGCCAAGGGAGTGTTTATGGGATGTTACTATACTGGAACAGTTACTGTTTAGTAGTTAAATGATCTAATATTCTGTTAAGTTTTCCATTAGAATTAAGTTATTCCAATTCTTTTTTTTGGTTGTATTTTAACTCTAGTGTATGAATGAAGTGTGTTTTGCTTTTTCTATTTTTCAAGACAAGTAGTTTGACCAATTGAATTGAAATTTCTAACACTTGCTGTTAAAATAAGAAAGAGTTAGAGTCTAGGTGTCTTCTTAATCTATTTTGAGGGGATTTGGTCTGGTCTATAATAATACGTGAATCCAAGATTGTATACAATTCTACTCTGAAGGAAGCCATTTAGCCAATCATTCCTCTGCTGGCTCTTCCTACAAGAGTCCAGAAGCACTCCCCTGCTTGCTCCCTGTGGCCTTGCAACTGTTTACTTTTCAGATAACCATTCCAATTCCGCCTTAAATATGAAACGAAACAAAGAACTTCAGATATTGGAAAACTGAAACAGAAACTTAGTTTATCTTCTGGATAAACTCAGCAGGTCTGCCATCTGAGGACAGAAAACAGAGTTAGCAGTTCAGGTCCAGTGACGCTTCATCTGAATTGATAATAACTAGGAAAAGGTGTTTCTTTCTCCTCAATGTTTCAGGTCCAGTGACCCTTCATCACCTTTTCCTAGCTACTATCAATTCAGGTGAAGGGTTACTGGACCCGAAATGTCAACTCAGCTTTCTCTCCACTGATGCTGCCAGACTTGCTGAGTTTCTCCAGCAATTTCTGCTTTTGTATCCTCTTGAGGGACCTGGTTCAACCTACCATGGAGTGTTTTCCTGATCTGTGTTGTGTGAAAGATTTTCTCTGGTTCTAACTGCTTATTTTGCCAATCACCTTAAGTGTACACAATCTCGTTCTCAGTTCTTTTAATGGGAACAATTTCTCCCAATCTTACACTGTCCAGCCTCCTCCTGACTGGACCAGTCCATCAGATCTCTACCAAATAACACCCTTTTAAAATACTTTCTGAAAGCCTTTGCTGTACTTAGCTCATAAATAATCAAAATACCGGTGCTTAACTTTAGGTTTAAAATTGAACTTTGTTCTATAAACAATGAAACAGAATGCCCCTTTTTGTATATTGGAGATTAAAATGTTCTTTCTTAAACAGTGAAGTGACCTTATATTTTGGGTTTTCGATAACACTCAAAACTCATGAGGGAAATGTTTTCTTTTTAAAAAGTTCGGTTTTACTTCAGGGCGATTTAGACAGGAGTTTACCTTTGGATTTGAAAGCTGCCAGAAAAAGTTTGAAGTTGCTATTTATTTGCCTCGAAGGGAAGCGGCTGGGGAGATTCCCGTTTGTGGACCGTCCCCGAACGATTTCTTTTCGAGTGAGACCGCTTTGTGACTCCGGGTGGGCCTGAGACCGGCTACTGGCTTTGACAGGGACCCGACCAGCAGTGTCTGAGAGCGGGCGCTGCCGCTCACTTGGTACCCCACTTTAACCCGAGCCTGCAAGAGCTGAGCCAATATCCCGACAACTCGGCAGGTGACTGAAAGCAGCTTCAAGTCTTTTTTTCCCTCTCTCTTCTGTTACTCGCTTGCTCCTTTCTTTGCTTATTTTCTTTCTCTCTCTGTCTTAATATCTCTTTCTCTCTTTCCCCCCTTCACTCATTATCTCTTCACCCCCCCCTCCCTCTCCCTCCCACCCCCCCTCTCCCTCCCTCCCCCCCCTCTCTCCCTCCCCCCCCCTCTCTCCCTCCCCCCCTCCCTCCCCCTCTCCCTCCCCCCCTCCCTCCCCCCCTCCCCCCCTCCCCCTCTCCCCCCCTCCCCCTCTCCCCCTCTCTCCCTCCCCCTCTCCCCCTCTCTCCCTCCCCCTCTCCCCCTCTCTCCCTCCCCCTCTCCCCCTCTCTCCCTCCCCCTCTCTCCCTCCCTCCCCCCCTCCCCCTCTCTCCCCCTCTCTCCCCCCCTCCCCCCCTCCCCCTCTCTCCCCCCCTCCCCCCCTCCCCCTCTCTCCCCCCCTCCCCCCCTCCCCCCCTCCCCCTCTCTCCCCCCCTCCCCCCCTCCCCCTCTCTCCCCCCCTCCCCCTCTCTCCCCCCCTCCCCCCCTCCCCCTCTCTCCCCCCCTCCCCCTCTCTCCCCCCCTCCCCCCCTCCCCCTCTCTCCCCCCCTCCCCCCCTCCCCCTCTCTCCCCCCCTCCCCCTCTCTCCCCCCCTCCCCCTCTCTCCCCCCCTCCCCCTCTCTCCCCCCCTCCCCCTCTCTCCCCCCCTCCCCCTCTCTCCCCCCCTCCCCCCCTCCCCCCCTCCCCCTCTCTCCCCCCCTCCCCCCCTCCCCCCCTCCCCCTCTCTCCCCCCCTCCCCCCCTCCCCCTCTCTCCCCCCCTCCCCCCCTCCCCCTCTCTCCCCCCCTCCCCCCCTCCCCCTCTCTCCCCCCCTCCCCCCCTCCCCCTCTCTCCCCCCCTCCCCCCCTCCCCCTCTCTCCCCCCCTCCCCCTCTCTCCCCCTTCCCCCCTCCCCCTCTCTCCCCCCCCCCTTTCTCCCCCTCCCCCTCTCTCCCCCTCCCCCTCTCTCCCCCTCCCCCTCTCCCTCTCTCCCTCTCCCCCTCTCCCCCTCCCCCTCTCCCCCCCTCCCCCCCTCCCCCCCTCCCCCCCTCCCCCCCCCCCCCCTCCCCCCCCCCCCCCTCCCCCTCTCCCCCTCCCCCTCTCCCTCTCCCCCTCCCCCCTCCCCCTCCCCCTCTCCCTCTCCCCCTCCCCCCCTCCCCCTCCCCCCCTCCCCCTCCCCCTCTCCCCCTCTCCCTCTCCCTCTCCCCCTCCCCCTCCCCCTCCCCCCCTCCCCCTCCCCCCCTCCCCCTCCCCCTCCCCCCCTCCCCCTCCCCCCCTCCCTCTCCCCCTCTCCCCCTCTCCCCCTCTCCCTCTCTCCCCTCTCCCCCCCTCCCCCCCTCCCCCCCTCCCCCCCTCCCCCCCTCCCCCTCTCCCCCTCCCCTCCCCCCCTCCCCCCCTCCCCCCCTCCCCCCCTCCCCCCCTCCCCCCCTCCCCCTCTCCCCCTCTCCCCCTCTCCCCCTCTCCCCCTCTCCCCTCCCCCTCTCCCCCTCTCCCCCTCTCCCCCTCTCCCCCTCTCCCCCTCTCCCCCTCTCCCCCTCTCCCCCTCTCCCTTCCTCCCCTTTCCCCTCCTCCCCTCCTCCCCTCCTCCCCTTTCCCCTCCTCCCCTCCTCCCCTCCTCCCCTCTCCCCTCTCCCCTCTCCCCTCTCCCCTCCCCCTCCCCCTCCCCCTCCCCCTCCCCCCCTCCCCCTCCCCCTCCCCCTCTACCCTCTACCCTCTACCCTCTACCCTCTACCCTCTACCCTCACCCTCTACCCTCCCCCTCACCCTCATCCCCTCACCCTCATCCCCTCACCCTCATCCCCTCACCCTCATCCCCTCACCCTCATCCCCTCACCCTCATCCCCTCACCCTCATCCCCTCACCCTCTCCTCTCCCCCTCACCCTCTCCTCTTCACTCTTTCTCTCGCTGCCTTAATATCTCTCTTCCCCTTCACTCTTTCTCTCTCTCTCTCTCCCCTTCACTCTTTCTCTCTCTCTCTCTCTCTCCCCTTCACTCTTTCTCTCTCTCTCTCTCTCTCCCCTTCACTCTTTCTCTCTCTCTCTCCCCCTCCACTCTTTCTCTCTCTCTCTCTCCCCTTCACTCTTTCTCTCTCTCCCACCTTCACTCTTTCTCTCTCTCTCTCCCCCCCCCTTCATTCTTTCTCTCCCCCCCCCCCTTCATTCTTTCTCTCCCCCTTCACTCGTCTTCTCTCTCTCTCCTCCTTCACTCGTCTTCTCTCTCTCCCCCTTCACTCGTCTTCTCCCTCCCTTTCTCTCTCTCCCCCCTTCACTCGTCTTCTCCCACCCTCTCTTTCCCCCCCCCTTCACTCTTTCTCTCGCTGTCTTAATCTCTCTCTCTCTCTCTCTCTCTCTCCCCCTCCCCTTTTCCACTTTTTTTCTCTCTCTCCCTCCCTTCCTTGCCCCATGGAGAGGAGAAACAGCCAACCCCCCCCCTCCTCCGGTGCTTTCTCTCTGTGTGTCAGTGACCCTAGAGTTAAAACCAGTCACCGATAAATGAAGTAACCAGCTGCAATCTAGAAAGCAAGGGAAACTAATGAAGTTTACTTCATCTTCAAATTTAAAGGAGAAACAGATATTTTGAAAGGGGGGGGTGGGGGGGCAATTGTTTGATACTTGTAACATCTGACACTGGTATCTCTTGTCTATGACAGCATCAGCATTAAGAAGATACAGTAATTTTCAGTACAATGTGGGGGAGGCTCAGAACTAAGCTGCCAAGATAATGGTAAGTAGATTATTGGTGACCAGTATCTTTTATTTTTTGATTTTAAATATCTATTTATGTGTTGTCGATTGTTACATTAAGCATTTTCTGATGTTAGTCTATTTGTCTTTTTAAATTCAACTAATTGATACGACAGAAAGGAAAGAGCAGGCTAAAGTTCAATGCTCCTGATGTTTTAGTTCTTTTCAGTGCCTGCATATTTCTGTGGGTATTGTTGGACAATGCAGAATTTTAATTTTATTTAGTGCTGAGTCAAAACCTTCCATTCAATGATGTCCCTTCAGACAAGCTTTAGCAGAGCTGATGGTGCAAATCCACAATGCCTACATTGTGCAGTTTACTGTCTGATGTCTGCATTAATTCAAATAATCTAATATTTAATTCCTTCAGTATCAGATTGCCCCTTTTGCTCTGCTATTTTACACCTCATTTAGATTGTTGGAGAAGATCATTTTAGTGGAAAAAATGTTTTTGAATTCCTATTTGTCGATTCTATGTTCGAATAGCTGTTTGGTTGAACAGAACTTGCCGAAAAGGGCATCTATTTTGTTAAAGTATTTTGTTTTGCACACAAGACAAGAAGCATGGACAAAAATGTGTCTTTTTGTCTATTTTTCCCTTTTGGATCTGAGGGGCAGAGGTTAAGGCAAATAATATTTATGCTATCCCTCACTTTCTCAACTCCTCTCTCCTCTTCCTCCTATATTGTGATGTACAGGATAAGTTACAGGATTTGAACCTTACTCAGAATGGATGAGCTGTAGAGAAATGCTAAATACTTCATATGGAGCTAAACATGATCTAGTAGGAGGGGGCTACACCTTAAGTGGAAGGAAGATAATGTATATGAAAAAGAGATCAAAGGGTCTTTATTATACAGTAGATTAAAATTATTGCACCAATGTCAGATGCCAGTGAGAAAGTAAATCAAATGTTGAGATGTGTTAAAAGGTCAATAGTAATGAGGTGGTTGTGCCATTTTATAAATTGTTATTACAATGGCACTTGGAATACTGTGTATAGTCGTGGCTGTCACTGTACAGAAAAGATATTTGCGGTTATTGAAATGATCCAGAAGTCTGCATCCAAAATGATTTGAGGGGATGGCAGGGTTGGAATACAGGCAGTGATTATATAAATTGGGCTTCTTTTCATTTAGAAAAGAGAAGATTATGAGCTGAGTCATTTGATGATTTTCAGATTCCAAAATGGCAAGATAATGGTGAGCACGTCTGAATTTGAAATAGCTAGCCAGAGAATTGGAGGGGAAAATAGGAAAATGTATCTGTTCAGGATCTAGAATGTTCTACATGCAAGGATGATGGAATCAAAGCCTCCAAATGAAAACAACCCAAATTATATATTCGCTGTTAGTGTTCCAACCTTACCATCCCATCAAATCATTTTGGAGACAAATAATTTGCAAGGTTCTGTGGTGGGGGTGAAGCTGGAAACTAAAGTATGAATATGTTGAATAACTTTTTCAAAGAGCTGGAATGAGCAGGGCTGACAATTGGCCAGGTGCTGAGAGATTCTAGATTTCAAAGCTATTTTAAATGGAGTGGCAGTCGGAGAGGTTGTCGCCAACATTTGAAGAAATTATGAATTCAAAATGAATTTATAGAAATAACATTTCAGCGGTCAATCTATAGAACAGATTCCCTGAGGAGACAGGGAAAGTGGAAATTATTGATTCATTCAATAGCAAATTAGATTTTCATTCAGAAAGTAACATTTTGGAAGACACTAGAAGAGGAACTTGTGGGTGTGATGCACAGCGAGTGCAACAATTAATGGGTGACTTGGGTCCAATGGTTGTGAAACTCTCAACTGTTGGAGGTTGACCTCCCCTCATTGTCTAGGTCTGTTGTTGACTTGGATAGAAGTTATAAGCATTGCCGTTATTGATGTATGAGTTTGCCTACTAGGATGGTAACAGGTGTACTGGATGGATGTTGCTCTTTATTTGATCTAAAAGTTCCTCATCTTTATAATGCTTTACATCTAACAATGCCAGCAATATCTGGGACACAACCACGAAGGCTAAATGGTTGCATTGTCAAAGATTGTGCCAACAAAAGGACTTGACATGTATTCATATGTGTCCTTCACCTGGACATACCAGGAAACTGATGGGATTAGGAAATATAGTAGACAGGAGGATTAATTTTAGATTACTCCAGCAAAGTGCTGGCATTGATATGGCCTCCTATATAAGTGGCCTAGAATGATAGGCTTTGTATGTATTTTTGTTAGTGAGTAGATTATATGCCAAACCTGGTGAAAGTGAGGACTGCAGATGCTGGAGATGAGAGTCAAGAATGTGGTGCTGGAGAAGCACAGCAGGTCAGGCAGCATTCGAGGAGCAGGAGAATCAACATTTCGGGCAAAAGCCCTTCATCAGGAATGTCAAACCAGCCACAGCCTTCTCTAGTATTGACTCCGTCTGTCTTCAGAGAGTTGGAAAGGGTACATGTGCACACAGAACCTATACAGATCAACCCAGCGCACAAAGAATTGGGTATCGAGTAGTTCAAAGCAAATGCCCAAATCACTGAAATGAGGGGCTGACACTATTAAACATTGGAAAATATCTAATGTCAACAGAAATATATAACAACACCTGGATAACAGGTAACATTGTGTAAATACCTAGTGAAGCCTTTTGGTTCTTGATGTTTTTCGTTACTGACCCACTGTAAATTTGAAACAATGAGTTATTAATTGCACCTACAGGGATTTCACACTCTCCTTGGTTTGGTGCAAGTACAGGTTGATGAAGGTGGTGGATTTGGAAATGTTAGTTTACAGCTCCTTTCGAGGTTCAGGTGAGGCTGCTTGCCTGCATTCCCTGTGGATGGTCACTGATTTAGCCTGGAGAAAGGAGAGGAGACTGTGGAAATGGACAAAAAAGCATACCAGCTCAGAGTAAAAGGTTACTGAACCTGAAGAATATGGGTGTGGGACAGTTGTTACACGGAAGCTCTCACATACTGAATTCTGAAGCGAATGCTTCTGTACCTGCCCTCGTTTGTTTTTTGTTTCAATCCCAACACTCAAAGCATGAGATTAATATGGTGACTTTTTGTGTGGGCACTTGCAGCATTTCAGTTTCTTGCCAATTTTGATGTGTTTGCAACTGGTAAGGCATTAAGTATTTTAGATACGGCATAGTATCATGATTATTAATAATACTATAAAGAAGGATCTCATTGACTCTGAACCGGATATCTGTGTTTTGTTTTTAAGAGAAACCCAGTTAGTTCAAAACTGGACCACTTGATCCTTATTGGCATTTAAACTCTTGCAGGCAGCAGTAGCATTGGGAATTGATTTGTATTCTGCTCTGATCTCACTCTGGCTCGCTTACTTTCTCTGCTGCCATATTGCACAGTGACTATAAAGTGAGGAAGTGGAAGCTATATACTATGCATAGGTTTGTGTGACCACATAAGTTGGTTTTGTTTTGGAGGAAACTGCTGCTTACTACTTGTTTATGACTGATTTCTGTCACATGGTTTTATCAAGATGTAGGGTTTGTTTTGATCTGTGAACAGGATATAAATTGTGCATGTAAATCATGACTTGTGCTTACTCAGCCTGTGCATTTTTGCTCCCCTTTTTTGAGGAAACGTTTGCCATTCCCACATCCTCTGCAGCTATTCTGAAGGTAATGAATCTTCATTGAATCACAGCTTTTGCTTATCCAGAGGATTAGTATCCAGGGGCTCTTCGACCATCTTACTGGATGTGTTGTCCAGGTCTAGACCTGATCAGGCCAACCACCTACAAGCATGTACATCTCGGGCTGGTCTCACTCGTAACCTGGGCGTTCCCTCTTGCCATTCATTCTGCCCCTACTTTTGGAACGAAATGTAGCTAAGATTGTAACCATTATAGTGTCAGTGAGTTTTGTGAAGATTTGCAGCTCAGGTTGAGGTTCTGGATGTAGGTTTGCTCACTGAGCTGGAAGGTTTGGTTTCATTATAGTGTCCATTGCAGGGGAAGCTCAGCAGAATCTGGGCATTATGGCTTGACTCATTCTTTACTCAGCTGCACGCAATGCATTTGCTCCATGAGTACTGAACACATTTTGAACTCTTGGCTCTTTAGGTATTGCACGCTACTTTAAATCAGAAGGTTATGGGTTCAAGTCCCATTCCAAGGCTTGAAGACATACTCCACGCTGCCATCCTCAGTGCAGTGTCAAGGGAGGTTTGCACTGTCAGGATACCATTGTTCATCTGAACATCAAACCAAGTCCCCAGCTGTCCTCTTAAGATGAATGTATAGTGTGTCATTATTTTGAAGGAAAGTCGGGAGGTTTTACTTGGTGTCCTGATCAATATTTATCCCTTGTTCAGCTCCACTGAAACAGATTATATGGTTATTATCTCATTGACATTCCTGAGTCCATGTTGTGTGCAAATTGTCCATTGTCCCACTTTATAATGGAGAGTGCACTATGAAAGTTCTTTGTCTGTGCAATGCATTGGGACATATTCAGATTGGTGAGAAGTTTTGGTTTTTGTTAATACTGAGTGAAGAACACAGTATTACTGGAATTTTATGTTTTACCATCTGTCCTTGTGTTTTGGTGCTCTGAAATTTCAATTGCTTGTGTTTTGTTTCCCCTTGGGCTGTGCCTTTAGTGCTTCTTTCTGTTATCTGACTCACATGATCTTTTGCATCATTGCTTTTTGTGACCAGTTTCTTTGTTTATTGCTGTCCTTCTTTGGAGTTAGTTTTATTTTCATTATTGCCTTCCCTCTATGCTGTCATTCCGATGAAGGGCTTATGCCTGAAATGTCAACTCTCCTGCTCCTCTGATGCTACCTGACCTGCTGTGCTTTTCCAGCAACGCAGTTTATCCATTTACCTTGTCCATCTTTCGGTCGTGAAGAGGGGACCAACTCAAGAAGTTAACTCCTCATGTTCTCATCGTTATCATCAGTTTTCAGTATTTCCTGAGGCTGGGCTCTGAACTTTAACCCCTTGCCAAAGCCAGAACACTTTTTTTTTTAGTGCAAGTTTGTCACCTGTCATTTTAAGTGCAGGAATCCTCCTAATGGAAAATCCCATAGTGTATTCCATCTTTTCTGACACCTTATCAAAAAATGTGTCCATGATGCATGGACATTGCTGGCTAGGCCAGAGGTAAAAACAAGGACGGCAGGTGCTGGAAACCAGATTCTAGATTAGAGTGGTGCTGGAAAAGCACAGCAGTTCAGGCGGCAGCCGAGGAGCAGGAAAATCGACGTTTCGGGCAAAAGCCCTTCATCAAGGACTTTTGCCCGAAACGTCGATTTTCCTGCTCCTCGGATGCCGCCTGAACTGCTGTGCTTTTCCAGCACCAATCTAATCTAGAATCTGGCTAGGCCAGAGTCAGTTAAGAGCTAAGAACATTACTGTGGGTAACAGGGCAGACCAGATTTCTTTTCCTAAAGGGTATTAGTGAACCAGATGGATTGTTATCAAGGTGGACATTAGTTATTTGGTCATTAATAGGCCTGCTTGTTTTTTGTTCAGATTCTTATTGAATTCAAATTTGAAAGTAGGATGAGGTGATCAGAATTCTGTCTGAATCCATGTTGCCATAACCACTTTGTTCCTTGCAAGAGATCCAGTAGGGTTACGGAAAATATTCTTTCCAAATATGATGTTGTATTAACCGGCATGTGTTTGTTTATGTTGGATTTGTTAATTGTGTTACACCAGCTGGCTGCTGGGTAGCTCCCATGTACTGACAGCGCTCTTGCAAATGTTAGGGAGGGGCAGCCATATTCTGAAACATTTCCTTTGGGATTCTGGGGGGTGTCCAACTCCTTCAGTGTTCAAAATAATAACTTGGAGCTTCTTGCATTTTACGATATTTAGGTGTTTAAGTGTGGGGGGGGCAGTTGAGAGATTTTCTGTTGCAAGTGGAAAAATTGGGAAAGAAGGATGTGCAGGATTGATGATATGTTTCAAGGTGGAGGACTTTGTGACTATTTAAAACAGCTTGTGTGACAATAGAGATTTAAAGTGTCAGTGAAAGTGTAGTCTGTGCAGTGAGATGAGGGAGAATGATTAACAACAATTATTTTCACATGCTGTAAGTACGGTTTGAGGGATTTGAAAATGTAATTCATTAAATTAAGATTCTTTCTTTGATTCATTGAGCTAGTGGTGCTAATCCCGGACAGTCCTTGTGCATGAGACAATATGGGATTAGCTACAGCATACGAAAGGGAAAATGAGGAATGGAGAAATGGTGTTTTTGAAGTGAAAGGGGCACCTTTAGATTTAACAATCATGGTTTCAGCTGCTCAGAATCAAGATGGAGATGGAAGTTTGAGCGAGCAATGGATACTCACTACAAATTTTACAGAATCCCTTCTTTTCCTTTACTGTATTTGACCCAAAGTGATGGAACAAATAAAGGCGTATGTGAGAACAAAAACAAAGTTAAGATTTCAAGTTGCAAGTAATTCTGACTTGTATCGTTTTTGTCTGATGTATGACAAGCATGTGGTAAAAGTCTTCGCGTCAGAGGTGGTTGTGCATTCACCGTATTCACTGCAAGTTTATTGAGGGATAGTACATAGATGATGGCAAAGCAGGTGTGCAGGATGGAGCCCTGGCACACAACAGAGATCACAATCAACCACAGAAGGGGAAACTGAGCAGCAGTGACTGCGCAGATAGTGGTAAAGTCTAGGGAGGTTGATCAGGGCAAAGAGAAAGCTATGCCAGCTGCTGTACAAGTTGATCAAGCGTTGGAATTGGGGTTGCAGGGGGTGTGTGGATGGGTTAACAGAACACTCCTGTCACTGTGGGTTTGCACATATTCTTTATTTCTGACCAACTCTACAACACATTGTTCATGATCTGGAACTCTACATGATTGGAAAGAGCTGGTTTCCATCTCCTCTCTTGCTATTGATTAATTGTTTAACTTTCTGTTGCCCCTGTTGGATGCTTTTTTCTCATCACTTTCAGTGTATCCCATGTAATAGTCATGATATGCCTGCTGTTTATATGCTACAGCACTGAAATAAACATTGATCCTATTGAGCTTGTACCAGGTTAATCTCTGCATGCGTCACCTGGTCTAATCTTATGCTCCTGCTTACACCTCCTAACTTTTCAATGTCTCTTTTTAACTCCCTTTTTGTTTTACATACAGATGGGTATGTAAAATGCCTGCTAAACTCAATCTGTGCCCTGAATGTTCTACTGCAAATAAGTTGGGACACCAGAGGTGATTGAGCTTTGGACAAATTGTTGGCTCTGGACTTTACCGCTTTGTGTTATCTCTCAGCGTCTGATATGCTTTCAAAGGACGGAGCACTTCTTATTATTTGATTGTGCCAGGTGATCAAAGGGTGCTTCTCTTAGTTGATATCAAAACTCCTCAGTGAAATTTCACTTCAGAGTGTCCTATTGATGCTTGCTTTGACTGTCACGGAGCCCAGGCTGATCAGGGAAGTGGCGATTAGTCAGGCATTCTGGCTAAAGGGCCCGATGATCTCATTTGTAATCAGTATGGTATGAAGGCTTGGCATGGGTGAGTAACTCACTTTCTGCTATTTTGTTCTGCTCAGCATCTTCAAAAGCTTCTGAAAGCAGCTAAATTAAAAATGGTTGAGCTTTGTGTCCTGTTGCTGGTGCATAGACCAAGTGTCCTGTGTGTAGAGCAAAGTGGGTAGGATTGTTGTTCTGAAGAATTTCAGTTTGGTGGACAGATTTGTTTTCTCCTCAATCCTAGACTGATGTTCAAAGTCTTCTAAAAGCTTTGGAAGTTCTTGCCCACCATCAGTACAGACAGCTGGAGAGATGTTCCACTGAGATATGTGAATTAATCTGTTGCTGACAGGTTCATGATAAGAACCTAAACCTTGAGCCGGAGGTCAGGCTTTCCTGGAATGTTCTGGTACAGTGCTGCTGTTTGCTTCATGCTGGTTGCAAGGGTGATGATATTGCTTCTGGCAGAGAACAAACCCATCCTGTGTTGCAGTGTGACCCTGAACTGGCAGTTGATGCGCAGTCATCGACAAGTCAGAAATCATGAACCATCTTGTTCAAGAACTTGGCTGTTGCCTGATGTCATCTCCAATCGAGCAGCTCCTCTTCCATTCGAAATGCAATACAGGATCACCACTATGGAAGGCATTGGCGAACGCGTATGCTGAAGAGGATTGGTGTGGCAACACGGCCCTGTGGAACATCGTGAATGACTGAGGATGGATAAGAACACTCCCCTTCATCCAGGATATGCATGCGATGTTTTCTTGGAACTCTCGAATCATTGAGATTAATGTCTCCAATATCTTCCAAAGGCCATCATAGCTGACTTTGTGAAGGGACTCGATCAGGCCAATAAATATGGTGGAAAGCTTCATTCTGTGACATTTAGTGCAACATCTTGAGCAGGATCTAGTGCCAGAGAATTGACTAGGACACTTGCAAAGGCTTACTGTATGCTCCTTCATAAATACTTGAGGCAATTTTTAGTCTTTTAAAAATGCTGCATAATTGCACATCATTTTCTCTTTTAAAACTTTGTAATAGCAAAGCCTATTAAAATAAATTTAAATGAAGCTCTTACATGGAAATCATTGGTATAGGTAACCCAAGATCATCCACCAGTGGAATTTTCTCTATCTCAGCATATTATTTGATGGAAAACTTTCTTTGATTTGGTGTGGTGATCGCGGCTTTTCATTGGACCAAATGGATCTGATATGTGGAAAAAAAATAAATAATCTGGGGCCACAGAGTCATGTCTCAGTGTGCTCGCTGGAAAATGAAGCTGCCAGCACATTACAATGGATTAACTGAAATAGCACTCAAGCCCTTGTAACTTATTCATGCTCTCAGCCCTGAGCGATCACATTTCGTTCAGGTCAGTATGACCCAATGCTGAATAGGATCCCACAGGATTAATGCTCTTGCGCACCTCCTGCAGTGGAGTTTGAAGCTGAATGCTATGCACAAAGCAGTTATTGGGAGTATGACCTTGGGAATATCTAAGTGATATTCCTTGTTGGACTGCACGGGAGATGCAATAATTTGAAGTGCACTGGGACAGGCACGGTGGCACCCTGTGTGGAATCTGATGTTCCTGGTGCCAGTGTTGGCACTGGCATAATTAAGATGCAACCACGGTTTTCCCACTGCCGGTGGTGGTAACTAGGTGACGCTTGTCGGGCAATAACAGCAAGTACTGGATGCTGCCATTGACAGACATGTTGGCAACCTGGCATATTATGCTTTTGGGGGTCTGCCCCATGCCAGCCGATAATGGGTACTTTTTAAACTGAGGATCTGCAGAGATTATCTCTCTGTTCCCTCACACATTCACATCATCATCCATGAATGCTCAGTAAGAGTACAAAATTCAGGATCTTGGAACTTTTTTTATTACCCTTGGGACGTGGCATCACTGACTCAACCAACATTCCACCTTTAGCTGCGTGTTGAGAAGGTGGTGGTGAGCTGTCTTCTTGAACAGCTGTGGATATACCCACAATGCCTTTAGAGAGGGCATTCCAAGATTTTGACCCAGCAGCAGTGAAGGATTTATGGTTCAATAAATTTCTTCTCATTTCAGATTTGCTCTATCGCCAGTCTACAATTTTACAATTTTGTTGAAATCAAATCCACAGTTTTGTCTCCTGGAACTTGAGCCCATGTCCTCTGCTGTATTGTAACTCCCAGGTTAGTGAATCCACAGTAACTCTGAATGCAACTGCCAATCATTATAATGTCACAATTGTCTCAACTGCAGTAAAAGGAAAAGCAATCCAAGTGGCATTGAATCATAGTCTGTGTTTGGGTCAGTGCAGGAAGTATTCTGGTGTGAAGCCTTTTGGCTTTTTTCAAGACAATAAATTGATTTATTTTTTAAACATTTCTCTCGCTCGCGCAGGCGTGCACGAACAAGAGAGGGGGAGATGGAATTCGACATACTTCTACCTTTTATGTGGCACCAAATGTTATAGGATCCCCTTCTCTAAGTGACCCTCTTTGTTCCAGTGGTGAACCTCGAGGACCAGGCTAAGATGCACTGCTTGGAGCCACTTACTGATTTTTAGTGACTTAAGAAATCAAAGACGTGAGAGAGAAGTGACTTCTGTGATGTCCTGTTTGCAAATGGGAGAAATGGGACTTTCCAGGCTTCCCACAACATTGTGAGTAAGAGAAATCTGAAACATTGAACTGCAACGTCCTTGGGAAGGGGAAGCCCAAGGGATAATTTGAAAGGAATATTTTTGGTTTTCTGAGGGGGCAGGAGGAATATACAATTCTCTACCACAGAAAGCGGTTCCAGTCAAGACATAGAAAGTTTTCAAGAAGGAGTTAGATGTAGTTCTTTGGGTTAAAGGGATCAAACGGTATGGGGGGAAAAGGACGAACAGGGGACTGAGTAGGATGATGAGCCGTGATTGTACTGAATGGTGGAAAAGCTCAAAGGGCTGAATGGCCTATTCCGATCTTCCTTGCAATCCAGCTGAGGGGATTTTCTTGTGTTTTTGTTGTTTTGTGCGTGAAATTCAGATTAGGGGTGTGTTGAGAATGACCAGCTTAGAGAATTTTCAGTTCAGTGCTGGAATGAGCTTAGAGTCATAGAGATGTACCGCATGGAAACAGACCATTCGGTCCAACCCGTCCGTGTCGTCCAGATATCCCAACCCAAACTAATCCCACCTGCCAGTACCCGGCCCATATCCCTCCAAACCATTCCTATTCAGATACCCATCCAAATGCCTCTTAAATATGGCAATTGTACCAGCCTCCACCACATCCTCTGGCAGCTCATTCCATACACGTACCACCCTCTGCGTGAAAAAGTTGCCCCTTAGGTCTCTTTTATATCTTTCCCCTCTCACCCTAAACCTATGCCCTCTAGTTCTGAACTCCCCGACCCCAGGGAAAAGACTTTGTCTATTTATCCTATCCATGCCCCTCATAATTTTGTAAACCTCTATAAGGTCACCCCTCAGCCTCCGACGCTCCAGGGAAAACACCCCCAGCATGTTTAACCTCTCCCTGTAGCTCAAATCCTCCAACTCTGGCAACATCCTTGTAAATATTTTCTGAACCCTTTCAAGTTTCACAACATCTTTCTGATAGGAAGGAGACCAGAATTGCACACAATATTCCAATAGTGGCCTAACCAATGTCCTATACAGCCGCAACAAGACCTCCCAACTCCTGTACTCAATGCTCTGACCAATAAAAGAAAGTATACAAATGCCGCCTTCACTATCCTATCTACCTGCGACTCCACTTTCAAGGAGCTATGAACCTGCACTCCAAGGTCTCTTTGTTCAGCAACACTCCCTTGGACCTTACCATTAAATGTATAAGTGCTGCTAAGGTTTGCTTTCCCAAAATGCAGCATCTCGCATTTATCTGAATTAAACTCCATCTGCCCATTGGCCCATCTGGTCCAGATCCTGTTGTAATCTGAGGTAACCCTCTTCGCTGTCCACTACACCTCCAATTTTGGTGTCATCTGCAAACTTACTAACTGTACCTCTTATGCTCGCATCCAAATCATTTATGAAAATGACAAAAAGTAAAGGTCCCAGCACCGATCCTTGAGGCACTCCACTGGTCACAGGCCTCCAGTCTGAAAAACAACCCTCCACCACCACCCTCTGTCTTCTATCTTTGAGCCAGTTCTGTATCCAAATGGCTAGTTCTTCCTGTATTCCGTGAGATCTAATCAGTATCCCATGGGGAAGCTTGTCGAACGCCTTACTGAAGTCCATATAGATCACATCAACTGCTCTGCCCTCATCAATCTTCTTTGTTACTTCTTCAAAAAACTCATTCAAGTTTGTGAGACATGATTTCCCACGCGGGAAACACTGTTCCCTGGATGCTGCCTGACCTGCTGCGCTTTTCCAGCAACACATTTTCAGCTCTGATCTCCAGCATCTGCAGTCCTGACTTTCTCCTCCTCCATTACCAAACCCTAACCACTGTGCCTGGAGGAAGAAAGCCTCATTTTCCGCCTTGGAACTCTGCAACCAGACCGGATCAATGTGGATTTCAACAGTTTCCTCATTTCCCCTCCCCCTCAGATTTTCCCAGTCCCAAGCGTCCAACTCGGCACCACCCTCCTGACCTGTCCATCACCTTTCCCATCTATCCGCTCCACCCTTTTCTCTGACCTATCACCTCTGGCCCAGCTTCGTCTATTTATCACATTCCCATCTACCTTCCCCCCAACCCACCCCCCTCCCATTTATCTCTCAGCACCCCTGGCCCAAATGTCTCATTCCTGATGAAGGGCTTATGCCCGAAACGTCGATTCTCCTGTTCCCTGGTTGCTGCCTGACCTGCTGCGCTTTTCCAGCAACACATTTCCAGCTCTGATCTCCAGCATCTGCAGTCCTCACTTTCTCCTCAATGATTTCCCACGCACAAAGCCATGTTGACTATCCCTAATCAGTCCTTGCCTTGCCAAAAACATGTACATCCTGTCCCTCAGGATTCCCTCCAACAACTTGCCCACCACCGAGGTCAGGCTCACTGGTCTATAGTTCCCTGGCTTGTCTTTACCACCCTTCTTAAACAGTGGCACCACGTTTGCCAACCTCCAGTCTTCCGGCATCTCACCTGTGACTATCGATGATATAAATATCTCAGCAAGAGGCCCAGCAGTCACTTCCCTAGCTTCCCACAGAGTTCTCGGGTACACCTGATCAGGTCCTAGGGATTTATCCACCTTTAACTGTTTCAAGACATCCAGCACTTCCTCCTTTGTAATCTGGACATTTTGCAAGATGTCACCATCTATTTCCCTACAGTCTATATCTTCCATATCCTTTTCCACAGTAAATACTGATGCAAAATATTCATTTAGTATCTGTCCCATTTTCTGTGGCTCTGGAACAGGAACCAGTGACGGTGCTGAAAACAAGGAACAGAAAATTAGAGTCAGGGTTGTTGGATTTCAAAATGACGTCAAGCTTAACAGTGCAGAAATGGATTCAGTTGGTCTAACCGGTCTGTGCTGGTGGTTTAATCTCCTCCATGCACACCACCTCCTATTTTAGATCATCTCACTTTATCAGCGTATCCTTCTCCCTGACCTATTTATCTATCCTGCCCTTAAATGTATCAACGCTATTTGTCTTGACTAGTCCCTTGAGGGCGTTCCACATTCTCACCGCTCTAGTTTCTCCTGAATTTCTTGCTGGATTTATTGGTAATTCCCTTGCATTTATGACCTCTAATTTTGGTCATTCATATGCCCCTTCATAATTTTAAATATCTCTAGGAAGTTACCCAGCAGTTTTCACTTTCTCTTTCTGTTTGACTGTTCACTTAGAATGTGTCGTGTTAATTTTGTGGAATGTTGGCTGAGCTGAGTAATGAGCCAGTGCATACCATCTGGAACATTTGAGGAGGAATTGGATAAGGTTCATTGTACAGGGCAGGGGCATGAGGAACAATCACAATGTAACCAAGTGTCATGATCCTGCAATGCTCCCCCATCGAATGACAGCCCTGTAAATTCTGAGAGAAGCAAGGGAATTTTTTTAGAAACTCGTTGGAGCCGATGCAAAGATTTAAGAAAATGATTTTGGTGGAAATTCATCTCCAGGTGGATGCAGCACAAAGTAAGTTCCTGAACGTCACAATGATAGTGAAGCAGATAGTTCCTGGATAAAGTCGAGAATGTGGTGCTGGGAAAGCACACCCAGGTCAGGCAGCATCTGAGGAGCAGGAGAATCAATGTTTCAGGCATAAACCTTTCATCAGGAAAGTGGGGGTGGGGAGGAAGAGTTTACGTGGACCATCTCGGACACCTCCCTTCCTTTCCTAGACCGCTTCACCTCCATTTCCAGTGACCAACTCAATACTGACATCTTCTACAAACCCACCGATTCCCACGGCTGCCTGGATTGCACCTCCTCCCAACTTGCCTCCTGTAAAAACACTATCCCTTGCTTCCAATTCCTTTGCCTCCGCCACATATGCTCCCAGGAGGACCAGTTCCACTCCAGGACATCCCAGATGGGCTCTTATTTCAAGGTCTGCAATTTCCCCTCGCACATGGTGATTGATGCCCTCCAGCGCATCTTCTCCACTTCCCGCACCTCTGCCTTTGAACTTCACACCTCCAACCACAACAAGGACAGAACCCCACTTGCCCTCACCTTCCACCCCACTAATCTCCGGATTAAGCATATTATCCTCAGCCATTTCCACCACCTACAATCGGACCCCACCACCAGACCATCCAGAACCTTATCACCTCAGGGGATCTTCCATTCACAGCCCTCATCTCCCCTCTCCCCCACCTTATCCCAGATGCAACCCTCCAACTTGGCACCGCCCTCTTGAACTGTCCTACCTGTCCATCTTCGTTCCCATCTATCCACTGTACCCTCCCTTCTGACACCTATCACCATCACCCCCCACACCTGCATTTACCTATTGCCTTCACAGCTACCTCACCCCTCCTCCCCCCCCCCCCCCCCCCCCCCCCCCCCCCACCCATTCCTGATGAAGGGCTTTTGCCTGAAGCATCCTCCTTGGATGCTGCCTGACCTGCTGTGCTTTTCCAGCACCACACTCTCAACTCTTATTTCTAGCATCTGCAGTCCTCACTTTCCCCTTTTCCAGGATAAATGCAGGAGGACATTCAGGAGAAGGTCAAATGCAAAGTGTGGAACATGCGACCAGAAGGAGGGATTTGAAGTGAATAGCAAGGGGAAACTAGATAAGTACATGAGAGAGAAAGCAATTTCTGTTGATGGGCTGGGATGATACAAGGTCAGAGGAGATGTGTGTGGAGCCAAAACCGTGGGAATGGACCAATCAGATTGAACGCACAGCACAGAAATAGGCCATTCTTATGAAGATGGCTGGGTTCACTCCCAACATAGCAAACAACCAACTGAAGAGGGTTACAGAAAGTGCAAGAGAAACTCAGCAGGTCTGGCAGCATCTGTGAAAATAGAAACTGTTAATGTGTCTTGTTGATGAGCACAATTTCTGCTTCAATTTAATTTGCGACCCACCTCTCATCTTGATTGTCATTCTCACTCTTGCTGTTTTTATTGTCCGTTGCTGGACATTCCAAATGCAATTTCAGTGAGTTCTGAAGAAGGTCACTGGACTCTCAACATTAACTCTGCTTTCTCTCCAAGGTTGGTGCCAGCCCTGCTGAGTTTCTGTGTTTGTTTACAATTTCAGCAGGTTGTGAGGCCACCACAGAGGGCCCCAAGGGTTTGCTGTTGCCCCAATTTGTAGGAGGCGATACTAAGGTTAGAGTGGCAAGTTCCCTGAAGTAACAGTCGTTAGGTGACTTTACCTGTTCATTTTAGAAATATTGAAAATAGGAGCAGGAGTAGAAACAGTTAATGCTTAGAGTCCAGTTTGACTCCTCATCTTGAGTTCTGGAAAAGAGTCATATTGGACTCTAAATGTTAACTCTGTTTCTCTCTCCACAGATGCTGCCAGGCCTGCTGAGTTTCTCCAGCATCTGTGTGTGTTTCAGATCTTCAGCATCTGCAGGATGAGGCATTTGCTTACCAAAGAAAATGCTCTGTTTGGACTTCACTAGAAAACCCCTGAATCCCACCTCCACAGTCAATTGATATCTCTTGGCATTACCACGCAAAACTAAAAGTGTATAGAACTGAGGAGAAAGGATATCCTTTGCAAATAAGATGCAAAGCAAATAGACTGTGAAATTGCCCAATTCCCCTACGTTTGTAACTTTGAAAAATAGTTACTGACAATTATTTAAATAAATTATAAAATGAAAGACAGACTGGTGAATATCATGTAAATGATTGAATATTTCATAATTCGCGCTGACAACACATGGGCTTTAATACAAAGCACAGATTACAGGCGCCTTTTCATTCTGTAAATGAATGACATGCATTTATTCAAAATATGTAAACAAGGGAAGAAAATTAACAAGGCCCATAATATTATAAATGTGCAATCCTTCTATTAAAAAATCGTTTGCAATTGTGAATAGTGGTTGTTTGTTTTATTTGTATTGTCATGGCGATTTGGTACCTGCTGCTGTCATGGTGATTTTTCAATAAACCAATTATCTAACTGCTTGGTATTGTAGGTGTATCTAATTAAATAAAACGAGATTTCAAAATTGCTCAGTCGAGAGACTCTACAGCTTGGGGGGGCGGTGGCTTGCTCAGCCAATGCAGAGGGCAGTTACATGTCAGCCACATTGCTGTGGGTTTGGAGTCACAGGAAGGCCAGACTGGGTAAACATGACAGATTTCCCTCCCTAAAGTGGATTGGATGGGTGTTTTCTGCAATTCGTTATTTATCCAGCGGTCACTTAACAGGTTAAACTGGGCAGGAGCATGGAACTGCCATTAATTAGCAAGTCTGAATTGTATCCAGATAGCCAGAGTCTTGTGGCAGGCTGTTGTGACTGTACCTCTGGGCCAGAAGGTGTGAGTTCATGTCTCTCTGTCTGTCCCTCCCTCTCTGTCTGTCACCCCCCCTCTCTGTCTGTCACTCTTTCTCTGTCTGTCTTGTCTCTCTGTCACCCCCCTCTGTCTGTCACTCTTTCTCTGTCTGTCTTGTCTCTCTGTCACCCCCCTCTGTCTGTCATTCTTTCTCTGTCTGTCTTGTCTCTCTGTCACCCTCCTCTCTCTCTGTCTCTCTGCTCGCTCTCTGTCACCCTCTCTATCTCTCTTCCCCCATCTCTCGATCTCTCTTCTCGCGCTCTCACACACAGCACCAAACCAAGTGTGTCCCAGCAAGAAAATTATCTTTAACCTGCAAGTGCTGCCCATTGTATATTTCGCTACAATTCAAGGGTTAAGGCTTTTCTCGACGATGTATCTTCATAGAACTGGAACTATTCCGGATTTGAAAAGGCAACAGCCAGATTAAACCAGATAGGTGCTGTCAGTTAATGTGCATGTGAATAATTTATGTAACATATGGTGCCAAGCTGGGAGTGTACTGCAGAGGAGATACCTCAGGCACAACTGTGTCAGGAGGGTTATAGTTTTAACTTGATACTTTCAGATTAATGGTTAAATTCTAAGGGAAGCATGAAGGGTCTCGATAACATTCCTCATGATCTATGCTTCCCTTAGCAGAGGGGGCAGTAATCAAGAGGTACAGTTTTAAGGTAAGGAGCAGGGGATTTAGAGGGGATTTGAAGAAATATATTTTTCACCCAGAGGGTGGTTGGTCTCTGGAACTCACTGCCCTTGACACATTTCAGAAGTAGTTAGAGGAGTACTGTAAATGCCACAGCGTACACGGCTACAGGACAAGTGCAGGAAAATTTGTTTAGAATAGATGGATGCTTGATGATCGACACAGACATGATGGGCCGAATGGCCTTTCTCAGTCCTACAAAAACTGACTCCTATGACTCAATCCTGTGAACTGGAGAGACACATTTTTTGTTAATTTTAAGAATGTTGTTATTTTCTACTTTGGATCCCTGCCTTATGACAGTTGCACAATAACTTGCGTTAACATAAGGAAATTTCCCAAGGCAGTTTATAGGCAGAGACCCATGTTGACATTGAACCATGTAAGGTGATAGGTCAAAGGAGCCAGTTCAAAAGAATGTCTGAAATGGTGAGAGGGGGATGTGAGGTAGAAAGGAGTTTTTAAAGTTTAGGGCCTAGGCAACTGAAGGGATAGCTGCCAATTGTGAAAAACTTAACATTGGGAATGCACAAGAAGCTAGAAAGAGAGCAGAGCAGAGTAGAGATCTTGGGAATTGTAGAGCTAAAGGAATTTAGAGATGCTTAACAGACTGATATCATGCATAAAATTAGGCAGCAGAAGACGTTCAGAGACTTACAAAGGGTTTTATTGTAAATCTGTAGTTTAGCACAGGTATCAGTTTCCACCTTTCCCTCCTAGCTCTTAAACGCAAAGTCCAACACAAACACACTCAACCACCTCTGGAGCTGATCAAGCAAGACCTGTGATCCTAACCCCGAGTGAGACTGGGAGGGGTGAGGCCAGGGTGACTTGAACAGTTTTACATTGAGAATTTCAAAATTGACGCACCTCCTGACCAACACCTTGTATATCTCACAAAATTGATGGGTGCACGAGATTTGGCATGAGGAGAAGTTTTGATTGGGGTGACGTTTGTTGTTGGTGAAGACTTAAAGATTTTCAGTGAATGTTTATCAGCATCTAAATGGGAGTTGAGATACATACACCCCCCATTCCCTGCTCCGTGTGAGTGCTGCACAGGCCTGTTGTGTCTGGCCACTTTGCGTAGAGGAGATTGGTGACAGATGGCAACGAAGCAACCTTGTATTGTTTTTAAACAAATTCACGTTGACTTAAATTAACAGGGGAAGAAAGTTGGGCACCTCCGAGTGCCACACCAGGAGAATCAATGTAAATCATCAATAAGGTGAGCTGGCTAGCCGATGAGAAGAGGGTTTAATAGCGGAGACCATTCACAGACAGCTCTGAGTGTGCTCCAGTTTCCTCCTACAGCCCAGAGATGGGAAGGTTAGGGTGGATTGGCTATGGTAAACTGTCCAGTGTCCAGGTATGTGCAGGCTAGGTGGGTTAGCCATAGAGATTCTGTGATTCTGAAGGGGAGTACAGTCAGTCTGTAACATTGGACCCCTTCAGTTTGCACTCACCTTCCCCATCATGGAGCATGTTCAGTGCATTGGTTGTACCACCATGCTCATTCCAAGGATTCTGAATCGCATGCCACATGTTTTCGTATTTGCACCTCTGCTTGAAAGTTGAGGATCTCTAAACAAATTGAACAGGGGGGCATTGAGGATGAGGGAATTTTAGAATTTAAACCAGGCCATTCAGGAAGGGCTTCACTCACACACACACACACACACACACACACACGAAGTTGCTGGAAAATCTCAGCTAGTCTGGGAGCATCTGTGGAGAGAAATCAGAGTTGTATGCTTTGACTCTGATGGTAACTAGGAAAAAGTTGCTTTTAATGCAGAGGATAGAGTGGTGGGAGGGGGTGTGGACCTGGAGCCCAAAGAGAAAGGAGAACAGTTGGATAGATAAAGAAGTGGATAATGATTAGTGTGGGAGAATGAATAGCTGCTAATGGGAACTAATACTGAGTAGTGTGTCAGATTAGATTCCCAACAGCATGGAAACAGGCCCTTTAGCCCAACATGTCCACACTGACCCTCTGAAGAGTAACCCACCCAAACCCATTTCCCTACATTTACTCCTGACTGATGCACCTAACACGATGGGTAATTTAGCACAGCCAATTCACCTGACCTGCACATCTTTGGACTATGGGAAGAAACCGGAGCACCCAGAGGAAACCCACGCAGACATGAAGAGAATGTGCAAACTCCACACTGACAATTGCCAAAGGCTGGAATCGAACCTGTGTCCTGGCGCTGTGAGGCAGTGGTGCTAACCACTGAGTCACCGTTCGGCCCCGGTTATTAGCAGTGTTCTAGCAGACCAAGTGATAACAAGGTCTGGTATATGGGGGGGAGGCAGGGGTAAGGACGTGGTAATAAATGGAGTTGAGTAGATTGACCACGATCGAAGTGAATGCTGAAGTGGGTTTCTGGCTTTGAATGGCAATCTTTGTTTCCTGTTTTTTAAGATTAAGATCACTTAGTGTTCTGTCAACAGAAGCTCTATCAGGAACTTGGTTGTTGTCTTCGGTAAATTAGACCCAACTGAAGATTTTTAAACTGATTTTTAACTGCTGAGTTCTTGGTTCAACAGGATTTGGAACTTCTCCCCAGATTTTTGTTTTGTCATCTGTTTGTGATGATGTGTGCGCACGTCCTTAATTGCCCAGAGGGATTTAAGAGCCATAGAGATGTACAGCATGGAACCAGACCCTTTGGTCCAACCCGTCCACGCTGATCAGATATCTCAACCTAATCTAATCCCACCTGCCAGCACCCAGCCCATATCCCTCCAAACCCTTCCTATTCATATACCCATCCAGATGCTTTTTAAATGTTGCAATCGTACCAGCCTCCACCACATCCTCTAGCAACTCATTCCATACCCGTACCACCCTCTGTGTGAAACAGTTGCCCCTTATGTCTCTTTTATATCTTTCCCCCCTCAGCCTAAACCTATGCCCTCTGGCTCTGGACTCCCCCAACCCCAGGGAAAAGACTTTGCCTATTTACCCTATCCATGCCCTCATAATTTTGTAAACGTCTATAAGGTCACCTCTCAGCCTCCGACGCTCCAGGGAAAACAGCCCCAGTCTGTTCAGCTTCTCCCTATAGCTCAAATCCTCCAACCCTGGCAATATCCTTCTAAATCTTTTCTGAACCCTTTCAAGTTTCACAACATCTTTCCGATAGGAAGGAGACCAGAATTGCTCGCAATATTCCAACAGTGGCCTAACCAATGTCCTGTACAGACGCAATATGACCTCCCAACTCCTGTACTCAGTACTCTGACCAATAAAGGAAAGCATACCAAATGCCTTCTTCACTATCCTATCTACCTGTGACTCCACTTTCAAGGAGCTATGAACCTGCACTCCAAGGTCTCTTTGTTCAGCAACACTCCCTAGGACCTTACCATTAAGTGCATAAGTCCTGGTAAGATTTGCTCTCCCAAAATGCAGCACCTCGCATTTATCTGAACTAAACTCCATCTGCCACTTCTCAGCCCATTGTCCCATCTGGTCCAGATTCTGTTGTAATCTGAGGTAACCCTCTTTGCTATCCACTACACCTCCAATTTTGGTGTCATCTGCAAACTTACTAACTGTACCTCTATGCTCGCATCAAAATCATTTATGTAAATGCTGGAGTTTGGGGTGTACAAAGTTAAAAATCACACAACACCAGGTTATAGTCCAACAGGTTTATTTGGAGGCACTAGCTTTTGGAGCGCTGCTCCTTCATCAGGTGGTTGTGGCGTGTAAGACACAGAATTTATAGCAAAGGTTTACAGTGTGATGTAACTGAAATTATATATTGAAAAAGACCTGGATTGTTTGTTAAGTCCCTAATCTTTTAGAATGAACATGTTGGTTTCAGTTCTTTCATATGTAAATCACAGAACTTTTTAAAAAAGTTACATTCTCAAATGAACTTTTAACAATTGGTGTCATGTCAGCCCAGATAATGCATTTAAGGTGTGAGCTGCTCTGTGTGAGACTGTCTGTCCGTGTCACAATGGTCAGACTGATTCTCATCTTAAAAAGTAGGTTTACAGAATCTTACATGCAGTAAACTTTTGCTATAAATTCTGTGTCTTACGATCTTATATGCCACAACCACCTGATGAAGGAGCAGTGCTTTTAAAGCTAGTGCTTCCAAATAAACCTGTTGGATTATAACCTGGTATTGTGTGATTTTTAACTTAGCATTGCTATGGGTCTGGAGTCACGAGGGAGATGTGGAGAGGCCGTTTTCCCCTTGTGGGAGAGTCGAGAATCAGAGGGCATAATCTCAGAATATGAGTTGCACATTTGAGACGGAGATGAGGAGGAATTTTGTCTGAGGGTAGTCAATTGTTTACCACAGAGGGCTGTTTACGCTCGATCATTTAAGTATAATCGAGGCTGTGCTAAACATAATTTTAATCAGTAAGCAAATCGAGGGTTGTAGGAAAAGGCAGGAAAGTGGAGTTGAGGATTTTCAAATCAGCCATGATCTCATTGAATGGCAGAGCAGACTGATGGGCTGAATGGTCTACTTCTGTCTTATGATTGGCCTGACTGGATCAGGACAGTAGATTTCATTCCCTGAAGGATGTTTTGGACATACTAAATACTGTTGGAGCAGAAGCAGTATATTCAGTTACCCAAGCCAGCCATTCAGTAAGATCTTGGCTGATCTGATAATGTTTGAATTCCATGTTTCCAGCTAACCCTGGTCACCTTCAATTTTTTTTTTCCCCTTCCTGACAAGATTCTATCTAACTCACCGAGTCAATATTTTATTCAATGACCATCCACCTCCACTGCCTTCTGAGGCACAGAGTTCCAAAGTCACACAGTCCACTGACCGAGGAAACACCATATTCTCCTCATCTCTGCCCTGAACAAACAAGCTTAGCTTTAAACCAGCGCTCCTTAGAACAAAGATCATTACAACACAGGAACAGTCCCTTCAGCCACCATTCCTGTGCCAACACAGGATGCCTTTCTAAATTTAAATACTGTCTCTACACAGTCATGATCCCTCCATTTTGGAGCTATCCGCAGGAGGAATTAGTGAACCAGAATAGATTCTCTTGACAATTAACAGTGCTTTCATGGTCACCATTAGCCTGACCCAAATCCCAGATTTTCATTGAATTCAGAATTCACATTCTGCCGGGATGGGATTCAAGCTTCCGTCCCTCCAGAAGATGAACCTGAATGTTCTGGTTAGCAAATCCAGTAATGTTGATGTGACACCATCACCTTCCCCTCAAACACAGGGCAGAATGTTTCCCCCTGGGGATGGGAAGTAGAGGGGATTGTTTACCCCTATCCCCAACCCCATCCTCAACCCCCTGGAGAGAAGCATTCTCAAAAGCAGGAGAACAAGAGGAGCAGCCTCCAACCTGAGAGAAACAGCAGGTTCCTACTGAGAGAAAATAACAAAGATGACCCCTGGGGATGGGGGAAAGAAAATAAATTTTTTAAACTGGGTTTCCGGCTGCACTATTGACCTCTCGTGTATCACCACCACTGCGTTACAGTGGAAGTTGACAAGTGCTTAGCTACAGTTGACAGGCCTGAGAGAAAGCGAGGAAGGTGGCAGTCATGGAGTCATAGAGATGTACAGCATGGAAACAGACCCTTCGGTCCATGCTGACCAGATATCCCAACCCAATCAGTCCCACCTGCCAGCATCCGGCCCATATCCCTCTAAACCCTTCCTATTCGTATACCCATCCAAATGCCTCTTAAATGTTGCAATTGTACCAGTCTCCACCACATCCTCTGGCAGCTCATTCCATACACGTACCACCCTCTGTGTGAAAAAGTTGCCCCTTAGGTCTCTTTTATATCTTTCCCCTCTCACTCTAAACCTATGCCCTCTAATGCTGGACTCCCTGACCCCAGGGAAAAGACTTTGTCTATTTATCCTATCCATGCCCCTCATAATTTTGTAAACCTCTATAAGGTCACCCCTCAGCCTCCGATGCTCCAGGGAAAACAGCCCCAGCCTGTTTAATCTCTCCCTATAGCTCAAATCCTCCAAGGAGAAAGTGAGGACCGCAGATTCTGGAGATCAGAGCTGAAAATGTGTTGCTGGAAAAGCGCAGCAGGTCAGGTAGCATCCAAGAAGCAGGAGAATCGACATTTCGGGCATGAGCCCTTCTTCAGGAATGAGGAAAGTGTGTCCAGTAGGATAAGATAAAGGTAGGGAGGAGGGACTTGGGGGAGGGGCGTTGGAAATGCAATAGTTGGAAGGAGGTCAAGGTGCGGGTGATAGGCCAGAGTGGGGGTGGGGGGAGAGGGACTCACTTAAATCCTTGTAGAGGGAGGAAGAGAGCTTCTTCAAGGAAGGCATCCTTGCAAGAGGTTTCGCAGTAGGTTAAAATCTTCGAGGAGAAAGTGAGGACTGCAGATGCTGGAGATCAGAGCTGAAAAATGTGTTGTTGGAAAAGCGCAGCAGGTCAGGCAGCATCAAAGGAGCAGGAGAATCGATGTTTCAGGACATGTACATCACGTCCCTCAGGATTCCCTCCAACAACTTGCCCACCACCGAGGTCAGGCTCACTGGTCTATAGTTCCCTGGCTTGTCTTTACCGCCCTTTTTAAACAGTGGCACCACGTTTGCCAACCTCCAGTCTTCCAGCACCTCACCTGTGACTATTGATGATATAAATATCTCAGCTAGAGGCCCAGCAATCACTTCTCTAGCTTCCCACAGAGTTCTCGGGTACACCTGATCAGGTCCTGGGGATTTATCCACCTTTAACTGTTTCAAGACATCCAGCACTTCCTCCTCTGTAATCTGGACATTTTGCAAAATATCAGCATCTATTGCCCTACTGGCTGTATCTTCTGTGTCCTTTCAATGGAATGAGACAGCTGAAGGGATAGAGGAAGTGACTGAGATGGCAAACAATGAGTCCTGAAACATGAGGCTGACAGTTTGCAAGAAGCCTGTGAAACCTGTTGTTTCTGTAACCGCTCCAAGTATCAGGGTCTCCAAAGGATTGTTTCTTTCTGTAAATTTGAAGATGACTATGAAATGCCAATCTGAAATGCCCAACTCTAAGCTCAGATGTTGATGGACCTATTAAGTTTATGTCGTGTAGTTTGACATCCAGTCAAGTAAAATTGCTGTTTGTTTGACATCGGGACATGGAATGCTTTGTAATCAAGAATGTTCTTTTTCTGAAAGGTACCCTGTAATATTGCACCAGTCACTTTCAGCACAGATTAGATAATGAGAAATGAGAAAGCTTATTCACCCAGAACCAGAGATATTAAGAGAGCTTTGATTCATTCTGCTCTAGAAGATGTACCTTTGTAACGTAGGTCACACTTATTAAACCCAGTGCCAATGTCGTGGGGGGATGGGGAGTGAGCCAGCACTGCAGCACAATCATTCCAATGCTATTGCTGCATTTGGGGATGGCACGTTGGTTAGCACTGCTGCCTCACAGCGCCAAGGAGCCCGGGTTCGATTCTAGCTCTGCCAACTGCCTGTGTGGAGTTTTCACATTCTCCCCATGTCTGCGTGGGTTTCCTTTGGGTGCTGCAGTTTCCTCCCACAGGCCAAAGATGTGCATGATAGGGTGGATTGGCAATGGTAAACTACCCAGTGTCCAGGTATGTGCAGGCTAGGTGGTTTAGCCATGGGGATTCTTTGATTCTGAAGGGGAGTGCAGTCGGTGTCTATCATTGGACCCCTTTAGTTTGCGCTCACCTACCCCATCGTGGAGCATGCTCAGTGCATTGGTTGTGCCACCAAGCTCTGCCCAAGGGTTCTCGCATCACATGTCACACTTACAATGAGATCTGCATGAAAGGGATTCTTGTAATTGTGTAAATCCACTGTGCCTGTGACATAGCACACACCATCATTTCAATCTGTCCTTTACTGACACCGTGCCCCATTCTTTCTTACAAATTCAGGTAGATAGTGCAGAAAAGGCCCATCGAGCCTGCGCTGACATAACTATCACTAAAAGTGCACTAATCCCAATTTCCATATCTCTGAATGTTATGATATCTCAAGTGCTCATCCAAATTTTTTTTTTAATTTGTAAAGTTTTCAGCCTCCACGACCTTCCCAGGAAATGCATTCCAGATTCATAGCATCCACTGAGTGAAAATATTTTTACCCAGAACTCCCACCCCTTACCCTAAAATTATACCCTCTCATGATTGACCCCTCCACCAATGGGAACAACTGCTCTCTCTTCACACTGTCCATACCCCTCATAATCTTACACACCTCAATCATGACCCCCTCAATCTTCTCTGCTCGAAAGAAAACAATCCAAGCCTATCTAGTCTCTCCTTGTAGCTAAATTCGTGCATTCCAGGCAACATCTGTACCCCCTCTTGTGCTATTATATCCTTCCTGCAATGAGGTCACCAGAACTGCACACAGTAATCCATCTGTGGCCTGAACAACGCTTTGTACAACTCCAACATTAAGTCCATGCTGTTATGCTCTGTGCCATTGTTGATGAAAGCAAGTATCCCATATGCCTTCTTAACCATCATATTCACATGCTCTGCCGACTTCAGGGATCCGTGAATAATTACCCCAAGGGCCTTCTGTTCCTTAAGCTACCCAATGTCCTGCCGTTCATTAATACTCCCTCATCCTGTTTCTTCTTCCAAAGTGCCTCACCTCACCCTTATCAGGGTTAAATACCATTTGCCACCGTCTGCCCATCTGATCAACTGATCTATATCTTTCTGTATCCTACAGCCATTTTGATGAGTTAAAATTTTTGTGAGACCATGAAGGAATTTGCAATGGCAGTGTTTGAATATAAACATGGCATTATCAGTAACATCTGGTATTTATACAACAGCTTGACTGCAGTGAACTTTCCCAAGACACTTTACAGGAGCACACACACATATAGGACAGGTGATCATGAACCCCACCTAACTGTCCAAGGTGCAGGAGGGTCTTATAAAGAGGAGAGTGAGAAAGAGCACTGTGGGACACCAGAGACTAGGAGTGAGGCAACTGTCAGCAAGGCCATCAACTGGTGGGCACGGTTGCTCAGTGGTTAGCACTGCTGCCTCACAGTGCCAGGAATCCAGGTTTGATCCCACCCTTGGGTGGCTGTGCAAACTCCACATAGACATTCTTCCAGCAGCTGTGTGGGTTTCCCTCCAGCTGTTCCAGTTTGGCCTACATGTGGCTCAGACCCACAGAAATGCGGTTGACTCTTTAACAACCCTCTCAAATTGCCCATTTGCTAGGGGCTATTAGGGACAGTCAATACATGCTGGCCCAGTCCACAACCATAAACAAAACAGAACAGATTATCATGGAATCCCTACAGTGTGGAAACAGGTCATTCAGCCCAACAAGTCCGCACTGGCCCTCTGAAGAGTAACCCACTCAGACCCATTCCCCCTACTCTATATTTATGCACCTAACCTACACATCCTAGAACACTACGGGCAATTCAGCATGGCCAATCCACCTAATCAGCACATCTTTGGACTGTGGGAGGAAACCGGAGCACCCGGAGGAAATCCACACAGACACTGGGAGAATGTGCAAACTCCACACAGACAGTTGCCCGAGGCTGGAATTGAACCTGGGTCCCTGGCACTGTGAGGCAGCAGTGCTAACCACTGGGCCACTGTGCCAATTGGACTGTTGTTTCGAATTCCCTTGATTTCAACATTAATATTTCTCCTCAGTCACTTTGGCCTATCTCTCTTGTATTTTTAACAGATCTTTGCTATGAATTTTTGAATTGTTAAAACATAGAAGGAGACTATTCACCCATCATGTCTCTGCTGGCTCCCTGATTTGAGGATTCTTCCACCTTCTCCCTGTAATCCTTTGCAATCTTCCTTTTCAGGTCACAATCCAATTCCGTCTTGAATACCTCTGTGGAACATACCACCACCACACCCTCAGGCAGCTTCCAGCTCTCAACCATTTGCTGCGTGAAAATGTTTTTCCCTGTTATCTCCTGTGCTGCTTTGCCAAGCACCTTTAGTCTATCATTCGCTACCTTTCCACTAATGACATCAGTTTCTCTCTTCCTAAACTGCTTGGATCCATCATGGATTTGAAACGGTTTATCAAATCTTCTTTCGGTCTTCTCTGCTCCAAGAAAAACCTCTCGATCTCTCCCTTTTAAAGTGAAGACCCCCATTCCTGGTACTGTTCTCCTGAATCCTTTCTGCATTGACTCTAATGCCTTCATTTTCTGACTGAAGTATGTTGCCCAGAAATGGATGTAATATTCCAGTTAAGGCTGAACCTGTGTTTTAGACAAACTTGATGCAGACAAGTTTAACGGAATGTTATTGTTTATGTACTCTGTGGCCGTATTGTTAGAATGCAGCTTCACATCCCAATCGCTACTTGTCATCCACCTATCCCTCTACTCTCTCCTGTCTCAAGTGTGGATGAAACTTCTGTTTAGCAATGACCACCTCCTCCTCTTACATTTTGTTGCACATTCCTTGCTCTTTCTCTATAACTCAAGAAAATGTTTGTCTTGTTAATATTTATCCAACATAGTCTTGAAAGTTATTACCTAGTCTACTTCCAGCAGCCTTTCTGTCAACACATTCCAGATCCCAGAAGCCCTCCCACTCTGGTTCTTTCCTTTAGGGGACGATAGTGGGTTAGTGACAATGGACTGGTCTTTCAGAGGTCTAGGTGGATACTCTGGTGGTTTTCTTTCTGTAGTGGAAATTAAATTCTATTAACAAATCCAGAATATAAAATGAATCTCCGTAATGATGACAGTGACAACTCTTGTAGATTTATTGTAAAAACCTATTTGGTTCACTTCTTTAGGGAAAGAAATCTGACATCTTTTTCAGGTCTGACCTACATGTGACTCCTGACCCACAGCCATATGGCTGACTTCCAGCTACCCTCTGAAGTGGTCCCATCAAGCCATTCAGTTCAAGGGCAAATTAGGGATGGGCAACAAATTCTGCTGATACCCATATCATGAAAGAATAAAGAAACTTCAATCTAGAGTATTGCTGAGAAAAGTAGAGTTTTGTCAAAGTTTTTCATCTTGCACTCAGGAAGGCAACTCACAAGAATGTCAATTTTAGTGGAGCCAAGGTTTACACTGTATGACTGGAGAAGGCTAATTGTAGAGATGTTGCCATGGACAATGCACCGGTTAATGATGATTGACAGTCAACCTGCCAAGTTCAAAATTAACCAATGCCTAACAGTTACCTTTGGTCAAGGCATTCCTCTGAGAAAGGAACCATTAACTGGTTGACACCTATTTTGTTGAGGTGAAGCAGACACACGATGTGCATGTGGGTATTTTTTTTTGTCTGCTAAGGACAAGGCCCTGTACACGTAGCTTCCAGTGCTGCAAGAGGAGCACACTGCAAGCTTGATTGACCATTCAAAATTGGTCATCAGTCTCATTCTTTGCTAGCTCAACAGTATCCAACAAATTCTATCTAGTAATGGAATCACGTCTAATGTTGACATTGTGTGGGTGGTTGGTTACGGTCAGTGCCTTGGCTTTTGCAAGCAGCCAATGCTGTTTGATACAATTAGCCAGTCTTTGGGATATATGCCTATATGTTTGGCATCACATTAGCACTGACATTTATTTACCAACTTATCCATTTTTGTCATTTAGCAGAACACCTTTTTAGCTTGTTGGGGTCATGTTAGTGGCAAACACTTTACGTGTTGCAAATGTGTGGTAACGTGAAACAGCTAGCTTCACCTGTTGCGCAGATGTTTGAGATGCAGTGATTTTCCTGGGTAATTTGAAGTAGACTGCACATTTTTCAGGACCAAAAGTAACTTTCTTTGACCCGTTCCTGAGTTTGGTTCTCATTGTATACCATGCAAACTGATCGGGGTAACCATTATTCTGCAGGATTGCCAACCAATTGGCACTCTGCTCTCATACGGTTAGAAATGTTGATTTCCCTGGAACTGGCATTTCTTGCAACCTGTTCTGATGAAAAAAAATTGACAAAATCTCTCGTCCGTAATCCTAAATCCACATCCTCCCGTTGTAGACATTTCTGACAGTGAAATCTATTTACTCTATTTAAAATTCCTAGTAATTGCCTGAACTAAGCATTTACAAATGTTTACCCCCTGTTATAAAATGTTTAGCAATGTTGTAAATCAGAGTCATTGAATGGTAAGTTGTTGCTTATTGCAGTGGGTCAGTCATTCTGGGGCTGAAACAGCCTTGGGCAGTGGCATTGAGAATGCTGCATCATTGTCAGGGAGCACTTGATGCTGCCAAGCCATGTCCGGAGTAGGAAGAACTTCATTTCCCAAAACAAGCAAGTTAATGTTAATGAGAGTCCTTTCTTTAGTATTTTCTCAAAAAAAACCAGATAATTGTTAAATGTTGGCCTAAAATGAAGCAACAGATTGCAAGGCCGATAGTTTATGTAACGGCAGTTTTCTTCCAAAGATATGAAATGGTCCCAACTTTTCACTAGTTCCCTTTTTAAGTAATGATGGGCTTGCAGTAATTTCACTTTTCAGTAGTGACTTGCTGCGAGCTAATTAGCGTCTTGGTACCTGGGACTTTGATGTTGTGGCCATTCTGGAGACATGGATAGAGCAGGGATAGGAATGGTTGTTGCAGTTTCTCGGATTTAGATGTTTCAGTCAGAACAGAGCAGATGGTAAGAGTGGGAGGTGTATTGTTAGTCAAGGACTGTATTATGGTGGCAGAGAGGACTTTTGGGGACTTGTCTACTAAGGTAGTATGGGCTGAGGTTAGGAACAGGAAAGAGGAGGTCACCCAGTTGGGAGATTTCTATAGGCTTTCGAATAGCTCCAGAGGTGTAGAGGACAGGAATGATAATTCTGGATAGGAGTGAGACTAACAGGGTAGTTGTTACAGAGGCTTTAACTTTCCAAATGTTGGCTAGGAATACAATAGTTTGAGTACTTAAGATGGGTCAGTTTTTGTCCACTGTGTACAGGATGGTTTCCTGACATAGTATGTTGACAAGCCAACAAGGGGCAAAGCCACATTGGCTTTGATACTGGGTAATGAACCAGGCCAGGTGTTAGATTTGGAGGTAGGTGAGCACTTTGGTGATAGTGACTCCAATTTGATTATGTTTACTTTAGCAATGGAAAGGGATAGGTATATAATGCAGGGCAAGAGTTATTGCTGAGGGAAAGGCAATTATGATGCAATCAGGCAAGATTTGGAATCCATGGGATGGGAAAGGAAACTGCAGGAGATGGGCACAATTGAAATGTGGAGCTTATTCAAAGGAACAGCAACTGCGTATTCTTGATATGTACCTGTCAGGCAGAGAGGAAGTGGTCAAGCGAGGGAGCCGTGGTTTAATAAGGAAGTCGAATCTCTTGTCAAGAGGAAGAAGAAGGCTTATGTTAGGATGCGATGTTTAGACCCAGTTAGGGCACTTGAGAGTTGCAAGTTAGCCAGAAAAGACAGAAAGAGACCGCTTAGAAGAGCCAGGAGGGGACATAAGAAGTCATTGGCAGCTAGGATTAAGGAAAGCCCTAAGGCTTTCTATAGGTATATCAGGAATAAAAGAATGACTAGAGAAAGATTAGGGCCAATCAAGGATAGTAGTGGGAAGTTGTGCTTGGAGTCTGAGGAGATAGGGGAAGCGCTAAATGAATATTTTTTGTCGGTATTCACTCTGGAAAAAGACAATGTTGTCGAGGAAAATACTGAGAACAGGCTACTAAATTAGAAAGATTGACATTCGCAAGGAGGAGGTGTTATCTATTTTCACACTTTCCAGAATTGATAAGTCCCCTGGGCCAGATGGGATTTATCCTAGGAATCTCTGGGAAGCCAGGGAGAAGATTGCAGAAACTTTGGCTTTGATCATTCTGTCATCATTGTCCAAAGGATTAGTGCCAGGTGACTGGAGGATAGCAAATGGTGTTCCCTTCTTCAAGAAGGGGAGGAGAGACAACCCTGATTTAAACACCAGTGAGCCTAACTTCGGTTGTGGGTAAAGTGTTGGAAAAGGTTATAAGAGATAGGATTGATATTCATCTAGAGAGGAATAAGTTGATTAGGGATTGTCAACACGGTTTTGTGAAAGGGAGGTCATGCCTCACAAACCTTATTGAGTTCTTTGAGATGGTGACCAAACAGGTGGCTGAGGGTAAAGCGGTTGATGTGGTGTATATGGATCTCAGTAAGGCATTTGATAAGGTTCCCCATGGTAGGCTATTGCACAAAATACAGAGGCATGAGATTGAGGGTGAGTTAGTGGTTTGGATCAGAAGTTGACTGGCTGGAAGAAGACAGGGTGGTGGTTGATGGGAAATGTTCATCCTGGAGTTCAGTTACTAGTAGGGTACCACAAGGATCTATTTTGGGGCCACTGCTTTTTGTCATTTTTATAAATGACCTGGATGAGGGTGTAAAAGAATGGGTTAGTAAATTTGCAGATGACACTAAGGTCACTGGTGTTGTGGATTGTGCTGAAGGATGTTGCAGGTTACAGAGGGACATTGATAAGCTGCAGAGCTGGCCTGAGAGGTGGCAAATGGAGTTTAATGCAGAAAAGTGTGAGGTGATTCACTTCGGAAGGGGCAACAGGAATAGAGTACTGGGCTATTGGTAAGATTCTTGGTAGTGTAGATGAGCAGAGAGATCTCGGTGTCCATGTACACAGATCCCTAAAAGTTTCCACCCAGTTTGATAGGGTTGTTAAGAAGGCATATAGTGTGTTAGCTTTTATTGGTAGAAGGATTGAGTTTCAGAGCCATGACGTCATGCTGTAGCTGTACAAAACTCTGGTGCAGCTGCACTTGGAGTATTGTGTACAGTTCTGGTCACTGCATTATAAGAAGGATGTGGAAGCTTTGGAGAGGGTTCAGAGGAGATTTACTAGGATGTTACCTGGTATGGAGGGAAGCTCTTCTGAGGAAAAGCTGAGGGACTTGAGGCTGTTTTCGTTAGAGAGAAGGTTGAGAGGTGACTTAATTGAGACATATAAGATAATCAGAGGATTAGATAAGGTGGACAGCGAGAGCTTTTTTCCTCCGATGGTGATGGCTAGCATGAGAGGACATAGCTTCAAATTGAGGGGTGATAGATTTGGGACAGATGTCAGAGGTAGTTTCTCTACTCAGAGTAGTAGTACTGCCTGAAACAGTAGTAGACTCAATAATAGACTCGACAAATTTAAGGACCTTCACATGATTTTTGGATAAGCATATGAATGAAAATGGAATAGCGTAGGATAGATGGGCTTCAGATTGGTTCCACAGGTTGGCGCAACAATGAGGGCCGAAGGGCCTGAACTGCATTGTAACGTTCTATGTTCTAAGTCTTCCCTGACCTTTTCCTACAAAGTCTTTAACATTTCCCTTGATGGCCTTAAGAAATCAGCGAACTGAATTCCTGTTCCCTAAGGTGAGAACTGGGTCAGCTGTGATTCATTGGGTTGTGCTTCTAAGGTCTGAGGTTGTTGATTCAAGTCCCTCCGCAGGCAGCTGAGGCTGACACTCTGTGCAGTGCTGAGGGAATTCCGAACTATTTTGGAATTTTGCAGCCTCCTTTACATCAGATATTATAACTGAGTCCTCATCTACCATTACAGAAGATTTGAATGATCCCACGGTGTTATTTTGCAGAGGAGCAGACAATTCTCCCTCCTTTCCAGGCGAATGTTTATTCCTCAGCTGAATACCTAAAGTCGGTAGTCTGCTTGTTATCACAGTGCTGTCTGTGTACTCGTGCTGTGTGCAAACAGGATTCTGCTTTGCAACAACAATAATGTTTAAAGAATACTTCACTGACTGTAAAGCACTTTGAGAATTATTAGACAGTGGAAGACACTGTCGAAATGTAAATTTATTTTTATAAGTTCAGCCACAAATAAAATAAATTTAAAATATACCTTTCCAAAGTTAAACAATCATGCCAATTATGCAATAATTTAGGTCACAGTTTACAAGTACAGGGACTGCCCCTTTAATGTCAATCTAGTAGACACTGGAAGCAGTTTGTTTGTCACTTAGCTGTCTTGGTGCTTGTCTGTCTTGTTACTTTGTACAGACAATACTGCAATTAGAATACCAAATAGATTTAGACATTCCTAACCCTTCAAACTGCTGCACTCCTTGAGACTTCTATTCTTCCGAGTATCGAGTGAGCCCATCATTTTTGTGCACATGCACATTTTGCCAAGGCCAATCTCCTGGATGAAGTGACTCCAGAGGTTTACCCTTAACTGCCTTCCGAAATGGGGACACACAGTTCAAGTGTCGTCTTTGTCAGTGGTGTCCATATCCTGTGAAAGAGCCCTCAACCAGATTTGGGTGGGAGTCCAGAGATGATGTCAATCTGGACGAAGGGTCTCTGCACTACAGGAGCTGAGCCAGGATTGGAAATTCATTCCGAAAATCCATCCTCTGACGGGAAAAGTTCAAACCCAGTTTGATGTTGAAAACAACAAATGTTGGCGATCACTGTGGGTCAGCCAGCATTCATGGAGAGAGAGCAAGCTAACGCTGATGTTTGTGTAGTTCTGCACATTGTCCCCTGATCCTTTCTAACCCACTAAATTCAATATGCACACTCTATAAAGGATTAGAGTGGTGCTGGAAAAGCAGAGCAGTTCAGGCAGCATCTGAGGAGCAGGAAAATCGATGTTTCGGCAAAAGCCCTTCATCAGGAATAGAGGCGGAGTGCCTGAAGGGTGGAGAGATAAATGAGGAGGGTGGGGGTGGGGAGAAAGTAGCACAGAATACAATAGGTGAATGGGGGTGGGGATGAAGGTGGTAGTCAGAGAGGAGGGTGGGGGAAGGTAGCAAAGAGTACAATGTGTGGATGGAGGTGGGATGAAGGTGATAGGTCAGAGAGGAGGGTGGAGTGGAAAGGAAGATAGGCAGGTAGGACAAGTCATGGGGACAGTGCTGAGCTGGAAGTTTGGAACTGGGATGTGGTGGGGAGAAGGGAAATGAGGAAGCTGTTGAAGTCCACATTGATGCCCTGGGGTTGAAGTGTTCCGAGGCGGAAGATGAGGCGTTCTTCCTCCAGGCGTCGGGTGGTGAGGGAGCGGCGGTGAAGGAGGTCCAGGACCTGCATGTCCTCGGCAGAGTGGGAGGGGGAGTTGAAATGTTGGGCCACGGGGCGGTGTGGTTGATTGGTGCAGGTGTCCCAGAGGTGTTCCCTAAAGCGCTCTGCTAGGAGGCGTCCAGTCTCCCCAGTGTAGAGGAGACTGCATCGGGAGCAACGGATACAATAAATGATATTGGTGAATGTGCAGGTAAAACTTTGGATGTGGAAGGCTCCTTTAGGGCCTTGGATGGAGGTGAAGGAGGTGGTATGGGCGCAGGTTTTGCAATTTCTGCGGTGGCAGGGGAGGGTGCCAGGACAGGAGGGTGGGTTGTTGGGGACGTGGACCTGTTGTTTTCAGCATCTGCAGTAATTGTTTTTACCCACTCTATAAAGGAGCCCAGTAGAACAGTGGATGCAGTTTCATCCTCTCATTATTGTAACTGCCCAGTTCATTACAACAGCCAAGGTAGCCACAGGCCCTTACACTGGGCCTCACTCTAATGTCTCTCCCCTGTCCTTTATCCAAGGCCTTTTTTATTTTTGATTCATTCATGGGATGTGTGTATCACTGGCTGGGTCAGCTGCTTTGCGTCAATGTTCACTTACTCATGCGCTGTACACTTCACGCTCAACGTTGAAATGTCAAAGTTGGTGCAAGTATAGTCCTAGATAGAATTGCCAATCAGTCCAGGATGCTGGTCTGATGACCATCACCCATCTCTACTTGCTCCAGCGACATGGCATTATTGTTAAATTTCAGTTGAGAAAGTAACTTTTTAAAAAAAAAAATCTGGGATTTACATATGAAAGAACTGAAACCAACATGGTCATTCTAAAAGATGAGACTTAAACAATCCAGGTCTTTTTCAATTTACAATTCAAGTTGCATCACACGGTGAACTTTTGCTGTAAATTCTGTGTCTTACGATCTTATAAGCCACAAACACCCAATGAAGGAGCAGCACTCCAAAAGCTAGTGCTTCCAAATAAACCTGTTGGTCTATAACCTGGTGTTGCATGAGTTTTAACTTTGCTCTGGAGAAGGTGATGATGAATTGCCTTCTTAAATTGCTGTAATCTTTCGAGTGGAGGGACACCCACTTTAGGGATGGAATTCCAGGATTTTGACTCAGCGACAGTGAAGGAACGGTGATATGTTTCCAAGTCAGGATAGTGAGTGGCTTGGAGAGGAACTTGCAGAGGGTGGTGTTCCCATGTATCCCTTGTCTTTCTAAATGGAAGTGGTCATGAATTTGGAAGGTGCTATCTCAGGAGCCTTGTTACTCAGCTTGTGAGTGAAACAGAATTGGACATAGTCTTCACAATGAGGCCTGAAGAAGCTCTTGTGCAAAGTCAGTCAAAGGCCACTGTGTTTGTTATGGGAATGCCCAAGCATTACATTCTTCTCGAGTTCTGATAATTGCAGCAATGAAGTTTGCAGCGGTTTGTGAGCAGCACTGTGGACTATAAACCTGACTGCACCTGGGGCCCTCATCTTCACTTACCCACTGCCCCTATGCTGACTGCTGGTCCAGCGGTGCTTCATTTTTAAAACTCCCCTCCACCTTTTCAAATCCCTCCATGGCCTCAGCACCTACGCATCCACATCATTATCCACACCACCCCCACCCCTCACACCCCACCATCAATCTTCTCCAATTCCAGCTGAGAAGTTAAATGTAAGAGGCACATTGTCCATCCTCGTTGAGCAGCCTGGGTGGTACTCATCTAGACCAGCAGCCTGCTCTGATTGGCAATTCTATCCAGGACTATATCTCCACCCACTTTAACGTCTAAGTTTAGCGAGTACAGTGCATTAGTAACTGAACATTGATGCAAAGCAGCTATTTTGAAGTTCTACCATATCCAGAGCTTGCCCAGTGCAATCATTCAACACCCCTACACTGTCCTTACTGGCTGTCTCACTCACTGAAATGTAGAAAACTTTAAGCACAGAAAGAGACCACTTGATTTGTCATGTGTGCACCAGCCAAAATATGAGCCACCCAGGAATAGGTCCCATCTTTTAGCAATACAAAATGCCTCCAAACATAGGTATTTTTAGATCTTTCATAATCAGCCTGGGAGGGACACTACCACAGCACCACAAGAGCCCCCCACTATTGTAAACTTTGCTGTTGGCACCTCAGTTAATTGGCCACTTTTTTTCTTTGTGTGTTTTGAGCTGGTCTTCTGTGTGTCTGTCATAGCTCAGTGGTAGCACTTACTTGCTCTGAGCCGGAAGGTTCTGGGTTCAAGTTCCAATTCAGAGACTTGAGAATAAAAATCAAGGCTGACGCTTCAGTCCAGTACTGTGGGGGTGCTGCACTGTCGAAGGTGCAGTCAGTCAGAGTAGGTGTGAAATGGAGGCCTGCTTATAGATGTAAAAGATCCTATGTCATGTTAAAGAGCAAGGGAGCAATCTGTAATAACCTGACTAATAGTATATTTATTCTCAATCAACATTACAGGAAATAATTGTCTGGCCATTAGCAAATTGCTGTTTATATGAGCTGGCTGTGCGCAAAATTCGCTACCACATCATTTTTAACATTGCAGAAGTGACTATTTCAAAACTACTTTGTCAGCTGTAAAGTGCTTTGAGTTGTCTAGTGGTGGTGAAGTGCGCTATATAAATGCAGTTTTTTCACCCCCCCCCCCCCCCCCCCCCGCCTTTTTGCGTTCTATAGCAGCTGTGGTTGTGTGTGGCCAACCCTGGTACCTCTTGTTTCTCTCCTGAAAGTTGTTGTTGTATACACACAGTTAGATAAGCTAAGGAGGATAATGTGGGCTGGATGTTAATATGTGTCTCATTGCAGTCCATGTGATTTAATAGTTTGACAATGTTCTGTGAAGTACATCTCTCAGGAATTGTTATTTATAAATAATGAGCTGTCTCCAGTGTCAAATCAACTGGAAGAGCTTGGAGCATTCTTGCTAGACTGGACAATATTCATTAATGGGAGCAATCAAAGAAGACCTGGCTAGATTTAACAAGCAGCGCAATGCCAAACTACACAGTGTATAAAACCCTAGATTCATGCCTTGGGCAATGCCGGTTGCTTGCTCTTAATACAGACTGAGGAAGCTGCAAAGAGGACAGGCCGAGCATTTACAAAGCACCTTTCATCACCTCTCAGATCAGTGCATGTTGCAGCAGGGACCACATCTGAAAGATTGCTCTGATGTCAGCATTGCAGCATTTGTGCACAGTAAACTTCCACAATGTGCTAACAACCAATTTTTGTTTATATTTACTCCTGGGATGTGGGTTTCACCAGCTGGGCCCAGCATTTATTGCCCGCCCCTAGTTGCCCCTTGAGAAGGTGGGGGTGAGCTGCCTTCTTGAACCACTGCAGTCTACTTGCTGTGGGTTGATCCACAATGCCATTAGTGAGGGAATTCCAGGATTTTGACCCAGTGACATGAAGGAATGGCGAAATGTTTCCAAGTCAGGATGGTGAGTGGCTCGGAAGGTGGTATTCCCATGTATCTGCTAGCCTTTGTCTTTCTCAATGGAAGTGGTCATGAATAACCCGTTTTTAGTGATGTGGAGAGAGGGGTAGATTTTGGCCAAGAAACTGAGGAAGCCTCCTCTGCTCCTTTTGGACATTAGTGCCACGAGTTTTTATTTACATCCACCTGAGAAAGCGGATGGAGCATTGGTGTGAGAGCCCACCCAGAAGACAGCGCTACCAGCCATGCTGGATTCCCTCAGTATGGCACTGAGACATCAGTCTAGATTTTAGCAGACCATCAAAGCAGGATTCAGCATTTCCAGGCTGCAGTGTAGAAATGTGACTATGTTCCCATTCTTGATGTGGTTTCACAACACTGCTCTCTGCCTCCCACAGACAGAGACCCAGACACACGCACACCCACCAACACTGACACCATTTCTAGTTGAGTAGTAATTGTGGATATCAGCTGATTGACTCCATAGTGCGTGGTTTTGTAGTTTTCAGTAGTCAAGGTGAAAGACCTTGCAAATAGTCTGCAAAAACCTACCTTTCTTAAAATGAACAATGGCTCTTACAAACAGTGTTGAGTGCAGAAACTCCTGGACTGCTGCATTGAGGAACAGCAACTTGAGACACAAGATGAAACAGTGGGTGAGAGGAAAATGCTTCACCTGCTCAATTTTCAAGGTGTTTTAGGAATTTATTATACCTTCAGACAGCACCAGCATTCCAGGTTCGATTCCAGCCTTAGGCGACTGTGTGTGTGGAGCTTGTACATTCTCCCCGTGTCTGCGTGAGTTTCCTCCGGGTGCTCCAGTTTCCTCCCACAGTCCAAAGATGTGCAGGTCAGGTGAATTGGCCATGCTAAATTGCCCGTAGTGTTAGGTGCATTAGTCAGAGGGAAATGGGTCTGGGTGGGTTACTCTTCGGAGGGCCGGTGTGGACTTGTTGGGCCGAAGGGCCTGTTTCCACACTGTAGGGAATCTAATCTAATCTAAACATGAGAAACAGGAGTAGGTTGATTGGCCCCTTGATCCTGTGTCACCATTTTATACAATCATGTCTGACCTAATTCAGGCCTGAACTCCTGCTTTCCATAACCCTTTATCCCGTTACTAATTACAATTCGGTCTAACTTCTCCTCAAATTTGTTCATGTCCACCACTCTGGGGTATTGAATTATACAGATTTACAATGAGAAAAGTAGATTGAGGTGTGCATAATTAAAGATTATCGTCACAATTAAATCCAGCGAGGAATTCAAGGGGATGTTACTTTCCTGGTGAAAGCTCTCACAAGTGAGAATTTAGTACTTGCTACTTCAGGAATTGGTTGAGATGATACATTTAAGGGGAAACTTTATTGCTGGAACAGCACAGCAGGCAGCATCCAGGGAACAGGAGATTCGACGTTTCGGGCACAGGCCCTTCTTCAGGAAAGCTAGTGGTTAGATGAGGGAATGGAGGACTGTGCGGATAGAGAATTGAGAAGAATAATGGGGGTGCAATCTCCTAGAAACATATAAAATCCTGATGGGACTGGACAGGCTAGATGCAGAAAGAATATTCCCGACGTTGGGGAAATCCAGAATTTAGGGTCATAGTCTAAGAATAACAGGTAAACCATTCAGGATTGAGATGAGGAAGAATTTCTTCACTCAGAGTTGTGAACCTGTGGAATTCTCTCTCACAGAAAGCTGTTGGGGCCAGTTCATTAGATATATTTAAGAGGGAGCTGGACGTGGCCCTTGCGACTGAAGGGATCAAGGGAGACTGAGTGGGAATGGGACACTGAGATTACATGATCAACCGTGATCATATTGAATGGTGGTGCAGGCTTGAAGGGGCCAAATGGCCTACTCCTGCACCTTTTTTTTTCTATGTTTTTTTGTTTCAATGCAATGTCTGAAGAAAGTGGAATATACAAAGAAGAGAAGGATTGGTGGGGGTGTGAGGGGAGGGTAATGGACATAGACCAGTGTTGGTACTTTAATGCCTCTGTGTCAACTGTGGTGCTGCTTCCAAGTGAGAGAAGAGGATTCAGCGTCTGCTCAGAGCAAGGAAACTGCTGAGTCACTGGCTGCTTGGCTGTCATCTGGTCTGCTGTGTTGTGCTGTGCTGACTGATGTGTCACTCACTGACACTGTCAGTGACTGGCTGCTACTAACCACATGATCAATACACTGAGCCTGGCTTGTGACTGTTCAAGGTAGCCAGGGCAAGACCAGCTTCAATCCGTCCGTGAGTGAAGGTTTTATATATACAACAAAAGTAAATAGGGAATTTGTATTTTGGCCCAAGTGTGGAAGCTGATAGACTTGGACACCTGTCACTAGTGCCTCAGAGCGTACAGTCAGGAATAGTTGTCCCAGCTGTAACTTGTACATGGGATTGATTGGGGTCTGTAGTTCCCCTTTGGCTCGGTGTGCAAGCTGGGGTGGCCTCCCCTTCGGTCACCCTTCATGTTAAATGGACCTTTCATGAGCTCCTGCCACTTTGGGCGCAAATTTGTATCTTTGGAATTTTTTTTACTGGTTAATATTTAGTTGACAGGAAAGGGCTGGATCACTCACTCTGGATTTGAATGGTTGCAACAACAAACAAAAACCCACTAGTCCCATGATGCTATTTATATCTTAATGCCTTAAAGGGTTGATGCACAGTCTATGATCAGGTTAGTTGACCTGTGCACACTCTGGCTTGTCGTCTTTCTCTAATGTTTTTAAGGTTGGCTGTTTAGGGGCTGCTTGAATTACTTTCAGTCGGAATTTCGGTGTAAAGCAATGAAGGACAGAAACGTTTGGACTGCAGATCAGGGAAGGGGAGTAATTGGGTAAGGGGCAAATAAGACTCCCGACACTGTAATTCAAATGTCATATTGTTTTTGTGCTTCAAACTTCAGGTGTCTGGACAGAGAATGAACCGGCAGCAATTTTCTCTGTATTTCTAATATTCCCCCCCCCCCCCCCCCCCCCCATCACCTCCTTGCCACTCTGAATTCCTTGTTTAGTGTTAGAGATAAGGAAATGATGGAGAAATTGGATTTGAATTAGCTGGAATATGAAGTGCATTGGCATAAATTCTTTTACTTTAAAAGGAAACTGCACTGATACGCTGAATAAATCTGATGACTGTGATCAATGCAGAGAAGGTGGTGTTGAGGTGGTGTTAATGCACTTCAGTTGTTGGTCTGGTCTGAAGATTGGAAAGTGATGGATGATCATTTTTGGGGGCCGCGAAGTGCAAAGCTGATTGGCTTGAGGTGGCTGTGGGGTGTGGGATGTTTCAGTGAGGTTGAGTTCCCCTTTCTTTTACCTGTTTGTGTGTATGCTGCTGGGTGCAATTGTTGGAATCTGCACAAAAAGATTGGAAATCTGAAACCAACACAGAAAAGGCTTGAGAAACTCGACAGGTCTGGCAGGATCTGTGAAGAGAGAAACAGAGTTAATGTTTAGAGTCTGGTTTAACTCTTGTTCAGAATTTTAAATATCAGTGAGAAATTACCCAAAGTAACTTGAACTCTCATTTCCAGTGAACCTTGACACAAGTTTAGAGGGCATAGGTTTAGGGTGAGAGGGGAAAGCTATAAAAGAGACCCAAGGGACAACTTTTTCATGCAGAGGGTGGTACGTGTATGGATTGAGCTGCCAAACGAAGTGGTGGAGGGTGGTACAGTTGCAACATTTAAAAGGCATTTGGATGGGTATATGAATAGGAAGAGTTTGGAGGGATATGGGTGGGTGCTGGCAGGTGGGACTAGATTGGGTTGCACTATCTGCTGGGCATGGATGAGTTGGACCGAAGGTTCTGTTTCCGTACTACACGTCTCTATGACTCTATATGAGGAACACAAATCAGGCTAGGTCCCCATTACAATGTAAAGGTGCATTGGTTCGAGAAGGCTGTTTTTAAATTGTCTCATTTTCATTAGGTGCACAGACACTAGTAGAGATGTTTTAGAAGTCATTGTCAAAATAAAAATTTGGAGCTGATTGTACATTGATGAAATTGGATCATTTTAAATTTAAATTATGTAATTTTCAGCTTATGGAGCTGGAGTTTAATACTTGGCTTTGAAGATAAATCCAATGTTTAATGTAGAAATCACACTGCTCCAGGTTACTCCTCTTAAAGATGTCAAGGAATACTTTATTAATGGGGAGGGTTAAAATATAGTCTACTGTACCCAATTTCACTGCCCAATTATGGATGCTCATGAATTATTTTATGTTTTTGAAATTTTCCCTAAGCACTTGAATGAGTTGGAGAATTTGAAATGGGTTTTATCTGGAAGTAAAACCTGGATTTGAAATATCACACTGAAGCTGTCTGATTAAATGACCCAGACGGATTCAGATGGTAATGTCTTTCTCCAGGAAGAAATCCTGCTGTTCTGGCTTTTACATAAATTCACACGACAATCATAGACTCCTGCCTCCCCCCTGAAATTTAGTAATGAGAAACTCTGCATTTAAACTACTGCATAGAGTGACTCGCGCAAAAACCCGACATTGACTCGGTGACAAAAGACCCATCAGCATCTTTCTCCAATTATGTTGCCCAATTACCACCCTCGTCAACAGTTATTGGCTGGAAAAGAGTAAAATCTACATCAGCTAACCACCAACTTCATTAATTTAATTAAAACAGACATACAATTCACACCGTTTGGTTATGAAAAGGCTAACAACAGGCATACAATTCATACAAGACTAAAATCTATGCGCACACCCACTAGGTTTCTATGACGTTCCCTGAACAGTCAAAGAATTTAAAGGCTAATACCTGAGAATAGGAGTTCATGCTGACCAGGTGATTTCCCCAAGTACTCGGTTGATCTCCGGAGTTGTTGTTGCTGGCATGCCCAAAATCCTTTTTACTTATGTTCCTGAACTGTGGTGTCTTACTCTTCATTGGTTCTGGCTCATCTGCTGAGCCTGTGTCTTTTCGTTATAGGCTCTGGCCCAAGGACACAGTTAGGATGACCTCATTACATTTTCACCAAATAAGGATTTACACCTTTATGTCATCTCTGAGTGATCTGGTTCGAGACAGCCCAAGCCTGCAGCTGGGGCCCGGGTAACTTCAGTTCACGAGTTTGCTGTTCTTATGTGTGGGCAGCCCCAGCCAACAAGGTGAGGACTGGGGGATGGCTGATAAATAGCAGTGATGCCAATCTCCCCAAGTCTGAATGCATCTTGAGAGAAATGTATTTTGCATTAGTATTACTGTGGAAAAAGGTCTTGGAAGATACAGAATGTAAGGAAATAGATGGTGACATCTTGAAAAATGTCCATATTGAAGAGGAGGAAGAGCTGGATGTTTTGAAACGCACGAAGGTGGATAAATCCCCAGGACCTGATCAGGTGTACCATAGAACTCTGTGGGAAGCTAGAGAAGTGATTGCTGGGCCTCTTGCTGAGATATTTGTATCATCGATAGTCACAGGTGAGGTGCCGGAAGACTGGAGGTTGGCTAACGTGATGCCACTGTTTAAGAAGGGTGGTAAGGACAAGCCAGGGAACTATAGACCATGAAACTTGAAAGAGTTCAGAAAAGATTTACAAGGATGTTCCTGGGTTGGAGGATTTGAGCTATAGGGATAGGCTGAACAGGTGGGGCTGTTTTCCCTGGAGCGTTGGAGGCTGAGGGGTGACCTTATAGAGGTTTACAAAATTATGAGGAGCATGGATAGGATAAATAGACACAGTCTTTTCCCTGGGGTCGGGGAATCCAGAACTAGAGGACATAGGTTTAGAGTGAGAGGGGAAAGATATAAAAGAGACCTAAGGGGCAACTTTTTCATGCAGAGGGTGGTACATGTATGGAATGAGCTGCCAGAGGAAATGGTGGAGGCTGGTACAATTGCAACATTTAAAAGGCATTTGGATGGGTTTATGAATAGGAAGGGTTTGGAGGGATATGGGCCGGGTGCTGGCAAGTGGGACTAGATTGGATTGGGATATCTGGTCGGCATGGGCGGGTTGAACCGAAGGGTCTGTTTCCACACTGTACATCTCTATGACTCTATGACTGTGAATGCTTGCCACTTCCTGCTTGCCTGTCATCCTTGGTACATTTCCTGCTTTCTGACGTTCTGGGTTACTGCCCTGTTTGTGGGATCCTGACTGAGTCGCATGTTATTGGGTGTCTGCTGCGGTAAGGAGGCAGCAAAGTGCCTGGCTCTCCCTGACTCTGTATGTCAAAGTTAGACCAATTGGTGCTACAGTGTTCTCTTTCTGATCCCGTTGTCACTCTGGTGGGAATGTGCCTGTCTTGACAACAGCCCATAGCTCACCAAAATCAGTAACTTGTTGTGGATGAGGTATTGTTGGACACATTTATTTACCATACATGTTAAACTATTTTGATGCAGCAGTATTGCCCCTACCTCTAGGCCAGAAGACACAGGTTCAAGTCCTGCCTGCTCCCAGAACCATGTTACAACAGCCCTGTTCAGGGTGAATGAATGTATATATTAATCACTTGGATGAGGAAAATTTGAGGAAGGCAAATGGTGGGAAAGTCCGAATTACTTGGCACATTGTAACACTCAGGGCTATCGGCCAAGTGCTGGTAAATGGGATGAGATAGAAGGTCAGGTGTTTCTCGCATGTTAGTGCTGACTTGATGGTCCAAAGGGTCTCTTCTGCACTCCATGATTCTCTGATTCAATGACGTAGACAAGTGGGTGGGCAAACATTTGGCAGATGGAAGATATGGGAAAATGTGAGGTAATGCACTTTGGAATGAAGAATGGAAGAACTGAATATTGTTTAAATTGAGAAAGACTGCAGAACCATACAGAAGAGCGACTTGGGAGACTTTGTGCATGAATGACAAAAAGCTAGCATCTAAATTCAGTGGGTAACTGGGAAGGCAAATGGAATGCTGGCCTTTATTTCCGAGGGAGTAGAATATAAAAGTAAGGAGGTAGTGCTAAAACTATACAAGGTACAGTCAGACCTCAGCTGGAATATTGTGAATTTACATGTGCCATTGATAATCGCACGAGACAGTAATATACCGATAATAAAACAGTGATGCAGGAAGCTCAAGTGAAACATAGTTCTATCTGATCTAGTCTCTCTCCATATGTCTGTCCTGATATTCCAAGAATTAGCCTGCTAAACTGAGACTATACTCATTGGAATTTAGAAAAATGAAGGGTGGAATCATATAGAAACAAATAACATTATGAAGGGAATGGATAAGTTGGAAGCAGGGAGGTTGTTTCCACTGGCAGGTGAAACTAGAACTAGGGGGCATAGCCTCAAAATAAGGATTATGAATCTATGGAATTTCCTGCCCATTGAAGCAGTTGAGACTATCTTGTTGAATGTTTTTAAGGAAAAGATAGATTATTGAACAGTAAAGGAATAATGGTTATGGTGAACAGGTGGGTAAGTGGAGCTCAGTCCATGTAAAGATCAGCCATTGATTGAATAGTGGGACAGATTCAGTGGGCCAGATGGCCTACTCCTGCTCCTATTTCTTATGTTCTTATGTAAACTGCAATTTTTAAACCTTCAATGGAGAGGTCAGACGCTGCCATGGTTTAACCTTTCATCTGGATAATGGAGTTTGTGACAATGTAACACTTTTTCAGCTTTGCACAGTGAGTGTCAGCCTGGGTTTCCTGATAGGAGTCTAAATCTATGACCTTCATGGTGAGAGGAGTTGCCTACTGAGCTGACGTAGGGGAACAGGGTCACTCGAGAGTTAGGTTCAACAAGTAATAAACATTACAACATGGCAGGAATACTTGTTAGAGGTTTAGTGCAAGTTGCATCAGCTGAGTGTTAGTGGTGACAGAGAAACTCATTCAGTGAAAGTGAAGATTTCTTTAATGACATATGTCAATCCTCACTTTCTCCCTGTGTCAGTTTGTGTAATAGGTGTGAGAGTGAGTCTGTCTAGACTTGTTTGCCTCTGTGTCAGGTTACCTGCTCAACAAATGAGCTGGTGTAGGCCATTCAGTCGTGCAAGCTTGCCCTGCCATTCAGTGAGATGGTAGCTGATCTAATTTTAGCCTCAGCTGTACCTGCATGCCCCACTAATCTTTCATTACCTTGGGAATCAAAAATCTATCTATCTCTGCCTTAAAAATATTGAAAAACTCTGCATCCACTGCCTTTTGAAAAAGGGAATAACAAAGACTCTCAACCGTCTGACAGAAAAAATGTTTACTCATCTCTTAAATGGTTGACTCCTTATTTTTAAACTATAACTCCTAGTTCTAGGTTCTCTCACATAGAGCACGGAAACAGACCCTTCAGTCCAATTCGTCGATGATATCCTAAATTAATCTAGTCCCATTTGTCAGCATTTGGTCCGTATCCTTTTAAACTCTTTCTATTTATGTGCCCATATAGATATATTTTAAATGTTGTAATTGTACCAGCCTCCCACCACTTCCTCTGGCAGCTCATTCCACCCATTGCATGAAAACGTTGCCCCTTAAGTCCCTATGAAATCTTCCCACTCTCACTTTAAACCTACGCCCTTGAGTTTTGGACTGCTCTACCCTGTGGAAAAGACCTTGTCTATTCACCCTATCCATGCCCCTCATGATTTTGTAAACCTCTATAAGGTCACCCCTCAGCCTCCGAAGCTCCAGGGAAAACAGCTCCAGCCTATTCAGACTCTCCATTTAGCGCAAAATCCTCCAACTCTGGAAACATCCTTGTAAATCTTTTCTGAGCCCTTTCAAGTTTCGCAACATCTTTCTTGTAACAGGGAGACCAGAACTGAATGCAATATTCCAAAAGTGGCCTAACCAATATCTTGTACAGCCTCGATGTGACCTCCCAACTCCTATACTCAATGCACTGACCAATAAAGACAAGCGTACAAACACCTCCTGTCTACCTGCGACTCAATCTTCAAGGAACTATGAACCTGCACTCCAAGGTTTCTTTGTTCTGCAATACTTCCCAGGACTTTACCGTTAAGTGTATAAATCCTCCCCTGATTTGCTCTACCAAAATGTAACATCTCACATTTACCTAATTTGAGACAGCATCCTTTCTAAATCCCCTCAGTCGAGTCCATTCAGTTTTTTTATAGTTTCAATTAAGCCTCCTCTGACTCCAGAGGTTACAGACTTGAAGAATGTTGTGCTGGAAAAGCACAGCCGGTCAGGCAGCATCCGAGGAGCAGGAAAATCGACATTCTGGTGATTCTCCTGCTCTTTGGATGCTGCCTGACCTGCTGTGCTTTTCCAGCACCACACTCTCGACTGTGAACTCCAGCATCTGCAATCCTCACTTTCTTTCAGGGGGTACAGGCCTAGCCTTTCCTCACAAGGTAATCCACTCATTCCAGGTATTAGTCTCATAAACGTGTTCCCGACATGTTAACATACTGTAACCAGTGACCTGTGCTGTACACAGTACTCCAGATACCGTCTCACAAATTCCCTCTACTACTGAAGTATAACTCCCTACTCTTGCATTCAATTCCCCTTGCAATAAACCATTATCATTCTGCTAGCTCTCCTGATGACTCGCTGTACCTGCAGACTAACCTTTTACAAAATAGACCATAAAGTTGACCTCGCTCCTGCACAACTATCCATTTCCCTTGGTTCAGCTCAGACGAAAAGTAGCCAGATTCTATTCCATGACATCTTGTGCTGTAGGTTCTCCAGCAATGATGCTTCATCTTCAGCCAAGTCTATGTGGTGGCCTCGGGAACTTACTACAGCTAGGTGCTTCTGTTTGTGCCCATTCCATGACTGACTGACTGCGTGTCAAACCACTCCCTCCCCTTCCTGCTGTAAAATTTCCAATCAAATTCTTCTGGTCATGTGGATTGAAATAATAGGAAATGTGACAGTTCCAGCTGGCATTGTCTGCTGTGATTGGTCCCAGTGGATACTAGCTCAGTGAGGCCATTCTTCCCTTTAATGTCAGAAGGTCATAGGTTCACACCCAACTTTAGAATCTGTAATCTGGGCATCACATCACTGCGCTTAGAGTGTAAGTGTTACAGGAAACACCTTATCTCATAAACTGTCTGATTTGTATCTTTTAAACTATTCATAAGTATCATTGTAAATCTTTTCCTTCAACCAAATAATCAATCAACATCTCGTTTTTGTCCCAACTATTGTTTGTTTCCTAGGGCAGGGATATTTTTACTCGCTAATATGCTCTGTTTTCAGTTGGAACTCTCTGAATACTAATCCTGCATTGGCCCTGTTGGGAAAGAGCACCTCCTATTGATTCATTGAAATTTTATGTGCTCTTTCTTCCCCTCCCCTTTCTCAATTCAGTTGGATTTGCCCATCCTCCACCCTTTACGTTATTGTAGTGAATTCACTCCCAGTGTACACATCCGAAAGGAAGGACTCTTGTGTTGCAGCAGTAATGTCCTCTAGGCCAGGAGGCCCAGTTTCAAGTCCCAGAGGGTTGTCACATTTTCTAACCAACCTGTTCAGAGAGAGATTGCAAACATAGATACTATCTCAGTCTATGAGCTGAAACCTTTCTCTATTCCCTGCCACATAGCACGAAGTGAACACAGCGAAAAGAAGAGACTCTGTTTAAGAAGGAAAAGCACCTTTTCTGATGAGGTCAGGCTAATGTATGTACAGCACAGAAACTGACTTAGAGTTGTTGGGGGCCAAATGATGTGTTTATGCTCCACTTGAGCTTCCTGCTGCTTTATCACCAGTATATTCCCATGAAGCGCATGTTTATCAACCTGCATTTAAAGTCTTAAAGCTGAGGGTTAGGCTATCTACGTTTTTGGTCTATCCAGAAACGTTTTGTTGAGTAAATGATATGAAACTTATTTCATGACAGTTACAGTTTACAAGTTGTATGAATGTGACTTGCAATACTATGGAGACAGCTAGGAGTACACTAACCTCAGGCCTGTCTCCCTCAAGTTCCTCCTTTTCATCAAAACCCCTGTGATATCAGTATTAACTTATTCAGACCCAAGTACAGGATTCTACACAAGAAACTGTTCCATTGGCAGATTGCATTTCTGAACTGGATTTGCCAGTCTCTGTTTATGCAAACAGAGCTCATTCCTCCGTTTACATTGTCAATACTCTTTTACAAAGAAAAGTCAACCATACAAGCCGTAGCGTGAAGTTTTGAATCCCAAGCCCCGTAAATGCTTTCCTTTATCCCCGTATTTTGTTGGCTGCTTCATAAAATAAAAGCTCATTCTCTTGTCACTCTGAAATGTGATTAGCATTTCCCATGACTATAATAAAACAACAAGGAACAAGAGTAGGCCACTCGGCCCTTCGAGACTGCTCCGCCTTTCAACAAGATCATGGCTGACTTGAATTTGACCCCAGCTCTACATTCCTGCCTGTCCCCCGCAATATTCAGGCTGTGTCAATAATAAGGTCTATTGATTTGCTCTGAGTAGGAGCGGTTTCAAAAACAACAAACATTCTGAATTCTGTAGTCAAGATTAAAGTGGTGCTGGAAAAGCACAGCAGGTCAGGCAGCATCCGAGGAGCAGGAAAATTGACATTTTGGGCAAAAGCCTTCCATGTCCTTCTGAATGGAAATGAATGTAAAACATAGATTATGAATAAAAACTGCAAGTGGAAACACTCATTGGATCATTCAGCATCTGTGGGGAGAAACATGGTTCACTGAACTGAGTTTGTCTGGTAAGGTTTGCAAGGGACGGTCTTGTATAATGATCTGAAAGGGTTAATACTGAGGTATATCTTTAGCATTGCCCACTATGCGTCACCATTTAGTAGGTGAAAAGCCTAGGATTGTGAAGAAGTAAAGTTGCCAGAACCCCAGAGGATTGTGGGACTGCTCTCTCATTAGGAGAGAGACTAATGGTGGTGGTTTAACCTGTGTGTCACCATGCCTCAGATGAGGAGAGAGGTTGAAAGTCCTTCATGGTAACTTCAGCCGGTGATGGAAGTTGAACCCACATTGTTGGCAGCCTCTGCATTACAGCCAAGTGAGCTAACTGTGCTCCACCATGGAAGTCCTGCCTTTTAAACCCCGCCCCCATGCCTGAGGTATGGTGACCCTCAGCTGAAACCACAACCTGTCATCTCTCCCCTGATTCGTGGACCTACAATCTAGACCCTCTCCAGATTCCTCCCCTGAAAGAAGATAGCTGCAACAAACTTATTCTAGGATAAGTAATGGACCAAACAGGGTACCTTCATACAACAACATCATCCTGGAAAGTTCCCCTCCAAGCCATTCACCATTCTGACTTGGAAATATATCACCGTTCCTTCGGTTTCACTTGATCAAAATCCTTAATGCCCTTCCTAAGGGCATTGTGGACTGCAGCAGTTCAAGAAGGTAGCTCACTACCACCTTCTCAAGGGCAACTATGGTTAGACAGCCAGCGATGCCCACATCTGTCCTGGTTGACTCTGTTGCAAATAGAGAGACAAATGAGCTGGGAAATGATCCAGCAGCCAGTCTGGAGGTCAATTTCAATCTGAAGGTCCACTGTTTCTTACACTGATTACAAATTGTAACTCCTGACTGATGATCAGATAGGATCAGGAACAACGGGATTGTGATGTTTGAGTTATTAAGCTCACTCCGAACATTCCCTAGTGCATTTCCACTCCTTGGCAGGTTGAAATCTTTTGTCTAACCCCTGGGCAATCACCTCAGTGGGCACCATTTAAACAGGACCTGCAAGTGAACTGAAATTATTACTATCCACTCAGGCTCAAAGGAACCCTGGGGTTTTGAAAGCAAAACAGCTGTATCTTCTGGGGGATTAAACCAAACAGAATGCAAGTCAACCCGACAAAATCCATTAACAATCAGCAACAAAAATAAACAAAATAAATGGATTTACTTACTTTTTAAATGATTTTTTTCCCCCAGCATGTTAAGGCTTTGAGCAGGGAGTTGCTATACAGTCTTCAATTGGTTGGTAATGGTTTTTCTTAATCCTCAGGTCATGATTATGAATCTGACATGAGAGAATTTTGTCCTTAAATCTGTTTGAAATAGGTTTTTATTGATTAACTGTACTCTTTGGAGATGATGGCTTGATGGTATTGTCGCTAGATTATTAATCCAGACACTATTCTGGGGACCTGGGTTTGAATGCAGATGGTGGAATTTGAATTCCGTAAAGAAAAATGTCGAATTAAGGATCTACTGTTGACTGTGAAACCATTGCTGATTTGTCAGAAAAACCAATCTGGCTCACTGATGTCATTCAGGGAAGGACATCTGCCGTCCTTAGCTGATCTGGCCTACATGTGATTCCAGATCCACAGCCATGTAGTTAACCCTCAACTGCCTTCTGAAATGGAGTCGAGAGTGTGGTTTTGGAAAAGCACTGAAGGTCAGGCAGCATCTGAGGAGCAGGAAACTCGACGTTTCAGGCAAAAGCCCTCTGAAATGGCCGAGCAAGCTCTCTGTTCAAGGGCAGTGAGTGACGGATAATGGATGCTGGCCAGTCAGCAGCACCCGTGTTCCATGAGTAAATTAAATAAAAATCTGTTCTCACATTGGAAATTGGAAATTTGTATGTTTACTGAAATTTCCTGATGATATATCATCTTATAGAGTCATACAGCATGGAAACAGACCCTTCGGTCCAACCAGTTTATGCTGACTGTAATCCCAAACTAAACTAGTCCTACCTGCCTGCAATTGGCTCAGATCCCTCCAGATCTTTCTTATTCATGTGCTTATTCAAATATTGTAACTGTACCTGCATAAATGACCTCCTCTAGAAGTTCATTCCATACATGAACCACTTGCTGTGTTTAAACAAAAATTGCCCCTCACAATTTTTAACTCTTTCCACTGTCACCTTAAAAATATGGCCCCCAGTCTTGAAAGCCCCACCACAGGGAAAAGACACCTGCCTTATCTATGCCACTCATGATTTTATAAACTTCTATCAGATCACCCCTAAGCTCTAGTGAAAGAAGTCCCAGCCTATCCACCCTCTCCTTATAACTCAAACCCTCCATTCCTGGCAAATTTCTAGTAAATCTCTTCTGAAGCCACTCCAGCTTAATAATGTCCTTTCTATAACTGGGAGACCAGAACTGCACACAGTACTCCAGAAAATGTCTCACCAATGGGCTGCACTACCTCAACGTGACATCCCAACTCCTGTACTCAAAGGTCCGAGCAATGAAGGCTAGAGTGCTAAATGCCTACTTAAAACTCTGTCTACATGTGATGCAAACTTTAAAGACATATGTACTTGATCCCCTAAGTCTCTCTGTTCCACAAGACTACCCAAGGCCTTACTTTTAACTGTAGAAGTCCTGCCCCAGTTTGTTTTACTGAAATGCAATACCTTGCATTTATATGAATTAAACTCCACCTTATTCTCTTAAATCATCAAAAAAACATTTGTTTTAGCAGAGAGAGCAATTGGTGAATGATTGGTAAGTTAACCTTGCATAAACTTAGATTTGCTTAAGAACTGGTTAACTTTATTGTTGTTCTTCATGAAGCCAATTTGTTTAGTTGCTGTCAGGTGACAGAGACTATGCCGGAAGTGTTTCCGCTTAATATATGGCCCAAATTAACAGCCTCAGAGATAACATGGCAAGTAAACTTGTGATAATTTGCTGGTTGGTTTACTTTTGCCACTGGTGTTTGTTTCTGAGAATGCTGCTAGAAGCTTGGGTAAAACATACACATTGTCCTTGAATAGGTTAGTCATCCAATTACCTGTCATAGAACAAAGTGACTCTGTGCTGCATGACGTGCAAGTTAACTCTGCTCGTTCTTAAGGAGCCTCTTTGTTGCCTCTTTTAAATAGTGGATGATCTTTGGAGTATCGTTCAGTTACCTTAGTTACCAAGGTGAAGGATTTTGTTTTACATTCAAAATACGACTACTGAAAGTAATTCTTTAAATTACAGGTACAATAAATACATCACCCCCTCCCTTGTACAGCACAGAAATAGACTGTTGGATGTAATCCTAGAATCCCAACAGTGTGGGAACAGATCCTTCGGCCCAGCAAGTGCACACTGACCCTCTGAAGAGTCATCCACCCAGACCCCCATTCCCCTACATTTACCCCTGACTAATGCACCTAACCTACACATTCCTGAACACTATGGGCCAATCCACCTGACCTGCACACCTTTGGACAGTGGGAGGAAACCAGAGCACCCAGAGGAAACCCACGCAAACACTGGGAGAACGCGCAAACTCCACACAGACAGTTGCCCAAGGCTGGAATCGAACTCGGGTCCTTGGTGCTGTGAGGCAGCAGTGCTGACCACTGAGCCACATTGCCACACAGACTGTTTCACCAATCGGGCAAAAGTGAGGACTGCAGGTGTTGGAGATTAGCGTCAAGTGTGTGGTGCTGGAAAAGCACAGCAGGTCAGGCAGCGTCCAAGGAGCAGGAAAATTGACGTTTTGGGCAAATGCCCTTCATCAGGAATGAAGGTGGGAGCCTCAGGGTTGGAGAGATAAATGGTGGGGGGAAGGTAGCCGAGAGTGCAATAGGTGGGTGGAGGTGGGGGTAAAGATGATAGGTCATGTCCGTGTCATTTCTTTGAGTTATCTATTAGTCCATCTTCTCTTTTTTTTCTCTTTCCTGATTAACTTTTCAGGTTTCTCACTTTCAAGTGATGATTTAGTTTCCTTTTGGAGGCTACTGTTGAATCGGTTGTCGCCACTTTATTTTTTTTTGGGCGGTTCATAACTCTTTGCATAATACAATAAAATTCTTCTCATCTTTCTGCTCACCCATGCAGCCTCACTCAGGGCCTATGTTTTGTTTGTGCCAGTTATTCTAAACTTATTTCCTCCAGTGCCATCTCTCCTCAGTCCAAATGTAGGCACGATTGAAAAGAAGATACGTAATATTCAGCCGTGTCATGCATTAGCTAGACCACATTTGGGATACAGTGACCGGTTCTGCTCACCATATTTTATTCTTTTTTTTTGGGAGTCCTTGACATTGGTCCAGCTCCCTCAGAGCCAGCTCTCAGAGTGTTTGTTTTTCTTAATATTAACCCCCACACTACCGCCTAACCGCGGTAGTGCTTATTTTTTCCCCAGCACCCATGTTGTGTGTGCAGGTGTGAGACACAAGTTGTACGAATCTTTATTCAATTTCCACCACCAGGACGAAAGGAAACACCCGAGTGGCCAGTGACAAGCAGTGCCCTACACCTCAAAGGGCAACGCTGTGTGTTCAAACAGTGAATGGGAGGGCAGGGATTAAATCAAAATAGAGTTGGTGGGGAAATAATGCACTCCACTCCCTGCAGCGCCCACCTCTCCCTGAACAACTCCAGAGTTTTGGTGGAGACCAAGTGCTCCTTCTACAAGGACACCCGGCTCTAATGTAACCGCGGAAGAGGGGCAGGCAAGTCGGCCCTAACGACCCCCTCCATGGCCTGCTGCCTGGACTTGTTGATGGCCAGTTTGGCCAGGCCCAGGAGCAGACCCACGAGGAGGTCTTCAGACCTGCCCTCCCTCCTCCGTACCGGGTGCCAGAAGATCAGGAGCGTGGGACTGAAGTGCAACCAAAAGCAGAGGAGGAGGTTTTTGAGAAAATCAAAAAGGGAGTGCAAACGCCCACACCCAATATATACGTGGTCCACGGACTCCACAGCGCCACAGAACAAGCAGTTGGGCTGGGAGTCCGTGAACCACCGCAATCTGCGGTTGCAGGGGACTGCTGCGTGCAGCACCCTCCACCCCAGATCCCCGAGAGAAAGGGGGAGGATTCCCGCGTAGAGAGCCCTCCACTGGGGATCCCCACCGCCCGGTGGCAAATGGGCATGCCAAGGCGTGTCCGGACGGTGGATGAGGGAGAAGAGGTGGACGGTGTGCAGCAGCAGTCGATACAGGGCCCGCCTTTTTACGTCCTTAAAAGGGACAAAATTAAAATTCCGGAGGTGGCTCAGGTTGTGGGGCACAGGCTCCCGCAGAAAGTACAGGACTTTGGGGCCAATGTGAAATTCCATCTGGGCTGCTCACCATATTTTAAGCTGGAATTGGAGGCACTGGCAATGGTGCAAAATCGGATTCCTCAGAATGATACCAGAACTGAGAGGTTGTACCTGTCAGGAAAGATTTGAACAGGTTATATCCTTCAACCCAGAAAAGAGAATGCTGAACAGTGCTCCAATAGGACCCTTTAAATCCTTCATAGAGTAGTACAGCAGGGAAACAGACCCTTCGGTCCAACCAATCCATGCTAAACATAATCCCAAATGAAACTAGTCCCAGCTGCCTGCTCATGGCCTATATCCCTCCAAACCTTTCTTATTCATGTATCCAACCAAATTTGTTTTAAATGTTATAATTTTACCTGCCTCCAACACTTCCTCAGGAAGTTCACTCCACATACAAACCACGCTCTGTGTAAAACATTTGCCTTTTATATCTTTTTTTAAATCTCTCTCCACTTAGTTAAAAATGTGCTGCCTAATCGTGTAATTCACCGTCTTAGGGAAAAGACAACTACCATCAACTCCTATCTATGCCTCTCATTACTTTATAAACTTCTGTCAGGTCACCCCTCAACCTCCTGCACTCCAGTGAAAACAGCCTTTGTTGATCACGCAAACCTCCCATACCTGGCAGCATCCTGGTAACTCTGTCATGAAAGGTCTGAGGAATTCTCTATCACAGAAAGGTGTTGGGGCCAATTTGTTAGATATATTCAAGAAGGAGCTGGATGTGGCCAACGTGGTTAAAAAGATCAGGGGTATGGTGAGAAAGTGGGAGTGGGATACTGAAATTGCATGATCAGTGCCATGATCATATTAAATGATGGTGCAGGCTCAAAGAGCCGAATGGCCTACTTCTGCACCTATTTTCTATGCTTTTACGAAAGGATACACGTAGTCATAGAGTCATAGAGATGTACAGCATGGAAACAGACCCTTTGGTCCAACCCGTCCGTGCCAACCAGATATCCCAACCCAATCTAGTCCAACCTGCCAGCATCCGGCCCATATCCCTCCAAATCCTTCCTATTCATAAACCCATCCAAATGCCTTTTAAATGTTGCAATTGTACCAGCCTCCACCACATCCTCTGGCAGCTCATTCCATACATGTACCACCCTCTCCATGAAAGAATTGCCCCTTGGGTCTCTTTTATATCTTTCCCCTCTCACCCTAAACCTATGCCCTCTAGTTCTGGATTCCCCCATCTGAGGGAAAAGACTTTGTCTATTTATCGTATCCATGCCCCTCATAATTTTGTAAACCTCTATAAGGTCACCCCTCAGCCTCCGTCACTCCAGGGAAAGCAGCCCCAGCCCATTCAGCCTCTCCCAAGAGCTCAAATCCTACAACCCTAGCAACATCCTTGTAAATCTTTCTTGAACCCTTTCAAATTTCACAACATCTTTCCGATAGGAAGGAGACCAGAATTGCTCGCAATATTCCAACAGTGGCCTAACCAATGTCCTGTACAGCCGCAACATGACCTCCCAACTCCTGTACTCAATACTCTGACCAATAAAGGAAAGCATACTAAACGCTTTCTTCACTATCCTATCTACCTGCGACTCCACTTTCAAGGAGTGATGAACCTGCACTCCAAGGTCTCTTTGTTCAGCAACACTCCCTAGGACCTTACCATTAAATGTATAAGTCCTGCTAAGATTTGCTTTCCCTAAATGCAGCACCTCGCATTTATCTGAATTAAACTCCATCTGCCACTTCTCAGTCCATTGGCCCATCTGGTCCAGATCCTGTTGTAATTTGAGGTAACCCTCTTCGCTGTCCACTACACCTCCAATTTTGGTGTCATCTGCAAACTTACTAATTGTACCTCTTATGCTCGCATCCAAATCATTTATGTAAATGACAAAAGTTAGAGGACCCAGCACCAATCCTTCTGGCACTGCACTGGTCACAGGCCTCCAGTCTGAAAAACAACCCTCCACCACCACCCTCTGTCTTCTACCTTTGAGCCAGTTCTGTATCCAAATGGCTAGTTCTCCCTGTATTCCATGAGATCTAACCTTGCAAATCAGTGTCCCATGGGGAACCTTGTTGAACGCATTACTGAAGTCCATATAGATCACATCTACTGCTCTACCCTCATCAATCTTCTTTGTTACTTCTTCAAAAAACTCAATCAAGTTTGTGAGACATGATTTCCCATGCACAAAGTCATGTTGACTAACCCTAATCAGTCCTTGCCTTTCCAAATGCATGTACATCCTGTCCCTCAGGATTCCCTCCAACAACTTGCCTACCACTGAGGTCAGGCTCACCGGTCTATAGTTCCCTGACTTGTCTTTACCGCCCTTCTTAAACAGTGGCACCGCGCTTGCCAACCTCCAGTCTTCCGGCACCTCACCTGTGACTATCGATGATACAAGTATCTCAGCAAGAGGCCCAGCAATCACTTCTCTAGCTTCCCACAGAGTTCTCGGGCACACCTGATCAGGTCCTGGGGATTTATCCACCTTTTAACCGTTTCAAGACATCCAGCACTTCCTCCTCTGTAATCTGGACATTTTGCAAGATGTCACCATCTATTTCCCAACAGTCTATATCTTCCATATCCTTTTCCACAGTAAATACTGATGCAAAATATTCATTTAGTATCTCCCCCATTTTCTGTGGCTCCACACAAAGGCTGCCTTGCTGATCTTTGAGGTGCCCTATTCTCTCCCTAGTTACCCTTTTGTCCTTAATATATTTGTAAAAACCCTTTGGATTCTCCTTAATTCTATTTGCCAACGCTATCTCATGTCCCCGTTTTGCCCTCCTGATTTCCCTCTTAAGTATACTCCTACTTCCTTTATACTCTTCTAAGGATTCACTCGATCTATCCTGTCTATACCTGACATATGCTTCCTTCTTTTTCTTAACCAAACCCTCAATTTCTTTAATCATCCAGCATTCCTTATACCTACCAGCCTTCCCTTTCACCCTGACAGGAATATACTTTCTCTGGATTCTTGTTATCTCATTCCTGAAGGCTTCCCATTTTCCAGCCATCCCTTTACCTGCAAACATCTGCCTCCAATCAGCTTTCGAAAGTTCTTGCCTAATACCGTCAAAATTGGCCTTTCTCCAATTTAGAACTTCAACTTTTAGATCTGGTCTATCCTTTTCCATCACTATTTTAAAACGAATCGAATTGTGGCCGCTGGCCCCAAAGTGCTCCCCCACTGACACCTCAGTCACCTGCCCTGCCTTATTTTCCAAGAGTAGGTCAAGTTTTGCACCTTCTCTAGTAGGTACATCCACATACTGAATCAGAAAATTGTCTTGTACACACTTAAGAACTTCCTCTCCATCTAAACCTTTAACACTATGGCAGTCCCAGTCGATGAAGATTTTTCTATTCTTGTGTGTGAAATCAGTATGTGGGCCATAAGTAGAGTTGCTGATCAATCCAATGGGGAATTCATGAAACCCCATCCACCCAGTGAGTGGTTACAATGTAGGATTTACTAATAGTTAGAATGTAGAACTTTCTACCACAAGGGGTAGGGATAGTTGAGTGAGAAGCATAGATGTATTTATCTAACTTTCCATTAAATAAGAGGGGAAAGGGACAGAAGGATATTTTGATAGGGTTACATCATAAAAGATGGAACATGAACATCAGCGTGGATCACTTTGGCCCAATTTTACAGTTTGTACTTAACTACAGGCGGCACTGTGGCTCAGTGGTTAACACTGCTGCCTCACAGCACCAGTGAGATCTCCGGTTCGATTCCAGCCTTGGGCAACTGTCTGTCGGGAGTTTGCACATTCTCCCTGTGTTTGAGTGGGTTTCCTCTGTGTGCTCCGGTTTCCTGCTACAGTCCCAAGATGTGCAGGTCAGGTGAATTAGCCATGGTAAATTGCCCATAGTGTTGGGTGCATTAGTCAGAGGGGCTGGGTGGGTTACTCTTCGGAGGGTCAATGCGGACTTGTTGGGCTGAAGGGCCTGTTTCCACACTGTAGGGAACCTAATCTCATTTGGTCTGGGCAACAGTTTTCAGAATGAGCAGACATGGTGAAGGGGAGATAATTGGCTGACATATCACAAGCTCCACCCAACTGATCTCTTCTACTTTCTAATTAACAATGGTATGAGGGAATGAACAAAGATATAAAATAAAGAATTAACATTTTATTATTTGTAAAGATGACCTTAAAATGCGACTGGAAGTTCAGTCTCTTTTGCTTATAGTTGGGATGTGTGCATCATTGACAGCAATTGTTGGCCATCCCTAATTGCCTTTGAATGGTGCCTTGCTTGAGCCATTTCAGAGGGCAGATAAGATTCAACAACATTGCTGTCGGTCTAGAGTCAAGTGTAGGCCAGATGAAACCAGATTTTCTTCCCAAAGCCCACTCATGAGCCCTGTGGGTTAATGTGACACACCTTTTATTTCAGATTTACTGATTAGTTTAAGTTAACTCCCCTCCCCCCCCGGTTGTTGTGGTGGGAATTGAACGTACGTTCCAGAAGCATTGTTTCTGCTCTCTGGGATTACTCGTCCAGTAACATTACCAATAAGTACTGTCCCCCATTAGAACACTATCTACTTGGCTAAGAGTACGTGAGCTTGCATTCAAAGTAGTCAGCATGGCCCAGGCTGCTATTTGCTAAGGAGCATTTTTAAACTCTACAAATTATACCCAGAGTATGTCTCCTTTTCTTGGCAAAGTAGAGAAAGAAATAAGAAAGAACAGCCTTGAACTTATATAGCAACTTCCTTGACCTCATGGACATGCCAAAATAGTTCACGGCTCCTGCAGATTTGCTTTTAAAATCAAAAAAAGTGTTCTGTGGATCTCTTGCTCTGTATCTTAGTCCAGGGTTATATTGTATTACCACGACAGACAACCTACCATTTAGCCTAGGTGGCTATGCCAGTGGTTATCTTCCACATGAGTTCCAGACAGTCTAGTTTCCTCCGTGATCTCTGTCCCCTCTTCTGATGTCTGTGTATCCAGCTTTGCTACAACCACTCGCATATCAGAACACGTTCTCCATCCTCAGCAATTTCTGTAAAGAACTTTCTCCAACTCTTGCTATTGTTGGCTGTATTCTATCATCAGTAGATCAGAGAGAAGTAGTTTCTGCAAGTAGAATCCATACAGTGTGCAAAGAGGCCATTTAGCCCATCAATACCATACCAATCCTCTGAAGAGCATCCATCCTATTCCCGTAAATTCATATTTACAATGGCCGATCCATCTGACCTGCACAGCTTTGGTCTGTGACAGGAACCAGAACACTGCAAAAATGTACGTACACACACACACACACACACACACACACACACACACACACACACACACACCTGCTGTGAGGTAGTAGTGCTAACTACTGTGCTACTCCAATGCTATCCATGCTATCAAAACCTTTGAAGACTTTTATCCCTGCTTTTCCAGTGAGAAGAGTCAGTATCTCCTCATCAGATTCCGGTAGCATCTGTGTGAATCTCAAAAGCATGTTTCATCTCTATTTTACAACTGATTTATTTTTTTTTCAGTCTGCCTTCCTGCCCTCTCTCTGGAGTTTCAATATCCTATTTGAAGCATAGAGACCAGAACTGCAAAGAAAGGTCTTATCAAAGTTCTGTGTAATTTAACATTGCGGAGTAATGGGACTAACATCAGAGTCTGTCTCATGGTGATACATGATCATCAAAGAAAAATCTGGAAGGGAGCAGAAGCTCTAATAGAGTCCTGAGAGAATGTGTGGGTAGATCAAGCTGTAAATTAAGTGATCTTGCAGTAAGCTCCATGCCCCTGAGCAGTATTGTTTAGGGTGACTAAATAAAGTTAGACCCAATGCGTAATTCTGTATTTGTATTCCTGCAGGAATTGTCTCCAACACATTCACTCTTGATTCTATCACCAACAGATCAGATAAAAGCAGTTTCTCCACATCCACACTGTCGAAACTTCTATGTTCTATGTTCTAAAACACTTCCTTCCTTTCGAAGATTTCTATTGATTCTGTTCTGACTCTTTGCTCTTCCAGGAAAAAGAGCCAAAATTTTCTCTGTCTCTCCTGGTCGGATTCTGGTAACATTTGTGTGAATCTCAAAGGCTTTAAATTTGTTTTGCAATTAATATTTTTTCCAATCTCTCTCCCTCCCCCTTCCTTGCTTTAATAGTTTCTCCCTTTAAAGTCAATTTGTTTGCATTGCCATTTGGACTCCATTTTTCCCTAAATTCAGCTTCCACCATCCCCTGCGTGACCTATCCTCCCTCCTTTTAAAGTGCGTGTTGAGAACACAAGGGCTAATTTGACCCTGTTCCCATGGGATATGATTTTATTCAGAACGCTCTTGCGACGCAGTGGTGGTGTCACTAACTCTGGACCTGGAGGTCTGGAGGGTGTTCAAGTCCAGAGGTGCACCATGACATCTCTGAACTGGTTGATTAAAACATATCTTCTCAAGGTGTAGACATTGCTAACAAGGCCAGCCCAATCCTCACTGCCCTTAAGAAGGTGAGTCGCTTTCTGGAATCCAACTGAGTGACTTGCTGGGCCATGTCAGAAGTAGTTAGAAGTCAATCACATTGAGGGTCTGGGAGTCACATGTAGGTCAGACCAGGTAAGATTGGCAGACTTCCTTTCCGAAAGGATATCAGTGAATCAGATGCATTTTGATGATGGCCTAGCAGTTTTATAGTTAATGCTTTATTCCAAATTCAGTTATTTGGATCTGAATTCCCCATCTGCCCTGGTGAGAACTCTAGTCTCTGGAAATTTAGTCTAAACCTCGAGATTACTAATCTAAAGTATACAGCCATTTTCAGCTGCCACATCCACAGCATCAAGTGGAACATGAGCAGAAAGTTGCTATGTTTCTGCTGGATTGAATCTTCAAGTTTGAAGATTCGTAGCAGTATGCATTGCCAGTGACTGCCAACATGGCGTTGGGTAGACAGTTGCCATCCCCACCTGTTCTAACCTCGTCTATGGGGCCTTTTTGGTCTACAATAATAGAGTAAAGTCACTCTAGTCTAATGAGAAAAGGCTGTTTGTCTTGAGCAAGATATAGAACATAGAACAGTACAGAACAGTACAGGCCCTTCAGTCATCGATGTTGTGCCGGCCTTTTATATTACTCTAGGATCCGACTAATCTACCTACCCTTCATTGTACTATCTTCCATGTGCCTATCTAAGAGTCACTTAAATGTCCCTAATGTATCCAACTGCTGGCAATACATTCCATGCACCCACCACTCTCTGTGTAAAGTACCTATCTCTAACATCTCCCCGAAACCTTCCTTCAATTACCTTAAAAGTATGCCCCCTCATTATAGACATTTCCGCCATGGGAAAAGGTCTCTGGCTATCCATTCTGTCTATGCCTCTCAACATCTTGTACACCTCTATCAATCAACCCCATCCTTCGTTGCTCCAATGAGAAAAGTCCTAGCTCCCTCAAGCTTTCTTCATAAGACTGCTGGCAGGTGGGACTAGATTAGGTTGGGATATCTGGTCAGCATGGACGAGTTGGACCGAAAGGTCTGTTTCCGTGCAGTACATCTCTATGACTCTATGATATACCCACCATTCCAGGCAGCATCCTGATAAATCCCCTCTGCACCCTCTCTAAAGCTTTCACATCCGTCCTATAATGAGAAGACCAAAACTGAACACAATATTCCAAGTGTGGTCTAACCAGGGTTTATAGAGCTGCAGCATAATCTCGTGACTCTTAAATTCAATCCTTCTGCTCATGAAAGCCAATACACCATACGTCGTCTTAACAATCTTATCAACCTAGATGGCAACTTTGAGGGATCTATGGACGTGGACCCCAAGATCCCTCTGTTCCTCCACACTGCCAAGATTCCTGCCTTTAACCCTGTATTCTGCATTCAAATTCGACCTTCCAAAGTGAGTGACTTCACACTTTTCCAAGTTGAACTCCATCTGCCTGTCAATGTCCCGTTGTAACCTCCAACAGCCCTCCACGCTATCCACCACTCCATCAACCTTCGTGTCATTGGCAAACTTACTAATCCACCCTTCCATTTCCTCATCCAAACCATTTATAAAAATCACAAAGTGCTTAGGTCCCAGAACCAATCCCTGCAGAACACCACTGGTCACTGAGCTCCAGGCTGAATACTTTCTGTCTACCACCGCTGTCTGCCTGCTATGGGTCAGCCAAATCTGAATCCAGACAGCCAGATTTCCTTGTATGCCATGCCTCCTTACATTCTGAATGAGCCTACCATGGGGAACCTTATCAAATGCCTTGCTAAAATCCATGTGCACCACATCCACTGCTCTATCTTCATCAACGTATTTTGTGACATCCTCAATCGGGGACGAAATACATTGGTAAGATAGACAATGCTACAAAGACTGAAGAGTCTGAGAATGTTCTCTTTTTTTTTTGAGATTCTGAGATTCCTTGCCTTTTGTTGCCTAGTCCCAATAGCATCATCAGATTGCATGGAACTTAATGCAGAGTCCAACATTAACCATTTCAGAACCATTATCTAAGACGGCGCTTGTGTTAAACAAGGCAGGGAATAAGAACCCAACCTCTTCAGCTTCACAGTCATCACCTCAGATTAAAATTGCTCCCTAGTAGGATCTTCACAGGAAATCATGGTGAGATAGACCTGCCCTCTACCTATCTGCACCTCTTTGCAGTTGCCACTAGGGCCTTTGGTAGTTGCAAATTTCCTGAAAATTGTGATGTTAGATCGAGAGACAGTGATTGCTATTTCTGCAGCATCAAAACTGCAGTGTGCAGCACTGAGCTTTTTGATAGACCCCTCTTGGCACAAGCTCATATGTCTATACAGCCACTTGGCATTTGGGGTTAACCAAACCAAACATGTGGCTGAAGTAAGTTGAATTTTTGCAGCTTTTTTTTGCATGTTGCTTGTTTAATCAAGGAGCTGTTTGTTTAACTGGGATTGTCTTGAGTATAGGCCAAAAGCTTGAGGGAATGTTACTTATTTTTCATTGGTGCCCAGTATATCATCTGCATGCTTTAAGTAGGGCAGTTGATTTCTTTGCCAGTTGTATTCCTTTTTAACCTGACCCTTTTGACTCTGTTGCTAGCTGTGGCGTTGTGACATATCTTTTTTGTTTGTTTGTGGGTAGTTTGTGTCACTGGCTCGGCCACCATTTATTTCCCATCCGTAATTGCCCATAGGAATGTTAAGAGTTAATTGCACTGCTGTGGATGTGGAGTCACATGTAGGCCAGACTGGATACGAATAAGCAGATATCCATTTCCTTTCCTAAAAGGCGTATGTGAACTGGATGGTTTTGTTTTCAACAATGGGCAGTGATTTTGCGGTCGTCATCCCACTAGCTTTTTAGTCCAGATTTTTATTGAATTCAAATATTGCTATCTGCTGCAAGTAGACAATGTGCTGTGAATATTTACGCACCATGTAATTGAGACTCTCTGGAGCAGTTATAAATGGGAATTGTGGTCAATTGTTTTCTGAGCTAAATATGGTGACCATAAGCTCAAGTGACATTTGTATAGATCAGCAACCATTTCTGAGTAAACACGATGTTTGAAATTGACTGTTGAATGTTTAGCGTAGTCGTTTCCCATTATAACTTGGGAGGCAAGATACTTTAGATTTCCTTTCAATCAACCTGCTCAGATGTTATTGCACATCACCAGAGTAGGTGGGACTTGAACCTAGGTCTCCAGTCCCAGAGGTAGAGACATTACCACCAGACCATGAGAGTTAGGACAATATGTTTTAGATTAGATTAGATTACATTACATTACAGTGTGGAAACGGGCCCTTCGGCCTAACAAGTCCACACCAACCCGCCAAAGCGCAACCCACCCATCCCCCTACATTTACCCCTTACCTAACACTACGGGCAATTTAGCATGGCCAATTCACCTGACCTGCACATCTTTGGACTGTGGGAGGAAACCAGAGCACCTGGAGGAAACCCACGCAGACACAGGGAGAATGTGCAAACTCCACACAGTCAGTCGCCTGAGGCGGGAATTGAACCCAGGTCTCTGGCGCTGTGAGGCAGCAGTGCTAACCACTGTGCCACCGTGCCGCCCTTTCTTTGCCTCCAGTTCCCGTTAAAATTTCCATCCCTGCTCAGGGCCCCTGTTTTCAGGATAATTATCCTGTGATACTATTGTTGGCAAAACACCTAATGAGCATTGCAACGTTAGCCCTTTTTTAGTTGTGAGGTGTCCCTCCTTACCCACGCCTCCCCCAGTCCCATCCCTCTTGAACAGTGCGTTGAAGGTCAAAGATCACACAACGCCAATTTATAGTCCAACAGGTTTATTTGAACAGCAAGCTTTTGAAGCCCCTGCTTTTTCCTCAGACAGCTGTTTAACAGGATCTTAAAAGGGAATAGAGAAGCAAAGAGGCTTTCATCTCGAACTTGATTTGCAGCAGATACATCGCCCCTTTCCCTACCTCCTCTATTAGTGACCTAAAAGAAATTGAGAAGAAGATGGACACGTTCTGGCCTTTTGTGTCGTCCTAATTTTCCTCGTGTCCTGCCATTGGCAGCTGTACCTTCAGAACGCTCCTTTTTAAGAAAAGCTATTCAGTTAGTCACAGCCCACAGAGGTGCCATGGCGTAAATGGTGGCCATTTGGCCCATCGTGCCTGCACTGACTCATTAAATGACAATCATTACTCAAATCAAGATTAGAGTGGTGCTGGAAAAGCACCGGAGAAGCAGGAAAATCGACGTTTTGGGCAAAAGCCCTTCATTCCTGATGAAATGCTTTTGCCCGAAACGTCGATTTTCCTACTCTTCGGATGCTGCCTGACCTGCTGTGCTTTTCCAGCACCACTCTGATCTAAACTCTGGTGTCCAACATCTGTAGTCTCCACTTTCGCCATCATTACTCAAGTGCCAATCTCCTGCTTTATCCCCCACCATAGCATTGCACATTATTTTTATCCAAATAATGATCGAATACTCTCTTGAATGTCCCAGTTGAACCTGTCTCAACCACTTTTCCAGGCAGTGTATTCCATACTCTAACTGTTCGCTGAGTGAAAAAGCTTTTCCTCACTTCACCATTGTTTCTTTTGCAGTTTGTTTTACATTTATGCCCTTTTTGTTTGTGTTCCTTTTACGAGCAGGAACAGTTTCTCCCTCTCTGTTCTGTTCAAGCCTGCCCATTGTTTTGAGAAACTCTGTCAGAGCTCCCTTTAGCCTTGTTCTCTCCAAGGAGAGCAGTCCCAACTTCTTCAGCTGATCGTCATGAATGAAGTTCCACATTTCTGGAACCACTCTTGTAAACAGTTTCTGCACTCTCTCCAATATGTTCACATCCTCCTAATAGTGTGGCATTCATAACTGGACACCATACTCGAGCTGAACTCTTATGCCCAAGTCCAACTTTTGTTTTCTCTGCCCCTATTAAGAAAGCCAGGGTTGTGTTACTCACCATTCTCTCTACCTGTCCTACCTGTTCTCATCCCATCCTGCTCTTTCCCTATAGCCCTGAAAACGTCTCCTTATTTGTGTTTGTCAAATCCTCTCTTTTGTCCTGACTTCTTCACCCCTGCTGCATTCAAAATCACCATTTCCTGCCTAACAATCCCCCCCCATTATTTTCTGTATTCTTTCTGGGGCAAGATCCTTAGAATCCCTACAGTGTGGAAACAGGCTATTGGGTCCAACAAGCCCAATCCACCCAGACCCATCCCTGTATTTCCCATGGCTAATGCACCTAACGTACATATTGCTACACAGCGCTTTAGTATGGCCAGTCCAACTAATTTTCACGTCTTTGGACTGAGAGAGAAAACCGGAGCACGCGGTGGAAACCCACTGGGCGAATGTGCAAGCTCCATGCAGACAACAGTAAGAATGCCACGAGGCCATCACCTTCTCCAATTGAAGAGGAATTTCTTCACCCAAAGGGTTGTAAATCTGTGGAATTCCCTGCCCAGTGAAGTCGTTGATGCTACTTCAGTAAATGTTTTTAAAGCTAAGATAGATTTTTTTTTCAAACAATGAAGGAATTAACAGATATAGTGAGAGGGCGGGTAAGTGGAGCTGAGGCCCTAAAAAGATCAGCCATGTTCTTATTGAATGGTGGAGCAGGCTCGAAGGGCCAGACAGCCTACTCCTGCTCCTTGTGCTTGTACATAATTGCCCTTGAGTTGAAGCTGGGCCATTTCAAAGGGCAGTTAAAAGTCAATAACTTTGACCTGCCTCTGGATTCTCATGTAGAGTGCAACAGGTCAATTAAGGTATTAGTGAATCAAATGGGTTTTCACTACAATTGATGATTGTTGTCATGGTCATCGTTATTGAGATTAGCTTTTAATTCCTGATTTATTAATTGATTTTCAGTTCCACTAGGCACTGTGGTTCAATTTGAACCCAGAACATTAGCTTGGGCCCCTAGATTTCTAGATGTTTTGGAATCAACCTGTTCAGAGATGTTTTTACTAACCTCTGGAGCAGGTGGGATTTGAACCTGGGTCTTCTGGCTCAGAGGTAGGGACACTACCACTGTGCTCTGAGTACCTTCACTGGATTTCTAAGCCAGTGAAGTAAGAGTACACCACTGTCTTTCCCCCTTGTTAATTTACCAGTTGTCTTAAAATTTTATCTGTCAACATAGCCAACTGTCCCACACTGATTCTCAGTTGAAGCATTTGAGTAGGAGTTCACAAAGAAACGACGGATTCTTTACAAAGTGGTAGTGTCCCCCTCTCTTGCCTTGAAGCAATATTCCCTCAAAGCTGGTTGGCTGCGTCTGTAACTCTTGAGTTAAGGGATAAAGTCAGTTAACGAAAAAAGGTGGTCTGGAGGCCCCTAGGAGGATTTTGAAGGTGAGGAGAAATGTGCAGTGAATAAAGAGGCGTTTGTACTCACACCTTCAACCACCTTGGCACTAAGCCCTGGAACCTTTTCCTAATGTTCCTGACTTCCATACCATTACCTCCTTTTAAAGGTGTTCTTTTCTTAACATAAAACATTGAAAGTGCCCTGTTGGCATATGTTAATAGGCATTAAAAAGTACCTTGGCATGCGTTACTTATTAAAGGTTATTTTATAAATGCAAGTTTATTGAGGAAAACTGGGAATTCAAAAAGCAGTAGAGGCATTTTTTTTTTAAAAAAAAGCAAATATCTCCAACCACTTCAGAGAGCAATAGTAGTTGGATGCTTTGGAAATGTTTCAGGAAAGCATATTCAGTGCTGGAGACTGTTCTTAACTAGAGATCTTTTACCGTTTGGCCCACCAAGCCTATGCTGATTCTTAGTCCTTATTTAGACCTGCTACCTATCGCCCATACATTGCTTCTATTCCTCTGTTCACCTCCCGTTCACATGTCTATCAAGATATGCCTTAAACATGCCTGCTTCCACCACCTCCACTGGCAGTGCATTCCAGGCACCCACCACCCTCTGTGTGAAAATGTTTCCCTGCACTACTCCCCTAAAGGTGCCCCTTCTCACCTTGAACCCATGCCCTCCTGTAGTTGACCTTTCCACCCTGGGAAAAAGTCTCTTTCTATCCAACATATCTATGCTTCTCATAGTTTTGTAGACCTCTAACAGTTCGCTCCTCAGCCTCAGTCTCGCCAGCGTGAACAATCTGAGTTTATCCAACCTCTCCTCTTAACTAAAACCCTGCAGACTAGGCAACATCCTGGTAAACCTTCTGTGCACCCTCCCCAAAGCACCCATGTCCTTCTGGTAGTGTGGCAAGCAGAACTGCATGTAATATTCCAAACGTGGTCGATCTAAAGTTTAGTAGAGCTGCAGCATTGTTTGCCAACTTTTATATTCAATGCCCCAATCAATGAAGGCAAGAGCCCCGTATGCCTTCTTGATCACCAGAATGGTGATCAATAACTAGTGGTGTTCCACAGGGATCGGTGCTGGGACCTTTGTTGTTTGTATATCTGAATGCCACTAGTTACTGATCTCCATTCCGAAAAGTGCTCTTCCACCGCTACTGTGTCATCTTAGACCAAGACAGTTTTATATCCATCTAGCCAGTTCGCCATGGATCCCATAAGACTGCACCTTTTGCATCAGTCTGCCATGAGGTACCTTATTGCATGCCATACTAAAGTCCATGTAGACAACATCCACTGCCCTTCCCTCATCAATCATTCTTTTCACCTCCTTATAAAAACTCAATCAAATTGGTGAGATATGATCTTCCCTACACTAATCCATACTGCCTATCACTAACCAGTCCAAGCACTTCCAAATATGAACAAATCCTGTGTCTCAGTATCTTCTCCGACAGCTTCACTATCACTGCTGTCAGGCTCACCAGGATTACCAGAATTATCTCTGTTTCCATGCTTAAGCAAAGGAACATGATTGGCCAATCTCCAGTTCTCTGATCCAAAGATATCTGTTAAGGCCCCAGCTATTTCCTCCCTTGCCTCCCACAGTATCCTGGGATAGATCCTGTTCAGCCCTTGGAATTTGTCTATATTAATGTATTTCAAGACACCCGACACTTCCTCTGTCATTATGTTGCCCTGAGCAACAGTATTCACACACCTTTCCCTAACCTCAGCATCCCTCATGTCCCTCTGTTTAGTGAATACTGATGTAAAGAACTCATTTAAGGATCGCACCCATTTCCTCTGATTCGACACATAACCTCCCGCCTTTATCCTTGAGTGGGCCTACTCTCTCCTCGCTGCCCTCTTGTTCCTAATGTATATAAAATGCCCTGGGATTATCCTTAACCCTGTTGGCCAAGGACATTTCATAGCCCCTTTTAGCCCTCTTTAACTCCCTGTTTCAGCCTGTTGTATTCCTCAAGGACTTTGTCTGTTTTTAGTTGCCTTGATGTTTGATATGCTTCCTTTTTTTTGACTCAGCTAACAATTTCCCCTGGGGAGGATGTCAGGACTGCAGAAGCCTCATTCCTGATGAAGAACTTATGCTCAAAACATCAATTCTCCTGCTCCTTGGATGCTGCCTGACTGGCTGTGCTTTTCCAGCGCCACACTGATAATTTCTCCCACCATCCAAGGTTCCTGAATCCTGCAATTCCGGTCTTTCACCTTCACAGGAACATGCCTGTCCTTCACTCTCATCAGCTGGTCTTTAAAATATTCCTACGTGTCAGATGTGAGTTTACCTTCAAACAGCCAATCCTCATCCTCCAATTCTTGCCTGATTCAGTTATAGGTCGCCTCTCCCCAATTTAATACTTTGGTCCGAAGTTCACTCTTATCCATAAGTATCCAAAAACTTACAGAATTATGATCACTGTTCCCAAAGTGCTCCCCCACTGAAACTTTGGTCACCTGGCCGGGCTCATTTCCCAATACCAGGTCCAGTAAGACCCCCAGCCTTGTTGGATGACTCTCATACTGTTTCAAAAGACCATCCTGCACACACCTAACAAATTGCACACTATCCAAAACTCCAGCACTAAGCAAGTCCCAGTCAATATGGGGCAAGTTAAAATTACCCACCACCACAATCCTGTTATTTTCACATCTTTCCACAGTCTGACTACATATCTCTTGGTCTATCTCTCGCTGACAGCTGGGAGGTCTTTAGTACTATCCCAGCACTGTGATTGCATGCTTCGTATTCCTGAGTTCTATTCGTAATACAAGATCCCTCCAGGGTGTCCTTCCCCAACACAGCTGTGGTATGCTCCCTAACCAGTAATGCAACTTCCCCCACCTCTTTTGCTTCCTCCTCTGTCCCATCTAAACATTGATATCCTGGAACATTAAGCTGACAATGTTGTCAGTTTTTCAACAATGTCTCTGTGATAGCAACATCCTAATTGCATGTATTAATCCAGGGTTTTACCTGTTAGACTTCTTGCATTGAAGCAAGTACACAGTCCAAGCCTCCAGTTCCACTGAGCTCAGCAACCTCTTCCTGACTGCTCTTCCTCTCAGCTATGTTTTCCTTAGTCTCAAGCTCTTTCCCAGTCTTGATATATACTGACCTGCTACTCCGGTTCCCATCCCCGTGCCATGCTAGTTTAAACCCTTCCAAGTGACACTATGGAATCTCCCTGCCAGGATATTGGTGCGTCTCCAGTTTAGATGCAACCCATCCTTCTTGTACAGGTTCCACTTCCCTGGAAGACATTCCAATGATCTGCATATCTAAAGCCCTTCCAGTTACCACAGCTCTTTAGCCACATGTTCAATTGCACGCTATCTCTGTTCCTAGCCTCAGCAGCATGTAGAGTAATCCTGAGATTACTACCTAGAGGTCCTGCTTTTCGGCTTACAACCTAACTCTCTGAATTATCATTGCAGGACCTTGTCACTCACCTTAACCATGTCATTTGTACCAATATGGACAGTGACATCTGTCTGTTTACCCTTCTAGTTCAGGATGTCCTTACCTGCTCAGAGAGATCCAAGACCCTGGCACCAGGGAGGCAATATACCAGCCTGGGATCTCTCACTGCCACAGAAGTGCCTATATGTGCCCCTGAATCTCCAATAACTGTTGGTCTCTCCCCTCTGTACTGCAGAGCCAGCCATGGTGCCACTGTTCTGGTTGCTGCTATTACCTGGTGGGCCATCCCCCTCATCAGTATTCCAAGCGGAAAACTTGTTTGACAGGGGATCCTGCACTGACAGCCTGCCCCATCTAACGATCAACCATCTATCTTCCTTTACCTTGGGTATGGCCGTGTTTCTCTAACTTCTATCTACGCCACTCTCTGCTATTTGTATGCTCCTCAGTGTCTCCAACTGCCGCTTAAGCCGATCTGTTTGTTCGATGAGCACCTGAAGCTAGGTACACCTTCCTGCAGATGTCGTTATCAGGGATGCTGTCAGTGTCCATGATTGATCACATCTTGCAGGCAGAACACAAGGGCTTTTGCCAGAAACGTTGATTTTCCTGCTTCACTGAGACCTGCTGTGCTTTTCCAGCAGCACGCTCTTGACTCTGATCTCCAGCATCTGCAGTCCTGACGTTCGCCTAGAACACAAAACCCCACCAACTGACATGAACAACCCTCTATTGGCTGTTAGTTTACAAGTTAAATCTTAATTAGCTCCCTAAAAGTTACAGTTATAACTTCCTAACGAATAGCCCCCAATAACTTTTTTTGGATTCACTTCGCATGTGGTCACTGCCTTCGTTTCTCTCTCTCTCTTTCTTAAAATGCCATTGTTTTGATTTTTTTTTTCTCCCCAAAGTTCCAAAACAATGCAACATCTTACAAAACGTAACTACTGCTCCTAGAATTCGAGGAAGTCAACTCCAACACCTGAAAAAAAAATCTCCATAAGGAGCAGATCTTAACAGCCACAGTTTCTTATTATCTTCCATCTTGGATTACCCAGAATCCTCTTAGATCATATGGAATACAGGGGAGAACTGGCTCAAAGGTAGAAGGCAGAGGGTGATGGTGGAGGGTTGTTTTTCAGACTGGAGGCCTGTGATCAGTGGTGGGCCACAAGCTGGTCATTTATGTAAATGATTTGGATGTGAACATAGGAGGTATAGTTAGTAAGTTTGCAGATGACACCAAAATTGGAGGTGTAGTGGATAGCAAAGAAGGTTACCTCAGAGCACAGTGGGATCTTGATCAGATGGAATTTAATTTAGATAAACGTGAGGTGCGACATTTAAAAAGGCAAATCAGGGCCGGACTTATACCCTTAATGGTAAGGTCCTGGGGAGCTTTGCTGAACATGGAGACCTTGGAGTGCGGGTTCATATACCTTGAAAGTGGAGTTGCAGGTAGATAGGATAGTGAAGAAGGCGTTTGGAATGCTTTCCTTAATTGGTCAGAGCGTTGAGGATAGGAGTTGGGAGGTCATGTTGCAGCTGTACAGGACATTGGTTAGGCCACTTTCAGAATTCTGGTCTCCCTACTACAGGAAAGGTGTTGTGAAACTTGAAAGGGTCCAGAAATGATTTACACTAATGTTGCCAGGGTTGGAGGATTTGAGCTATAGGGAGAGGCTGAATAGGCTGGGGCTGTTTTCCTTGGAGCGTCAGAGGCTGAGCGGTGACCTTATAGAGGTTTATAAAATCATGAGGGGCATGGCTAGGGTAAAGAGACAAGGTATTTTCCTGGATTGGGGGAGTCCAAAAGTAGCGGGCATAGGTTTAAGGTGAGAGGGGAAAGATTTAAAAGGATCCCAATGGGTAACATTTCCACACAGTGTGGTGTGTATGTGGAATGAGCTGCCAGAGAAAGTAGACCATAAGACAGGAGTAGAAGCAAGGCCATTCATCCCATCGACTCCACTCTGCCACTTAATCATGGCAAAAGAAAGTGGTGAAAGCTGCTACAATTACAGCATGTAAAAGGCATTTGGATGGGTGTATGAATAGGAAGGGTTTATGGGGATATAGACCAAACGCTTGTAAATGGGACTAGATTAATTTAAGATATCTGGTTGACATGGACAAGTTGGTCTGAAGGGTCTGTTTCCGTGCGATACAACTCTAGGACTCTATAAACTTAATCATGATCTGAATTTCCTGTACTAACCAGAAGATGAACCAACTTGTATAATTATAATAATTAACTAACTTATATAATTAAAGACTTATACAGTTAAAAGTAGGGACTTGGGCAGCATTGTGGAACAGAGAGACCTGCGGGTTCAGGTGCATTTTTCCTTGAAGTATGCGCCACACACAGACAGGGTGGGTAAGAAGGCATTCAACACGCTTGCCTTCATTGTTCAGACCTTTGAGTTTAGGAGTTGGGACATTATACTGAGGGTTATACAGGACATTGCTGAGGCCTCTTCTGGAATACTGTGTCCAGTTTTGGTCTCCCTGTTATAGGAAGGATATTATTAAGCTGGAGAGGGTTCAGAAGAGATTTACCAGGATGTTGCAGGTATGGAGGGTTGGAACCACTGAACCACCATGCTGCCCCTAGTTATAAAGAGAGACTGGATAGGCTGGGACTTTTTTCACTGGAGCTTAAGATTAAACCTTGACCTTGTCGAGGTTTATAACATCATGCAGCGTACAGATAAGGTGGATGGTAGGGGACGTTTTCCTAGAATGGGGGTTTTCAAGACTAAGGGGCATATCTTTAAGGTGAGAGGAGAAAGATTTTAAAAAAGACGTGAGAGGCAGATTTTTTACACTGAGAATGGGTCATTTGTGGAATGAACTTCCAGAGGATGTGCTGGATGTAGGTACAGTTACGATGTTTAAAAGACATTTAAAAGACTTAAAAGATAAGTACATGATATAGGCCAAGTGCAGGCAAGTGGGACTAGTTTGGTTTGGATTTATGGTAGGCATGGACTGATTGGACTGAAGGGTCTGTTTCCATGCTGTATGACTCTGTGACTCTTTAATGTACTAACCGTTTAGAAAGACTGAGACACACTTACATTGTACTGCAGTGAGATCCCTTTACCCAGGTTGTGTCGCATTCTAAGTTTGGAAAACTTGTGACCCAGAGATGTACAAGCCTAAATGCTGCAGCAGGCTGGCAAGGTGATAAGAGAGAATGTTGATGTTTACCCAATGTTCCTTTTACTTTACATTTCAAAAGAAAAGTTTGCGGTCAAACATTTGTAGCCAAGTAAGATTCTTCTACAAACGTGTTTACCATGGTCCATCAAATGTTTTGATTATTGGCTTTATATTTCCCGTTTTGGAGGTAGATGTTATGAATTGATAAACCTGCTTTAACCTGTGACGGCCTGTCTGTTTTTGCAAAATGTTATTTCGGGACAGGAGGCTGTGCAGTTTCTTGTATTCCCTGAAATAGGTGCTTAATCAGACACTGCCCTCTTTGTGACAGAGAGCTTTGAAGGGGATTCTGCGTTCATGTGATTTGACTTGATCCTGCTTTAACTGTGCCAGGTTGCAGTCTGTAGCTTTGGCGGCTTTGATTGTTTGTGTCGAAGACCTGAACCTTTCTGATCGAAGTAATGAACGTCAAACCATGTATTTCTTTTCAAATATAGTGTTCCAACCCCCCCCCTCTCTCTCTCTCTCTCTCTCTTTGCTCCCCCTTCATAGAGCCAACATTGAAGAAATCGAATACTGCCAGATGGAACAGACTTGAGCCGTAAATAATTTTCTTTCTAATCGTCCCTGATCACCGAACTCCTACTGTCCTTGGGGAGTTTTGACCGATTCGTTTTGCTGTAGAAAGCATTTTCGTGCCAACTGATTTTGGGGGCCTGCCACATTTTGTTCCTGTTCTGAGGCACCAACTTAGGCTCGGTCATGCCACAGGTATGAACTTCTCTGTTTATTCTTAACATACTACCCTGAACGCCTCACCTGCCCTGCCTAGTTCTGTCTGTTGAATGGGTGAGTGAGTGAGTGAGTCTGTGTTTGTGTGTGTGCGTGTCTCTCTCTCTCTCTCTCTAGTAAAATGTATACATTTGCCTCTACATAAAGAAGGGGCCTAGAAAATCCAATTTCTTGACCCTTGTCTTGTCCATCTTTGTGACTCAAACTTAATCTGACCACGCATGTGCACACGTATGGGCAGAAATGGTATTGTCACCACTTGCCATAATCTTGTCGAGTGTGTTTTTAAAAAAATTGTTTACTCATGCTGACCAGCATCCATTGCTCATCCCTAGCTGCCCTTGAACTGAGTGGCTTGCTCAGCCATTTCAGAGGGCAATTAAGGGTCAACGCATTGCTGTAGATCTGGAGTCACACCTAGGCCAGACCAGGTGAGGATGGCAGATTTCTGTCCCTCAGAAATGTTAGATTTATTGGAAGGGAACAGGCTCCATTCAGGTTAATGGCAAAAATTTTGTTTTTATTCATTTTTATTTCAACATTGTGTTAATTACAATGAAATGTTGTGGTTGATAGGAGAGCCTGTTTGTGTGCTGGCAGATGGGCATGTCACAAAGCCTTCAGAATGGACAAAATTATTTCTCTCATGCCCTCTCCTTATTTCCTTTGATTCTGATTTCTGTTAGGGAATAACACTAAAAGAAGGACCTGCGTTTCCATCAGCGTCTAGTCTCGCACCAGGGACTTGAGCGCAAATTCTAACTGGGCACTCCAATAAAGGACTGAGGGAGTGCTGCAATGTTGCAATTGCCACTTTTCAGATGAGGTGTTTAGATTACTTACAGTGTGGAAACAGGCCCTTCGGCCCAACAAGCCCACACCGACGAGCAACCCACCCAGACCCATTCCCCTACATTTACCCCTTCACCTAACACTACGGGCAATTTTAGCATGGCCAATTCACCTGACCTGCACATTTTTGGACTGTGGGAGGAAACCGGAGCACCCGGAGGAAACCCACACAGACACAGGGAGAATGTGCAAACTCCACACAGACAGTTGCCTGAGGCAGGAATTGAACCCGGGTCTCAGGCGCTGTGAGGCAGCAATGCTAACCATTGTACCACCGTGCCGCCCAAAGTGAGGCCCAGCATGCTGTCCAAGATATATGTAAAAGTTCCCGCAGTGCTACTTTGAAAGTGAGCAAGAGTGAGGGGGGATTAGTGTTACCCCAAGTGTCCTGGATTGATGCTTATTCCTCAGACTACACTGCGAGATTGTCATGATCAGATTACTATTGATGGAATCTTCCCCTATGCAAATTGCAATGCATTCTATATTATATTGATGACTGCACTGTGTGCAGGTTTCAAACTGCTTTGGGACATCCTTAAGGTGTGAGAGAGACAGTGATAAGAGCCTTTCTTCCCCTGGGAAAATGAGATTGGGTCTTTCTACCGAGCTTGCTCAGTTGACAGATTAACGGAAACCCAACTGCCTAGGTTAGATCGCGGTAGAAAAGTCCAAAAATCCAGAAGATTGCCAAGTTTAGTTGCAGAGAGCAACATAACCAAGAGCAGACAATGGATGGAAAGACCATAACGGCCCCTTCTTTATGTAGAGGCAAATGTATATATTTTACTAGAGAGAGAGAGAGAGACACACACAGACTCACTCACCCACCCACCCATTCACCAGACAGAACTAGCAACAACTGAAAGAGAAAATGTAGATTAAAAACACAAAGAGGATAATCAGATGTGTGGATCACATTAAGGTGTGGACTGAGGCTTGAAGAAAGCCCGAGAGAAGGGAGACATAAGCCCACGATGTACACAATGAAAACAAATGAATGAATGAACTCCAGTGCTATGGAGAGAAACATTCCTGTCCCCCTGCTCAGTGACCTGCCTGGATGGGGATCACCTTTCTCTGGATGGTACGAGAATGTGCAATTTTCTTTTTCATTCACCAGATTTGGGCATTGCTGGCTGGACCAGCATTTTATTGCACATCCCTAGTTCCCCGTAATGACTGGCTTGCTCAGCTATTTCAGAACATAGTTCTGGAGTCCGCCACATTGTTTGGAGTTGCCTGTAAACCAGACCAGCTGATGGATTTCCTTCATTTAAAGTGAGCTAGGTGAATCAACAATGGTCATCATTACATCATTAACTCCAGACTTGCATTGAATTCAAATTCTGCCATCTGCTGTGGTAACATTCGAACCCTGGGTCCCCCAAACCATTTCCTGGCTCGCTGCATTGATAATTCAGCAACAATTAGACTACCCCCTTCAATGCTCCCTGTCTGGGCTGACAGTGGCTGCCTTAGGTTTGCAATGGAACTATTTCATTAGGGAACAACAGCCACGGCTGACGTTGACCCCAAAGCAGCTGTAGCACAAGGCAGTCCTGAGTGTCAAGTTTCTTCTCCGCCAAATATAGTTGAACCTCTTCCTCTGGCTACTTGCCAGACCACCTGCAGAAGCTAAACAAAATAACAAACCCCACTTAGCAATTGCTGCAGTGTTTCCTGGAGAATAGTCCGACCCGCTGCAGCTCAACTCAGATCAAACCAGGAGGAAGTTGTAGTTTCTATCTGTTTTATTTTGGTTTGCATCGTCTAATAGACCTCCTGACCTCAGTCTGCTTTTGGTTGCAAGTATGCATGTGTTTGTCTGTCTGTCCGATGTGACTAGTTCCTATAGCTCATGGGATCCCAAGGTATTTACTTATTCAAAGTTGACCTTTCCAATTGCCTCTTCTTACTTTTCCATATTATGCAAATAAGAATATTTTCGAATTTTTTTTTAAAGTCTTGTGTTGGAGGATGTGCACATGGCATTGCTTGATGTGATCGCTTTACCTTGCTGCAGACAAGCTTTGTGTGATATTTAGTTTCGGCAGAGGTCTACAGGATACCTACGGAGGTGAATTGGAAAGCAGTATTTGGCAGGGAGCATAGCTTGTAATGAAGAGAGATTTCAAAGGAAGTTAAGTAGGTACACCAAGGAGGAAGAAGTAGGCGATTCTGATGGTGTGAATGAAGGGGCTGTGCAGAGCATAAAGGCTTAGAGACTGGTTTTGCGCTCTTGAGTTCTATATGTCTTTGAATAAAACTGAGATGAATTGCCCAATAAGGGACTATCATTTTCCAATTTAACATTAAACATCTTGAAGTGCTTCACGCCCATTGAAGTGAGAATATTATTGTTGTTGTGGGTGGTCAGGAGTAGAAATAGGGTTTAATGAGCCTCTAGATGACTCTGAGTCATGTTGTGATGCGACTATGATCGTATTTGGCAGGTAAGGGGAATTTCCTAGAAGGTTAGAACTAGAAAAAGCTCTGAAGCCCCATCTACCTATTGGTTACTAAACATTTATCCAAAAGGAGTTTATTTTTAATAATTGTAGGTTGCCACTGTTGATTTGTTACCCATCCCAAATTACCCTCTGAAGTGAGTGGCTTGCTGGATCATTTCAGAGGGCAGATAAGAGTCAATCACATTCTGGAGGCCTGTCTGGGCAAGGACAGCAGATTTCTTAAAATAGAACAAAACTGCAGATGCTGGGATACAGATCATTCGGCAGTTAGGAAGGCGAATGCAACATTGGCATTCATTTCAAGAGGACGCGAAAACAAGAGCAGGGATGTACCACTGAGGCTGTATAGACCACATTTGGAATATTGTGAGTAGTTTTGGGTCCCATATCTGAGGAAAGATGTGCTGGCGTTTTAGGGGGTCCAGAGGAGATTTGCAAGAATGATGCCAGAATGAAGGGCTAGTCATATGAGGAGTGGTTGAGGACTCTGCATCTGTACTCAGTGGAGTACACCTGTTCACTGCAGCCATTTGCTCATTGGAGCCAGTCCGGGCGAGGTTCACTGGGCTGATACTGGGAATGGAGGGACTGTCTTATGAGTTGAGGTTGAGTAAGTTGGGCCTGTACTAACTGGAGGTTAGAAGAAGGAGAGGTGACCTTATAGAGATGTATAGGATTCATAGGGAACTTGAAAGCTTTCAATGCAGAGAAATTGGTCCTAGACTCTCTCTGACAAGGAGAAACAAAGAGCATAATCTCAGAATGAGGGGTTGCACATTTAAGACATTTAATTCTCTGAAAGTTATGGATCTGTGGAATTCTTTACTGCAAAGGTTGTAGATGTTGGGTTGTTAAGTGCATTTGAGGCTGAGAAGCAGATTTTTTTTCCTCCGTAAGGAAATCAAGGGTAATGGGGAATAGCCAGGAAGTGAGTTGAGGATTATTTGATCAATAGTGATCTATCTGAATGGGGGAGCAGTCTTGATGGGCTGAATGGCCTACTTCTGCTCCTACATCTTATGGTGTCACCCTCCAACCTTTACTGCTCTGTAAAAAAAAAAGACACTTTAGGATTGACAGTGTGGGCAACCTGGCCTTCTCTAGACTGCTTTGTGGCAGGAACTTGCTTTAACCTCGGAGAGGTGTTTTACTGGACTTTTCTGATGCCATTTACTGCTCAGATTAACCCGCAATGAGGATTTCATTTGTCATCACCTACATTTGGAAATGGTGCTCTGAGGTGTTAGTTATCACCTGATGTGCAAAGGAATGCAGGTTGTCACCCAGTTATTAACACACAGTGATGATGGGGTTTCTGCACTATCAGGAACTGAGGAACACAAAGATATAAACACATGGAAACTAGGAATAAGAGAAAACCACTCAGTCCTTCAAATGATCATGACTAATCACCCAAGCTGTGCCCACATTCCCCTCATAGGTCCTTTAGCCTGCAGAACCAAGTATTATCTCCTTGTTTAAAACAATATTTTGGCTCTAAATGCCTTCTGAGGCAGTGTGTTCCATAGGCTCGCCACTCTCTGGGTGAAGATTAGAGTGGTGCTGGAAAAGCACAGCAGGTCAGGCAACATCCAAGAAGCACCAGGAATTCCTGATGAAGGGCTCCTGCCCGAAACGTCAATTTTCCCGCTCCTCGGATGCTGCCTGATCTGCTGTGCTTTTCCAGCACCACTCTAATCTTGACTCAGATCTCTGGCATCTGCAGTCCTCACTTTCGCCTACTCTCTGGGTGAAAACATTTCTCCTCATCTCAGTAAAGTCAGCTGAGGGGCAGATTGGGAAGAGTTGAACACTTAACATACCAATCATCTGGCAATCCTGAAACAATCCAGCCAAACTTGTCTTGATTCCAGTCAACACTCATTGAAAACCATTTGAAGCCATTTGTCTGCGACCTGTCTTGTGCTCACAATCCCACACATAGACTAGAAAACAACGTTCAGCCTCAACTCTTCCAGTTTTAGATCTCAAATTACTGGTGTGAACTTAGAAATAACTAAACTTAGAAATAACTATGCAAGGGGCATGTCCTGGATCAATAAATTCACCTCTCGAAGCAGGTTTTAATCCATCAAGTCCTGAAGGATTTACTGTAAGCATTTATGCAGCTTACTGCCGTATCTTCCAGTCCTCTTTCCCTTTCTCAAAACACTAACAATTTGCATTTTGGTAGCACCTTCAGCTAGTGTAAGAGAGAGCACACAGAAAGGGTGCTGTACTACTAAGAGATAAAAAGGTTTACAAGGATGTTGCCAAGGTTGGAGGGTTTGAGCTACAGGGAGAGGCTGAATAGGTTGGGGCTATTTTCCCTGTGGTGTTGGAGGCTGAGGGGTGACCTTGTAGAGGTTTAGAAAATTGAGGAATGTGGATAGGGTAAATAGACAAAGTCTTTTCCCTGGGCTGGGGAGTCCAGAACTAGAGGGCATTGGTTTAAGGTGAGAGGGGAAAGATTTAAAGGGGACCTAAGAGCCAACTTTTTCACGCAGAGGATGACGTGTGTCTGGAATGAGCTGCCAGAGGAAGTGGTGAAGGCTGGTTCAATTAAAGCATTTAAAATGCATCTGGATGGGTATATGAATAGGAAGGGTTTAGAGGCATATGGGCCAATTGCTGGCAGGTGGGACTAGATTACTTTAGGATATCTGGTCGGCATGGATAAGTTGGACCAAAAGGTCTATTCCATGCTGTACATCTCTATGACTCTATGATCCCAAAAGCTCAAACAGAGAGACTTGATAAACCTCTTTTTAAGGAGAGAGGAGAGTTTTAGGAAGGAGGTTCCAAGGTTCCGGGTCAAAGCGACCGCCCATGTTGGCACAGAAAAAACCTGGGCAATTCAAAGCTGGAGATGGAGGGACAGAATTCTCTGCGAGTTGTGTGGGCGGGAGGAGATTACAAAGATGGAGCCAGGTGATTTGAGCAAAGGATGAGAATGTTTAAATCTGACCTGTTGCTGTACCAGACGCCAATAGATTGTAATGCAAACGTAGTTCAGCTGCTGTGACCTACTTTCAGATTTCTAAAGGACTCACTGTCTGCTTTATGTTTCTTCGTAGTTTGCGACCACTGACATTATCTGTTATGTCCCTGACTGTCAGCGATGCCCACAGCCTTTTAAAGGATAAACAGGGTAAAAGATTAAGGATTACAAATTTGCCGAGACATACCTGATTTTCTTTGAGAATTTTATGGAATTATAGAATCCCTACAGTGTGGAAGCAGACTATTTGACCCATTGAGTCCTCGCTGACTCTCTGAAGAGCATCCCACCCAGACCCTATCACCCCACATTTCTCATAGCTAACCCACCTAGTCTGCATATCTCTGAACACTGGACAATTTAGCACGGCACATCCTCCTAACATGCACTTTGGAAACCGGAGCACTCTGAGGAAACCCACACAGACACTGGGAGAGTATGCAAACGCCACACTGACTGTTGCCTGAGGGTGGAATTGAACCTGGGTCCCTGGCACTGTGAGGCAGCAGTGCTAACCACTGAGCCACCATGCTACTCTCAATCTAGATCTTTCCATCTACCTGAGAAGGCAGAGAGGGACAAGGTTAAATATCTCATTCAAAGGCCTTTTGATGGTAAAGATAAAGTCCCATATTCCAAAAGAACTATCAAGCTGTTCTTTCATTAGACTGATGGTGAGGACTTATGAAGGACTTCCTGATGAGTCGAAACATTGACTCTCTTGCTCCTCGGATGCTGCCTGACCTGCTGTACTTTTCCAGCGCCACCCTGTTTGACTCTGACTCTGCAGCATCTGCAGTCCTCACTTTCTCCTGATGATGAGTTGAACCTGAGAGTCTGAGCGCTGAGGTTGATAACTTGGTGGTGACCTTAGCCAGTGTAGGAATTGATTCTGCGCCATTAACATTGTTCCGCATCCCAAAGCAGCCGTCCAATCAACTGAGCTAACAAGATAGGGTCTGCAATGTACTGTACTGCCTGAAGATGTAGGATGGGGAGCAGATACCATTGAGGCATTCGAGAGGGGCATTGGATGATTATTTCAGCAGAGGCTATGTGCGGGAGTCACAGGGAAAAGGCAGGGCTTTTGCAGGCAGTCACGATGGTCATTTGAAGAGCCTACACTGAATGGCTTCCTTCCCATGGCATAGTACGTCTGTCATTCTGAGAGCTGACAGCCAGCCTGCATTCTGGTCTCTGCATAAGGGTCTGCGAGTTGAGCTGCGCTAGAGTGTCACACACCAGGACACACCTAAAAACTGAGTGAGTGACTCCCGCTTCCCTGTTCATCCTGTAGCTAAAGCAGCAAAGTAAAGCGTCCTGCATCGTCATTTTCAAAATATATGTCATATCCAATTACACATGATGCTTTTAATCCAGCTCTAACTATCTCCTGGAAGTATGAGTCACCGTGATGCTGCCACGGTAACCTGCAAAGCCCTGTAGTGCTCTTAAGTGCTCGGAGTGCAGCAAGCCTTTCCTTTGTTGCATCAGTTAAGCATGTTTTGCTTTCTGTACTGGTTGCAAAGGATCCCATTGTCAAAGGATTTGCTGCCAAAGAAGATCAGGAGTAAGAGCCAGCAAAGGGCTAATCTAATGGAGGCTCACCTCAAAGTGCAGCCAGGGTGTGACCAGATTGCTTTAATCCTGCCGGGATTTACAAAGCAAATCACCATTCTGCCTGACAAAGGATTAGCAAGTAGGTGATTCTGGCATCAGCAGTTGCTTTGCTCATGATCCGTTGGGGGCAGGCACTGTAAATGTGTATTTTTTTTAATGAGTACATCTAGTTGTGAACTCTAATGATTATTCTCCTCTTTCTCTCAGCCCAATGTTAGTGGGATGGAACCTGCCTTCGGAGATGCTTTTCGAAGTTGCTGCATCTACTCATCCTTGGACCAGACTGTTGCTAGCCCAGACAGCAGTCCGAACTCTGGCTTCCTGTATGAACAGGTGTGCAGACCACAAAAGGTCTATTTGTAAAATCTCTTCTTTAGACAGTAGCTTAAGAATCCCACAAATCAATGGTCAATAAAGTGTGTGCACTGCAAATCATCTAGACTAATAATAGTGCTTCTGCAAATACATCTGTGTCAAATATGTGTGAGCAAATATCTGAGAATCCTGCAGCAAAGGAAGAGATTTCTTAGTCTGTAGTGCCTGTGTTAGGTTTTTAGAACCATCCAGTTCTACTTCCCTCTCTCATTGTCATAGTTCATTCCACACAGGAACCACTCCCTGTGTAATAAAGGAATTGCCCCTCATGTCTTTGTAAAATCTTTCTCCTCTCGTCTTAAAAATATGGCCCCAAGTATTGAAACTACCCCCCCCCCCCCCCCACCCTGAGGACAAAGACCTTACCTATTCACCCTATCTATACCCCTCATGACTTCATAAAGTCTACTAGATCACCCCTAATCACCCACGTTCCGTTGGGAAAAGTCCCAGCCTATCCAGCCTGTTCTCATAACTTCCGATAGACATGCAGATTTCTTCTTTTTCACATGTACACACAATTCATTTTTGCAAGTTATCTACTTCCTCCACCCTTTCAGTCGTAGAGTCATAGAGATCTGCAGCACAGAAACAGACTCTTTGGTCCAACCTGTTCCATGCCGACCAGATATCCCAACTTAATCTAGTCCCACCTGCCAGCACCCGGCCCATATCCATCCTAACCCTTCCTAATCATATACCCATCCAAATGCCTTTTAAATGCTGCAATTATACCAGCCTCCACCACTTCCTCTGGCAGCTCATCCCATACACGTACCACCCTCTGTGTGAAAAAGTTGCCTCTTAGGTCTCTTTTATATCTTGCCCCTCTCACCCTAAACCTCTGCCCTCTAGTTCTGGACTCCCCCCACCCCACCCCAGGGAAAAGACTTTGTCTCTTTATCCTCTCTATGCCCCTTATGATTTTATAAACCTCTATAAGGTCACCCGAAGGTCCTGAAGAAGGGCTTATGCCCAAAACGTCGATTCTCCTGTTCCTTGGATGGTGCCTGACCTGCTGCGCTTTTCCAGCAACACATTTTCAGCTCTATAAGGTCACCCCTCAGCTCCAGGGAAGAAAGACCCAGCCTATTCAACTTCTCCCTATAGCTCAAACCCTAGTAACTTCATTATAAATCTTTTCTGCACCCTTTCAAGTTTCACACCATCCTTCCAATAGGAAGGAGACCAGAATGGTGCGCAATATTCTAAACGTGGTCTAACCACATTTGTTGTATAATGTGTTGTATATTCTCAACATGACCTCCCAACTCCTATCCTCAATGCTCTGACCAATAAAGGAAAGCATACCAAATGCCGCCTTCACTATCCTATCTGCCTGTGACTCCACTTTCAAGGAGCTATGAACCTGCACTCCAAGGTCTTTTTGTTCAGCAACACTCCCAGGACACTTACCATTAAATGATTTGATTTCCCAAGATTCAACACCTCACATTTATCTAAATTAAATTCCATCTGCCACTCCTCAGCCCATTGGCCCATCCATTCAAGATCCCATTGTAATCTGAGGTAACCTTCTTCACTGTCCACTACACCTCCAATTTTGGTGTCATCTGCAAACTTACGAACTATACCTCCTCTGTTCATATCCAAATCATTTATGTAAATGACGAAAAGTAGTGGACCCAGCACCAATCCTTGTGGCACTCCACTGGTCACAGGCCTCCAGTCTGAAAAACAACCCCCCATCACCACCCTCTGTCTTCTACCTTAGAGCAAGTTCTGTATCCAAATGGCTAGTTCTCCCTGTATTCCACGAGATCTAACCTGGCTCACCAGTCTCCCATGGGGAACCTTGTCGAATGCCAGTTGCCATGATCTTGAATGAGGCCATAACTTGTGTTTTTTTTTAACTAGAATATTTTCCTTTTTTTTATTTATTGAAGGATTGAATTTTTATTTTCCAAGATCAATCAATGCATACTCTAACTACAATTTTAACTAAGCCCCAAACAAAAATCGGAATTTGCAGGAGAAACTCAGTAGGGCTGGCAGCATCTGTGAAGAGAAGGCAGAGTTAGTGTTTCGAGGCCAGTGACCCTTCTTCAGAGATTTGTTTCTGATTTCTAGCATCTGCAGTTCTTTTGGCCAGCCAGCTCAGAGTCAGAATCCCGAACTGAGAAAATTCTAAATCCCCTGTTTATACATTTTTTTCTGTTTTTTTTTACACTGACTGTGGCCCAGCCAGCACAGTCAGTCTCCTAAACTGAGGAGATCTAATCTCCTGGTTATTTTTTTTTTCTTTTTTTTTGTTTTTCTTTCACCCCACACTACTGCCTAACAGCGGTAATACTTATTTCTTACCCCAACACCCTTATCATGTGTGTGCAGCTATGAGACACAGTGAAAGACATCAGGTGTATAAATCTTTCTTCATTTTCCACCATTAGGAAGAAAGGAAACACCTGAATGGCCAGTGGCAAGTGGTGCCATCCTCATCAAAGGGCAATGCTGCGTGATCAAAAATGTGAAGGGGATGGCGGGGATTAAATCAAAGTAGAGTTGGAGGGGGAAATAAAATACTCCAATCCCTGCGGTGCCCACTGTCTCTGAACAGCTCAAGGGTGTTGGTGGACACCATGTGCTCCTTCTCCAGAGAACCCGGGCTCTAATGTAACCGCGGAAGAGGGGCAGGCAATCGGCCCTAACGACCCCCTCCATGGCCTGCTGCCTGGACCTGTTTATAGCCAGTTTGGCCAGGCCCAGGAGCAGACCCACGAGGAGATCGTATGGCCTGCCCACCCGCTCCGCACCAGGTGCCCAAAGATCGGGAGCTTGGGGCTGAAGTGCAACCAAAAATAAAGGAGAAGAATTTCCAGGTAACTAAAAAGAGAGTGGGGTGGGGCACACCCAATATATAAGTGGTCCACATAACAAGCAGTTGGGCTGGGAGTCCGTGAACCACCGCAATCTGCAGTTTCAGGGGACTGCTGCGTGCAACACTCTCCACCCCAGATCCTTGAGAGAAAGGGGAAGGACTCCCGCATAGAGTGCCCTCAACTGGGGATCCCCATTGCCTGGTGGCAAATGGGCACAGCAAGGCCCTGTTTATATTGATCAGCCAGGGCTTCCCGATTGGCCCAAGTTAAACCCAATCAGGATCTCGTACTCCATGAGATCCACCTGGTTCCAATCACTACCTTTAGCTAAGCCCTTATGTGCTGAAACCTAGAATCATTGCAAGTTTTTTAGTTCCTCAAGCTTTAAATGGCACATTCAACACATAAAACCACGACATATGTAGCAAATGTGTTGCCAATCTCAGTCACGCAGTCCTTTAGAACTCTGTCTTCCTCATGAAGAAGTTGATAAAATCATGAGGGGCACGGATAAGTTGAATAGTCAAGGTCTTTTCTCCAGGGTAGGGGAGTCCAAAACTAGAGAGCATATGTTTAAGGTGAGAGGGGAAAGATATGAAAGCGACCTAAGGGGCAAATATTTCACACAAGAGGGTGGTGTGTGTCTGGAACAAGCTGCCAGAAATTGTGGTGGGGGCCCCTACAATTACAACATTTAAAAGGCATCAGGGATGGGTATGTGAATAGGAAGGGTTTAAAGAGATATCGGTAAACATTCTGACGGCAATAGAACATTCTGGAGGGCTTTTGCCCAAAACGTCGATTTTCCTGCTCCTTGGATGCTGCCTGATCTGCTGGGCTTTTCCAGTACCACTCTAACCTAAACTCTGATTTTCCAGCATCTGCAGTCCTCACTTTTGCCTTAGAGGGATATCGGCCAATTGCTGGCAAATGGGACTAGATTAATTTAGGATATCTGGTTGGCAGGGATGAGTTGGACTGAAGTGTCTGTTTCTGTGCAGTCCGTCTCTATGTCTGTAAGAAGTTCAGATTTTTTGGGGGGGGGGATTTAATCTTATCCCCAGCTGACAGCAGCACTGTTCGCAGATGTTTGCAAAATCCCAGTGACAATCTGGATGAATGGTCACGATCTAGCAAAGTAATGGAAACTTTTACAGCAACTGTATTTTTGCCGATTTTCAGCCTCTGGATCGAGGTCATGCCCAGTTCAATGTTCAATCCGAATGTTGGTTAGTGGAACCGAGTTATGGGTGGGGAACATAACAGCTTCCTTTGCAGTGACCTCCATTCCTATCCCACCCCAAACTGTCTTTCTCGCCACCTGTATTGCATTTCTACAGGAAAATAACATGACATATTCTTACGGACCTGTGGAGTACGTGTTAAATATTGCAGTACACCTTTCTTACCAATAGAGAAAACTATTGCCATAACTTGCTGCAGTTGCTATTTTAGGGTCATAAATAGCCATTACATACAACTGGTGAGTACTGTACAGCAAAACAAAACTTAATGTTCAGAAGTGCAAAGAGATCTTTGACCTGTTTCTTATTTATTTGTTTTTCCTTGGTTCCCAGGCTTTTTTATTATTTTCTTTTAAATTTTATTTTAAACAAACAAACAAGCTGGACTAGACAGGCTAAACCATGGAAGGATGTTCCCAGTGACTGGAGAGTCTAGAATCAGGGCTGACAGTCTGAGGATACAGGGTAGGCCATTCAGGACTGAGGTAAAAGCAATGACTGCAGATGCCGGAAGCCAGATTCTGGATTAGTGGTGCTGGAAGAGCACAGCAGGTCAGGCAGCATCCGAGGAGCAGTAAAATTGACGTTTCGGGCAAAAGCCCTTCATCAGGAATACAATCTCTCCACCCTTCAGGCACTCTGCCTGTATTCCTGATGAAAGGCTTTTGCCTGAAATGTCGATTTTACTGCTCCTCTGATGCTGCCTGAACTGCTGTGCTCTTCCAGCACCACTAATCCACATTTCAGGACAGAGGTGAGGAGAAATGTTTTCACCCAGAGAGTGATGAGCCTGAGGAACTCTCTGTTACAGAAAATGGTTGAGGCCAAAACATTGTACGTTTTTCAAGAAAGAGTTGTATGTAGTTCTTGGGGCTAAAGGAATCGCCGAGTATGGAGGGAAAGTGAGAACAGGGTACTAACTTTGATGATCAGCCATGAACTGCCAAAGGAAGTGGTGGATGCAGGTACAGATAAAAAGTCCACAGGATGTTTAGATAGGTTCATGAATAGGAAAAGTTTAGAGGGCTAGTTTAGTTTGGGATTGTGGTTGGCATGGGCTGGTTGGGCAGAATGGTCTGTCTCCGTGCTGTATGACTCTATCACACTGAAGGGTCTGTCTCCGTGCTGTATGTCTCTATCACACTGAAGGGTCTGTCTCCGTGCTGTATGTCTCTATCCTGCTGAGGAGTCTGCATCCGTGCTGTATGACTCTATCCTGCTGAAGGGTCTGTCTCCGTGCTGTATGTCTCTATCACACTGAGTGGTGGCGCAGGCTCATTGAGCAGAATGGGTTACTACTTGGTTTTTTTTTGCGTTTTTTTCCAATCTTTGGTGTTAATGTTTACCACCATTACCACACCGATGAAATAAAGGCCTGCACGGCTTGATACTATCTCGCTTTACACTTTTGTGCAGAAGACCTTTTTCTGAAAAATGTTTCAAGTTTCTTAGACATTTGCTTAGAATTTACAAAAGAGCCAGAGTCAACATGAGGAAAACAGATATGTACAAAGACACCTGTTGGGATCTGGAGAGAGCTGCCTGAATGAGTAGTGGAAGTAGATTTAATAGAAACCTTCAGAATGAAATCTGGTAAATAGGAAAGATTTACAAGTCATTTACAGGGAGAGAGCAAGGGACTAATTGAATAGGGCCTGATGGCCACGTTCTGTGTTGGTAGGTGTCTCGCTTTTATACTGACTTGTTGTGTTTGAAAATTCCCATCTGAACTTGTGCACCAATTAGATAAATCCCTGTATTCATTAAAATCATCTTGGCCCATTCCTTGTGATTGTTCACAAGAATGTCAAAAGGAAGTTATTTAACATTTGCTTAGAAATCATGGAGCTGAAAATCTAAGACCTATTTCACATTCAGCAGTATTCCATGTGTTACCGTGATAGGATAGGGGTTAATGTCTGTGTCTGCACAAACTGGATTATCCCCTTTAAAGGCAAGCCATGCTTTCTGCCTCTAAACACCTTTCACTTGTGGGTCATGGTTGTCCACTGGCCCAGTATTTATTGCCTGTCTCTAGTTGCTCTTGAGATGATGGTGAGCTGCCTTATTGAACTGCCACAGTCCATGTTCTGTAGTAGATCCCACTGCTGTTAGGGAGGGATTCCAGGACTTTGACCCAGCGACAATAAGGAGTGGCAATATATGCCCAAGTCAGAATGGTGAGTGGCTAGAGGGGAACTTGAAGGGGGTGGTGGTCCCATGTAACAGCTGCCCTTGCCCTTTTAAGTAGTAGTGCTGGACGGAGTTGTCTAAGAATCTTTGGTGAATTTCTGCAGTGCATCTTGTTGATAGTACACACTGGTGCTACTGAATGTCAGTGGTGGAGGGAATGGATGCTTATGGATGTGGTGCCAATCAGGCGGGCTGATTTGTCCTGGATGGTGTCAAGCTTCTTGAGTGTTGTTGGAGCTGCACCCATCCAGTCAAGCAGGGAGTATTCCATCACACTCCTAACAGGTGCCTTGTACATGGAGCTTACTTTCCCCCAGTCTCCCACTGGAGTAACTTCAGGCCACAGCTCAAAACCAGTTGAGTAGGTAAATTCACACTTTACAAAGTACTCCTAACTATCTCACTGGACTTGGGCAAGGATGGCCTTTCTCCCTTGCCCAGTCGTAGGGATGGCTTACCTCTGCCAGGTGGTATCATTGTCAGCTCAGGATGTCCGGAGTTGGTGGCAGGGATTGAGGGGGGAATAAAACATACTCAAGATATTAATTGTACTTTTTTCAATCCTAGGAACGTCAACTGGCTTATACAAATAGCTCCAGAAATGATCTGCTAAGTCTGAATTTGTACAGGAGTCCTGTGAAAGAGAATATAGAGCTGTTGAGTGACCTGGTGGATGATGAACCATCTGACAGTGACAGATGTGAGCGATGGGATATATCAGCTTTAGAAGACTTTACCAAGTACACCAAAGTGGATCTTTGGAATGACAAGGAGTTGGACCTGTTGGGTTTGGACGAGCACACAAGTCCTTATCAAAACGAAGCCGAGATTTCGCGAACACCAACGTTAGCTGAGCTGAATGCTGATGACTCGCAGCTTGTTGCTGACGCTTGGTGTCTTCTTCGACCTGTGAAGGAGGCTTCCCCATTCTCTGGTAAACCTGACAGTGTTTGCAGAACTGCAGGAAACCCTAAAAAAGGCAACTGCATGGATCCTTTAATAGATCCTGACTTCCAGGCAGAAACCACTGCTTTTCTTCAGAAAAGGGAAGACCAGCAGAGCCATTTGAGAAGCAGCAAGTCCTGTATCAAAAATCCTGAAATACCATTGAACTCCGGAAGCAATGACCTCAGTGACCAAACCAGCAACTCCACAGCATCTGTTGACTCTGCATCAAACCCAGAGGAAGGAGCAATTCATAACAAAATAGGATCAAATTCTTGGAAGCATCAAAGACGATTAGCGACCACAGAATTGGGGGACATGGGTACAGAGAAACCTGACTTCAATAAGGGGGATGGTCTTGTCTGTACCCACCCAACTGCATTCCCCAGCTGGTCTGCCCGGCAGGCAAGTGGGGGACAAAGCCCTGAAGCTGGAATTGAACTGAAGAGCCAGGAGCACAACTACTCCCTCTTCAGCGCTGAAGGCCTGGGATTGCACGCAAGTGAAGAGAGGTTAGAGCCAGAGAACGGCTCGGACAGTGAGCAGGATGACAGCGAGAATGAAGACGATGAGGAGGAAGATGATGATGAAGATAAGGACGACTTCAGCGACTACCTTTCGGAAGCCGGTAAGTTGAATGTGTAAACAAAAATATAAATTGCTGGAAACGTTCAGCAGGTCTGGCAGCATTTGTGGAGAGAAGTCAGAGTTAACGTTTCAGGTCGAGTGACCCTTTCACAGGACCCTTCTTTGACCTGAAAAGTTAACTCTGATTTCTCTCCCTAGATGCTGACAGACCTGCTGAATTTTTCCAGCAATTTCTGTTTTTGATTTACAGCGTCCACACTTCTTCCGGTTTTTATATAGGCTGAGGGTAGATTTACACTTTGTTCTTGACTTCGAGCAGCTGGCGTTTATATAATGCAATGACTGTAGCAAAGCAGCCCAAGGCGTTTTGCAAAATGATAATCAAGTTTTTAAAAAAAACAAAGTCACACAAGGAGACCTTTAAATGGATTACTAAAGCTCGATCAGAGAGGAATGTTTGAAGGAACTATTCGAGAGGGAGGTGGCGGATACTGGAGGCTTTGGGAAGTATGAGGGGTGGAATTCCAGTGCTGAGATTCTTTTGAAGTCTTGCCTTTTGCTTTTAGATATCATTTCATAGTTGGGCATCTTGAATGGAGCTAACCACACTGGGGTTGGGTTGCAGAAAAATGGCCCAAGAGATGGATAGAAACATTGTCAAACTACTCTTGTGGAAACTGACATAGTGAGCTATTGGTCTCATTGCTCTCAAAGTTGTGTTTCTGTTTTCCATCAACAATCTCAGCTCAAGTATTCATGGGATGGGCCAGCATTTGTTGCCCATTCACTGGAGAAGGTGGTGACAAGTTGCAGCATTGAAATACTGTGGTCCTTGGGGTCTGGGTTAGACTCCCTACCATTGTTGAGGGGGGGGAGGGGTGGTGGCGGTGTTCCTGGATTTTGACCCAGCAACACGAAAATATCAAAGTCAGGATGGTGAGTGATTTGGAGGGGACCTTGCAGGGGGTGGTGTTCCCTTATATCTGCTGCCCTTGCCTTTCTCGATGGTAGAGGTCATGGCTTTGGAAGATGCTATTGACAGAGCCTTGCTGAATTGCTTCAGTGCATCTTGTAGAGGGTACACACTCCTTCCACCATGTGGTGGTGATGGAGGGAGTAAAGGTTTAAGGGTGCCAATCAAATGGGCTGCTTTGTGTTGATTAACTGAGTATATGTTTAAGTGATTCAGTGAGATCAATCCCCAGCTTGACTGTCACTCTCAAATTCCCACTGGCTTGAGTCATCAGAGAAGCAACCAGAATTAGGTAGGGACCAACAGACCATGAAGAGGTGTCAATATCAATGAGATGGGGGAGAAATTAGATGGTGAGAAATATTTGAATGTTACATTAATTGATGATAAATAAGTTAGTTGTAATCTCTGTACAGGCGGTAACTGTAGCATGTTTAAGAGAAAAAACATTCCTTGGTAAGGCCCTAGGGAGTGTTGCTGAACTAAGAGACCTTGGAGTGCAGGTTCATAACTCCTTGAAAGTGGACTCGCAGGTAGATAGGATAGTGAAGAAGGCGTTTGGTATGCTTTCTTTTATTGGTCAGAGTATTGAGTACAGGAATTGGGAGCACATGTTGCGGCCGTGCAGGACATTGGTTAGGCCACTGTTGGAATATTGCGTGCAATTCTTGAAAGGGTTCAGAAAAGATTTACAAGGATGTTGCCAGGGTATGAGGGGCATGGATAGGGTAAATAGGCAAAGTCTTTTCCCTGGGGTCGGGAAGTGCAGAACTAGAGGGCATAGGTTTAAGGTGAGAGGGGAAAGATATAAAAGAGACCTAAGGGGCAACTTTTTCACGCAGAGGGTGGTACGTGTATGGAATGAGCTGCCAGAGGAAGTGGTGGAGGCTGGTACAATTACAACATTTAAGAGGCATTTGGATGGGTACATGAATAGGAAGGGTTTGGAGGGATATGGGCCGGGTGCTGGCAGGTGGGACTAGATTGGGTTGGGATATCTGGTCGGCATGGACGGGTTGGATCGAAGGGTCTGTTTCTATGCTGTACCTCTCTATGACTCTATGACATCAGCAGAGCTAAGTTTAGTGAAGACTGCAGAAATGCAGGGGGTGACCAGGAACACATTTCTCACCTCCCCACAGGTGCTGTCTATTCATTAAAGATCTGTGCCTTATTTATGTCATTACTAACCACCGGATGTTAATTTGCAGGTACAACAAGTAATCAGGAAAGCTAGTAGAATGTAATGATTTAGTGTGAGGGGAATTGAATCTGAGAGTAGGGGAGTCTGGACAAGGAAAAAAGATGGCCTGTAAAAGATAGCTATGGATTGGGGAGGACAGATTTTATTAAAATAAAGCAGGATTTGGCCGCAGTAGGTGGGAACATTGGATGGGAACAGCTCCTTGCAGGAACAGTGGATGGGAACAGCTCCTTGTGGGTAAGTCCACACCGGAGTGATGGGAAGCATTCAAAAGAGAGAGTACGGGTCCAACACATAACCTTTAGAGGGAAATGCAGGAGCAATAAGTTCAGAGAACCCTAGATGTCTAGAACAATTCAGGAGTGGATGAGGAAAAAGAATAGGGCTTTTAGCAAGTCCAAAGGGAACAATTCAGCTGCAGCCTGAGAGGAATATAGGAAGTGCAGGAAGGAAATTAAGAAAGCAATTAGAAGAGCAAAAAGGGGGCATGAGAAAGGACTTATGAATAGAATTAGGGAGAATCCGAAGATATTTTACACACAAATTAAAGGAAAGAGGTTAAGCAGGGAAGGAGTTTGGGACCAAGAGGACAACTTGTGTGTGGAGCAGCAGGATATTGGAAGGGTTTTGAGTGAATACTTTCCTTCGGTTTTCACTCTGGAAAAGGAGAATGTAGGTATGGAATTCAGGGAAAGGAACTGAGAGAAGCTTGTACATAGGAAATGGGGAGGTATTGGAGGCTCTGTCAGGCTTAAAACTGGACAAAGCCCCATCCTGAGACAAATTTTTTATTCCTCTCTGGCCATGGGGGAACTACCAGAGGATTGGAGGACAGCTAATGGTTTTTAAGAAGGATGGTAGAGATGAACCAGGAAATTACAGACGGGTGATTCTCACTTAAGTGATGGGGAAACTATATTGGAGAAAATTATGATGGAGTGAATTAATACCCACTTGGAAAGGCATGGGTTAATTAGGGATAGTCAACATCTCTTTGTCAGAGGGAGGTCATGCCTAGCAAATTTGTTAGAATGTTTTGAAAATGTGATTGTGTGTGGATGAGGAATGTTCGGTTAATGTAGTTTATATGAACTTTAGAAAAACTTTTGACAAGGTCCCACAAGGGGGACTGATTTGAGAAGGATGAAGGACATGGAATTCAGGGAAACTTGGCGAGATGGATCAGAAGGTTCTTGATTGATTGGAGGCTGGTCTCTAGCGGTGCACCACACATCAGTGCTGGGACACTTACTGTTTCTTAGCTGTATAAATTAGTAGATTAGATTAGATTACTTACAGTGTGGAAACAGGCCCTTCGGCCCAACAAGTCCACACCGACCCGCCGAAGCGTATACCACCCAGACCCATACTCCTACGTTTACCCCTTCACCTAACACTACAGGCAATTTAGCATGGCCAATTCACCTAACCTGCACATTTTTTTTTGGATTGTGGGAGGAAACCGGAGCACCCGGAGGAAACCCACGCAGCCACGGGGAGCATGTGCAAACTCCACACAGAGAGTCGCCTGAGGCGGGAGTTGAACCCGGGTCTCTGGCGCTGTGAGGCAGCAGTGCTAACCACTGCTGATATAGATTAAAATGTGGGGGGAATGTTAAGCAAATTTGCAGGTGACATCAAGATTGGTACAGTAATTAACAGCGAAGAAGATGGTTGTAAGTTACAGGAAGATATAAGTGAGTTGGTCAAATGGGCAGACCAGTGGCAGATGGTATTTATTTAACCCTGATAAGTGCAAGGTGATACACTTTGGAAGAAGAATCAAGGTGAGGGAATATTCAATGAATGGCAGGACACTGGATAACTTAAAGGGACAGAGGGATCTTGGGTTAATTATTCACAGATTCCCGAGGTCGGCAAAGCATGATAGTGAATAGGATAGTTAAGAAGGCTTATGGGACACTTGCTTTCATCAGTCATGGCACAGAGTATATAAGCAAGGAAATAATGTTGTACAAAGCGTTGATCAGGCCACAGCTGGAGTACTGTATATAGTTCAAGTCACCTAACTACAGGAAGGATATGATAGCACTAGAGTACATACAGAGGAGGTTCACCAGGATGTTGCCTGGGATGGAAAAATTAAGCTGTAAAGAAAGACTGGATTGGCCTGGATTAGAATCATACGGCACAGAAACAGACCCCTTCGGTCCATCCAGTCAATGCCAAACATAATCCCAAACTAAACTAGCCCCACCTGCCTGCGCTTGGCCCATATCCCTCAAACCTTTCTTATTCGTGTACTTCCAAATGTCTTCTGAACGTTATAACTGTGCCCACATCCACCACTTCCTCTGGAAGTTCTTTCCACACATGAACCATTCTCTGTATTTAAAAAAAATTGCCCCTCATGTCCTTTTTAAATCTTTCTCCTCTAACTTTAAAAATATACCCCCTCATTTTGAAATCCCCCCCCCCCCACCCTTTGGAAAAGATACCTGCCATTCACTTTATCTATGCTGCTCATTATTTTATAAACCTCTATAAGATTATTTTCTGTGGAGCAGAGCTGACTGAAGTGGTCACGATTGAGATGTATAAGATGATGAAGGGTATGGACAGGGTGAAGAGAGAGCAGCTGCTCCCTTGGTTGAGGGGTCAATCATGAGAGGGCATAGGGTGAGGGGTAGGAGATTCAGAGGGGATTTGGGAAAAACTGTTTTCACTCAGCGAGCGGTGGGAACCTGGAATGCACTGCTTGGGCAGGTAGTGTAGGCCGGAAACTTTATAACCTTTTAAAAAGTATTTGGATGAGATATCATAACATATGGTACATGTGCAGGAAATTGGGATTAATGCATCTTTAGTGGTAGTTATGTAGGTATGGGTTCGATGTGCTGAAGGGCCTTTTCTGTGCTGTTTGACTTGGGGGGAAACAAAATTGCTCAGGGTTGATCAGCCATGATCATATTGAAGGTGGAGCAGACCCAAAGGCCAGAGTGGCCTACTCCTGCTCCTATTCTCTATGGGTGTATGTTATGCTTTGGGGGGCATTGATGGGACCAGATCTGTGTACAGAACTGGTCACTGTACTTACAGAAGAATGTTAGTGTATTGGAAGCATTAATGTAAGGTTTACTAGACTTATAGCTGGAATAAGCAGATTTTCATATGAGGAAAGGCTAGACAGGCTGGGCCTGTATCCTCTGGAGTTGAGAAGAGTCAGAGGAGCCTTGCTTAAAACATATAAAATCCCGAGAGGACCTGACCAGCTGGATGTTGGTAGGCCGTTTCCTGTTGTGGGAGAATCTAGAACTAGGGAGACAGTTTAAAAATAAGGGGGCACCTACAGTCAGTTTGGATATATCGCAATAGTTCTGTTCTCGGACAATCTCGCGTTATGTGAAAATCACACAATAGCCGCACCATTTAAACTCATGGGACCAGAATCGCTATATAGCAGTACAGGTAAATAATGTACGCATTCTACAAATAACGGTCTAAATTCTTCAATCGCATTAAAGTCGATTCGCATTGATGAAACACGCGCTATAGCAGAACCGACTGTATTTAAAACAGGTGAGGAGAAGGAATTATGACACTTGAGTCTTTGGAATTCTCTTCCTCAAAAGGCAGTGGATGTAGAATCTTTAAATATTTTCGAGGCAGAGGTAGGTAGATTCATGATTACTCAGGGGATGAAAGATTCAATCAGGAGTATACAGGAATGGAGAGTTGAGGTTAAAACCACTAAAAAAAACTTGCGCCCACACCTCCTCCCTCACTTCCCTCCAAGGCCCCAAGGGATCCTTCCATATCCGTCACAAATTCACCTGCACCTCCACACACATCATTTACTGCATCCGCTGCACCCGATGTGGCTTCCTATACATTGGGGAGACAGGCCGCCTACTTGCGGAACGTTTCAGAGGACACCTCTGGGACACCCGCACCAACCAACCCAATCGCCCTATGGCTGAACACTTTAACTCCCCCCTCCCACTCCGCCAAGGACATGCAGGTCCTTGGCCTCCTCCATCGCCAGACCATGACAACACGACGCCTGGAGGAAGAGCGCCTTATCTTCCGCCTAGGAACCCTCCAACCACAAGGGATGAATGCAGATTTCTCCAGCTTCCTCATTTCCCCTCCCCCACCTTATCTCAGTCCCAATCCTCGGACTCAGCACCACCTTCTTGACCTGCAGTCTTCTTCCCGACCTCTCCGCCCCCACCCACTCTCCGGCCTATCACCCTCACCTTGACCTCCTTCCACCTATTGCATTCCCAACGCCCCTCCCCCAAGTCCCTCCTCCCTATCTTTTATCTTAGCCTGCTTGGCACACCTTCCTCATTCCTGAAGAAGGGCTTATGCCCGAAACATCGATTCTCCTGCTCCTTGGATGCTACCTGACCTGCTGCGCTTTTCCAGCAACACATTTTTCAGCTTTGATCTCCAGCATCTGCAGTCCTCCCTTTCTCCTAGTTAAAACCAGGTCATCTATGATCTTATAGAATGGGAGAGAAGGATCAAAGGGCTGAGTGGCCTTCTTTTGTTCCTTGTTTGTATGTTCGCTAACAGTTGCTCGAAGGATAGGTGCCTGGATTGCTGGGCATCCTCAAAGGAAGTTAAGTCAGGCCCAGTGACCCTGTGGATCCAGGATTGATGTGGGTTGGCACTGCAGTGTTGTCAGGATTGTTGCTGCACAAGTGGCCATTGGTGCTGAGAGGGCCCCTTCCCAGGACTATCGAGTACTATAGACCGGGCCCCCCCAACCCGACTTTACCCAGAAACTGTTGAGAGTCTGCCACGTTCAGGGGCGGTGGTGGTGTCGTGGTCATGTCACTGCACTAGTAATCCAGAGACCCAGGTTAATGCCCCAGGGAATATGGGTTCAAATTTCAACATAGCGGATGGTGAAATTTGATTTCTATAAAAGTCCGAGTTAAAAGCTGGCCTAATGGTGACCATTGTTGTAAAAGCCCATCTGGTTCACCAATGCCCTTTAGGGAAGGATCTTACCCAGTCCAAACCCAAAGAACATAGTTGACTCAAGAATCGCCCTCTGGGCAATCAAAGATGAGCAATAAGTGCTGCACTAGCCAGCAACGCCTGCATCCCATGAATTAATTTTTTTTTAAATATTTCGACCCTCACTGCCGAAAGAGAGCAAAATGCCCTCAGAACAGGCTGTTATTCAACCACTTAGCAGCTGAGTTGGCCGAGTGAAAGCAGCCAGAGTGCTAACTTGCCTTTCTCCCTGTCTGCCCTTGCCATTTTGCTACCTGTCTTGTTTCCTATGTTGTAAAATTCGGATCATAATTTCCAAATCTCTCCAAGATTGAGGGCTTTCCCCAAATTGTGATTGGGTTTTCTGTAAATTCATTGAAGGAAATGGATTGTGATTCATAGAGATGTACAGCACTGAAACAGACCCTTCAGTCTAACTTGTCCATGTCGACCAGATATCCTACGTTAATCTCGTCCCATTTGCCAGGATTTGTCCCAGATCCCTCTAAATCCTTCCTGTTCATGCACCTGTTCAGGTGATGGTCAGCATGTCCATCATTATTGTAATATGGGACTGTCAGGATAGTGGGAGGTTAAATAGATGGACCCTGGAGTTTTCATGTCTCATAATGTTTTGTACAACATAAGCAATGAAGATGTTAAAAGAAATGGAAATAAATGTGATTCATTTAGGTGGAAAAGTCCAACGTCTACACTATATGGACAGTGAGTAAATCTAAAATACATAACTGAATCTATTTTTGATATGAACGTAATGAGCCACGGTGTCAAATTTGCTATGGTGTAAATTACTTTAAGTTGTATAGACATTTGATAGTTAGGAATGAGAATTACTCAAAAAATGCACACGTTGTCAAAGCTTTTATCCTGTATGAGAGGGCACTCCTCTCAATGTAAATATTGGCTTTCCCCTTGAATTGGTATTCTTGCAAATTGTCCTGATGTGTGCAAGATGAAAACTTTTGTCCTAAATTTCTTTTTTTACGGAATTCTATAACGTGACCAATACTAACTAATTTGAGAACAACTGACCCTGATCAGGCCCATAAATTGTCTGGCAAATTACATTTGTGTGTGCACTCTCCACTATCAGAGCTTCAGGGTCAAAACTATCCTCCTGACTGAGTGACTAAGTGCGTTGTCTGTGCTTAAAGGCAGCCTCCAGATTGGAAGTACAGTACACTTTATGTCTACACTTTAGGAGCATTATTGAACCCTTGATGAACTCTGGGACTTTCTTGTGAGCTCCGTATCCTTCCTTCACAAAGTTCAACTTATCCAGTCTTTACTGTGAATCTCCTATCACTTTTTCCTCAATCACTCATTTCTGTTCTTGGTAGCATAGTGGTGATGTTATTGAATGATAATCCAGGAATTCAGGCTGATGCTCTTCAATTTACTTGCACAGAGACAGAGAGACAGTCAAATGAGAGAGATGCACACACACTGAGAAACATAGACAAAAATATCAACATGCATAGATGCAGACTGAAGAACAGATGCACAGACTGAGAAACATATGCACTTTCATAGACTATGGGATAGACATGCATACACATGCACAGACTGAGGGACAGATATACCCAGAGAGAGACTGAGGCATACCCACATGCTGAAACACACGTTGTCAGTCACTATCAAAAAATCTTGTTTGTAAGGGCTTGCTCTGAGCAAAGCTGACCTCTTTTTTTTTCTGCAGTTAACACCATCAATTTATGGAGAAAGTGAGGAATGCAGATGCAGGAGATCAGAGTTGAGAGTTTGGTGCTGGAAAAGCACAGCAGGTCAGGCAGCATCCGAGGAGCAGGAGAATCAGGAATTTCTGATGAAGGGCCTTTGCCTGAAACGTCAATCCTCCTGCTCTTCGGATGCTGCCTGACCTGCTGTGCTTTTCCAGCACCACACACTCTCGACACCATCGATTTATATCTACCCTTCATCTGTTCTCTCCTGTACTACTATTAGCAGCCACTTGGCCTTCTGCTGTGGGCACCTCCACCCCATGTTTCACTTGTTCTCCTTCCCCATTTTTCCCAAGTGTAAAAGCCATCACCTTTCACTTCTCTTCAGTTCTAAAGAAGTCATATCAGATTCAAACAGATGCTGCCAGACGTGCTGAGTTTCTCCAGCACTTTCTGCATTTAATACTAACGCCTTGGGATCATGGGTTCAAACCCAACCATCTAAAACATGAAGCTTGTCTCAGTTATCGTCTCCATGAAATTATCATCAGTTGTCGTGGAAACCCATCTGGTTCATTTAATAGAATTCTATAGAATCCCTACAGTGTGGAAACAGGCCCTTTGGCCCAACAAGTCCACACTGACCCTCTGAAGATCAAACCATTCCCCTACCCGATTACATTTACCCCTGACCTACACATCCCTGATTTCTATGGGGCAATTTAACTTGGCCAATTCACCTGACCTGCACATTTTTGGACTGTGGGAAGAAACCGGAGCACCCGCAGGAAACCCACGCAGACAGGGGGGGATTTTCAAACTCCACACAGACAGTTACCCGAGGCTGGAATCGAACCCAGGTCCCTGGCGCTGTGAGGAAGCAGTGCTAACCACTGAGCCACCATGCCACCCCGATATTTCCTAAATGTCCTTTTAGGAAAGGAAATCTACTAACCTTCCCTGGTCTGGTGTAGACATGACTCCAGATCCACAGTAATGACCTGGATGGTTGTTCAGTTCAAAGCAATTAGGGATGAACAACGAATGCTGACCTTGTCAGCAACACCTATCTCATGAGCTTTTTTTTAAAAAAGTTGCACCCCCTCCCCCTCCCCAAATCCCAACGTGTTTCAAACTTATGAACATATGATTTAGAAACCAGATGAAGGCAGTTTGTTTTGCCATTCAATACAATGATGGCTGATCTGATTACCCTACATTCCTCACCTAACCTGAGCTCCATCACCCCCATAACTTATCCCCAATCTACCTTTGGAATATTCACAGCCTCTTCAGGAAGAGACTTCTAAAGACTCGTGACCTAAAAGGACAAGGGCAACAGATAAACGGGAACACGGCCCCCTGCATATTCCCTTCCAAACCACTCACCATCCTGACTTAGAAATATATTGTGGTTCTTGTTTTCTGTCTCTATATTCAGTGTCTCAGTATGCCTTTAAGAGACTTGCTCATGATTTCATTATTGCATGATAGCATGTGACCTGAGAGTATATAGGTCTCAGACTCCATCTTACTTGGGACCACTTGAAGCAAGACATGCTCTTTGAAAGTATGTTGCTCTGACCTATTATCTGCCAAGGCACCATTCATGTGATTGCAGTCTTTTTATATAATAGTCAATTGTAAACAATATCTGTTGAATTTTCCAATCCCATTTTATCCATGCCTTGTTTTATTAATGTTAAACAATTAGATAAGCATTGCTGTATCAGGTAATGATCCCTGACTGGAGGCAAAACCTACATCAGTTCCTTCAGTATCACTGTGTCAAATTCCTGAAGCTCTGTGGGTGTCACAACATCCCAAGGGCTGCAGTGATTCATGAAGACAATTCCCCTACCGCTTCTTCTCCAAGGCAATTAGGGATTGGCAATAAAGACTGGCACAGCAAGCAATACCCACATCCCATGAACAAGTTTTAATATTTTTACAATTTTTGTTAACCAATTTGCATCTTTCTTTTGACCGCGCTCAAACCTTTTTCCGCTCCTGTTGGTATCCTGTTGTGTATTTCGTTTGTAGTTTGGGAGATGAGATCACAGTGGAACTGTTGGTGGGGCTAATTGAGCAGGCAGCAATTTGGGAAGCCATGAAGGGGCAGTCACCCTCGGTTAAGCGAGGGGTTGGGGAATTGAATTTGTCCCGGAGAGTTGGGTTGTCGGGGCATTAGATACAGCAGGTCTGAGCTGTTTATTAGAAATGGCTAAGCTGCCGGCCAAGTTTCACTTTACCAATTTATTGTAAATCGCCCCTTGAGTGTAATGTTGGAGAGGCACCAGCTATGGTGAGACATCAGAAAGCTTGGCTTTGTGGAATCTCACCAAAATATTAACCTGAGAGTTCAGGAGAAATATTGGGAGAAAGCAAGAGTTCTGATAATCAAAATGGCTCTACTTTCTCAGGTGGATGCAAGTGACCGTCTATACTGTTTATAATTAAACTGCCTGTTCCTGAGACCTTACCATGAGGGGAGCTGATAACATTTCCAAACAAACTCTCATCTATGATGAAGCAATTCTAAATCACTCAACTTACTTGGAAGTTGATGATAACCGGATCATCCAGTTCAACCAGTTAAAAACTTCCCTTCCCCAAACCTACTGCTGAATTAATTCAGTCTTCCAAATCCTAAACAATGCAGATGATCTCTGCATTTCCAGGATAATACAGATCCCTGTTTCATCTCTTTTTAATAAGCTCCAGCAGTCAATGTGAATCTCTACACTGGCTGAAGTGTGCAGCTTCCAATAGACTTCATTAAAGATGTTAGAGGAAACGAATCTTGGTACAATAGGATACTTGCTGTGGAGATTTGGCTGACCTCCAGTTTATGAGGTTAGATTCATCCCTACAGAATGGAAACAGGCCATTTGGCCTACTGAGTCCACACCAGCCTTCCAAAGAGCATCCCACCCAGACCCGCCCCATTTCCCATTACTAATCCACTAAGCTGCACATCCCTGGACAATTTAGTGTGACCAATCCACCTGAACTTTGGACTGTGGGAGGAAACCCACATAGACACAGGGAGAATGCACAAACTCCAACCAGACAGTTGCCCGAGGGTGGGATTGAACCCAGGTCCCTGGTGCTATTAGACAGCAGTGCTAACCACTAAGGCACCATACCACTCTAGACATTTTGGAAGGACTCAGTCTTTGCGCTTATTGACTCCAGTTAACTGGGACAGTGACAGCAATGCTACATTGTCCAGTGTATTTGAGAGGTTTGTACACAATAAGGTGACATACTTACTTTTGCGGGTATGAGAGGGGAAATGAGGGAGGGGGCAGTGCATAAGGGTGTTTAGGATGGCTGAGTACTATGTGTACGTGTCTGTCTGTCTGTCTGTCTGTCTGTCCACATGTGGCATATATGTAGAACAGTGAAACTCCAATGACCAGATGCCTAGACACCTGTGTACACTTTTCATATCCATGGTATATGAGTCAGATACCATATCCACCCTACCCAACATTTTCCAAAGAGGTGATCCCTCTCACCTTTCAGTTCAGTGTATTAATGCACCTCCATTTCCTCTCCTACAGAAACGTTGGGTATAGAGTAGACTGAAAGAATGTTGCCAATGGGGCTCTACTGCAATTCAAACCCCATCTTCATTCTCTTGGGATTGAGATTGAATTTTTCAGGCTCCATGTCTTCAATTAAAGATATGAAGACTAGCGTCTAATAAATTTCTGAAAATAGTGGCTTCTTGAATGTCGGTTTATTATGACACAATGGGGAATGGGGGTGGCAGCACTGCACTGATGGTATCTTCTAGAGGAGCATAGCATAAAGTGAGGCCATCTGATGTTTTGATGGATCAGCCAATTTAGCAGTTCCTTTTATCTTGAAAAGCCTCTATTAAAAATGTAAAGGCAACACTTTCATTCAGTGTGTGCAGTGGTTACAGTAGCAGTATTTAATATAAAAGCGATGAATTTTGCATTTACAACAACCATGTCCTCAATTGTCAAGGGGTCGGTTGTGCAATTGACAGAAATTCAGGAAGTAGAGGTGGCCCCATAAGACCATAAGAAATAGGAGTGGGAGTAAGGCCAATTGGCCTATCGAGTCCACGCAGCCATTCAATCATGGCTGATGGGCTTTCAACTCCACTTACCTGCACTCTCCTTAATTCCTTGTGAGATTAAGAATTTATCAATCTCTGCCTTGAAGACGTTTAATGTCCCGGCCTCCACTGCACTTCGTGGCAATGAATTCCACAGGCTCACCACTCTCTGGCTGAAGAAATGTCTCCTCATTTCCATTCTAAATTGTCCCCCTCGATTTCTAAAGGCTGTGCCCACGGGTCCTAGTATCCCCGCCTGATGGAAACAATTTCCCAGCGTCCACCCTTTCTAAGCCATGCATTATCTTGTAAGTTTGTATTAGATCTCCCCTCAACCTTCTAAACTCTAATGAATACAATCCCAGGATCCTCAGCCATTCATCGTATGTTAGGCCTACCATTCCAGGGATCATCCATGTGAATCTTCGCTGGACACGCTCCAGTGCCAGTATGTCCTTCCTGAGGTGTGGGGCCCAAAACTGGATACAGTATTCTAAATGGGGCCTAACCAGAGCTTTATAAAGTCTCAGTAGCACATCGGTGCTTTTACATTCCAACCCTCTTGAAATAAATGACAACATTACATTTGCTTTCTTAACCACGGACTCAACCTGCAAGTCAACATTTAGAGAATCTTGGGCTAGTACTCCCAGATCCCTTTGTACTTTGGCTTTATGAATTTTCTCACCGTTTAGAAAATAGTCCATGCCTGTGTTCTCTTTTCCAAAGTGCAAGACCTCACATTTGCTCACATTTAATTTCATCAGCCATTTCTTGGACCATTCACCTAAACTGTCTAAATCTTTCTGCAGCTTCCCCACCTCCTCAGTACTACCTAGGTTAAAAACAAGGACTGCAGATGCTGGAAACCAGATTCTGGATTAGTGGTGCTGGAAAAGCACAGCAGTTCAGGCAGCATCTGAGGAGCAGTAAAATCGACGTTTCGGGCAAAAGCCCTTCATGTCGATTTTACTGCTCCTCTGATGCTGCCTGAACTGCTGTGCTTTTCCAGTACCACTAATCCAGAACCTCCGTACTACCTGCCTGTCCACCTAACTTCGTATCATCAGAGAACTTCACCAGAATGCCCTAGTCTCTTCGTCCAGATCATTAATATATAAAGTGAACAGCTGCAGCCCCAACACTGAACCCTACGGGACACCACTTGTCACCAGCTGCCATTCCAAAAAAGAACCTTTTATCCCAACTCCTGCCTTCTGTCAGACAGCCAATCCTCAATCCTTAATCCATGCCATTAGCTCACCTCGAACACCATGGGCCCTCACCTTACTCAGCAGCCTCCCGTGAGGCACCTTATCAAAGGCCTTTTGGAAGTCTAGGTAGATAACATCCACTGGGTTTGCCTGGTCTAACCTACCTGTTACCTTTTCAAAGAATTCTAACAGGTTTGTCAGGCACAACCTCCCCTTACTAAATCCATGCTGACTTGTTCTAATTTGACCCTGCACTTCCAATTCTTTTGTCTTGATCCTTTCTTGAACAAGGGGGTTACAACAGTGATTTTCCAATCATCTGGGACTTTCCCTGACTCCAGTGATTTTTGAAAGATTGCAACCAACGCCTCTGCTATTTCCTCAGCCACCTCCCTCAGAACTTTAAGATGTAGCCCATCCAGGGCAGGAGACTTATCAATTTTTAGACCTTTTAGCTTATCAAGTACTTTCTCCTTTGTAATGGCCACCATACTCAACTCTGCCCCTTGACTCTCCTTAAGGAGGCTCATGGGGGTCAGTAAAATCATTCCCTCTTATACATCCGCCACTCTCACACTGACAGTGAACTGGTAAAGAGATTCTCAGGAAAGATCACTGATCTGAAATCCATTAAAGATTATCAAAGGTTATAAATATATTAACAGGATTGCTTCATTGTTCTGTTTCTCTGCCATACTGGCATCTGTAAAAATAGACAAACAAAGGTTTGTGTGGGAGGTGAAGCTGATGAAATGATGAGGGATGAACTTGGAGTGGAGCAGTATTGATAGCCACCTTGTGATCAGTAAGCTGGTAATGTGTTTATGAAAATACAAAGAAGGATTAGCTTGGAAAGATGCCTCTCTCGCTGTCACTCGCTTGATGGCTTGAGCATTGATATTTAAAATAATTTGTCCCTTGAACTCTTTGACATTTTCACTGACCTTTCCTGAGAACTAATCACTCATGTTTGGCCAAGCTGAGCTCCACAGTAAGAAAGTGCCATCAAGTCTTAAGCAGTCAGCTTGATAATTGACTGAATGGTTTAGCTGCATCTGTCAGTTACTTAGCACTGAATGAAATCATCGCAAACACATTTGGCTCAACAAGTCCACACCGACCCTCCGAAGAGCAACCCACCAAGACCCATTCCCCTACTTTTTACCCCTGACTAATGCACCTAGCACTATGGACAATTTCCCATGGCCAATTCACCTGACCTGCACATCTTTGGGAGGAAACCCACGCAGACACAGGGAGAATGTGCAAACTCCACACAGACAGTCGCCCGAGACTGGAATCTAATCTCTGGCGCTGTGAGGCAACAGTGCTAACCACTGAGCTACCGTGCTGCGAGAGTGTGGACTTAAAAGAATGCAATTCTCGGAGGGTTGAGGAGATGCAGCGAGGTGTACGGAAAGGGAGCAGTGCAACCATGAAGAATTGTGGCAGCTTTTAATCAATTCTTCGATAGATTTGCTTTTTTCACTGTGTGCCTGTGGCTAATCAGCATGTCCTTCTCACCTCTCATTAAGGCAATGATTGCTGCACGATGGACTTGCTGGTCACCCTTGGGCCAGGTTCCTGCTTCCCGACACCCCTTTTGTTTTTGGTTTTGTTGTCGGCAGTGTTGGATGTGAAAGGCGCAGAGCCCAGGGAGGTGTTTTAAACGCCACGTGCAACTTTTTTTTTAATGTTTCAGGAAATGAGCACGAGACGTCGACTGACGTCACATCGGAGGTGGGCGGCAGGCGGCTGAAGCGGCGATATTTCTGGGAGTACAGTGACAGCCACACCACGCCCAGCAAACAAGAACGGACCCTGCAGCCTTCGGAGTGGGACTGCTCCACGTTACCGAGTAATGTCTATCAGAAGGAAAACGGCATCGGGCAAGGTGAGAGCAAAAATGAGTGGATGCCACTGGAAGCCTTCATCCCATTAGCTGCCTTGTACGTCTTGCCTGATGTGTGTCTATGGCGTGTCTTGGACCTTCGTGGTTGCTATATAAATGCATGTTGTTGTTGGTAAAGACTTCAACGCCATTGAATGATTGGCGATAGGCCGGGAAAGTGGAGTTGGGGGTCGAAGTTAAGCCATCATCTTACTGAATGGCAGAGGGAAGGCTTAACTGGTCATAATCAAAGGTTGTGGAGGAAGTCAGGAAAGTGGAGATGGCGATGATCAGACCAGCCATGATCTCACTGAATGGCGGGGCAGATCCGATGGGCTGAAGGGCCTACTTCTGTTCCTAACATCTTATGATTTTGTATGATTTGTAGTTATTATGGTGAGGGAGTTGAACCAAAAGATTGAGAAACATCAGCAGACTGAACATTATGAATGACAATAGGAAATGGAAATCTTTTGAGGGAGAGGAATTTCCGAAGCAATTTTTTTTTTTTTTTTTTGCTTTACATTTAAGCATGGCCACTTTCTCAGTAAAAGAAGTCGTGTTTTAATATTATTTCTTAATCTGGCTTCAGTTTCCAGTTTCCTCGCACTGTCCAAAGACGTGCAGGCTAGGTGGTTTGGCTGTGCTAAAGTGTCCATATTGAGTAGGGATTCATGGCTAGGTGGGTTAGTCATAGAAAATGCGAGGTTAATGTGATAGGGTGAGGGATAGAGTGCTCTCAGGAGGGTCAGTGCAGACTTGATGGGCCAGGTGGTTTCTATCTGCACTGTAGAGGGTCTAGGATTCCATAATTCAGTCTTGCCTTTGGCTTTCTAAAAATGATCAGAAAGGTACCTGGTTCTAGCCTTGGTCTGTGTTGAGTGATCAATTTCACTCCCAAACGCTAGTTTGTTTTAGAGTCATTGAGGCCGAGGGAGTGGAAAATGTAAAGAGATTGGTTTCCCAAACCTATTTGGCAGCTCTTGCTGCCAACATTAGAGTGTAGGCATCAAGTTAGGCATCGTTTCACCCAACTGTGTCCTGTCATCATTGGTCCACCAGTTCATGGTCATGTATGAGGCCAGGTGGCCAGCTTATTGAATATCCGGATTTAGTGTGATGTTGAAGAAATCAGTGGCTTCAGGAAAGGGTAAGGAGAATTCTCTGCAGCTGTACAGGTTGGCATGAGCATCCCATTGCCAAGTGAACAACTGGAGGTGTTGGTGCAGAATGTGATGAAGTCTCGTAATCTGGGGAACAAATGATCTTTTTAATTTGCATTCTGGAGTCTACACTCATGTACACACTCCTGTGTTGACAGCGAGAGCTGCCAAACTCGTTTGGGGAATCCAGCCCTTTGCATTTTCACTTCCTTGACTGCAGTAACTCCAAACGAAACCAGCCTATGGGAGTGAGATCGATCACTCAACGCGGACCAGGGTTGGAACCAGGCACCTTTCTGACCCCTGATCATTTTCAAAAAGCCAAGGGCAAGACTGAATCATAGAATCCTAGAATCCCTACAGGACAGAACAGAGAACACAGACCTGACAGCACAGGAAGAGGCCCTTTGGCCCTCCAAGCCTTTGCCAATGCAAATCTAAATCTGATGTCTATTTTCTAAGGATCTGTATCCCTTTGCTCCCTGCCCATTCATGTATCTGTCTATCATTCCCACTCCTACCACCTCCACTGGCAAAGCATTCCAGGCACCCACCACCCTCTGTGTAAAGAACTTTGCCCGTGTATCTCCCCTAAACTTTTCCCCTCTCACTTTGAACTCATGAACCCTAGTAATGGAGTCCTCCAGTCTGAGAAAAAGTTTCTTGCTATCCACCCTGTCTACACCTTTCATGATTTTGTAGGCCTCCATCAGGTTCCCCCCTCAACCTCCTCCTTCTAAGTGAAAATAAACCTGATCTATTCGACCTCTCCTCATAGCTCACACCCTCCATACCAGGCAACATCCTAATGGACCTTCTCTGCACCCTCTCCAAAGCATCCACATCCTTTTGGTAATGTGGTGACCAGAACTGTACGCAGTATTCCACATGTGGCCGAACCAAAATCTTATATAACTATAACATGACCTGCCAATTCTTGTACTCAATACCCCATCTGATGACAGAAAGCATGCTATATGCCTTCATGACCACTCTACTGACCTGCGTTGCCACCTTCAGTGAAAAGTAGACCTGAACACCCAGATCTCTCTGTATATCAATTTTCCCCAGGATTTTTCTATTTACAGTATAGTTCACTGTGGAATTACATCTTCCAAAATGCATCACCTCGCATTTGTCTGGATTGAACTCCATCTGCCCAACTCTCCAACCTATCTATATTCTGCTATATTCTCTGACAGTCCCCTTCACTATCTGCTACTCCACCAATCTTAGTGTCATCTGCAAACTTGCTAATGAGGCAACCTACACTATCCTCCAAATCATTTATGGTATATCACAAACAACAATGGTCCCAGCACGGATCCCTGTGGGACACCACTGGTCACAGGTCTCCACTTTGAGAAGCTCTCTTCCACTACTACTCTCTGTCTCCTGTTGCCCAACCAGTTCTCTATCCATCTAACTAGAACACCCTGGACCCCATGCGACTTCACCTTCTTCATCAGCCTACCATGGGGAACCTTATCAAATGCCTTACTAAAGTCTGTATGTATGACAACTATACCCCTTCCCTCATTAATCAACTTTGTCACCTCTTCAAAGAATTCTGTTAGGTTTGCAAGCATGATCTTCCCTGCATAAAACCGTGCTGCATATCACCGATAAGCCCATTTTCTTCCAAATGCATACATATCCTATCCATTAGTAACTTCTCCAGTAGCTTCCCTACCACTGACGTCAGGCTCACAGGTCTGTAATTACCTGGATTATCCCTGCTACCCTTCTTAAACAAGGGGACAACATTAACAATTCTTCAGTCCTCTGGGACCTCCCCCGTGTTAAAGGATGCTGCAAAGGTATCTGTTCAAGCCCCAGCTATTTCCTCTCTCACTTTCCCCAGTAACCTGGGATAGAACCCATCCGGACCTGGGGACTTGTCCACCTTAATGCTTTTTAGAATACACACTTCCTCCCTCCTTATGCTGACTTGACCTACAGTAATCAAACATCTATCCCTAACCTCAACGTCCACATTGTCCCTCTCCTCAGTGAATATCGATGCAAAGTACTCATTAAGAATCCTCACCCATTTTCTCTGACTCCACGCATAACTTTCCTCCTTTGTCCTTGAGTGAGCCATCCCTTTTACTAATTACTCTTTTGCTCCTTATATATGAATAAAAGGCTTTGAGGTTTTCCTTAACCCTGCTGGCTAAGGATATCTCATGACCTCTTTTAGCCTCTTAATTCCTCATTTCAGATTGGTCGTACGTTCCTGATTTTCTTCCAAAGCTTTGTCTGTCTTCAGTCACCTAGACCTTATGTACACTTCCTTTTTCCTCTTAGCTAGCCATCTATGGTTCCCTAACCTTGCCATTTCAATCCCTCATTTTCACAGGAATATATCTCTCCTGAACTCTAAACAACCTCTCTTTAAAAGCCTCCCACATATCGAATGTGGATTTACCTTCAAACAGCTGCTCCCATTCTACATTCCCCAGCTCCTGCCGAATGTTGGTATAGTTGGCCTTCCCCCAGTTTAGCACTCTTCCTTTAGGGCCACTCTCATTTTTGTCCATGAATATTCTAAAACTTATGGAATTGTGATCACTATTCCCAAAGTAATCCCCTACTGAAACGTCAACCACCTGGACGGACTCGTTCCCCTACACCAGGTCCAGTATGGCCCCTTCCCGAGTTGAAATATTTACATACTGCTCTAGAAAGCCCTCTTGCATTCTCCTTACAAATTCTGCTCCATCCAGACCTCTAACACAAAGTGAATCCTAGTCAATGTTGGGAAAATTAAAATCTCCTATCACCACCACCCTGCTGCTTCTCCATCTTTCCATGATCTATTTACACTTTTGTACCTCTATCTCACACTCGCTGTTCGGAGGCCTGTAGTACAGCCCCAACGTTGTTACCACAAACTTTCTGTTTCTGAGCTCTGCCCATCTTGCCTCACTGCTCGAGTCTTCCATAGTGCCCTCCTTCAGCACAGCTGGGATATCATCTGTGACCAGTAATGCAACTCCTCCACCCCTTTTAGCTCCCTAATTAATTTAAGGGTGGCACGGTGGCTCAGAAGTTAGCTCTGCTGCCTCACAGCACCAGGGTCCTAGGTTCAATTCCAGCTTTGGGCGACTGACTGTGTGGAGTTTGCACATTCTCCCAGTGTCTGCGTGGGTTTCCTCCGGGTGCTGCAGTTTCCGCCCACAGTCCAAAAATGTGCAGGTTAGGTGAATTGGCCATGCTAAATTGCCCGTAGTTTTAGGTGCATTAGTCAAAGGGAAATGGGTCTCGGTGGGTTGCTCTTCAGAGGATCGGTGTGGACTAGTTGGGCTGAAGGGCCTGTTTCCACACTGTAGGGAATCTAATCTAATCTTTCATAGCGTCCTCCTTCAGTACAGCTGGGATATGCTCTCTGACCAGTAATGCAACTCTCCACCCCTTTTACCTCCCCCTCTCTCCTGGCTGAAGCATCGATATCTTGGGATATTTAGTTGCTCATCATGCCCTTCCCTCAATCAAGTCCCAGTAAAAGCAATAATACTCCCAGGTACTAATCCAAGCCCTAAGTTCATCCGCCTTACCTACTACTTACATTAAAACAAATGCACCTCAGTTCATCAGTCCCTCTGCGTTCATCCTCCGCTTCCTGCCCACTCTTCCCCTTACTCACGCTGACTTCATTGTTTATTTCCATACAAGGTTTAGGTACTACCTCCTTGCTGTCCTCTAGCCGCATTTGGTTCTTATCCTCCTGCCACATTAGTTTAAACTTTCCTCAACAGCGTTATCAAAACCTCCCCCCAAGGACATTGGTTCCAGTCCAGCCCAGGTGGAGACCATCCAATTTGCAATAGTCCCACCTCCCCCAGAACTGGTCCCAATGTCCAAAAAAATCTGAACCCCTCCCTCCTGCCGCATCTCTCAAGCCACGCATCCATCCTGCTTATTCTATCATTCTTACTCTGACTAGCACATGCACTGGTAGGAATCCTGAGATTACTACTTCTCTGGTCCGACTTTTTAACTTGTTTCCTAACTCCCTAAATTCTTCTTGTACAGCAACATCCCATTTTTTTACCTGTATCATTGGTGCCTACATGCACCACGACAACTGGCTGTTCACCCTCCCCCTTGAGAATTTTCTGCAGTCGATTCGCGATGTTCCTCACCTGTGCACCTGGGAGGCAACATACCATTCAGGAGTCTCGTTTATGATCACAGAAATGCCTAGCTATGGCCCTTACAATTGAATCCCCTATGACTATAGTCCTTCCACTCTTTTTCCTGCCCTTCTGTACGGCAGAGCCAGCCATGGTGCCATGAACCTGGCTACTGCTGCTTCCCCTGGTGAGCCATCTCACCCAACAGTATCCAAAATGGTATACTTGTTTTTGGAGGGAGATGACCGCAGGGGACACCTGCACTGCCTTCCTGCTCTTCCTCTGCCTTTTGGTCACCCATTCCCTTTCTCCCTCAGCAAACCTAATTTGCGGTGTGACCAATACAGATGGAAAGGTCTCTGAAGGAAGCGTCATTTTCTTGGTAGATGATGCTAGAGGATGATTGTTAAGAGTTCCGTTCTCCTATGTAATTGTTTGTATCCTCTGATCCAGGACGCAGAATAGCGAAAAAATCCCGGCGCACAGATGTGGATGACTTGACGCCTAACCCAAGAAAGTTACTGCACATCGGAGATGAACTGAAGAAGCTCAACAAGGTAATTGATGACCTGACACCAGTGAACGAGCTGCCAGTGAACGCCAGACCACGGTCCAGAAAGGAGAAAAATAAACTGGCTTCTAGGTAAATAAAATCAGCAAGCAACTTAGCTGAGCTGCATCAAGTAGATTAGAGTCATTTCTTTGTTGCAAGCGTATACGTTATGTCTCTCAAAGTGACTTGTGATTCTTTAAACTGTGACAACTCATCTCGTGCTTCCAATTGGAGCAGTTTTGACATATCCATCAGGAATGGGAAGACAAGAAAATACTCTCTTTTGGGATATAGTCACAGTTCCTGCCATCAATTACAGTCCAAACCCCTCAATTCATGGTTTAAAACAACTTTCCAGCAGCCTGAGGTTGTGAAAGGTGCTATAGAAATAAAAATAACTACAATACTTTTTTCTTTTCCGAGTAACGACATATACATTTAGGAACAGAAGTAGGCCATTCAGCCCTCTGCTACACCATTGATAAGATGTTCTGTTGGTTTCAGATTCCACGTTCCTGTCTATCCCCCCTCCCCGATCACTTCAGAATCTTGCACAGAAAGTGCTGCAGGAACTCTGCAATCCTGTCAGAGTTCTTGTTTCCAGTCTAGTAACTTTTGTCACTAGATTCAAGATGTTAATTCTTTCGCAGTACAGATGCTGCCAGACCTGCTGAGTTTCTCCACCTGTTTGTTTTTTGTTTCAGGTTTCCAGCCTCTGCTTTTCTTTATTTTTAATTTGAATCCCTGATAATTGTTCACCTTCGCCTTAAAAATATTCAGTGATCTTACTTTCTTGTTTTCAGAGACAGCGATTTTGTTTTTGTAGATGGACATGAAGTGGAGGGATTTTTATTTTTGCATTGCTGGGATGTAGGTATTACTGACTAGACCAGTCTTTATAGTCCAGTCGTATGGCTGACCTTGAGTTGCTGAACTGCCTTTGTGAACCACTGCGGTCCCTAGAGTGTAAGGACACCCACAATGCTGAAGGAATTCCAGGACTTTGATTCAGCTCTCTCCAGGGACACGGCTTTCAAATAGCATCAAAGAACCTGATAAATCTGGTCATTCTCACGTTACTGTTCGTGGTAATTCACTCTGGGCGAATTATAACAGTGACTACATTTATATAAATACTCCCTTGACTGTAAAGCAGTTTTGGCTAAAGTGGGGACTGCAGATGCTGGAGGTCAGAGTCGAGAGTGTGGTGCTGGAACCATTATTGTCAGGCAGCATCCGAGGAGTGGGAGAATCGATGGTTTGGGCAAAAGCCCTTCATCAGGAAAGCAGTTTTGATCAAGTGTGGTTCTGGAAAAGGCACAGCAGGTTAGGCACCATCTTGATGAGGGGTCCTTCCCAAAACCGCGACTCTTGCTCCTCGGATGCTGCATGTCCTGTATCTTTTACAGCACCACGCTTTATCAGCTGTGACTCTCCAGCATCTGCAGTCCTCCCTGTCTCCTTGTTAAGCAGTTTGACATGTCCATCATCATCAAAAGTGCAAAATAAATACAGGTCTTTCTTTCTTCCTTCCTTTCTTTCTTTAAGTCAACAAACACTTAGGAAAGAGCGAGAATAATCTTTATAAATTGCAGCTACAAAAATTCAGAAAAAGCCTGTCTTTAATGCAGAACATTGTCCATCTATCAGACAGAGATTGATTTGATGTTCCACTGTTGTACTCAGTGGGCGTACAGCAAGGGGTTTTGACACCATCTGCCCAAGACCTGACTCCCTGGCATCTCTCCAAGTTCAATTTTGAAAACCGAAATTGCTGGAGAATTTCAGCAGGTCTGGCAGCATCTGTGGAGAGAAAGCAGAGTTAACTGAAGAAGGGTCGCTGGACCCAATACATTAACTTTGCTTTCTCTCCACAGGTGCTACCAGACCTGCTGAGATTCCTCAGCAATTTGTTTCGGATTTCTAGCATCCTCAGTTTTTTTTAATTTCGGGTATTGCCATATTACCTTTGGTTGTGAGTGCATTTCAGATTGCATTAATTACCTATCTTCTGCATTACTCTGGGGAAGCTTTGGAGGCTATAATTTGATCCAGTGTTTCTTGTTGAATCAAACACCTTCCCTTTGAAAGGGAATAGGTTAGATTTCCAGGGTGATGTGATCCTAGGGAATGATGAATAGGAATTCACTCCATACAGTGTCTAGCTCCAGCAAGTGAAAGGGGGAAAACTGAAAGACATCCGAGGAATTGCCATGCCCTTGTCCTGCTAAGTTCACAGTAGAATGTTGCCGGTGACAACAGAAAATCTGAGCATGTCAGTTGAAGTTCTGAAGAGGACTATTTCCGAATCCATAGATGCTGCCAGTCCTCGCTGAGTTTCTCCAGCATATTTCCATCTTTGGTTCAGATTTCCAGCATCTGCAGCATTTTACTTTTATTCATATAGTCCTGAAGGTGTCCAACACCTTCAGGACTATATGTATCCTAGTCCTGATAAAAGCATGTGGCATGTGTGAAACTTGCAGTGAAAAATTCAAATCAGATTCAGCTCATCATCCCAAGGACCACCCGATTGCCAGGGGTTATGTTAGACTCTACCTTCCCCGTATTCTAATGGGGAGTTCCGATTTGATTTGATTGACTTTTTTCCACTTGGATGAGCTGGGTGGGAACTAGTAGAGCAGCCTGAAGGGCTTTGGCCCAAAATGTCAAGTCTTCTGCTCCTCAGATGCTGACTGACCTGCTGTGCTTTTCCAGCTCCATACTTTTTGACCCTTGACTTTCCAGCATCTGCAGTCCTCACTTCCTCCATGCTTGCTGTAGCCAAGGCAAGAGAAGTACTCGCTACCCCAACTCAGCAGTGCTGTAAACGTGACTCTCGCACAGCAAGTAGGAAAGGTGGAGACCAATGCGGGGAGGGGAGGCAGGCAATGACCCCTGACCCCTACCCCAGGCCCACGACCATTCACAAAGCCTTGGGAGTGGTGCTCTCGAGACTGTTGTAGTAGGCAGTGAGAACAATCCCGGACTCTGTTCCTCTGACCAGGTCTGAGCTATTCTCTATTAACTGTGCCAGTGATCATATCCTGAAACCTCCCTGCAAACGTGGCTTCCCTGCTGGGGGTCTAAAGCTATTGGACTTACCGCGTTCAAGGTTCTGTGTAAGTATCTATCAAATAGTCTTTCATTTAATATAACCTGACCTCCTATATTATTGTGTGCTTGAGTGTTCTATATTAGAAATTCAAGAACACAAGTCTGTGTATATTATCTCACAGACTTGCATCTCTACCGCAGGTCAGTTAGCTCAGTTGGCTGGATGGCTGGTTTGTGATGCCGAGTGGCACAACAGAGTAGGTTAAACTCCCATCACCAGCTGAGGTTACCATTGAGGACGCTCCTTCTCAACCTCTCCGGTTAGACTTCCACCAGTCATCTCTTTCCTAATGAGAGAGCAGCACTGTGATCTTTTGGGAAACTGGTAACTTTATTTTCAGTCCTTCAAGATCCTAATCTTTTCTCCTTCTAAATGGTGGTATACAGTGGGTAGTGCAAAAGGTACGCCTCAGCACTAACCCTTTCAGATCCTTGTACAACAGTGCCCCTGCAAACTTTACCAGACAAACTGCAGTGAACCATGTTTTCCCCACAGATGCTGCCTGACCCAGTGAGTGTTTCCACCTGCAGTTTTTATTCATGATCTCGAGTGTTTTGTATTCAATTCCATCCAGACGAACCTGGAGTTAACTACAGCATTCAGAACATTCACTACTTTTGAAACAGCTTCTACTCTGAGCGAAGCAATAGATCTTATTATTGACACAGCCTGAATATTGCGGGGGACAGGCAGGAATGTAGAGCTGGGGTAAAATTCAAGTCAGCCATGATCTTATTGAATGACAGTTGGCTGGAAGGGCTGAATGGCCTTTTCCTTGTTAGTATGTCATAGTCATGGGAAATGCTAATCACGTTTCAGAGTGACAAGAGAATGCGCTTTTATTTTACTTTCAGGTTAAATCAGCACCAGTTATCTCTCTTTAATGAGGGAGCAGCCCTGCCCTCTGAGACTATGGCGACATTACTTTGTGTCTTGACCTTATTAAAACCTTATTAAATTGCAGAAACTTCTAGACAATAGATCGACCCTCCATTTTTGAAATGTTGCATCCGTTTTTAGTCAAGATTTTCTAATTGTAACCATTCTGAATATTTATGCAGCTTCACCTTTAATTCCCATTATCTTATTTGAGCAACATTCTTTCTAAAGACTCACAATCTCACAGGTTCTTTTTTTTTGAGTTGTGTGTGATTCCATATTTATGAACGAACGGTCATGTAGTGCAGTTGAGGCCAGGATCTGAAGGGTGCCATTTCACCACATCTTACACATTCTTTTCTGTTTGTGTGCACAGGGCCTGCAGACTAAAGAAGAAAGCCCAACATGAGGCCAACAAAATCAAGTTATGGGGTCTCAACACCGAGCACGGTGAGTGTCCCCATCTCCATATTACAGACTAGTGCTGGATTGAGGGGAATGGGGATTGACTTGAGGAACTTGGTCCCTGCACCATTCCCAGTCCTGCCCCTTTCCCCTGCCTCCCACATCGCTTCCTCCAAGGGATACATTCCCTCAGCTGTGAACCCACCCTGAATTCTTGGCCTGGTTCTCAGAGCGAATCCCTGCAAGTCTTTGCAGGGAATCAGGCAGCTCAGTCTTGGCAAAGTGTAGTGTCTCCAGGCAACAATACTGAGTCTCCTCCCCTCCCATTCCTGACCTGCTGCACAGCCGCCTGTATCTGGGCTCAAACTGAGGGAGAGCTTCACGCTGTGCAGACACTGGAAGCATTCATTTGCAGTAATTAAATTTCAGTTTCCAAAATTAATTTGTTGTTTATGGAACCTTTTCTCACTCCGTCGTTTTCCCCATAACATTCCAGACACAATTAAATAGTTATAAGTTAGCTTGAAGGCATTTTAAGAATGTGATAATGTATATGATTTTTCCCTCCTTATCTGACAAACCTTTTAATCAAATTGAGGGCTCTTGTGGCGCAGTGGTAATGTCCTCTCCTTTTAAGGCAGGAGTTCCCGGTTCAAGTCCCATCTGATTCACCTGAACGGATAAATTAAAGAATACCTTCCCATCAAATCGTTAGCAGTTTTCCTGTGACATTATCCTTTTGCACAACAGCGGTAAACCGAGAAGAAAGTTAAACAATCTACCTTTTGGAACGAAATTGCAAAATGTTCCAGACAATAGATCGATCCTCCATTTTGAAAGGTTGCATTTGTTTTTAGTCAAGAATTCCTAATTGTAACCATTCTGAATGTGTATCCAACTTTACCTTAATTCCTATTATCTTATATTTGTGCTCTCTCACTACCATCTGATTGACTCATGAAAGTAGTTCTCATGATTTCAATCCCTTTCACCTTTTTACCCTAAGAAGAAAGTGAACCTTAATTTTTCAATGATCTGTAAAACCTGCTGAAATACTAATGAATTTATAAACCTCCCCCCCTGCCCCCAAACCCACACCCAGAACTAATTATGGTACGAAAGTGTGGTTGTACAAATTATCCTGTCCCTCAGTACAAATCTGAAGATTCAGTTTGTCTTGCTTTTATATTTGTACCTGGTTGGTGATATCACCTTCAGTGTGTGTGTGTACCTGCACACCCAAGACCATTTGGCCTGTATTCTCAAAGTCTTGACCTATTATTTGTCTGATCTTGTTTTCACAGTGCATTAGCAAATATTTTTCTTGATTAAACTGCAGCTTCCATCCAGCTGCCCATTCTGTCTGCCTTCCTAGGTTCTCCTGTGTCTTTTGGATGGTTTCATCAATAATCATCTGCCCAGATACTTATGTATTTTTAAAAGAAAAAAGAGATGTTACTAATACACAAATAAAGTAATGGGAAAATATCTGATATCTCTTAATAGCCAGGTATCAGCTTGCATCAGCTGATTAGCATCTTGCTACAGAGTCAAAAGGGGAGCATTGAAGCTTCTCTCTCAGGATCTGAGTACACAAGTTAGGTTGACACTACAATGCAGGGAGCTGCATTGTCTGAGGTGCAGTGTTTCAGCTAAGTTAATGACCTGACTTTAGGTGAATGTTAAAGGTCTTACAGACAGTATCTCAAAATGAAATGAGATTTTTCTTGGTGCCCTGTTTATTAACCCAAAGAATAGACTTGCCCCTCCCTAAACACCTTTCTCCCCCACCCAAAAACTCCCATGGTCGTTTGGAGCCTACTGTTCACAAAATGGTAGCCATGTTTGTGTAGATAACAATGAAACTAAAACTAAGGAAAGCCCAACTGACATTGGAGACAGTAGAGAGAAGGTTCACTCAGCTGATGAGGTATGGAGTGACTGTCTTACAAGGAGTGGTCACATAGTTTGGGCATTACCCATTGGAATTTAGAAGGATGACAGGTAACCTTATTAAAACATACAAAATTCATAGGGAACTTGACAGGGTAGATTTGGAAAGGTTGTCTCCCCTTATGGGAGAGTCTCAGACCAGAGGATATAATCTCAGAATGAGTCCTTGCACATTTTAGGCAGAGGTGAGGAATTTCTTCTCTCTCTGAGGGTAGCTAATCTGTGGAATTCTCTATCACAGGGGGCTGTCAAGACTGGGTTGTTAATTATATTCAAAGCCAGGATGGACACATTTTTTAATCAGTGCGGGAATTGAGGATTACAGGGAAATTGCAGGAAAGTGCAGTTGAGGATTATCAGATTAGTAATGATTGGATCTAGTTAATCATTCAGTATAATGGGCTCAATGGCCTACTTCTTTTCATTTGTCTTAAGTGTTGTTGTACTACAAAATAATTGTTGCATGTTAAGATTGGAGTTATTTTAAGAGGCCTCTTTCAGCTGAGCTAATATCAATATGGAAAATGCAAGTAATTGACGTCGATTAAAATTGTTGTTTCTTTTGTCCCAAGATAACTTACTCAAAGTTATTGTCGCAATCAAGCGGCAGATTATGCAGCGAGTGGAGAGCAGTAATCGAGCTGAAGAAGAGAGCATGACCGAAAAGCTGGAGAAACTGATGAAAGACACAATTGGTAAGAACGAGAGAGAGCTCCTGAGTTTGAGGAGGTTTCAAATTGGCACATCCATGGAATTCAGTTTGAAACTTGGTGTAAGATGCTGAGATGTGCTTAGTCAAGTGTGATCCAATTCCATTTGGCTAGGAATTTGCAATGCTATGTATTGGCAATTTATTGGTAGTTTTTGATTTTGGCTTTGGGAAATGGAAATGTCATAATGTTTGCAAGGTTGAGCTCCACTGTGTTAAGTACTTTAGGGCCAGGTTGGGTAGTTTCTTTTCTCCAAACGTATACACGATGTGGTTGTCACAGGCAACACCAGCATTTGTGATTTGTCTCTTCATCGTCCTTAATGATGGTGGTGAGTTGCCATCTTAAAATGCTGCTGCATTTGCATTATGGATCTTTGTAGTGCTCCACAGTAATTTGTTTGATCATCTTGGAGGACAGCTGGGGATTGAGCACATTGCTGAGGGTCTGGAGTTACAGATAGGGTAGATATGGTAACTGGGTCTCACTTTACTAAAGGGCATTTTTAAACAGTTGGGTCTTGGTGATTATCACAGAATGCAGAAGGAGGTCTTTGTGCCAGCACTGGCCCTTCAAGTGAGTGTCATTGCTAGTACTAATCTGCTACGTTTTCCTCCAAGCTTTGTACATTATCTTTATCCAAATAATTCTCCAGTGCCGGAGAGTGTGGTGCTGGAAAAGCACAGCCGGTCAGGCAGCATCTGAGGAGCAGGAGAATCAACGTTTCAGGCATAATTGATGTTCATGATGAAGAGCGTATGTCCGAAACATCGACTCTCCTCCTCGGATGCTGCCTGACCGGCTGTGCTTTTCCAGCACCACACTCTTCGACTCTGATCTCCAGATCTGCAGTCCTCAAATTCTCCAATGTCTTCTTGAATGCCTCAATTGAATCTCCCTCTGTTACTGATGCTAGCTTTTTATTACAGATTTACTTTAATTGAATTTAAGTTCCCCAGGAGCTCTGGTGGGATTCAAACTCCTGTCTCCAGATCATTATCCAGGCCTTAGTCCAATAACATACATGCTATTGCACCTCAATCATTTACTCTGCTCTCTGGCTCTAAGTTTTAAATAATAAGGAGTCCTTAGCAGCTAGGCTTCCCTTGTTGGGAGTTGAAGTGAATCTTTGACAGGATAGCATGCTGCTTGGAGTGCTCTTACCCCACTCCCATGCCCTGCTCTGCTGTTGGGCCTCTCTGAGTCTCTCTGCCTGTCTTCAAGCAGCCATGTTGACCCCCAGTACTCTGAGAAGCTTTTGACCTCCAGAACTTGTCCTTTTGGTCACTTGGCTACAGTGTGCTTACAGAGACCCTGCCTCTGGGAAATTGCTAGGGCAGGATGGAAATGAGTCACAACTCCCATAAACGTCCAAGCCAATCAGGGCCTAAAAATTTAACCTAATTCTAGACTTATTGAACAAGTGGAGTTTAAATTGTTGAGCTGGGATTTGAAATCCCCTCTGATCATCTGTCCAAGGGCCTTTGGTTTGCTGTCCAGTAACACGGCCTATGTGTCACAGTTACAGCTGATAAGAGGATGCAGTGTGTGGATGAGAGCAGGTTGTCTTTAAGAACTTAAACTTATAGTGTATCTTTTCTCATGAATGACAATTAGCAAAGCTTCCTTGGTTACAGTTGGGATATTCAGGTTCTGGATAAACTTGAGGGCTTCTTAATGTGATTGTTGTGAAGGGAGAGATGACGGTATAGCATTGACGGAGTGTAGTGGTTGTAGTTGTAGTGCAAGAGACAATAGATACCAAGAACACTGGAGAAATAATGTATTCAGCAGCACATCCATCAAATGGAAGGTTTAGTAATTCTAACATATCCTTGAGGGGTGTAGACAGAGTCTCTTTTGAGGAAGAAAAATAAGTCGTAACTTCTTTTACTTGGATGAGATTGAGGTCAATGAATTTGGTTGTTGCAAGATTTGATTTCACAGAGGGAGTGCATTTACATGGATTAACAGGATGAGGTCTTGGGTATGATTAATAGATTGAGAATACAGATTTAGGCTGGGCAGCTGGTTTGTGATAGTGATGCCAGCAATGTGGCTTCAATTCACCATGTGCAGCTTGGGTTGTTATAAAGGATTCTCTCTCTCACTCTCTCTCTCACTCTCTCTCTCACTCTCTCTCACTCTCTCTCACACTCTCTCACACTCTCTCACACTCTCTCACACTCTCTCACACTCTCTCACACTCTCTCACACTCTCTCACACTCTCTCACACTCTCTCACACTCTCCCCTTACCTGAGGTATGGTGACCCTCAGGTTAAACCATCACTACCTGTTGCTCTCTATTGGGAGACCAGTCTTATATGCTGGTATAACTATGGCAACTTTGATTAGTCAGTCACTCATGCCAACTGTATTATTGTTTCCTTGAATTAAGAGAAAAATAATTGTTTCAGAATGAAAGATGTGTATTTATTGTTAATACACTGTTAATTAATCAGTAAGGAAATCAAGGTTGTTGAGATAAGGCAGGAAAGTAGAGTTGAGGATTATTAGAGCAGCCACAATATCATTGAATGGTAGGGTAGACTCGATGGGCTGAATGGACTACTTCTGTTCCTGATGAGTGGCAGTGTAAGATGATCTGAAAGGATGGAATTATTGCATCCCTGTCATAGAATCGTAGAACACAAAGTCCATTCAACCCATTGGGTACATCCTGCTCCTTCAAAGAGAAACTAAGCTAGTGCCCACTGCCTTGTCTTTTCCCCACGGCTCTACAATTTTCTTCTTGCCTTCAGGTAATTATCCAGTTTCCTTTTGAAAGACGTATTTGAAGCTGCCTCCATCCAGCTCCCAAGCGATGCATTTCAGATCCAAACATTTGCTGCGTTAAAAAAAATATAGTTTGCTCCGAATTGTCTCTGGCTCTTTTTAAACAATCACCTTGACTCCGTCTCTGGTTCTAGATCCTTCCGTCACAGTTCTGTCCAGAACCCTCGTGATTTTGTACACCTCTGTTGCATTTCCTCTCAGCCTCCTTTTCCTTAAGGAGAAATGCGGTACCACACAAATGAACTTCTCCAGCCTCTGCACAGTTCTTGTTAATATAATGTTTCTGAACCCTTTCCGATGCCTTCACATCCTTAATAGGCACGTACACTGCTTATTGACTCTTATGGGGTGGGGGTTGGGGGCAATCAAACTCTAATTACAGTAACATGGGAGTTCAGTTAAAGGTTAATGACTTCAGGAAAGTTCTGCCTGCATTTACAGTAAAAGGCAATTTTTGTTACCAGGGCAGTTTCTGCAAACATTAGCAACGATTGGTTGCTGTCTACCCGCCCCCCCCTCACCCCTATTTACCAACCAGAAACAGTCTCGCTGTCACTGCTCGACCTCTTCAAGGGCAGCGAGAAAGTGATGAGAATTGTTGGCCTCCAGTCAATGCTGCTTCGGAACAGCTTTGGACTTGCAGCTCCCCCCACGAGAGCACAGTTTACTTTTTAAATAGCTACCCAAGTTAACTCTAGTGGAGTAATGTTGTCTGTATTAAATAATACGGCTAGCTTAGATTCATTTGGAATGCCAGGTGAAACTTGCACCCTGCTAAAGTTGTTGTTGTTTCTTTCTTGTAGTTGGGGTGCTGAAAATTGGGCTCAGTAGCTAGATTGACAAACTAATCAGTTTATTACACCAGCAGAGTTTCCATTAGTTTACTCGATATGGACTGCATTAAACATAGGAAATCTGAGAAGGATTAGGCCATTCAGTCCTTCAACGAGGTAAAAACAATGACTGCAGATGCTGGAAACCAGATTCTGGATCAGTGGTGCTGGAAGAGCACAGCAATTCAGGCAGCATCCGACGAGCAGCAAAATCGACGTTTCGGGCAAAAGCCCTTCATCAGGAATAAATGCAGAGAGCTTGAAGCGTGGAGAGATAAGCTAGAGGAGGGTGGGTGTGGGGAGAAAGTAGCATAGAGTACAATAGGTCAGTGGGGGAGGAGATGAAGGTGATAGGTCAGGGAGGAGAGGGTGGAGTGGATAGGTGGAAAAGGAGCTAGGCAGGTCGGACAAGTCCGGACAAGTCAAGGGGACAGTGCGGAGCTGGAAGTTTGAAACTAGGATGAGGTGGGGGAAGGGGAAATGAGGTCCCCCACCTCATCCACATTCTCCCCGTGTCTGTGTGGGTTTTCTCTGGGCACTCTGGTTTCCTCCCACAGTCCAAAGATGTGCAGATCAGGTGAATCGGCCATGCTAAGTTGCCCCGTCGTGTTAGGTGCATTAGTCAGGGGTAAGTATAGTATAGGGGAATGCGTCTGGGTGGGTTACTCTTTGGAGGGTCGAAGGGCCTGTTTCCATACAGCAGGGAATCTAATCCAATCTAATCTAATTGCTGCATTTAGCTGCTGTATATGTTTCATATTGTAAAGTACCTAAAAATTAGATTTAAAATTAGGTTTTATTATCACGTGTGCTCGAGTACAGAGATATAGGAATACAGTGAAAAGTGTACAAAGTCACCAATCTCCAGTCATGATTTGGAGATGCCGGTGTTGGACTGGGGTGTACAAAGTAAAAAATCCCACAACACCAGGTTATGGTCCAACAGGTTTAATTGGAAACACTAGCTTTCGGAGCGCTGCTCCTTCATCAGATCCTTCACAACCACCTGATGAGGGAGCAGTGCTTCGAAAGCAAGTGCTTTCAATTAAACCTGTTGGACTATAACCTGGTGTTGTGGGATTTTTAACCAATCTGCACAACCATCTTAGTGACAAAGCTACAAAATCTTAGGTATAAAGTAGAAAAGAAAGAAGGTTATAAGTTTAGCCTGACAGGCCTTCTTAAGTATTTAGCCTGAATCTGGGCTCTTCCACTCCGACACTGAGACCGTCACCAGCACAAGTCCCCTCACTGCCACAGAACCATGTCTCCATTCTTTGGCACCATCTTGCCTCTGCCAATGACATTACCACTGTGAGACTGTCCTGGGGCTGGTCTCGACAATGCAGCCACTGCTGAAGCTGCCGGGTACTCTTCACAGAAGCAAAGTGAGGTTAAAGTCAGAAAAAAAGTAAAATCAGACAAGTCCGCGCTGGGCTCCAACTCGGGTCCGTGCTGGCTCAACTCATTGCCATTGAGGACGGAAGGAAAAGACGAAAATGTGACAATCAATGGACGGAGCAGCTGAGCTCAGGCTCAGGAACCCTACTCTGCCACCATCTTGAGTCTTTTGAAGTATTCCCTATAAATTAAGCCAGAGTTAAACTCATCAGAACTTTAAGTTTGTTGAATTAAATGAGTCTCTTAAAAAGAAGCAGAATGTGGCCCTTTTTAAATTAACTTGTTCTCCAAGTGGCTGCATGGGATTCTTCAAATTCCCAGGATGACCAGCTGCAGGCTAATTCTCACACTAATTAACCAGACTATCTTTCTAAGCATGTGGAATTGCTGATATGACTATAATGCAATATCACCTCCACAGCAAGATGACCCTGGAGTTATTGGACAATTCTTCACTTGTTGTCTATTATATTGAAGCAGCTATTCAAAGCTGCTCCAGCAATCTTAGCTCATCTCAGTTTCTGGAATGGGATCAATTTGTATTTTTCTCTAAAAATAAAGGGTGGAATATGCCCTATTCAGCCCTTCTCTCCTGCTCCACTATGCCATCAGATTACACTTGATCTGTACCTACACTCCTGTTTACTGTACCAGACATTAGACCATTCAGCCCATCAAGTCTGCTCCACCATTCAGTCATGGCTGATATATTTCTCAACCCTATTCTCCTCCTTTCTCCCCATCACCCTTGATTCTCTTGACAATCCAGAACCTGTTTATACTCAATGACCTGGCCTCCATAGCCTTCTGTGGCAATGAATTCCATAGATTCCCCACTCTCTGGCTGAAGAAGTTTCTCCTTATCTCCATTCTAAAAGGTCCCCTCTTTACTCTAAGGCTGTGCTCTCGGGTCCTAGTCTCTCCTACCAATGGAAACATCGTCCCAATGTCCATTCTGTCCAGGCCGTTCAGTATTCTGTATGTTTTAATAGATCCCTCTCATCCTTCTAAACTCCATCGAGTATAAACCCAAAGTCCTCAAACGCTTTTCATTCCTGTGACCCTTCTTGTGAACCTCCTCTGAATCTGCTCCAGGATCAGTACATCTTTCCTGAGATATCGGGCCCAAAACTGTGCAAAATATTCCAAATATGGTCTGACCAGAGCCTTATAGAGGCTCAGAAGTACATCCCTGCTTTTATATTCAAGTCCTCTCAAAATAAATGCCAACATTACACTTGCCTTCCAAACTACTGACTCAACCTGCAAGTTTACCTTGTTTTAGCTGCATATCCCTCAATACCAGTACAGTACTTAACAAGAAAATCTATCTCCTCTTGAAATGCCTGCAAATTGATAGATGTCTAGATGTTGAAGTTCAGATAGTTGCATATTAAAGATGGGAAAAGAGTGTGGGAAAAATAACAGTGAGGTAGGAGATCAGCTGTGATCAAGTTGAAATGATGGAACAGGCTCAAGGTGCCGAGTGGTCTTTTTAATCATTCCCCCCTCACCCCCCCCTCCTCCCCCAACCCCCTGTTGTTCATTATTTTAGCACCCACAGAGCACTGAATTGTAGAATCCTTGTGTATAAAGAAACATTTTCTGATTTAACTGCTAAATAACATGGTGTTAGTGTTAAATGTTTAGTCCTTCTGCTTGATTTCTGGACCAAGGGAAGGAGATATTTTAACAGACTCCATTCGATCACTGCTTGATCATTGATAAGGTTGTTTATGTGGTCTGGTTTTTTATCTTAACCTCCTGAATTCCAGGATCATTCTGAAATTGTAAAGAAATTCCTTTCTTCCTTTGGTCTGGTTTTTTAGCCCCTTGTGAGGTTTGGCATTATCCAATTGTGACGCTGTTTCTACCACCCAAGCCTTAGCACCCCACAGTGTCATGAGGCCTTGCCTTGTAGAATTGATCTTCTTGACTATGTTGTCTCCTTCTCATGAGCTCTCCTATTTCTCTATCGCATAGTGCTTTTGCAACTTTCTTTCTGTCTCTGCGTTGTGACTCATTCTTTTCAGCTTTGGTGCCCCTTGTCCCAATCCTGTTTCTATGCAGACTCATTTCTCTTGTCTTCCCCAAGGTGCATCCCCCATTTTCCTGTGGCTCCCCTTGATTATCATTGATCCATTCACTTCCACCTCTCTCCCATCCCTTCCAGTGTGATCTCCATGATAATTCCTGCCCATCCGTGTTTTGTGGCTCCTTTCCAATTGCATGAGCCTTGTCAAAAGTTGGAGTCATTGAGATTATTAAAATCCTATTCTTACATCATGGCCTTATCATGAATTGGCTCAACATCTTGCAGAAATTGGGTAAGACTTCCTCACTTTGGCTACCGATAGGATTGGTTAGAATGTGGACTTGCCCATCACAAGGTGTTAAGGTACAGATGTATTTTAGGGGGAGACAGATAAACAGATGAGGGAGAAAGGAAATGAAGCAAATCCTGATTGGACAAGGCATGGAAGAATGGAAGAAGACTTGTGTGGGGTCTAACCGCCAGCATGGACCATTGGGCGGAATGACCTGTCTCTCCACTGCTAATACTTTGGAAACATTCTGATGTTGAAATCTCCTCCTCTGACTCACCCATTTCAAAACAAAATGAACTGTAGGGTGTTTAACATTTCTTTCATAATTGAGAAACGCAAGGTCAAAAAAGAACTGCCACAGTTGGAAGGAATTGGAAAGAAGATCAAAATAAATCTAGAAGCACTAATGGGGGAGGCCTAGGAACCTAGAGATTGCAAGTGGAATGGAAGATTGAAGGGTCTGATAAGCAAGTGGGTTCAGATTTTTCAGTTATGAGGATAGAGGAGTGAGGATCTTCAATGATGAGGATAGATTGAAGACTGTTCTCCTTAGACGGCAGAAGGCAAAGAGGAGATTTCTTCAAGGCTTTTAAAATCCTGAATAGATTGGATTGAGTAGGTGGGACAAAGCTGTTCCAGCTTGCAAATGGGACAAGATGATAAGGCCATAGATTTAAAGTGATTTGTCAATAAAGGAAGGGTGATATGAGGAAAAAAAAGAGGTTCTCACACAGTGAGTGGTTAGGGTTTGGAATACAGAGATTGGAAATGTGTTGGGGGCAGGTTCGATTGAGGCATTCAAGAGAGGGTTTGGATGATTATTTGGATAGAAATGGTGTGCAGGGATTGGAGGAAAAGGCAAGGGATTTGGCACTAGGGGATAGAACCGGTGCAGGCATGATGAGCAGAATGGACTCCTCCTACACTTGCCAATTGTGACCCTGTGGAGTTGAAACCACAACAGCCATGATCGTATTGAATGGCAGTACAAGCTTAAGGGGCTGAATGGCCTGTTCATGCTCCTAAATCCTTCCTCCCCTTTACAAGGAGAATCTGACATCTTACAAAAGGTTTACATTAAGGTCAGTGCTGTAAATGTTAGTAATATCAACGGTGAGCAATAGAGGTGTCATAAAGGCCTCTTGCTGGCTATCATCTTGGCTGTTCTTTGCTGTTCTTCATCCTCAGAAGGATTCATACACTGAACAAACGTTTTTTCCTAGCCATATCGAACATCAAAGAAAGTAAATACAAAAAACTCATTCCTGAAGAAGGGCTTATGCCCAAAACGTCGATTCTCCTGCTCCTCGGATGCTGCCTGGCCTGCTGTGTTTTTCCAGCACCACAATTTTCAATTCTGGTACTCCAGCATCTGCAGTCCTCATTTTCTCCTGCTATCATCTTGGGAAGATTACCATGTCTTAGTAGCTCAAGTGGTCATAGTTGGAGTACTGTGGGCAGTTCTGGCCACCACGCTAACGGAAGGATGTAATTGCACTGGAGGGGGTGCAGAGGAGATTCACCAGGATGGTGCCTGGGATGGAGCAGTTTAGCGATGAAAAGAGGCTGGATAAGCTCAGGCTGTTTTCTTTGGAGCAGAGAAAGTTGAGAGGGGAACCCCCTGGAGGTGTGTGAGATTATGAGGGGCATCGACAGGGTGGATAGAGAGCAGCTGTTCCCTTTGCTATCATTTTGAAGTGAAAAGCAGGAGGTTTAGAGGGGATTTGAGGAAAATATTTTCACAGAGGGTGATGTGAATCTGGAATGCACTGCCTGGGAGGGTAGTTGGGCGGAAACCTCTTTAAAACTATGAGCACTTGAAGTGTCATAACGTTCAAGGCAATAGGCCAAATGAGATAGGGGTAGATAAATCGGCATAGGCTGGATGGATTGAAGGGCCTTTTCTGCACTGTATGACTGTATCGGTGGGCCTACTCCACGGTCTCGGGCAGATATGAATAATGCTAAAAGCATTCAACCATTCGGTACATCAGATAACTGTCACACCCACGTGCACACAGACCGAAACCATGGGTCATCCTGTATGTTGCTTGATCTTGCCCCAAGGGGACATTTTGTTCTCAGGCTCAGTCTACATTAGGAAAGTGCTGGACTTTTGGTGATGATATCACTGATTAACATAATCCATCTTGCGATTGCTGGTCTCTCCACTCCCTAATTTGGATTCTATTTTTCCCCCTAAAACCCACAAGAGACTTCACAGCCAACATTCAAAAGCACTTGAAAAATATTAATTACACTGAAATTTAAACTTTGAAAACTCACTGGGTTATTTGGTCTAATTACACTGCTCTCTGCTTGCTTTTCACCATTTCTCCAATTCATTTTTTCCTCCCCATTTTCTTCCTTCTGTCTGGCTGTCCCTCTCTGTGTGTCTGTCTCTCTCTCTCTCTCTCCCCTTTTGTCTTCCCTTTCTCTCCTGCCCCCTCTCCTGATCAGATCTTTTAGCCCTGTACTGACTTTGTCAAAGGCAAATTATCAGCCATTGTCACAATAACAGAATCCAGGGTCTGTGTAAGAAGGGTAAATAAGAGAGAGAGTGAGTTTGAACATTGATCAGGCAAAGAATATAAATGGTGCTTTACATAGAAAAGAGTGAAAGTGCACACTGTCAAAGCAGAGGGTTTATGGGAGAGAATTTGAGTGAGGGTTCTGCTAACTGTGGCCACGGGAGTACCCAGGGTGAACTGTCCAATTGTGTCCACACTCCTTCCATATGGCCTCATTCACATCCCCAAATTCCTGTTAATGAAGACATCCTCAGCTTCCAAGGCCCTCAATCCTGGAGGTCTGCCCCTGAAACATGACACCTCCCTTCCTTTCAGAAACTCATTGACTCCTCCTGGGCACCTGGCTACATATCTCCTTATGGGGCTCTGTTGGGTAAACATATGAAATCCAGTAGTCACAAAAATGAAGGATTTTTTTAATCACCCTTGGAAATATACAGGTTATCTGGCCATTAACCCATCACTATTTGTGAGAGTTGCTCTGTGCAAATTGGTTTCCTACATTAAAATAGTGACACTTCAAAAGAACCGCATTAGCTCTGAAGTGCTTTGAGAAAGCCCAGGGTTGTGAAAAATGCTACAGTAGTGAAAGCTTTTTGCTCATTAATGAACTGATTGGGTTGACATTAAAAACGCAAACTGTTCACTTACCGAGGAAGCCTTTTATCTTCAATGTGGCTCCAGAACCATACCAGCTGTGAGCTGTCCTGTGATTTGGCCTCTCAAGTTACCCAGATCATCAAATGGCTATAAAGAGAATCTCGTGGATTAGATAGTTTCAGAAAGTGGTCCAAAACTCCATCACAGAGTGTTAAAGAGGGTGGCTGTAGAGATGGTGGATGCAATGTTGGTCATCTTTCAAAATTCACAGGCTTGGAGAGTAGTAAATGTGACCACACTATTAAAGAAAGGGTGTTTGGCATGCCAAGGTGATGATGGTACAGGTTGTGTTGGCATTGGTGTCAGACATGGGCGTAGAAAGTGAGCTGACAGACCTGTTAGTTTGATGTCAGTAGGAGGAAAGGTGTTAGAACTTTTCTAAAGGATGTGATTACTCAACTCTTGAATGCTTGGACAGATTCAATATGGATTTGTGAAAGGGGAGATTGTGTTTGACAGACCTGTCACTTATAGGAGGAGAACAGTGGATGTGGTGTATTTGACATTTGAGAAGGCTCTCATTAAGGACCAACAAAGGAGACTGGTTAAAACAACAAGTCAGAGCCTGTGAAATTGGGAGTATGATGATAAGGTTTAGGAGCTAAAGGAAGTCTTTCAGTAGGATCATGGCTGATCGGATAATCTGATTATCCTCAACTCAGTTGGTAACATGGATTGAGTGTTAGTTAACAGACAGCTAATGGAGAGTGGGAATGAACTGGTCATTCTCAGGATAGCAGGCAGTTGGTACAGCTGCAAGGATCAGAGCTTGGGCCACAATTGTTCAAAATCTACATGTTGCATGCAATTACAATTAGGAAGAGAAATGATATTCCTGATGAAGGGCTTTGGCCCAAAACATCGATTCTCCTGCTCCTCGGATGCTGCAGGACCTGCTATGCTTTTCCAACACCACTCTAATCTTGACTCTAATCTCCAGCATCTGCAGTACCCACTTTTGCCTAAGAGAAATGATATGTTGACTTTCATCATAAGAGGATTGGAATGCAGGAGTAACAATGTTTTGCTGTGGTTGTACAGAGCCTGGCTGAGACCAAGCCTGGATTATGATGTGCCATTTTGGTCTCCTAATCTAAGGGAGGATGTATTTGTCATAAAGGGAGTGCAATGGAGGTTCATCAAACTAATCCCTAGGATCGTCTTATCAGAACACCTTGAGGAAATTGATGTTATATTCTCTAGAATGTTGAAGAATGAGTGATGATCTCATTGAAACCTATGACGTTCTTGCAGGGCATGAACAGGGTAGATACAGATATATTAGTTTCCCGTCTGGTGAATCAAGAAACAGGGGAAGAATCTCAGGTTAATGGGGAGGCTGCTGTAGCTTGACTTGAGGAGGAATTCCTTCACTGAGAAAGCAGTGAATCATTGGCATTCTCTTCCTCCAAGGGCTGTGGAGATTCACTCATTGAGTATGATCAAGACAAATTTCAGTAGGTTTATGGTTGTGAATGACATTAAGGGATAATGATATAGGGAAGGAAGTGGTGTTTATTTAGCTAGTCCGCCATGATCTGTTTTAGGAATAACTGCTTCTGTTCCTATGTCATGTGTTCCTACATTTCAGAGAGCAGCTGGCAATCAGCAGTTCATCTTGTGATTGAACACTTCTGTTAACAGTTTCTTTGTCTTGCGGATGCTCCAGGATAGACTGTTGAGCTGTGCTTGGATCAGTTACTGGGGAATTTCACACTTCAGTAGTTTGGAACCAGATATAAAAAATGTATAATGGCTTTGAACCAGAAAGATCTTCGAAATCAAAGGTACCAGAAAGGAAGGAGAGCAAGGAAGCTCCTCCCACTCAGCCCTCAGTCACAGCTTTTTTTGCCTTGATCTAGAGCAGAGGTTGCAATAGAAGGTTCCAGTATCTGATTGACAAGTCAGTTAGGCCAGTTTTAGAATACTACATTCTATTCTGGTCACCCTGCTATAGGAAGCATGTTGTGAAACTTGAAAGAGTTCAGAAAAGATTTACTAGGAGGGTTTGAGTTATAGGGAGGGGCTGAAATGGCTGGGGTTGTTTTCCCTGGAATGTCTGAGGCTGAGGGGTGACCTTATAGAGGTTTATAAAATCATGAGGGGCCTGGATAGGGGAAATGGACAAGGCCTTTTCCCTTGGGTGAGGGAGTCCAAAACTGGAGGGCAAAGGTTGAGGGTGAGAGGGGAAGGATATAAAAGGGACCTGAGGAGCAAAGTTTTCCCTCAGAGGGTGGTGTGTGTACGGAATGAGTTGCCAGAGGAAGTGGTACAATTACAGCATTTAAGAGGCATCTGGATGAGTATGTGAATAGGAAGGGTATAGAGGGATATGGGACTAGATTGGGTTGGGATATCTGTTCGGCATGGACGAGTTGGACCGAAGGGTCTGTTTCTGTGCTGTACATCTCGAAGACTTTAAGTCAGCCCTGACAGCTGATGTCTGAACTGTTTCTTGGGCTGGTTATAGGCTGGGTGGTTAGTCACAATCTCTGCGTTACAGCTTTAACCTTCTAACTTCCTCCACATAAAGAGGGATGATCATTTGAGGGGAGGAGCACGTAATTAATACTTAATAATGAAAAATGCAGCATTTCAAAGCAGCCCTGGCAATTAGCTTTAGCATGGAATTCAGAAGTATCCTTTTGACCTAGTATAAAGGGGATGACCCTCCTTTCGTTTTAAAGGTGTGAGGATTTTGTCAGGACGTTCTAACTGAACAACTTTCTCTTGAATGACTGATCAGAATCTGGTGTCATTGTCTAGCTGCCTTGCATTAACTTCTCTCTCTCCTGTGCTGACTATGCTAACCCATACTCAATTACAGCACTAGACTGCCAGATCCTCCATGTTCAGTCACTGATGAGCTATCATCATTAGGTCAATGGAGTCTGGAGAGCCTTGGGACTAAGCCTGATGTTGTCCCGGACTGGCCTTTTACAATGCAAGCTCCTCAGCATGAGGGAATGGATAGGAATTTGGACCAGGAACTTGTGGTGCAGTCTGGGAGAAACCTTTGTGTTGGAGCATTGAATAGGTGTGTTGCTGAGCTAGTAGTGTAAAACCTGGCCACAGGTTGATATCTTACCAGTTATGGAGAATCCAGATTAGTTAAATAAATGTATCATTTAAAAATCAATATCAATAAAGACAACAGTGAAACTAAGGGTTGTTTTTGAAAACCCATCTGGGTTGACTCTTAATTGCCCTTTGAAATGGCCTAGTAAGCCAATCAATTCAAGGGAAGGTAGTGACTTGTAATAAATGGCGATGCCTACATCCCTCGGAAGAATGAAGAAAAGAAAATTCCTTCGGGAAGGAAGTCTGCTGTCCTTGGCTGGTCTGGTCTGCATATGGCTCCAGACCAAAGCAATGTGGTTAACTCTTTAACTGCCCTGTGCAATGGTTGAGGAAACCACCCAGTCATATTCAAAAAGACAGCTCACTACCACCTTCTGGAAAGCAATTAGGATGAGCAATAAATGCTGGCCTTGCACATAAATGAAAAATTGAAAGCAGTTTGAAAGTATTTAGATCTTCAATATGGACCTGTGCAATCTTAGACCATTCAGCCCTTGACCCTGCTCCATCTTTCAATAAGATTGTGGCTGACGGTTGACAGGGTATTTATTGCAGATCCCTCGTTGGGCCAATGAAAGGTTGTGAATTGCTTTTATTAAACTGCAACATTTGATACAGCCAAGTGATTTGAATGTTTCTGTCAGAGAGCATTCCAGAGTCAGTTGTCCTACTGTGAGACCGGAGTTGTATATGCTGCCAGTTTGGGACTGGGTGATATGTGCACTTCTCAAAAGCTGGCCACTTCATAATGAGACCTAATTTTCATTTTATTTTCATTATTATTGTCTTTTTTAAATTCTCTCTGCTGCGATAGGATTTGAACTCATGTTGTCTCCATTATTTTGTCTAGTCCTTTGGTTTGTTACTCCAAGTACATAATCACTACTGTACTGTACCTTTTATATGTACTGTTAAAATAATCATAATTGTACTAAGCTTTTTTTTTAATCTTTGCTCTGTTGCGTAAATTCTGCTCTGTGTTGGGGTGATTTGCTGCCAGTGCATCAATTCCTCCCCGATTCCTCCAAATGTAACTTCAATTCCACACTGCCTACCTCTAACACTCTCATACATTTTAGAACAGGGATGTTAACTGTGCAGAACATTGCTTGTTCAATCTATAAGTACCCTGCTCTCATCCCTGGAGCACTGCACTGTGATCAGTGTCAGCTTCACATTGTCTGCTAGGAGCAAATGCCTGCAGATGCTGGAATCTGTACTGAAAATGACAAATGCTGGAGATCACGTAGCCTGCCTCTGCATGTTGTAACTGCAACATAAATGTCTAAATGCTCCTTCCTTGGAAAAAAAAGCTCATGTGATCGTGTGCATGCAGAAACTTTAGCACTCCCTGTCTGTGCACTTGGTAACTAGCTTACTCTGTTAGTGAGCCTGAGAACAGGAGGGTAGAAAATAGGAGCAAGCCATTCAGCCCATCAAGCCTACTCCAGTATGATCATGGCTGATCCTCTATCTCAATGCTATACTCTTCCACTATTCCAGTACCCAACAGCTTTTAGTCTCTACAACTCTATCTAGATTTCTCTGAAGCACATTTTATAACTTGGTTTCCAGTGCTTTCTATAGTAGAGCATTTCCCCCACTTCACCCCCCTCTGAGTGAAGAAATGTCCCCTTATCTCAGTCTCCAAATGGCATATTGCATGTACTGAGATTGTGACCCCTATGTTCTGATCCCCTCAGCTGGGGAGATCATCATTTCTGTGTCCAATCCATCCAGCCCAGTTACAATTGTAAATGTTTCAATGAGATCCCTCCCATTATGCTAAGCTCCAGTGTATAGAGGCCGAATCAACATACAGTATTTGACAAATTGCCATCCCAGGAATCAATCTCGTGAACCTTTACTGTACTCCCCCTATGACAATCATATCCTTTCTAAGGTAAGTATAGGAAAGTACAGCATATTAGGGGATCATTCAGCCCACCAAGTCCTCCATAGCTCTTTCGAAGAGCAAACAAGTTAATCTGACTCACCCACTCTCCTGCATCTGACCCCCATTATACCTGACAGACAGCTCATTGCCTGTTCATATCCTGATGTTGCTCCTGATTCTTTCACCGATCACCTTCAATCTGTGTCCTTTGGGTTGTAACCTTTTGGGAAACAGTTTCTCTTGATTCATTCTGTGGAAACCCTTTATGATTTGCACTTTTCTCTCAAATCTGCCTTGAGGAGGAACCATCTTGTTGGCTGTCTGTAAAATAAGCCAGTCTATCCCAGTCCCTGATCTATCGCTGGTACATTGCAGGTTAATTACCTTCAAGCATCCATCTTATTTTCTTTTGAAGTCAAAATGAGCAAAGAATTCAATTTTAAAGAAAGAAGGATCTAATGAAAGCATGAATGACCTGAAGTGTTAAAGTATCTCCAAAGAAGCTAACTCACTGGCCCAATATTACATCAGCTCAGTTGGCTGGATGCCTAGTTTGAAATGGAGGGAGATGCCAACAGTGTGGGTTCAATTCCTGCACCAGCTGAGGTTACCGTGAAATACTCTCCCCAGACTCTCCCCTCGCCTGAGACATGGTGACCTTCCAGTTAATGAGAGAGCAATGCTGTTGTCCAGTAGGACTATGGTGACTTCCCCTCTACCTTATATTACTCTCCACAGCCATCAACAGAAAGTTGTCAGCCCAGGATAGCCACGTTTGGTCACAGTGCTCAGAGTCACCCAGACTCGAAATGTTAGCTTGCTCTCTCGCCAGACACTGCCTGACCTGCTGTAATTTCCAGCATTTTGTTATTTCCAGTTTTAACACTTGTTTCTCTCTCCATCTCTCTCTCTCTCTCTCTCCATCTCTCTCTCTCTCTCTCTCCATCGCTCTCTCTCCATCGCTCTCTCCATCACTCTCTCTCCATCACTCTCTCTCCATCTCTCTCTCTCCATCTCTCTCTCTCCATCTCTCTCTCTCCATCTCTCTCTCTCCATCTCTCTCTCTCCATCTCTCTCTCTCCATCTCTCTCTCTCCATCTCTCTCTCTCCATCTCTCTCTCTCCATCTCTCTCTCTCCATCTCTCTCTCTCCATCTCTCTCTCTCCATCTCTCTCTCCATCTCTCTCTCTCTCCATCTCTCTCTCTCTCCATCTCTCTCTCTCCATCTCTCTCTCTCCATCTCTCTCTCTCCATCTCTCTCTCTCCATCTCTCTCTCTCCATCTCTCTCTCTCCATCTCTCTCTCTCCATCTCTCTCTCTCCATCTCTCTCTCTCCATCTCTCTCTCTCCATCTCTCTCTCTCCATCTCTCTCTCTCCATCTCTCTCTCTCCATCTCTCTCTCTCCATCTCTCTCTCTCCATCTCTCTCTCTCCATCTCTCTCTCTCCATCTCTCTCTCTCCATCTCTCTCTCTCCATCTCTCTCTCTCCATCTCTCTCTCTCCATCTCTCTCTCTCCATCTCTCTCTCTCCATCTCTCTCTCTCCATCTCTCTCACCCCCCCATCTCTCTGTCCCACAATCTCTCTCTCTCCCTTTCCCCTCCTTCTATCTCTTCCCCCCCCCACCTCTCTCTTTCACCCCCCCCCCCCCGTCTCTCCCCGCTCTCTCTCTCTGTTCTTCCCCACCCTTTCTCTGCAGATGCTGCCTACCCTGCTGACCCACCTCCAGCATAATTTAATTAATTGATCTTTTTTGAATTGAATCAGTGCCTGTGTGGAATGCTCACTCGGCTGTTCACTGACTCTTGTGTCTTGTGTTGCAGGCTGCTCGGTGGCAGGTCAAACGTCTGAGTTTGTGAACGAGGTCCTGGAGAAGGTGTCCGCTGGAGAGTCTGCTGCAGGACTGAGCTGACCATCGTGAGCATCGTCCTCAATTCGAAACCTCTCCTTAACAACAGGATGTTCCTAAACAGGAGGGAAGGGAGAATGCAAACAGAAAAGAAGTCACTATTTCTGCAGCACCCTTGCGCTACCTGTAATCTTGGTTTTTTTTTTGGTGTTTGGCAGGGTGAGGGGATTTGGGGGAGAGTTTTGACACTCTCTCCTGAATCCCTGTCTTCACCCATTTTGCCACTGCTCCCTGCTCTGGTCACCCAGTGCCCCTTGATGTTGGCATGCCTGGGAGATATGTTGTGTGCCAATCTGTGTCCTCTGGGACTGATCCCCCGGGCAAAATTATGGGGTGCTTAAGCTGATGGCAATAAGGGACGCAAGGAAATGATGTCGATTTTGGTAAGAATAGCAGATTGAGCTGCATTAATATTCTTTTCGCCTTTCAACAAGTGATTGAGGAAAGAGGGCACAGGGAGTTGGCTGTTTGTTTGCTGGGTCAGACTTGAGGGCGATCTCAGTTGCGTCGGAATGATTCTGATGGTGGGTGAACACGACTCTCTGAAACGATCCAGCCTCCACTGAACTCCCACGATTCATTTTCCAGATGTTAACATCCTTTTTATTGAAGGAGAACGTTTGATTTCAGAGTAAGTGTAGTGTTTTATATGTCCCGGCACCCCATCAACACACACCTCCCCCTCCCGCTATCACCAAAAAAAAACATGGTCCTGGAACATCAGGCGTTAATGGTGTTTCTGCGGGAATATTTCAGTGACTGTGAGAAAAGGCAGTGCGATGAGGGGAGGAGGGGGGGGGAGGGGTGGGGGGAGGGGGAAGGTGGGTGGGGGTGTTGGGATTTGGCGAAGGAATGATGGAATTTTGGTTGCCTTGGTGACACAGTGAAAGCGATGCTTGGTCAAGAAAAGTCCAGTGTTTTATCATAGGTGCATTTGAATGTAGAATTTATGACTTGACCAGACTTTATTCAATGGATACTGTGAATTGGGAATTGGGTGGCTCCCTGTAGTTCCTGTGATTTAATGTTTTATACATAATAAGCACTTTAACTTTACAGATAGACACAAAAAGAGAAATCACTTTTACAGGTGTTGGGTGACAGCTTTATTTTTTTCTGGGGGTGGGGGGGAGGTTAGGGTTGGGACGCGGGAGAGAATTTCTAAATAAAGTTTAGCTACTGACAGTTAACATAGTCCTATCTGCGAGAGATGGTGAGGAGCAGAGTTGGGGACGAGAATGAGGTATTCTTGAGGACAGTTATGAATGTGCATCTTGCAACAAATTTCTCCTTGACTGCCGATTTCATTTTTTGGCTTTGCTTTCTTACAAAAGACCCAAGAGTTGACTGACATTGACATCAGGCTAGAGTGAGTTGTCCCACATCAGATATGATTCACCCCTGTTTTCACCATTTTCGTTCCATATTTAAATTGCCTCCCGTGCTTTGGAATTGGTCCTAGGCTCCTGCTATGATGGAATTGGAACTCAACAAGTTTCAGAACTTGTCCATCAGGCACAGGGGAAGGAAAACAGACCTGGGTTAGATATCCCCAGTGGAGAAATAACCCACTAGGACCACATTCCCTCTTCAGTAATGGCCCTTTAGACTTCGGGAGCTGAGAGAGCAACTGATCTTTATCAATCCCACCCCAGCACCAAGCTGGGGCAGAGGAGAAGACTGAGGAAGGAAAAACAAATCTGAAGGGGGTGCAATTACTGTTAAAGCTGTTATTCCAGATGCTGGTGACAGACTGTGTAAAGGCCCCAGGGAGTGGGAAACTGTCTAGCCAGGGTATCTTCGGCAATGGCCAAATGGAGGGGGACTTGCCTGTCGTGAACACAATTACAGAGGTGATTTTTGGGGAGTAGTTAACTGGTGGGATGGGGGGGGAGGGGGTTGCCTGGCACCTGGAGAGCTCTGTAAGAGCCCCAGGATGTCTCTTGAGAAGCCTGCCCATATCCATCATTGATGGCATCTCATTGGACGGCAGCTGACCTATCCCAGGGGAGGGTAAGATGGACAGACTGAGAATTACCAGCCAATCATAAGCCAGCAGCTCTATTGAAATCTGAAAAAAAACACGGCAGAGAATGCTGAAGAAACTCCAGTGTCAAAGAAGAGAGAAACCGAGTTAATGTTTCGAGTCTGGTGCTGAAGGAGAGTCCAAATGGATTTGAAACATTAACTTTGATCTCTCCAGGTGCTGCCAAACCTGCCAAACTGAGTTTCATCAGCACTTTCTGTTTTTAGTAAAGTAATTGCCTTCCCTTTTGTCATGCTGGATAATGATTCTTCAATTTTCTTTGCACTAAGGTAAAACATTGCCATGTTCTCTGGCCTTCGGAGAGAAGGGCCAAATTGAAGCCTGATTTCTATGCCTTTTGTAATCTCTCTCTCCCTCCCCCCACCCCCCCATCCCTTGTCTTTCTCTCTCTCTTTACCTATCTCATCATACCCTTTTGTTCTCTCTTACACTCTTTCCCCATGCGTTCTCTCTCTCTCTCTCGTGCTCACTCGCACTCTCTCACGCTCATTGTCTCTGTGTGTGTCTCTCTCTCTCTCTCTCTCTCTCTCTCTCATTCTCTCATCTTGTCCCTTACCAGTCTTTTTCCAGACAATTGAATCTTGAAATGTGAAAGTGAAATTCTTGGTTGAGATTCTCCCCAATCCCCCTGTGCTGCAATTATACTCATTTTCAATTCTGTGAATTTGATAAATTGCCACATTCCCCCAACTTCCAGCAGGAATCTAAACACTGCCTGGAAGTTTCAATGGACAACTGAACAATGAAACACTACTGAAAAATCTTAAAAAACTGATAAAGTGAAAGAACAGAGAAAAATCCCACTTCTCCCCAGAGGTGATTGGGGAGAACAAGTCTACTTCAAAACTTGATGAGGCCAAAAAGAGAACTTTATTGAAAGATTTCTTCAATCCTTTACCACTTGGGTGCTGCACTGGGAGATCTCAATAACCCCATCTTCCCGAGTGTTTTTTTTCAGAAGGGTTTAACCTCCAGTCCTGACAATGTCTCGGGTTAAAAGATAAATCTCCTGCTCCCATTCCATCATAGCACGTCTGTGACTCTGTGGGAGATCCTTTGACCTCACGATGCCGATGTCTCCTGGCCACTACGTTTCTGCTTTGGTGAGAGCAAAGCACAAATTTCAATTTGTTTCTTTTTAAAATTGGAACTTTGTTTTTTTTTATATATTTGCTAGCCTATGGCTTCTGACTGGCTTTTAGTTGTTGGTACCAGAGGCAGTTAGAGAATTCCGATTGATTTAACAATCCTGCGCAGTTTAATTAAAAGCAAAATACTGCAGATGCTGGAAATCTGAAAAAAAAACCTGAGGTGCTGGAAATCCAGCAGGTTTGCCTTTAGTTAATGTTTGAGGTGAATATCACCTCCTTCAGAACTGTGCGGTTTTAAGTTGCTTTCTGAGTGCGGTCAAGAAATTGGAAAAGCTATTCCATAGACATTAAACTTCACTTTCTGTAACAATTCTCTTCTCCACTCTCTCACCCTTTCTCACTCCCTGTCTCTCTCGCCCTCTCTCCCTCCTCCTCTCTCTCTCTCTCGCCCCCCTCTCTCTCTCTCTCTCTCCATCCCTCTGTTTCTTGTCCCCTCTCTCCCTCCATCCCTCTGTGTTTCTTGCCCCCTCTCTCCCTCCCTCCGTGTTTCCCTTCGTCTCGCCCTCCCTCTCAGTCTCCCTCTCGCCCTCCCTCCCTCTCTCTCATCTTCCTGCCCCCCCGCCCTCCCTGTCCCACCACCCCCCCTCTTCTGCTCCCCCCCTCCCGACTCCTGTACACATGTTTCTATGTTGCTATGTATTCATTTCCTATTCTATTCCCTTCAATGCTGCTGTGCCCATGTTAAAGTGAGGCCTGCAAATATTCTTGTATACATCATCCTGATGGGTGAAGGTGGAATCCTTGGTGTTGACTGTTGGGGAAGCTGGGTTTCTTTGAACAGGGGCTTCTTTTGAAGTGTTATTGCACCTGCTGTGAACTCAATAAGATACTGAGTGCCAGGAAGAAATTGGATACACTGCTCTGGACTGCCGATAATGTCTGAATGTTTTCATTACTTTGGGGTCTATCTATGAAGCTGCCTTTTTGAGGGGTGGGGCTAGAATGGGGCAAGATGTTCTTGGTCACTCACATCATGGCAGAGCACAAAGAATGGGAAACTGGTTTCGCTGAACCTGACTTTGTCTGACCCATGTACTGTCCCTGGAATGTCCTTTTGGCAGGAAGTCTAGTATCGGGAGGGTGGATGTGTAGTTTGAGTTGAGTTACACTCTGAAGCCTGAATCCCAACCCTCCAATTTGTTGAGGATGGCACTGCCTCTCCTTTGTAAGTCAGGGCTGTTATGTTTTATAACTCAGTGGGGCCAAAGCATTTGGAGAAGCTGAAAATTTCACTTATGGAGGAGAAGAATGTATTTTAGCATATAGTATTGTCAAGTCCAGAACTTATATTGCTGACTCTGAGCACTTTATTAAGCAAGTTATTGTAATACATTGCAGAGCTAGAAATAGTCAATGTCCAAAGTTTCATAGGCTTGGCTTTGATATATTATAAAGTATATAGAGATATATATATAAAAATAAAAACACAAGGTATGCCTTTTGAGGGAAGAAGGAGAGTTGTCGGCTACGAACAGAATGTAATATTTGAAGTTGAGGTTCTGAAGCTGGCTCTTTCTGTTATTAACTCAGCACTTGTGTAAATGGTTTCATTAAAAGTCAATGGCCAACCTGTGAGGGGTTTGCAAATCTTCCCTGTTCTCTGCCAATGAGAGTCGGGGTTTGATGGTAAGTAAAGGGTTAAATGCCTATGTCCTGGCCATCGGGATCTTTTCCTGTCGGGACATGAAGGAAAAATATGAATGTTCTTTCACTGTTGGCATATAATTGGGTTTTGTCGCCAGTCCCTCATCAGAAGGTTCCTTCAAGGCCAGAAGTAGAAGTTTCCAACCCTTTTGAGTTCTTGATATGCCCGTGGTGTTGACACAGCCTCTGCCCAACTGCATTGTATATCCAGCAGTTAGTTTTTCCTTCTACATTACTTTCTCCAGTAGCTTGATTCTTCTATGGTCTCCAGGGATATGTGTAATTTTCAGAACTCAAGTTGATAATTCCCCCAAAACCCGTGTTGTATGTGTAGAATGAAGATAGCTTGATTGTTCTGCTGTTTTCGGGTTCCACGGATCAGATGTAAAAGACCAAGAGTCATAAGTTCCTTTGCTCATGATCCTCCAATCAACATCCAGAATAAGGACTGGCAGAACTCCTCACTTGGAGCTGCTGACGTGGTTACAGACTGCTGAGGCCTGGCAGTCAGTTGTAACTCTTCATCCTGGTGAATGTTCAACTCATGAATACCTACAGCTAATTCCTCAATGACCAGCAACGCCATCTCCTCCCCAACCCAGCATCACCTCTTCCCAATCCAGACCAAAGATTGAAGATGGAGCCAGACCATTCTAAAACACCGCACAGTATCCAGCTGAGTTTGAGTTTGTGGATGACAGTTAATGGATGCCTCCTCTCTGGCAACATGTAGCCCCCGACCACTGTCAGTCCAATGCTGCCAACTCGAGTGGTTTAAAATTTAACTTCAACAAAGGCTCACTCTGACAGTGATTACAGTGCAGGTTTTGGTGGCTGGACAGATGTCAGAGACTTGAAGAAATCCTTTCTGTATGACTGCAAGATTCTTATGTGACTGATCAGGAAATGTACAGGGCTGATCTTCTTTTCGAAGTGATGTTGGTGAAATGTGAATGTTGGACTCGCCCAAAGGCCTAACTCTCTCATTGAGAGCGACGCCATCTTGAATGTGTGCACGTTCCTCGATATCCCCTTATTACACACTGTGTTCCTGGAGGCCAATGGGGAGGGATCAGCATATTGATGTGCCAACTTCATTGTGCCAAGGTGGGTGTGAACGTGGATTTTTATTTTCCCATGGAATTAGCTCAGGTTAAGAAGGTGGGTTGGGGCTAGAGAATGGATGAAGGGGCGGGGGCTTTGGGAGCTGGGTCAACACCTTGAGCCTGGATTTAACTGCAGCAAGGAGCAGCTGGTCCTGCCTGGTTTTTCACCAAGCAATCATCCAGTAGTGGGAGGAGGGAGTGTGATGGAGGGGGAGAATGAAAGGGATACAGAAAATTGTTTGCTGTCTGCCCCATTGATTGAGAAGCAGGCATCATCCAAGGGAATGTTGTTTGAGAGATGGGAACAGGAACCATTTACAAACCTGAGCAGGTTGGCCATTTATAACTGAAAGCTGCTACACTGATCTTTGCTTGTTATGCAAGTGTCATATGTATATACAGAGGTCTTCTTTCTTGTCCCTGGCTAATAAGTACTGTAAACTACTTTGAATGTGGAGTAAATCTGTTGTCAAGAGTCTATATTTTAGTAGTTTGGATAAGTGTGGTCTGAATTTTCATCAGAAGGTTGAAAGTGTGTGTGTATTGTAAAACAAATCCATATTAAGGTTAGCTACAGCTAGGCTTATTGAGTTGTTGTGGCTCCTCACTCTTTGTACAAGTTATTGAAGCACACAAGTAACTCCATCTTACTCAGGAAGGAGTCTGAATTCCAGGGTTGGCCAAGATGGCACCTCTGGATGATTTGAGCTGTCATTGCACCTTTCCCTGTGCCCCTCAGACACCAAACCTTGCATTTATTTTACAGTCTGGGTGGCATGCAACTCCTGACTTCTGCACTTTGCCCATTTTTGTTCTTTCCCAGTCACTTTTTATCCCCTCCCCCCACTGATTTGTGGGGGAGGGTTGAAAAAACCACCGCCCACCCCCCCTCACTCCCTTTCAAAGGTGGCTCACCCACTGGCCCTCACCATATTCAATCCCACCCCCCCTCCTCCTCACCACCTCCCCCTGCTACCACATGCGCAGACCTCAGCCAAGGGTTCTCCGTGACTGCGAAAATGGCTGAGTATTGATGAGCTATCGATTTAGCTTTCAGCTGCTGGAGGCTACGTTGGACTGTGGACAGCGGGAGATCCCTCTGTGAGGAGACTCTGGCTCTCCATCTAACTGCAATCAGATAGACTGATGAGGTCTGTGCAGAGAGCTGTTTGCTTCAATTTGCACCCTCTCATTGAGATTCTCTCCATGTCATTGAGCTTCAGGATATTAATGGGAAATGCTTCTTAACACACGGGCTGTCCTGCCTGTCAAAGTCCATATGTTTGGTGATGTATATTTTAACGCTGTTCCCCAAGGGGTTGTAAAGGGCCAGGGAGAGTCAAGCTGCTCAACGCCTTTCTAAGGGTTCGTGTTGAAAGCCAGGGGATCACTATTTATTTTGTCAGGTCAGAGATGGTGAAGAGCCTGAACCAGGCCTCAGGCTTATCTCTTATCTCCCCTGTACAGGATCACACACTTGTGCAATGGCCAGCTAGGGGGATTGGTGGGACTCTTCCAAATAAATCAAATGGCTCCCAACTCCATAAATTTGTTCAAAGCTTCCTTTTGAAAATAATTAAATGACAAATTGACCTTAATTGGTTTCTGACCTGTCCAGGGCAGTGTTCGACGGCCCCAAAATCACTCAAAGGATAAGTGAACCCACGTGGTAATTGTACATCTTTGTCCCACCAGAACCAAACTGAGTCAAAGGAAAGGCTCCAGAAGCGATATTTGGATTTTTTTCCAGGGTTAATGTTCCTCTTCAAGTTCAAATTAATTATGTTCTGCTTTACCAATTATCTCGTTCTTTGTTCCGTATCCTGCGTTGTACAGTTGTATATAACTGTGTGATTGAGGCCCAGTTCACCAGCGAGGAACTGCTCCCCAGAGGGGAATCGCCTCCTTTCAGTCCACCCCTGACCTGATCATTCAGCAATTTAAGTGATTTTTGTTCCCTTCCAACACGTGAACATTAAAGTTGTGTCTGCAAGCCAGCCATACAGGTTGGCTGGAGTCAAGGAGATAAGAAATACAGAAATCGAGTTTGTCGCTACATTCCTCCAAGTGGACCCAAAGGTAATTATTTCTGGGCCTGTCTGAACCCAAACAGCCCCATCCGAACAGGGGATATCTTCCAACTCTGCATTTTTACGATTTCTGACTTTTTGTTTCCCTATGCCATACATAGAGAGAGAGAAGTGAGAGGCAGGACATTTAATTATGTTGCTTGGGACAACTGAGCATGACTCACTCTTCAATTTTCACTTATTTTTCGGTGCAAAAGGACAGGGGCATGTGGCCTTGTCTGTGCTCAGCACCTTCTTGCAGTAGCATAACTGGAATAAGGGAGTGCAGTACTGTGGGTGAAGGAAGAGCAACTGAGCCCAGATCCATCACTGGAGCTCTGCTCTTCCCCTAGTAGAAGCTTTCTCTATTCTGGCCTCCACTCCTGATATGCACAATACATTATTTTTGGGTAAAAGTGACAGTTGATATTTTGCGAGAACACCACAACTCTCTAAGCCTAACTACACTGCTGATGGGAGGAGAGCAGGGATAACTGTAGCTGAAGGTAAAGCACAGTTGTTTCATATTGCCTTGATCAATAAAGTTGGTGGGTCCAACTTGATGGAAGTTTCTGATATAGGTGATGGGAATCGCTGACTTTTAAAGAAGCAAGAATTCTAAGTCACTCGAAACAGCTCAATGTTTCGTGACTCATACCTTGGAGAAGATAGCTGAGGCATAACCCGGAAATGCACAATACCGTGAATGAGATAAACCTACATTGGACTGGTCAGCAAGTGAGCTGTGATTTTCATGAATTCTTTCTGTGCTGACACTCCATCCCGATGTTGATACCTTGCTGCCTTGCCCTGATACACGCGGGCATAGCGACTAATATTTGGTATCTTCCACTGTTTTTTCAAATGGAGACCTTCCCCACATTGTGATTGAATCAAGCCCATATGGTGAAATTGCCTGGAATTTGACTGGAGAGAAACGATGAACTATGAAAGTTCTCTTCCCTAACTGATGCATAGTTTCTGTCTTGGATTATGTAGTTTTGTTCAAAGTTGTTTTATCCCTCCCCAGTTTGTAGTTTCTAACCTGTTGATAATGTTTAACCTGCTACTGTTTGGTGCATTTATTCTAAATATAGAAGTTGTGCAATCTTTTTTTGTCCAGGCAGGTGATTGTACAGAGTAGGGAAAGAGAGAGCTCCAACTCCCAGGTGATTTTGGATGGAGTGGGGCCAGATTTTCACACTGCAGATCTATAAGTAATCTTTTTTTTTAAAAGGTGATCCTTCCAAAGGAGTTGAACTGGTTTCTGAAGCCATTCTTCTTTCCCCAGATGAAAAACGCAACTTCACCATCCTTCTGCAATTATTCCATCATACCTGTAGCTTGTGTGTTGAAATTAGACACAGTGCTGGGTGGTAAACAATTAAACAGATAGTGCTGTAAATATGTATTGTCTTTTTCATTTTTTTTAAACACCTTCATCTGTCTCCAAAGGGGTTCGTCAAGAAATGAGCACAGATCTAATTGATTTCTAGTTGAGGGATAAATCTTTGCAATTGCTATTGATGGGAGTTGTTCATTCACTGGATGTTGTTTAACAAGGGTTTTTGTGGTAAAGCACATTTGATGTCTCTCCTTCTCCCAAGCAGTGATCGTAAATCAGTCATGATTAATAAAACAGGCTAGTCAACGGATCAAAGATGATTAGAATCTGGGATCCCTTGCTATTAAATGTTCACCTATATTGTAAATTTTGAGCTGGTTGGATTCTGATTATTTGTGTTTAAAAAATATAGTATGGTGTCTTTATTTTTAAGAAGATTTTATTTAAATGTTGTAGTTCAAATTTGTTGAAGACCCAGCTATTCATTAGAGCTCGCTAGAATTTTGCTATCTAAACGAAATCATTTTCTTGAAAAATGTTTAATTTTTTTTATTGTTTGAGACCATCAATAAAGCCAATAATTTTCTCCATCTGTCAAATTGTTTTTGATTTCTTCCAAGGTTGTGTAATGTGGAAAAGGTAGAGAGTTTGCAAGAGTGTTACTCAGGATGACACTGGCTGTCTTCCCCGTTCCCTCAGCCCCCCCCCCCCCCCCCCCCCCCCTTCCTCTATTGCCATCGAGTAGGCTGGCACACACCCCGCCCAGGGACCAGATATCCTCAGAGTTACTTGGAAGCAATAGTCTGAGGTTAATTGCACCCAGTTTCCATTTGGTACTGCAGCACTGTGGACTGGCCAGTATACAGCACTCACACCTTTTGCCCCTGGTTTTTCCACATCAGTGCTGATCAATGCGTCTTTTTATTCACTTGTGGGATTGCTGGATGGGCTCAGCACTTATTGCCCATTTCTAGTTGCCTTTGAGAGGGTGGTGGTGAGCTGCCACCTTGAACCGTTGCAGTCCATGTGCAGTAGATAAACCCTGTTAGGGAGCGAATTCCAGGATTTCGACCCAGTGACACTGAAGGAACAGCGATAAATTTCCAAGTCAGGATGGTGAGTGGTTTGAGGGGAACTTGCAGGAGGTGGTGTTCCCATGTATCTGCTGCCCCTGACCTTCTAGCTGGAAGTGGTCATGAGTTTGTCGAGGGGACTTTGAATTTCTGCAGTGCCTCTTGTAGATAGTACACACTGCTGCTACCAAGCATTGGTCATGGAGGGAGTGGATGTTTGTGGATGTGGTGTTGATCAAGCAGGCTGCTTTGCTTTGGATGGTGTCAAGCTTCTTGAGTGTTGGAGCTGCACTATTCCAGGCAAGTGGGGAATATTCCATCATATTCCTGACTTTTGCCTTGTGGATGGTGGAGTCAGGAGGTGAGTTATCACAGTATTCCTAACCTTTGACATGCTCTTGTAGTCCCTGCAATTATGTAATGAGTCCAGTGAGTTGCTGGTCAATGATAACTCCCAGGATGTTGATAGTAGGGGATTCAGTGATGGTAACACCATTGCATGCCAAGGGTCAGTGGTTAGATTGGCTCTTATTGATAATGGTTATTGCCTGGCATTTCTGTGGTGTGAATGTTACTTGCCACTTGTCAGCCCAAGCCTGGACATTGTCCAGATCTTGTTGTGTTTGAGCATGGACTGCTTCAGTATCTGAGGAGTCAGGAGTGGTGCAATCATCAGTGAACATCTTCACTTCAGATCTTAAGATGGAGGGCAGGTAAATGATGAAGCAGCTGAAGGTGGTTGGGCCTAGCACACTACCCTGAGAAACTCCTGCAGAGATGTCCTGGAGCTGAGATGACTGACCTCGAATAACCGCAACCTATGTACCAGGTATGACTCCAACACGCGGAGAGTTTACCCCCCTGATTCCTGTTGATTCCAGTTTAATTCTGGGCTCCTTGATGCCACACTCAGTCAGATGCAGCGTTGACGTCAAGGGCTGTCACTCTGACCTCACCTCTGGAATTCAGTTGTTTTGTCCATGTTTGAACCAAGTCTGTATTGAGGTGCGGAACGAATGGCCCAAACTGGGCTGTGAATTGCAAAACAAGAAGCAGACCAGTACACAAGGGGGAAAGCATGGTAACCATCTACACACACAGGGTTGGATTGATCACACTGTGGAGCCAGTAGGACAGTTAGTAAAGGGCAATAAATGCCAACCATGCCAGTGTCGCTGGTATCCCCATGAGCGAAATTAAAAATAATTACCGCTCGTGTAGAGATATTGCAGTCAGCACAAAATCACCTCTTGTTACTTTACTAATGCTGCTGTGAATCAGGAATCAATGGATACAGAACAGGATTTGGATTCCTCCTCATCTCCTATAAGGAAACATTTTTAAATCAATTAAATTATTTCTCAATATGCCTGAAGCATGTTGTCCAAATTCAACAACCTTCCCTTCCTGCTCAAACCCAAACAGATCAAGCTTATCTTCTGTAGGTGAGACATTTGACTGTTCTTACTGTTTAACCCAAACTTCCTGTTCCCTGGCTGTCAGTTAGCTCAGGTGGCCGGTTTGCGATGCAGAGTGATGTTACCACTGAGGTGTGGTGACCCTTGGGTTAAACCACCCCCACCCCAATCATTTCTTCCTAATGAGAGAGAACGCTCTGGAACCCTGGTCACTTTGCATTTTACAGTCATTGTGAGCTGTCTCACATGAAGCCCAGAAGGTGAGGTCCTTTCTCAGCCAAATTCCAGACCTAATGGCCTGGAATTTTGATAATTTGTGAATTGATTTAGCTCGACGTCGGGCAACACAAAGGGATATTGGCCCTTTCTGCCAAAAGAGAGAGAGAAAGCGAGCAGTGAGATACTGAAATTACAGGATCAGCCATGATCATACTGAATGGTGCTGCAGGCTCGAAGGACCAAATGACCTCCTCCCACACATTTTCTATGTTCCTGTGACAGGAGACATCCAAAGCGCTCACCCCAGATAAATTGTGAGATACAAAACAAAGATCTGGAGCAAGTTAGGCTGTAGTTGTGGTGAGAGAAAGAGAAGGAAGAGTTCATGTTTCAAGTCTTGATGACCTTTAATCAGAAAGAATAACAATACATAATGTGATGGTGCAGATTCTTATCTGATGATCATTGCTGATTCACTCTGATCAAATAAAAAGCCAATTGTAACCCTTACTCCTCCAAGTGAATCTGAAATCTTGTAGTTAACTTGACAAAGATGAACAGCACAAAGCAGTAAATCCCATCTTGCCAAGTTTGTGTGGCTGGATGAGTTTATCAAACTAGTGGAAGAGAGCCCAGTGTTAGAATCGAGATGTTAAATTTTCCTCCTTTAATATTTCATTCAAGACCGAGAGGCGAATTATTAAAACAATGACCTTGAGCTTCCTTTGTACTTTTTATTTACAGCTTCAATGACAGACAGCTCAAGTTTCAGCAAAAGATCTCCCCAAGGCCCAGCTGCATATTTTAATCACTCTTTAAATTATTTTTTTAGCTAAGCTCGAGTCCTGGAGGTAAAGGCAGTTTGATAGCCTAACAGAAGACAACACTCTAGTCCAAACGACACAGGTTAATGGTCACAAAGGAGTCTGCCAGTCACAGAGAGCTCTACAAATGTAACATGCTGATTGGTAATACTCTTCACCTCTAAGCCAGAAGGTTGAAGTCCCACTTCAGAGACTTGAGAATATTATCTAAACTGATAATCCCTTTGCAGTACTGACGGAGGGCACAGTATTTTGGATGGAGTATTAAACTAAAACCTTCTCTCCCCCCCCCCCCCCCCCCCCCCAAGGTAAATACTAAATAACATTCCCATTGCATTATCTTAAAGGAACAGCTGTAATGTGGAGGAGCCGGGGGGTGGACAAAGTTAAAAATCACACAACATCAGGTTATAGTCCAACAGGTTTATTTGGAAGTACGAGCTTTCAGAGCTCCTTCATCAGGTAACTATAACCAGATGTTGTGCGATTTTTAACTTTAAAGGAACAGAGCAGAGTTCTGCAGGGAGTCAATTTTCATGATTTGTCACTAAGAAGCTTCTCTTTTGATTTGTTGATAGGATGTGACCATCACTGGCTAGGCCAGCATTTATTACCCAGCGGGCAGTTAAGAGTCAGTCACATTGCTGTCGGTCTGGAGTCACATGTAGGCCCGACCAAGTAAGAATGGCAGATTTCCTTCCCTAAAGGACATTAGTGAATCAGATGGATTTTTACAACAATCAACAATGATCACAGTGTCACAACAAGGCTGGCATTCTCAAAGTTGAAATTTAACTTTCACTGACTGCCATGGTGAGGTTCAAATCCTTGTCCCCAGAATGTTAACTGGGGTTTTGGATCACGAGTTTAGTGACTTACAAACATGTCAACACCTCCCCAGTAAGAATTGGTCGTTATTAAATTGCAGGTTGTGGGAGTGGTATAGTAATGCTATTGAATGTCAGGGGTGAGATGGTTACATCATTGTCTGCTACTTGTGTGATGCGAGTGTTTCTTGCCACTTAGCAGACCTAGTCTGAATGTTATCCAGGTCTTGCTGCTTGTAGGATTGCTTCAATATCTGAGGAGTTGCAAACAGTACTGAACACTCTAATCATCAGTTCTGACCTTGTGATGGAGATAGGATCATTGTTCAAACAGCTGAAGCTGAAGACCTTGAGAAATTGCTTGTAATAATATGTAGGACTGAGATGACTGACCTCCAACAACCATAACCAACTTCTTTTGAGCTAGATATGACTTCAACCAACATAGCCTTTTCCCCCAATCCCCATTTGCTTCGATTTTGCCAGGGCTCCTTAATGTCACATGATCTTCATTGGGAGCTTGATCTTAATGGCAGTCACTCTCCCCTGACCTTCTGGAGTTCAGCTCATTTTCAATCTTGGTCCAAGGCTGTAATGAGCTAGGGAGCTGCGTGGCCATAACAGAATACAAACTGAACAAATTATTGCTGTGTAACTTCCTCTTGACAGGTGTATTGATTTCCATGAATCACATTACAGGAAGGATGGAAAGGCATTGGAGAGAGTGTAGAAGCGGTCTACAAGATCAGTTCCAGGAATGAGAAGTTTCCCCATAGAGTCATAGAGATGTACAGCACAGAAGCAGACCCTTCGGTCCAACCCGTCCAGGCCGACCAGATATTCCAACCCAATCTCGTCCCACCTGCCAGCACCCAGCCCATATCCCTCCAAACCCTTCCTGTTCATATACCTATCCAGATGCCTTTTAAATGTTGCAATTGTACCTGCCTCCACAACTTCCTCTGGCAGCTCATTCCATACATGTACCACCCTCTGCATGAAAAAGTTGGCCCTTAGGTCTCTTTTATATCTTTCCCCTCTCACCCTAAATCTATGCCCTCTAGTTCTGGACTCCACCACCCAGGGCAAAGACTTTGTCTACTTACCCTATCCATGTCCCTCATGATTTTATAAACATCTATAAGGTCACCCCTCAGTTTCCGACGCTCCAGGAAAAACAGCACCAGCCTATTCAGCCTCTCCTTATAGCTCAAATCCTCCAACCCTGGCACATCATTGTAAATCTTTTCTGAACCCTTGCAAGTTTCACAACATCTTTCTGATAGGAAGGAGACCAGAATTGCACACAATATTCCAACAGTGACCTAACCCATGCCCTGTACAGCCGCAACATGACCTCCCAACTCCTGTACTCAATACTCTGACCAATAAAGGAAAGCATACCAAATACCTCCTTCACTATCCTATCTACCTGCAACTCCACTTTCAAGGAGCTATGAACCTGCACTCCAAGGTCTCTTTGTTCAGCAACACTTCCTAGGACCGTTAAGTGTATAAGTCCTGCTAAGATTTGCTTTCCCAAAATGTAGCACCTCACATTTATCTAAATTAAACTCCATCTGCCGCTTCTCAGCCCATTGGCCCATCAGGTCCAGATCCTGTTGTAATCTGAGGTAACCCTCTTCACTGTCCACTACACCTCCAATTTTGGTGTCATCTGCAAACTTACTAACTATACCTCTTATACTCACATCCAAATTATTTATATAAATGATGAAAAGTAGAGGACCCAGCACCGATCCTTGTGGCCACTGAAGATAGATTGAGGAAGTTGGGACTGTTCTTCTTGGAGAGAAGGAGGCTGAGAAGAATTTTGATTTGAGCTCTTCAAAATCATGAGTGGGCTGGATAGAGTAGAGAGGGATACGCTGTTCCCATTTGGAAAAGGAACAAAATTGAAAGAACATTGCTTCTTTTGGACTTCACTTTTTGAATCTAAGGTAAAATGAAGAAAAATGTTTTCACTCAGTGAGTAGTTAGGGTCTGGAATGCACTTTGACTGGAGCTGTGCTGGAGGCAGGTTCAACTGAGGCTTTCAGGAGGGGCATTTGGTTAAAAGTAATGTGCAAGAGTCTGAGGAGAAAGGAGGAGATTGGCACAAGGTAATGATGCTTTTGAAGAGCCCGAGCAGCAACTCTGCAACCCTTCTGTGAACCTGTGACACTGTCAATAATCCCTTGCATCACTTTTGCTGATAATCAAGGTCAATTCGACAGTAATTGGCCAGGTTGGATTCATCCTACTGTTTCAGGGCAAGATCTACCTGAACCATTGTCAGCATCTACCCGAAAACATAGACAATGTGACTACGTTGGAATGGCCTGGGGAAAGGTATGTGGCTAACCCTGCAGCACAAGCCTTCAGTACTGTGTCTCAAGTATCTCGCAGCTCACTGGAGTGACAGCTGGTGTAATGCTCAGGGAGAAGTCGAGATGGATTGTTGCAAATATTACAGTCTTCGCCTTTTCCATCTTCACTGCAGTTTGTGAATACTCTCTTAGAGTCCTGTTTCGAGCACAGGTTTGCTGCTGGAATAAGTATTGAATCACATGCTGTGATCAAATAGTTTCCAATGTGCACATCACTGAGGGCATAGGAGCACAGAAAGAGGCCATTCAGCCCTCCATAGAACATAGAACTGTATAGCACAGCAACGGGCCCTTCGACTCATGGTGTGATGAACGTTATGCCAAATGAAACTAATCCCTTCTGCCTGCCCTCGATCCATATCCCTCCATTCCTTGCGTATCCACGTGTTTACCTAAGAATCTCTTAAATGTCCCTATGGTATCTGCCACCACCACCAGCCCTGGCAGTGCCTACCAGACTCCTACCACTCCCTGTGTAAAAAAAAAACCTGCTCTCACGTATCCTTTGACCTTTCCCCTCTGACCGTAAACACTTGCCACCGTAAACACTTAGACATTTCAATTCTGGGGGGAAAGAAGATTCTGAGCGTCAACTCAAATCTCATAATTTTAAAGACTTCTACCAAGTCTCCCCTCTGTGTCTGCAACAGCTGAGAGAAAGCTGGACGCTGACCTTCCAGCTCTTTGGTTACAGTGCTTCAGCTGTAGACCAGTTTCCTTTTAGTGTTTAGTGTGGGGAGAGGTGAGAGTGACTATTCTATTGAGGTGGCATTTAGCAGAGTGCAACAAGAGAGAATCCTGGCAACATTGAAGTAAGAGGGCATCTGGAACAAGTTCTGTACTGGTTCTTTCTCGTAAGGGATGGTTGTGGATGTCAGAAACACTTTTACAGATAAGCAGATGCCTAATTGTAATTGCTAACACATATGAACCCATCATGTTCTGTGCATCACACAGGCTGCTTTACCACTCCCCATCCCCTGTACTTTAACCAGGAGGTAGCTGGCTCTAACACCTTGCATTGCAACCTTCCCTTGCCTGGCTCTAGATATTTCTACTCCACTGGTTCAGAGATGTTATGACACATCTCTGGGGTAGGTGGGACTTGAACCCAGACCTACTGACCCAGAGCTATCACTGTACCACAAACGTCCATAGCCTGTCTCCATTTTAACAAGGTTCCCTACAGTGTGGAAACAGTCCCTTCAACCTAACAAGTCCACACCGACCCTCCGAAGAGCAACCCACCCAGATCCATTTCCCTCTGATTAATGCACCGAACACTGTGGGCAATTTAGCATGGCCAATCCACCTAACCTGCACAGCTTTGGACTGTGGGAGGAAACCCAAGCAGACACTGGGAGAATGTGCAAACTCCACACAGACAGTTGGCCAAGGTGGGAATTGAGATGGAAATGTGTTGCTGGAAAAGCGCAGCAGGTCAGGCAGCATCTAGGGAACAGGAGAATCGACGTTTCGGGCATTAGCCCTTCTTCAGGATTAGCCCTTTTCCAGCAACACATTTCCATCTCTGATCTCCAGCATCTGCAGACCTCACTTTCTCCTCAAGGTGGGAATTGAACCCGGGTTTATAATACTCCAATGAACATTGTTATCCTGTGCACCTAAAACCACCACATCTCTGTGTGGGGTTCGTCTGGGTGCTCCAATTTCCTCCCACTGTCCAAAGATGCGCAGGTTAAGTGGATGGACCATGCTAAATTGCCCCATAATGTCCAGGGATATGCAGGTTAGATGGATTGGCTGTGGGAAATGCAGGGTTACAGCGATAGGGTAGTGGGGTGGGCTGCTCTTTGGAGGGTTACTGAGACTTGATAGGCCAAATGGCCTATTTCTACATTGTAGGGATGCTATGATTCTATGAAATTGAGTTAACTCATTCTCCCTGTCTGTCTGAGTGTCTCTCTCTCGCTCCTCTTTCTTTCTCCCTCTCTTTCTCACACTCTCTTGACTTCTCACATGCATTCTCTCCGTCTCATTTTCTCTCATTTGCAGACTTTCACTCACTCTCATTGACTCTGTCTCTTACCTGTGCTCTCTCATCTTTTATACCCCTGGTGCTATGGGACATGAATAGCAGTTTCGGGAAATGTCAGGATGAATTCTGAGTTGCTAAGATATTGAAAATTGAAACGAGCCCCAAATCGAAATAGTCCAGTTGCCACTTTATCTTTTGAAGGAGCTCTGTATTGAGCACAGCTGGCTAAAACTAGCACTTGCTAGGTAGGGGCTAGTCAAATCAGAATTTTCCAACCAGATTTCAGTGAGTGCCTCAGGCAGTCATAGAAATAAATGTGTTATGTGCTTGAATCAAATGTTTTCCTCTGTGCCCAATACTGAGCATAAACTAAAAATAGTCTGGGAGCATCTTGCTTAATATTGACATGATATGACAAACGCAGAACCTACCCAGCTGACCCTGTGAAAGAGCTCCCTCGCAAGCGTCTGGGGGCAAGCGTAGCAAATCAAGCAATTGTCTGGTGTGATAATTTCGCATCATATTATTCAGACGCAATTCCTGACAATGCTACGTGATCATCCATGGTCAGGCTTTACCCCAGCAGGCCATTGAGAGGGGGCAGCACAGTGGTGTCTGAGGCATGTTAGAGCACACTCGGGAGTGCTGCGGTCAGTTCTGGTTGTTTTATCAGCAGAAGTCGAGGCATTGGAGAGGGGGCAGGAAACTTTTACAGGGCCAATGTAATTCAGTGAGGATGAACAGCTGGGCCTGGTTTCTCTTCAATAAGGAAGAGAATGATGCTGCCTTTGGCCAACAGAAAAACTGATTGGCTATAAATGTAAGATAGCCACCAAGAAATTAAACGGTAATTCAAATGAAATTACCTTGTCAGAGAGTGGTGAGGTTGTAGACCTTGCTCCAATGGGGAGCAACAAGATAGATGGTAAGGTGCATCAGAGGAAAGCTAGATAAACAAGCGAGAGAGAGAGAGAGAGAGAGAGAGAGAGGAATATAGACTTTTGCTGATAGTTTGATGAGGAAGGATGGTTGGAGACTTGAGTGAAGTATAAATGCTAGCATGGACTGGTTGGGCCCATGCTGCATGTTCGACCTAACAAGTCAGGAGTGTGATGGAATTCTCCACTCGCCTTGATGGGTGCAGTTCTAACAAAAGTCAAGAAACTCAACACCATCCAGGACAAAGCAATCTGCTTCATTGATGGCACATCCATTCACCTTCACGTTCCCTCCCCTGCTGAGACAAAGAGACAGCAGTGTGTACCACCTACAGGTACGCTGCTGCAACTCACCAAGCTTCCAGTAATAAACCCATAACCAGGATCATCTAAAAGGACAAGGGCAGCAGACACGTAGGGAAACCTACCACCTGCAAGTTCCCCTTCAAACCACATGCCATCCTGACTTGGAAATATATTACTGTCCATTCAGTGTCGCTGGATCAAAATCCTGGAACTCCCTCCCTAAGTCTACCTACACCACAACAGCTGCAATGGGTCAACACAGCTGCTCACCACTGCCTTCTACAGGGCTATTAGTGAATGGGCAATAAATACATCCCCCCCACCATGAATAAAAGGAATTTTGGTCTGAGATTGTTTGATGGAAAGCAGAACATTTGGAAATATATCTCCACTCCTTCAGTGTCACTTGTTCCAAATCCTGGAATTTCCTGTCTAAAAGTATTGTGGGTGTCTTTACACCACTTGGATGGTAGCAGTTCAAGATGGTGGCTCAGCACCACTCTCTTGAGAGTATTTAGCAATGGAAAAGACATGTGGTGATTGTAACGAGGTCAGCCAGGTGAATTTCATGGAATATGAGTGGCCAATTTGTTAACCTGGTCCAATCAGGGAACCTTAGCTGACAGATACAAACAGGAGTGTATCTGCACACACACACCATGGGTGCTGAGGGAAAAAAATAAGCACTACCGCAGTTAGGCGGTAGTGTGGGGGCAAAAAAATAAAAAGAAAAAAAAGAAAAAACACAAGGTCTCGCACCTGCACACACACACACCATGGGTGCTGGGGGAAAAAGAAAAAGAAAAAAAGAAAAAGGAAAGAGAAAAAGAAAAAAAACAAACAGGAGTGTCAGGGGTCAGGTTCACTCTGAGAGCTGGCTCTGAGGCAGCTGGGTCAGTGTCATGTACTGTGCACATGTAAATAAAGGGTGATTTGATGGTATCAGCCTTTGTGGAGTTATGTCAGTTCTTATCATTAATGCTCATATCCCTGAAATAATGTTTTCAAAATATAGCTTTGCATGAACCTTTGCTTGTTATCCATACTTTATTCTGCTTAACCAAAGGACTGGGGCATTATTAGGAGAGTGAATCCTTCCCATCCCCATCCCTTTCTGAGGAGGCTTAATCCAATTTTGGCATCTCAATCTTCGGTCCTCAGCTGAGATCAGCTATTCCCTGCAGAGCAAGGTACAGACCCAACTCTTTCCACAAGGCCGTTATTCTATTAAAACCATGATGCAAGTATTGTTATTGTAACCTTTCTTAAAGACAGTATGGCATGGTGTTTTTTATATTAATGAGCTTGAAGTCTGATCTTTTGCAAGATACTGGATAGGTTGCCATGGAATCCAAAATGTCATAGCCGACAGCAACAGCTGATGTGTGGAGGTCACTAAAAGATTAAATTTACAATGTAGTCATCACAAAATTATGAAAATTTAATCTGTATTTGATTGCAAGGGAATAAAGCAGCCCAGTGCATTTCAGAAAAACACAAATGCTTTGTTTGCTCTTGAAATGTGCTGGAAAATTGCACAATGATTCAAGATTGAGTTTCTAATTTACATATAAAATGGATCAACTCAGAGATAATCAGCCTCCTTAATAAAGCTATCGAGAGGTTCTGTTTCACTGAATCTTAGAACAGAATATTTACAAATTGGACTGACTAATTCTCTCATAGTTGCTCAGTCACTGAGCTGTATTCAAATGTAAGTGACACAATAGAAATTCCAGGGAAGGGGAGTTATAATGGAAATTGTAAAATTCGATATATTATGGTCACTCTTCCCATAAGGCTACTTTTTAATTATTAATTAGCCATTTCAAATGCAAAATACTCCATCTAAAATAGAATCTTTTTCAACATACTCCTCGAGAAACTTACATGCATTCCAGAAATCCATTCTCATAGAGTTGGTGCTAATTAAAGTTCCTAGTCTTGATAGAAAATCTCTCATGATTACAGTACTGCCCTTGTTACATGCACCTCTAATTTCTTGATTCATACCATGCTTTATATTACCACCAAATAGTATCAATGCGAGAATGAACAGTTGTTCCAATTCCCCTGCTCTTGCTCTGTTGCCTTTGTTGTCTAGTGAGACAACTCTGACCTGAATGTTATGAATGAATTTGTCCAGGTGTCCCACAAAATCAAAGCGGTCAAATCAATATGAACACAAGCCGGTGCTAATGCAAAACAATCCCAACTTTGTTAAGAAACAATTTACAAAGCTTTTACTACAAAACTAAACTATCTCTAATCCTATTCAACCCCTTAAATTTGCTGTGGTTCTGTTCGAGCACCCCGAGCTACAAATCTTCTCACAAACTTTGAACCCTTAAATTTATAATACTTCCCAAGTCTCTTGTAGGTTTATACAGTCGTGCTCTGTCTCTATCTCAGTCACGTCTTTATCTCTGGCTCTGGGTTTGGCTCTGTCTCTATCTGTGTCCCTGGCTCTGACTCTGGATCTGGCTCTGTCTCTGCGAAGCTGCTTTCTCTGGATGGTCAGTGGATCCCTGCCCCTTGCAATGCTGGTCTGTTCTCTAGGCTTCCAGAAAATTCCAGAGTGGTCTGCAGGTCTTTAGAGTTCATTTTTTGGAACACACTATAGTTCTGGCCAATCAGGAAGACTCTCTTAATAGTTTGAAACGGAATCAGTTATTTGGATGGCATGTTACTGTTTGTTTGTTTGTGTCACAGGGGATATAATGCCTTTCTGTCTAGGCTCTCCTTTGTTTCATGGATAAGTTGTTGGGGATATGTCTGTCTCGGACTTGTCCATCACCTTTCCCATCTATTCGCTCCACCTTCCTCTCTGACTTATGACCTTCTTCCTCACCTTCACCTACCTATTGCATTATCAGCTACCTTCACCCCCTCCCATTTCTCTCTCAGCCCCCCAACACACAAGCCTTGCACCTGATGAAGGGCTTATGGCGAAAACGTCGATTCTCCTGCTCCTCGGATGCTGCCTGACCTGCTGTGCTTTTCCAGCACCACACTCTCAACCCAGGATAATTGTTGCCTTTTAGATTATGCTAATGTCATTAGCACCTGGCCACTGTGTTTGCCGTGTGTGTGGTGTGTGGGTTTTGTTTTACTTGATCAATGTACCCAACATCCCTTGCTGTTTGGCCAAGTTAGCAACCTCTCTGTGTTTTAGCAGCCAGGACGCTGCTACACCCTGCAATGTTTTCCCCTTCAAGCATTTATTTAATTCTCTTTTTGAGATGCACTATTGAATCTGCTTCCACCATCCTTTCAGACAGCACATTCCAGACAATGGCAATTGCTCTGCAAAAAGACTTTACCCTCATTGTGCCTTTGGTTTAAATCCTTAGTCACATTGGCCAGTTTGATTAAATCTCTCTTCATGCTTATCTGCTCGAAGGAAATCAAGCCCAACCTCTCCTGTTGTGCTACACCATTATCATTTAAAATATTTCACTCTGTTCCTGAGGAGTGGGGCCAGGGTTAGGAGGTACCTTATACTTCTGAACAAACCCAAACACATCACCACAGGATGGTCTTAGATGGCCTTAAAGGGACAGGTTAGCAGCAAATGAAACATGGGTTTATAGAGTGGAATTGTACATTTAAGCGCAAGATTGGAGTTTTAATTCTCACTCCAAAACCTGGAGCATAAAATCCAGGCTGACACACTCAGTGCAGTAATGAGGCAGTGTTCTGTCAACAAATAAAATTGCTGGAAATTACAGCAAGTCAGGCAGCATCCGTGGAGAGAGTGCAAGCTAACGTTCCGAGTCTAGGTGACTCTTCATCAGAGCATAGGGAGAAGCTGTTCCCTCCTGTGAAAGGAATAAGAGTGATGGGGTAGGAGGGGAGCTAGATTTGAAGTAATGTACAAAGAAAGCAAGCAAAATGTGAGTATAATGAATTTCACAGTGATTAGTTAGGGCATGGAATGCCCTGCCTGGAAATGCAGTTATTTTAGATTACTTAAGAGTGGAAACAGGCCCTTTGGCCCAACAAGCCTACACCGACCCTCCTAAGCGTAACCCACCCAGACCCATTCCCCTACATTTACCCCTTCACCTAACACTATGGGCAGTTTAGCATGGCCAATTCACCTAACCTGCACATTTTTGGACTGTGGGAGGAAACCGGAGCAAACCCACACAGACAAGGGGAGAATGTGCAAACTCCACACAGTCGCCGGGGGTGAGAATTGAACCCGGCTCTCTGGCACTCTGAGGCAGCAGTGCTTGCCACTATGCCGCCCAAATTCTGTTGAGGTATTTAGCAGGGCAGTGAATGGTTATTTGGGTAGTAATGGTGGGATATGGGGAAAATGTAGGAGATTGGCATGAAGTAATAGAACTAGTGCAAGGCTGAATGGCCACCTTCTGCACCATAATAATTCTGTGAATCAGAGGCACCATCTGTCTGATGATATGTCAAACTGAGGCTCATCTCCCTCTTCAGTTGAAAGTGAAGAAGTTCCATGGTACTAAAGGAAGCAAAGCAGGGGAGATGCCCTTGACATTATCCACCTAACCCCAACCCCGATCAATACTAAGAAAATATTGACTCGATTACACTCCATGGCACCTCTATGACCACAAATTGGCAGCCAAGTTTGATGATATCACGGTTGAGCATGCTGCCATAGTAACTCACTGACTGTGAAGACCTTTGGGGTGACATGAGGATGGAGCTAGATTAAAGCATAAATCTAAAATTACACCCAAGATTAATACAGAATATTTATTTTAAAATGAGTAACCAATGTGGAAAGTTCCCTGAGAGTCATTTTGTAAGCTGTGGGAAACACTTCAGATACATTGTGTGGGTTAGTGCTGAATTGGTTAATCTCAAACGGTTTAAGATGACAAAGGGTACAACTGAAAGGAATACTGGAAATCTGAAACAAAAACAGAAAGTGCTGGAGAAGCTCAGGCAGCATCTGTGAAGAGAGAAGCGGAGTTAACATTTTGAGCTTAGTATGACTTCTGACCAATCCCTTCTTCCATTCTGAAGAAGTGTCACTGGGCACTAAACGTTAACTCTGTTTCTCTCCCCACAGATGTTACCTGACCTGCTGAGTTTCTCCAAAAATTCCTGTTTTTGTTTCAGATTTTCAGCATCCGCAGTATTTTTCTTCTAAGGTTGTCAGGAAATTGGCCTGATTAGTGCTCTTGGTCACTATCATGTGATCCCCACTGGAAAAGTAATTCTGGATGTAGAATTGCTAACTGAGCTGGAAGATTCGATTTCAGACGTTTCGTCACCATACTAGGTAACATCATCAATGAGCCTCTGGATGAAGCACTGGTGACATGGCCTGCATTCTATTTGTGTGTTTAGGTTTCCTTGGGTCAGTGATGCCATTTCCCATGGTGATGCCATTTCCTGTTTTTTTTCCCCTCAGGGGTAGTAAATGTGATCCAAGTCCGTGTGTTTGTTGATAGAGTTCTGGTTGGAATGCCATGCTTCTAGGAATTCTCATGCGTGTCTCTGTTTGGCTTGACTTGGAATGGATGTGTTGTCCTTCCTCATCTGTATGTAAGGATACCAGTGAGAGTGGGTCCGACACATTCACGAGAATCAAGATTAGAGTGGTGCTGGAAAAGCACAGCAGGTCAGGCAGCATCCGAGTAGCAAGAAAATCGATATTTCGGGCAAAAGCCTGATGAAGAGCTTTTGCCTGAAATATCGATTTTCCTGCTCCTCAGATGCTGCCTGAACTGCTGTGCTTTTCCAGCAACACTCTAATCTTGAATCTAATCTCCAGCATCTGACTTCTGACACGCACAACAATTCCTAGAGGCATGGCATTCCAACCAGAACTCTATCAACAAACACATCAACTTGGATCCCATTTACCACCCCCTGAGAAAATGAACATGAAATTACATCACCACAGGAAATGACATCACATACCCAAGGAAACCTAAATACAAATAGAAAGTGTGCCACGCCACCAGTGCTTCATCCAGAGGCTCACTGAATGGTGATGAAACGTCTGAAAACAAGCCTTCCTGCTCAGCGAGCAAACCTACATCCAGAAGCTCAACCTGAGCTACAAATCTTCTCAAACCTTGTGGAAAAGTAATTGCTAAGTGGTTATAAGCTCAACTACAGGACAATTGGCCGAAAAGGTACATGTCGATATTTATATACTCTATCAGTCTCTTCCTGAACTACTTCTAACTGTAATCTCCCATCCTCCCATTTCTTTCACCTCCATGTGTGTAACTAATTTTCCCTTAAATAGCATTCATGTCAACTACTCCATCTGGTAGCAAGTTGCACATTCTCACCACACTCTACTGAAAGAAATTCCTTATCTGATTTCTTAGCCATCCTTTTGAATTTATGGTCTCTAGATTTGGTTTTGTTTTGCAACTGAAAACATCTTGATGCCAACTTTGTCAAGCTCTTTCATAATTTTCAACACTTTTATAAATCGTGCTGCAGTCTGTTAGTTTCTACCTTTCCCAAAACAATTAACCCTTCAGTTCTGATCTGATTGTAAGAAACATACTTTGAATCTCCTCCAATGACATAATATTCCTGATACAATAGAGAGGCCAAGTGCTCCCACTGTCGTCTAACCAGGATTGCATATACATAGAAGTGAGCAAAGGACACAGTGGAACCCCCTCATCGGAATAATCATAGAATCCCTACAGTGTGGAAACAGGCCATTTGGCCCAACAAGTCCACACCAATCCAGATCCATTCCCCTACCCTATTATTCTACATTATTCCTGACTAATGTACCTAACCTACACATCCCTAACACTATGGGTAATTTAGCACGGCCAATTCACCTAACCTGCACATCTTTGGACTGTGGGAGGAAACCTGAGCACCTGGAGGAAACCCATGCAGACACAGGGATAATGTGCAAACTCCATGTAGATAGCATGGAGTTGAACCAAAGTCCCTGGCGCTGTGAGGCAGCAGTGCTAACCACTGAGTCACCACACCGACCGACAGTGGGAATAACCTGCTGATGTTCACGGTCTAGGCCCAAGAATGAAGAACAGCCACTTGGTTTCCTGTATCCTAACTTCCCCCAAGTCCCTCTATGTAATACCACTGATACTGGAACAGAATTAAGTCATTTGGCCCATTGGTTTGCTGCTTTGAGTTTGGTCATTGCTCATTGATTTGTGTCTCAATCCCATTCTCCTGCCTTTTCTCTCTCACCCAGTGTTCTGGTGCTCACCAACATCCTTTGCCTCTAAGTTCCCACAGCACTCCAATCTAGAAATTGGTTCTTAATGTCACCTCCTTGCCTTGCCTCGCTAATATCACACCCCAAACCCCACCTCCCCCCCCCCCCCCCCCCCCCCCCGAATACAGAAAAATACACATACACACACAAACAATTCTCCCAGGTGTTTTCCCTTTGCGTGATAACAAAAGACAGGGAAGTCAATTTGGATTTTAATTAAATAAACCTTTCTTTATTTAACCCTTTAGGTACCAAGACTCAAGATAAATCACATTCGTAATAAGCACTACCGCAGTTAGGCGGCAGTGTAGGGGTTAAAAAAACATTTGTTGTAACATTTACTTTTTACTTCATTTAACTTCACTTGACCTTATTTTAAGTTAAGCTACATTTAACACTAACTCTAAATTTTGCTTGAAATACATACTGACGTGATTTGAGTGAAGCAGCCAACTTTGCTCTTGGTATGGATCTTGCCTCATGGGTCTTTGTCTTCTCTGAAGATAACTTCAGGGCTTGTGCTTCTCAAATGTTGGTCCCAAGGCTCATTCCTGCCAAAACCTTTATCCTCCTAACTGTTATCACAAAATGTGCTCAACGTCCAGGAACCTCTCTGACACTCAGCCAATGAATTGAACAAACCTGATCATAATGGTCGATTCCAGCCAATGGAATTTACTAATAACAACTCCCAAATGTTTATAGCGAGTCGTAAACAGCCACAAACCGTACTTCATATAAGGTGGTGGTAGTGGTGTCAGTGTGTCAAGCAGACCACTGAGACACCTCTCTCACTTGGCCAACAGGAAACTGCAGGTTACAGCTTACAGTATAAGCTCCAGCGTGTCCTGACTGCACTTCTAACCAAGGTGAGAGTTTAAACTAGCGTGACCAAAGCTCCCAGCATTCTTGATTGTAACTCTTAACCAATCTTGTTGCCATTTCACCTGCTGCCCACCTGACCACACCCTGGGCTTACTGTTTCAGGAATCCCTGACTGATAGGTGCCTCCACTGACTTCTTTTACTTCTGTGGTATCTTCCACCTCTTTCGGCCATCATCAATCGCTATGTCTTCAGCTGTTCAGGCCTTTAAACTCTAGCATTCCCCCTCTACAACTTAAGACCTTGCACTTGGATCAAGCTTTTAATCACCATGCCTAATATCACCTTTGTTTGGTGTTTATTTTCATCTGATTGCACTCTGTAAAGCAACTTGGGGCAGGTTTCTACATTGAAGCTGAAATATAAATATAAATGAAGTTTTTGTAGAATTAGTGGGAAATGACCATTGTTGTTAGAACTGGGCTCAAGAATGAAAACGGGTGTACAAAACAGGGAAGGAGAAAATAACAAATAACAGCTCATTTTTAATAGCTGCAGTCTACACACTTCCAATCAGGGAGTCTTTGGAGCTGATATCATGAAAAGGAGGGTGGAAACAGAGTTCTTGAATACTTTTAGGTAGGTGGATAGATGTTTGTTAAGCAAAGGGGTGAAAGGTTATCAGAGATGGTTGAAATGTGGATTTAAGGTTACAATTAGGTCAGCCATGATTTTATTGAATGCTGGCGCAGGCTTACTTCTTGTCTCTATATTACTTATGTCATTTTATTGGCTCATTCAATATACAGTGCTGACCCCAGAATCCGAACAATCATTTCAAGAAAAGTTTCCCTAAAATCCAAACACATTTTCAGAATCCGAACACTACGTACCGTTCAGGTTGCACATTGTTTGTTCAGTTCGTCCCGGGAAGTATCGTGAAAGCATCTCTCGTGTATCCATCACTAGTTTACATCATGTTTCCACCTTGATTTGTGCTGTTTTTTTTAATTATCACCCTTGTGCATTCACCATGGCACCCAAGAAGAGTAGTGAAGCAAATAAGAGTAAGAGGAAGTCCGTGAGAACGACAATTCTGTCTCCTGTGCTCTATTTACTTCAACTGAGACATATATCAAATACTTGATATTTAGGTTATTTACTCATTTTACCGCAACCATGTGTATTTGCAGTTAAAAGTGTCTTGAAAAGGTGTTTTTTTGGGGTCCAGAAACGGATCAATTCACTTTCCATTATTTCTTATGGGGAAAATAGTTTTGGAATCAGAACTTTTCGCAATCGGAACAGCCTCCTGGAACGAATTAAAGTCGGATTCCGAGGCACCAATGTATTAGTGCAAAATAGAACAATGAATTATCAGTCATCTGTACACTTTTGATAAGAGTATGAACCAACAGGAGAGCTAAAAAAAAACATTAAAATAAAATTTTATGATTAGCAAGCAAACATTGCAGATTTGGAGGTTGCTTTTAAAGTACAGCAGGCAGATTTGCAAATACAAAATGCATGAGATATTTGACTTCCTCCTATAGTGAGGATAATTCAAGAAAGAATCCACTATACTCACTACAGCAGCCTTTCTCTTAGACAGACTTAAAACAACAATTAACTTATCTGATTCTGTGCTGTGAACTTCGCCCAACAGTTCCTCCAAGATTTGTTGTGAATTTCACTGTTTGTTAATTTTCCCAGATGCACTCCGATGTCCAGCAATACACGAATTCAAACAGCAAAGGCAGTAACTGTGCAGGTTCTCTCTCTCCTGCATTGTCCTCACCATGTACTCCGATGCCACTGTTGTGACAGGACATACATAGGGAAGGTGATGGTTTCTGGAAAATTGCCCATAAGGTAGGTTTCCTAGAATATAACAACTCTGCTGTGAGACATCTCTCCCAATTCTGGCACAGCTGCCAAACTTTAAGATGCAGGTGCAGAAGCAGGCTGTTCAGCCCTTCAAGTCTGCCTCTGCTGTTCACTGAGATCATGGTTGAATTGTTTATACTCAACTTCTTTTCTGCCTTTGCTCCATAGTCATTGATTCCCTTACTGATTAAAAATCGTTCTCAGCCTTAAATGTACCTAATGCCCCAGCCTCATCAGCTCTCTGCAATAAAGAATTCCGCAGAATCACTACTGTTAAAGAAGTTCCTCTTCATCTCCGTCTTGAACATACAACCCATTATTCAGAGATAGCCTTCTGGTCCAGGACTCTGCCACAAAGGGAAACAACCTCTCTGTATCTAACTTGTCATGTTCCCCAAGAATTCTTCCACATTCCAAGTACGGGCATCATTCACCAACTGTCCTCATAAGACAGTCCCTTGATACCTAATATCAGCTTGGTGAATCTGCTCTGGACTACCTCAAATGAGAGTATATATTTCCTCAAATAAGGCATCCAAAATTGTTCACAGTATTCCAGCTGTGGTCCGACTAGTGCATTAATAAGGAGGCCTTTGCACAATCAATAAGGTTTGGTTCATTGTCATTGTCTCCAGGACCTAGTTGACACCATTGGTCAAACTTTTCAAGACCAAGACTCCTACCAGGTCAAAACAAAGGGATGCTGCATTGCCAAGGACACTGGAGTATGGTGAGATATTAAACTAGGGTTCTGCCTATCAGTGCACTGTTGAGGAAGGAAGATTGATGTGGGTTAGTTATTATGTATTCCATCAAAACAAAAGAGAAAAAAATCCAAACGACAGTCTTTCATTAATCAGGCTGTTGGTCAGTCTGTGGTTGATGACAGGATGTGGCTTTCTTGAACTTTTTTTCTTACTCTCGTCTCTTTGGTCTTAGAAGTCCATGAACAGTGCAATAAGGTTAATGTTGTTAAAATATGTGTCCTCAAATTTGACACTCAATTGGAATGAATTTATTATTCTGGGATAGACTGCTTTCCTCACTGCAATGAAAGACTTCAAATCCTCACCTTGCTATAATACTATCCTTATTATTAATCATTCCACTTTCAAATTCCAGTCTGTTGTTTTACTCATGTGCCAGCAAGACCATTTGTTGCCCACCTTTAATGCCTTGAGCCCAGCGAGCTACTAGTTCATTGCAGAGGGCAGTTAAAAGTCAACAATATTGTCATATGTAGGCCAGACCAAGGAAGGAGAACAGATCTTCTTCCCAGAATGAAATCAGTAAACCAGATTTTGTTTTTAAAATGTTAAGTAGCAGTGCTACAAGACCACCATTAGCCAACTTCTTAATGAATTCAAATTTCACCATCTGCCATGGTAGGGTATGAACCCATGCCTGCAGAACATTGATCTGGGATTCTAGATTATTAACCCAATCACTTTGCCACTCAAGATATGTAGCAAGACAAATAAGTTGATGGCACAAATAGAAATAAATGAGTATGACTTGATAGCTATGGCAGAGACAGGGTTGCAGTGTGAGCAAGATTTCATACTCAAAATGTAAGGTTATTGCACGATCTGGAAGAATAGACATTCAGAAAAAGAGCCTGGGTAGCTTTGTTTATCAGGGAGGGTAACAATGCAGGCAGTGATACAAGAGCAATAGAATATGATGCAGAATTAGTCTAGGTGAAAATTAGCAAAGGAATTAAGTTACTGGTAAGGAGTCATCTGATGTCACAGTCACAGCTGCCAGACTCTGTTCAGACACAGGTGCCCTAACACCTTAATGCAACCCTCATGTCTGCGCATTCTTGACTAGGATTTTGACCAGGTTCATAGTCCTACCTCTGTTGCCAATTCCCTATCACCACGGACTTCGTAAATGATCCCTTAGAGAACCTTGGTGTGACTGTTTAACGTGGGGACCTTCTACATCACCAAAATGATCTGGTCACTTATCTCTCTGCTTCCTGTGACAGCTTACTTTGTGCAAGTTGGTTCCCACATTTCAACACTTAACTACTCTGTAAAGTAGTCTTTGCATTTTCTGAAGATCTGAAAGGTGCTATATAAACAAGGAAATAGTGGCGTAGAGTAATGCCAATGGCTTCACAATCAGAAATGTGTCACAGCAGCTCCTGGAAGCTATATTTACTTCATAAACCTGGAATTGAAAAGATAGTTCCATTGGTAAACATGAAGCTATCAATTGTTTAAAAAAATCTGGTTCACTGGTGTTATTGTGGGGAGGGAAACATGCTACACAGGATTCTAGATTCACAGCAATGCGATTAGACTCTTAACTGCAGTCTGAAACGGCAGAGTTTAGAGATGGGCAATAAATGATGGCCTTGCCAGCAGCATCCATATTGCATCAAAGAATAAATAATAAGCAAAACATTATTATACTAGTTAAAGGCTAAGCGCCACGACTCTTGCCTGGTTTCGGTTTTCATTGCAATGCATTTAGTTTCTATTTAATTATTGTTTAATGGATAACAGTTTCAATGAGAAATGGAATTCAAACTTTCATATCTGTTTAGCGGTGAGACTAGAAAAACTGCAATGTTCATTTTAGAGAGGGTCAATGGACAACTGATCAGCAACATTTTAATAGCGGAAATAGCCCAAAACGGTCTTCAATGGCTGGAGGGTTGATAACCAGGTTTAAGGTAACTGGCAAGGGAGCCAGTGGGAGATGAGGAAAAATTGTCTTTATGCAGATGGAAAAGCTGATTTTAACTTTCAAACAGGAATTGCACATATTCTTAAACTGGGAAACATGCAGGGCCATGGCGAAAGAGCCAGGGAACGAGACTAATTGAAGAATTCATTCAGAATTGGAGGTAAGTCGAATGATGCTCGGACAGTGTTAGACTTGGAATTTGTTTAGTTTGCTGCAGGGTCTTGATGAGTTCACAGCTTGAGTATTGTATGCAACTTTGGTCTCATAATCTGAGGAAAGACATTCTCTCTGTTGAGGGAGTCCAGCAAAGGTTCACCAGACCAATTCCCGGGATGGCAGGACTGACATATGAGGAAAGACTGGATCGACCATGCGTGTACTCACTGGAATTTAGAAGAATGAAGGGGGATCGCACAGAATCATATAAAGTCTTGATTTGGACAGGCTAGATGCGGGCAGAATGGTCCCGATGTGGGGAAGTTCAGAACAAGAGGTCACAGTTTAAGACTAAGGGGTAAGCTATTCAAGTACTGAGATAGGGAAAAATCTCTTCATTCAGAGATGAGTAAACCTGGGGAATACTCTCCAACAGAAAACTGTTGGGGCTAGTTCATTCGATAAATTCAGGAGAGAGCTGGACCTGGCCCTTGATGCTAAAGAGATCAGGGTACGGAGAGAAAACCGGAATGGAATACTGAGATTGCGTGATAATTCTGGATGGAAATGCAGGTTTGAAGGGCCAAATTCCCAACTGCTGCACCTATTTTCTATGTTTGCCTATTCATATAGTTACACCCTTCCCCGTGTTTTATTTGCCAGTAGAGATCAGGTTTATAGAGTCAGAGTCCATGGTGGTGAGATCAACAAATGACACTGAAATTTTATTTTGTAATTTACTTTAAAATTCTCGACAAATGTACGTCATTAAATAGTTTGCTGGCATATCAGGTCCAACTAAGCAATTCTTACGAAACAAAGGAAATGATCTAATATCACTCAATGAATACAAACATTCAATTGCGATTTATTAGGTAGGAATTAACCAGTCTCATGACTCAGCAGAAGGAAAATCATTCGATAACTTTAAACTGTGAACGCTAAACACTACTTAGGGTGCACGTTGCCAAGTGATATAAAAACCACAGCCTGCATTGGCTTGACTGGGTCCACTGTGCTGTCTTGGCATTGGCTATTGATTAACCTGCAGCATGTTTACAAATGAAATGAGGTAAACTTTGAACTTAGAATCACCTGGAAATATTTTAGGCATCTGCGAATTGTATTCCCTGTTGGGTTGCCAACACTAGGCTGTTATGAAATGTTACAAAGCTGCACTTTGGTCTCTTACCTGCTGGGGACAGAAGCAGTAATCTTTGGATACAAAGCTCTGTCCTATCAACCAGTGAGCCCACATTATCAGGCCGACATGGAGGAATAATAAGCAGCCTGGCTGGAAGGAATCCCGGTGCAAAACTGAAGTTGTCAATTATGGATTGGAAATAAATGCTGGCTTTGCCAGTGACATTCATAGCTCCAAAGTGCACAAATCAAATCAAATGCATTGCTTGCTTAATAAGTTATATGTATCTAGACACAATATTAATAACAATTCTAGTTTTAAATTTTATCTCATTCTAGAGTACACAAATATAATTCAATTACAGCAAATCTGTTTGACTCTGAGTTTCAGTTACAAGATTGAAGGCAACATATGAGTTAGAAGTTCAGACATGTATTAGTTGACTTAACTTACTTGTATCTAATTAGTATCGGTACACTTATAAACATTGAAAATTTGCAATTTATCTTCCTCCATATACCTTCAAAAGATTTTGGGTGGAAAGCGTCAGTAGACAACAGTTCTAGATTCAGTAGAGGTGGAGACTAACCATCAATAAGTTAAAACAAAATAGCAAATCATTGCATTTGCTAATTAATTAACCAGAAGATATTGTGCTGCCATGAGACTTCCACTGACAAGCTCTCAAGTTTCAACTCCAAACCGAACCATCAACAGAACTTAATGACTGGTATTCCTAGCTTCTTTGGGCTGGTACGCAGCATATTCATGACAGGAATTTAGGTGACAGCAAAGAAACTTCAGACTTTGGAACTAAAGCTTAAGATTGTGTATTGTTGGTCAATAAAGAGTCAACATGAACAGTGATCACATCCATAGAGAAGCTTAAGCTTATTAACGAGATAAAGTTCAGTGGAGTATAAACTGGGAATAATAAATCGAGTTCAATATTTCTTTTCTTTTCCTTCCCCATTGTCTTATTCCTAATATTGTCTATGATTCACAAAAGGGTATTTTATGTTTCGGCAGCAACCATTAGGTGCAGAGCACCATAGCTGATCTGACTGCTGTCTTCCATGTTGATTATTGCCAAGTAAGCAGGAACCAGGGCATTTCCTACCCCCAATCCACTTCCTAGTTCAGAGTTCCAAGTCGAACCGTATTGCTACCATAGACCGCTCCACCTGGTCCTGCAGGTTGGACCTTTTTCGTCTGTATAATATTGGGCTACTTCTGGTGATTTGTTTACCAGCTGGGGAAGTTTTCAAATTGCCTGAACATGAACATCAACAGATCTGTGAGTTGGATGTTCCAACTGGGGAAGTTTCCAAAAACAAAACTATTGTACAAGTTTTTCCTCTCGTCTGGACAGGATAACTTAGAACTCCATATTTGGCTCAGATGACATTAGCAGTATGATGTTACTGCTGCACAGATTGATAAGATTAGGACATTTTTAAGTTTTGAGAGGGCAAGATCAATAACCACAGCATGGCAGAAAATAGCAATATAATTTCCCATGGGAATTGGGGGGGGGAAAAAATCGGGGAAGGAAATCAGAACCACACTCAACTTTTGTCACTTGTACACTTTATATCGGATGGAGAGTGAGTTAGTCAGTCAGTCAATCACTTCAACAATTTCCCCAAGTCCTCACAACTGAGCAAAATGACAAAGAAAAATGCAACTATAAAAATATAATTCTTTTCAGAAAAAGTATTTTCAGCAGGTTTCGCTGCCTTACTGTTGGAGGAGAAATGCACCACAAACACTACTGGATTAAAACAAAGGGAAATCATTTAAATCTAATGACACAGGGGAAGAAAGTATCGTCAATGACACAGGGGAAGAAAGTATCGTCAATGACACTGCAACAAAATCTTCAACTGCTATGGTCGAAAGCTATTTAAAAAAAAAAGCCACTGACATCAGGAGATCCAGAGTATTGGTGCAGTCACGGAACAATTCCCACAGGAGAGTTGCTCACAGTGTTACAGCAAGTTTCCCACAGGTATCCACTACAACAGGTACACTGGTGGAATGTGTGCACAGCCTGCCTACGGTGAGAACAATGGTTGCTGACAGGGGTTTAAATTTGTTGCTGAACTATACTGGCAGAAACAAACATTGAAAGCAGTGGTTCATCCAGTCCTGCCTCTTGTGTAACAATGCATGAAAGGGTCTGCACAAGTAAGGAGGGTAAAATCAAAAACAAAAAATTGCTGGAGAAACTCAGCAGGTCTGGCAGCACCTGTGGACAGAAAGTAGAGTTAACGCTTTTGAGTTTGGTGACTTTTGTTTTATTGAAGAATGCACATTATCTCAACTGTAGGATGTGCCATAGCAGTTTACAGTCTTTGACATACTTTTGAAATGAGATTGCTGCAGCAAAGTAGGAATTGTGGCAGCCAACTTATGCACAGTGAGACCCCATAAACTACAATGCTGCAATCATTAGAATTTTTTTTAAGTGATGGCACTTGAGGGATAATTATTGGCAGGATTCCAAACAGGACATAGCCACTTCAAAAAAAAATGCCATCAGGATTTTTAACGTCCATTTGAGAAGTTAGATGGGTCCTCAGTTTCACACATTACATCCAAATGTATTCTCTAAGTACTGCACCATACTGCCAAGCCTCGATTATGTGCTCAAGTCTTTGCTAGGGATGTGTATCCCCAACCTTCTGCCTCAGTGGCAACAATGCTCCCAGCTGAACAGCAGCTAGAAATTAGTGATAGCATGCAGACTTAAACCCTGATGTCCTCCTGATCACTCCCAATAAAGCAAGATATATAATGAGAAATATTGTGGGTATGCCCAGTGTGGAACTGTAGCTGCAAAGAAATCCCCCTGATAGTGTCCTGGAAGAACCCATGATAGTAGATTCATATGGTCTCTACATGGGGTGGGCTTGTTAGTTTGAATGTTAGATTGCAATTAGAAGTAGGCAAATGGTAGGTGGCAAACCAGCTATGGGAGACAAATGGTGAGCTCCAGGTCTCAATTACTCTCGTAGTGAGGTAGTGGGAGAGAGGGGGAAACAAGAATTGCTTCTCAGCTAACTGATGGCCATACTTTGGAATAGGACATTTTTCCATCAACAGTGCTCAAAGCCAGGTATAGCAACAGTTAGGTAGAGAACAAAGGCAGGAACATGCTTTAATCTCAACGTTAAAACATCACCAGAACAGCGTAGACCCTACATTCCATATTTCAACAGCGACAACACTTCATTTCTGTGGAGAGCTTCGAAACACCTTGAGCACCTGAAACATGTTAAGTAAATGCAGATTCCTGAAGAAGGGCTTATGCCCAAAACGTCGATTCTCCTGCTCCCTGGATGCTGCCTGACCTGCTGTGCTTTTCCAGCACCACACTATTTGACTCTGATCTCCAGTCCTCACTTTCTCCTTCTTTCATTATCATTCTTGTTTAATAATCATCACCATGTAGCTGAACCACAGTTCAATATTGTGGGCATAACTAGTAACACCACAGCTGGATAACAGCTGCCCAGGACTCATTTCACACATATAGAGTGAACATCCTCATCCCAATTTCTTGGGCTGCATTCAGAAACTTGAGTCACACCCAAAGATTTGAGTACAAAAATCTAGCACTGAGGGAATGACTTTCAGATGCGACATATTAATTCTAGACCCTGTTTACTTTCTCAGATGGGATGTTAAAAACACCATGGTCTTATCCTGAAGAACAGCAGGAGAGTTATTCCTTGTCCTGGTAAACAGTTTTCTTCAATTAACCCAAATAAAACAGATTACATGGTCAATATCATATTGCTATTTGTGGGATCTTACTGAGCCCCACATTGACAGCTGCATTTCCCACAGTGCAACATTTCCAATGGCACACTGGAATGTCTCAGGCTCACGAAAACTGCATTAAATCCTTTGCTTCCATTTAGACTCAGAAAATGCTCCAGCATTTACATTCGTAAATTAGAAAAATCTTTTGTTTAAAAATAAGAGACATTCAATCATTTGGTCAGCAATAACTTTTAAAAAGTGCCCAACTGTTTGAAGAAGAATTACCCACAATTTAGCAGCAACAGCAACCCCAAGTGTGCAGTCTTATCTCAGATCGCACACGCACAGGGTTCAAATCAAAACAATGGAGCACTGGATCTATAAACCTCTTCCCATTTCATCACAGGAAATTTCAAAGTTAACAAGAGCTTCTGTGATATGACATTTTGAGCTTGAAGTAGGGGAAATCATTTCACTAAAAAACAATGCACAACCGTCCTGTCAGGCTGTGATAACCGCTCCACAAGACCGTGCTTGTGTGTGTCAGAGTGATTTCCAAGAATGATATGGTAATAGTTAAAGGGAATGCCCAGCACTACATTTTTCAAATTTCATGCAGCTGGTAATAATTCATGCTGCAAAGACTTGCGACACTTGGAAGCGGAACACAGCAGAGAGAGACAGCGAGCCCACACCCATTTGCCTCCTTCCAACATACGTTTCTCAACATCGCCTGTGTTATCTTGGCAGTGACGAGATGAAGCCTGGATTCTTGAATTATAGGATGCTTCCAAACAAAGATTTCTCACCTTCAATGCAAAAATGGAGCACAGATCAACAGCAAATGTAAGTGTCCTTCAATTCCCAAGAGAAGCTTACTGCAGCTGTAGTTCTATATTTGAGCACAGTGGGCGCTCCTCTGGACTTTAGCTGTTCACACAGGTAGCTCATCACCATCTTCGCCAAGGCAATTAGGGAGGAGCAAAACATACTGGAGTGACGCACAATCCATGAACTAATTTGTTTTTTTAAAAATCTCTTGCAATTCAGGTACTGTTTCAGCATAAAGAACAAAATCTGGCTACTGAGAATCCAGATTTTAATTTTCAGACAACTCCATGAAAATTGGCAATGGCCTACAACAGCGCTGCATTGCTGGACTGAACGGACCATAATATAGTAGATTCAGTGGCTTTCACCAGGGGTTTGGGGATCATTTTGAATTATTCTGTCCCTTAGATCGCCTTATGAAAAACACATCAGTGGTTTTATTGATCATCTACCCAAATTTAGGGGAGGCAATGACCCAGTGGTATTATTGCTGGACTGTTAATCCAGAGACCCAGGTAACATTCTGGGGAACCAGGTTCAAATCCCGCCAAGGCAGATGGTAGAATTTGAATTCAATAAAAATTTGAAATTAAGAATCTAATGATGACCATGAATCCATTGCCGATCGTTGGAAAAACCCACCTGGTTCACTAATGTCCTTTAAGAAGGCAAACGCCATCCTGGTCTGGCTGACATGTGACTCCAGGTGCACAGCAATGTAGTTGGTTCTGAACTTTCCTCCAGGCAATTAGGGATGGGCAATAAATGCTGGCCCAACCAGCGATGACCTCATCACATGAATGAGTAAGAAAAATTAATTGAAAAACATCAGTCCATTTTCCCATTTGAATCCATGTCAAATAGGTTCCTCATTCCAGCTGCCTTAATGTTCACTCTTGGAGTGGATGTAGGTGACTCTGGCAATGTGAGCGTGGCTCAGTTGGTAGCACTGATTTCTGAGAAGGGACCTCATTCCAGGGACACATGATCTCAGCTGACCCTTCACTCCCGGAATAGAGGGAGAACTGTGGGAACAAGTCTTTGGGTGCCAGTAGAAGAGGACCCAAAACATCAGTACTGTTCCCACCACCTACCCTGTGGCGACTCTGGAGAATAATTAATGCAGACAAGACCTGATATCAAGACATCATACAAATCATCACAACTTTAAATGTATCACTTCGCATCCCAACATCACAGGGTGAATGAAAATAAATACAGGTTACTGAATGTTCAACCACCTCCAACTTCGAAAAGGAAGTCAGATGGTTGGAAAGGACAAAGTTATCCAAAGGCAGGAACTTCCAGACTAAACATAAATAATTGAGGTATCTGAAAGGCTTCTGCCCATGGTGCACTTGAGATTTGCCCTGGAATATGAAGAGAATGGTGGAATGTTTTCTGATGGATCTATCTTGCAAGTCAGAGCCCCTCAGTTGACAATTTGCCCTCCTCCATCCACAGCAGCTCACGTTGTGTCCTTCTGTGAATCCGCCGTAATCTCAAGATATACAGGGCAATGGCGAGAAGGACCACAAAGAAGCAGGCGAAGAACAGGTAGTGGTTGTAGACGAAGGAGATACGCAGCCACCTAGAATGGTTTGCTTTTCCAGATTCTCGCTGGAGATCCCTGTCATTGGTGGAGGGGGTTAAGGGGAAGAGAGAGCCGGGAAAAAACCATTACCATCATTTTCTACAGAATCTTTTAACTTCCTCGTTTTGCTGAGCAATATTTAGTTAAGGACAGAGACAGACAAGAGAGAGGGAGGGAGAGACAAGGGAAAAAGAAATGAGAGAGAGAGAGACAGACAGAGATTTTGCCTTTTATTTTGCAAGAGGGAGGGGCACTCATACTTAATGAAACACAGGGAAATGGCTTTGAAATTTTACCAATACCTTTTAAGTAATAAAAAGTGAGAGATTAAAAAGTGGTCAGGCTCTACATTGATAAGGAGGTTCATCACACTAAAGTACCATCTAAAACAAAAACTATCCCAAGGATACCCCAAAACAAAAAACAGGCCATTGCTATGATTTGCAATGGCCCATGGACTTTTGTAATGCAGGTTTTTGTCTGTCAACTAGTCATAAGGTGCAATGGCCTCTGCAGGGCAACTGGGAGCAAACAACAGTGTGCTCCCTTAAGAAATCCGATTGAGGCACGGTTAATGAGCAGCACAGTGTCTGAAACAGGAAGTGTTTGTTAGATCAATGAGACGGAAATGGAATTCAGGGAATATACAAAACACATTAAGTATAATCATTTGTTTTATTTTAAATAACTAAATTTTAAAGGAATGACACTCTACGATTAGAAAAGTTAATTTTCAGCACCAGAGAGGCCGCTTATTAGTAAAAGGGTGTTTAACCGGGAATGGACAAGACCTAGCATTCAACGGGGAGTTTAGTGTGTAATGAGGAAACACTCACACTGTTTTGTTTCATTGATGAATCTCTCATTGTGTTTGGAAATAAAGGGAAGCTCAGACACCAACATCCTTACTTCCACCATTAACAGTGTATATACAATGACCAGAAGTTATTGTCCTATTTCTATGCACAGTGAATGTTGCTATTTCTAAATTCTTGCCAATAACAACACAGCTTGCACACAAAACAGCAATGAGAGTCTGAAATTCAGACTTTGCAAAATCCTTCGAGTTTCGCCAACCATTCTTTTGTTGAGGAAACTTACCTGAGAGGTAGAAAGCGAGTTTTATAAAGAATTGCTCCCAGTGTCCATTGTACTTCCTTGTCATACACCAGTTGAGCTGTCTTCAGGTTGGAATAGTCAACTGGGAAGTTAAAACCACTGTGCAAAACCTCATGCATCCATGCAGACTTAAAACACTGATATCTACAAAGTTAGAGAAAGTGGTCAGATAATGACAGACCAAAATAAATTGTACACCCCACATGCAACAAGAGCAAAACATGCCAGGATATGTGACAGGAATGTTATCCAGTGTGACTTTAGATCCAGACCTTCCCTCCATTGTAAGGTCAGAAGTAGGGATGTTCGCTGAGGATTGCACAATGTTCAGCACCTTAGATGAAGCACTCCATATCCAAATACAACAAAATCCAGGCTTGACCTGAGAAGTTCCAAACAACATTCGCACCACAAATGCCAGGCAATGGCCATTTCCAACACAAGACAAGCTAACCATCGCCCCTCGACATTTAATGGTGTTACCATCACTGAATCCCCCACTTTCAACATCCTGGAGTTGCCATTGACAAGAAACTGAACTGGATTTGCCAAGTAAATGTAGTGGCTACAAGAGCAGGTTAGAGACAAGGAATACTGTGGTGAATACTCTCCAAAACCCATCCACCATCTGCTAGTCAGGAGTGTGATGGAATACTCTTAATTTGCTTGGACAAGTGCAACCCCAACAATCCAAGAAGCTCAACACTGTCTAGGACAAAGCAAGTGAATTAAAAAAAAGACACTCTGCCACAAAATGAGATATTGGGGGCTTCTTCAAAGGGACGGGCTTTAAGGAGTTTCTTAAATGGAGAGCCTCAAGAAACAAAAAAATAGATTGTAGTCCTTACAGCTCTAAATTTTAGATGATTTTATTAATCTAATTATCCCCCATGTCTCCCTTACAATTACTGAATTTTGCAACATACTGTAAAACAACAATTGTCTATACTGCAAAAGTTACTCTGAGGTGCTATACAAATGCAAGTTCTTCCTTTAAAAATGCAGGATTGGTGTCTACTACTGTTAGAACTATTTTTTCTCACTCTCTTGCTGGGGTCCCACATGAACGGGACCTCACTCTTCCATCTCTGTTTATGTTGGAAAATAAACCCAGTACTCACGATTCCTTTTGCCATTTGCTCAGTGCATACTTCAAAATATTCCATTCAATGATCACTTGCGCTTCCTTTCCTGCTATCAATCTGTTTGCATTAATGGAATAATTACAAAACAGAATGCTGCAGCAGAGAGACAATCTCTGCACCAATGTCATTCTCCATGTGAGTCATTCACTCTTTTCCTATTCTCCAGTGTAGAACATTACTGCACAAAAGCAGAGAATTCAGTCCACGTACAGCTTTATCTCATGTTAAATCATTTCAAGGCACTTCTATAAGGCAGTGCAGGGACTTGTAATCTGAAAAGATGTGGCAACATTTCAATGTCAGCAGGCATTAGATGACTCACCAATGCAGTGTGTACTGATGGAGAGCGGATATTGGCTAGGAGACTGGACGGAGTGCCTGGAGATCTTCTAAATTAATCAGGCAGACAGGACCTCAGTTTAAACTCTCTCCCAAACAGTGGCCCCTTCGACAGCAGAACTACTGCCATATCTTGTATTCAGATTGGCTGGATCTGGCAGAGAATTCTGAACACAAACCTTCACCTGATGTCCTTAACTTTGATAAATTTATGATAGATTTGGCTGAAACATACATACTTTTTATTTTAAAAAAGACAAATAAAATCCATCTCTAAAACTCCAACAGAGAGTGTGATCATTTAACATGGTGAAGGGGCAGTGTACTGGTAACCTCATTAGACGAGTAATCCAGAGCCCCAGGCTAATGATTCAGGGACACAGGCTTGAATCCCACCATGGCAGGTGGTGAAACCTGAAATCAACAAAATCTAGAATTTAAAAAGACAGACTAGTCTAATCACAATCACAAAACCATTGCTTTTTACAAATATATACCATTCACAGGATGTGGACATAGCTGGCTGAGCCAGGATTCACTGACCATCCCTAATTACAGTTGAGAGTCTCACGTAGTTCAGATAGGTAAGGATGGCAGTTTCCTTCTCTAAAAGACATCAGTGAACTGGATAAGGTTTTCCTGACAATTAACAGTGGTTTCATGATCATTTGCATTTTAATTCCAGATTTATGCTGAAATCAAATTCTTGGCAGGATTTGATCCCAGCTCTGCCAAACATTGCCTGGGTCTCCGAATTATAGTCTGGACATAATACCACTAGGTGATCACCTTCACTTATTGCCATGAAAATTTATCTGGGTTTTCAAATGTCGTTTACAGAAAAGAATCTATGTCCACAGCCAGTTTGGTCTAAAGGCGACTCCAGACCCAAGTGATACGGCTGATTCAGAAATAGATTAGGGAGCCAATAAGTTCAAAGACAATTAGGGATGGACAAGAAATGTTGGCCTCATTAGTGACACTCACTTCCCATCTGAGAATTAAAACATCAGGCACAGGAGCTGTGTCACACAATCGCCCATCAATCAGGAGACAAAAGGAAGGGTCCAGGAGATTAGTGCACAATTTAGTGCCAAGCTTTTGAAAACCTCTTTGTAGTTACAATTGCTTGTAACTGATGCGGTTTTATAATGGTTCCATCATGTGCCCAGTGTGTTTCTTAAATGGTAGGGTCCAGCAAGACTGACCTTAGCTGCAAAGAGGGTCAGTGGATATATTTGATCATAGCAAGCGAGAAAATCCTCTCCTAAATAACTAATCATTCATGTTAACAAGGAGCATAGGTAGCAGGTAGATGGTTAGCCTGATTGTTGTACAAAAGTACAGTAAACAGTTTCACCTGCAGTGGCTGTGTTAGTGTGTAAATCTGTGTATAACTTTAATCCAGAAAATAAAGGAGGTTTTAAATTTTCCCTCTCTGATTGCAGAAATGAGCATGCCTCTGATCAAGATCAACTAATTAATGACAGGTGTAGTGAAGATTCATGAGAAAGACTCAAGGAACTTCAGTGACACAGAACTGGAGAAGTTGGGATTATTTTCCTCAAAGATTGAAAGGATATTTGATAAAATTCTGAGGAAACTCAAAAGAAGGATGGGGGAAAATTGTTCTTATTGGCGAAGGAATCAAGAGCAATGGCACAATGATATAAGGTAATTCGCAAAAGAAGCAATCGAGACAGGAGGGAAATTTTTTTTCAACGCAGTGTGTGGTTAAGAGCTGGAAATGCACAGCCTGCAAGTGTGGTGGAAGTAGGATTGGACATGACATTTGAAAGAGAGTTAGATTATTATCCAAAACGGAAGTGAATTACAGGAATTTCACACCTTAACACTATTGCTCTGTGTGAGATAATGAAGATCCTACTCCAAAACCAACTCAAAGCAACCACATCTTTGACCCTGTATTTCTCCAGCTATCTGTGATGCTAATGTGAGTAAACGTGGAAATTGAAACAGACCACCAAGTTTTTATCAGATGAGACAAATCACACTGAAGTAGTGAACCACAAGACAAATAGCATGCTGAACTAGATAGGGGTCAGCACTAGGTGAACTGCTCTTTCAGAGACCCAGCGCACAACAATGGGCCAAATGGCCTCTTTTTGCATTATTATTCTATGAATACAGGGTAGCCTTTTGTCTAGTCTCTAATTTGTCAATGTGGAATGGCTTATTGCATAATTGAATCAGATGTTCCAATATTTTCATCCTCCTTTCCACCTCAAGAAGGTTTTTTTTCCTGTCGTCTTTCTCCTCCTATTAGATGCTTGAGGCAAACACTGTGGAAGGGGAGCGGATATATTTGGAACATTTTGTTAGTAGCTGTTTCTGGGATGTGAACATCACTGGCAAGTCTTGCATTTATTGCTCATTTTTAATTATCCTGTCAAATTATTTCCTTCTTTGCTCACCTTAACCTTCAGCCCCAGAGTCTTTAATTACTCGACTGTTCTCGAACACTGTCTGAACATAGTGCCATGTAAAATCCATTTAATACAGTATCTCAGTTGACCTCTTGGAGCCTACCCATCAACCACAGCCCTTGAACAATTACTTGGGCAGAGATTTATGTGGTTCTGTTCAAGCTTCTGATGTGTTAAGATAAGTCTCTGACATACTTACTTCAATCTGTGAAGATCAGCATGTGATGAAAACAGATTTAGATCAAACCGTTCTTTTAACGTTGTCCATTTGGTAGCACAGTAATCCTAACAAAAAAATTGCAATGGAATAAAATTAATCTTAAAGTCATTTGGTTATCACAAAAGCTTCTCATGGAACACTCTCACCAGGCTTGCGAGATTAATTACAATAATATATTCAAAATTGCTGCATTATTGATGCTGAAAATGTGTTGCTGGAAAAGCGCAGCAGGTCAGGCAGAGTCCAAGGAGCAGGAAAATCGACGTTTCGGGCATGAGCCCGAAACGTCGATTCTCCTGCTCCTTGGACTCTGCCTGACCTGCTGCGCTTTTCCAGCAACACATTTTCAGCTCTGATCTCCAGCATCTGCAGTCCTCACTTTCTCCTAGCATTATTGATGTTGCCAGGGTTGGAGGGTTTGAGCTGTAGGAAGAGGCTGAATAGGCTGGGGCTGCTTTCCCCAGAGCATTACAGGCTGAGGGGTGACCTTACAGAGGTTTACAAAACATGAGGGGCATGGATAATATAAATAGATAAGACCTTTTTCCCTGGGATGGGGTGTCCAGAACTAGAGGGCATAGGTTTAGGGTGAGAGGGCAAAGATATGAAAGGGACTTAAGTGGCAGCTTACCCACACAGAGGGTGGTACATGTGTGGAATGAGCTGCCAGAGGAAGTGGTGGAGGCTGGTACAATACAACATTTAAAAGGAATCTGAATGGGTATATGAATAAGAAGGATTGAGAGGGATATGAGCCAAGAGCTGGCAAATGGGACTAGATTAGGCTAGGATATCTGGTCGGCATGGACGAGTTGGACTGAAGGGTCTGTTTCTGTGCTCTATGACTATTGACAAATGCAATGCCAAATTGCAATAGCTACTTTCCCCATTTTTTTAAAAATCAAAAAGGAAACTAAATTCTGGTGGTTTGGAATTTCTGAATTGTAGTTAATAACTTAACTGGCTCATTCCTACTAGTATGGGACAAATTCCCAATTTCTTTTTAAATTAACACCAACTTACAGAAAATAAATGTCTTGCCTTTGTCAATCACATCTATAGAAAGAAATACAAAGCATTTACCAGAACTTGGTAAGGTGACTGCATAATGTATCCCACCTGTGTAGCAAGCCTAATATTCTCACTCTGTCTCTCTGAGACTGACCTCCTCTCAATTGTGCACACACTTACCTTCTCATCAATGTGGGTTAAACAGAGGCTTTGTCCAAATGGAAAAGGAATTTGAAATGTTCATCTGATGCAGATGTTGGAGGAGATTGGTGGCGACTGCGGAAAACCCTAGTCATGCTGTGAGCTTGAGAGTTTGGTTGTACTTTCTTATAAATGGTACCTCAGTAAACTCTCCCAGATTGTATTAAATTTCAATCTCACGTGAGAGAGTCTCTACCAACCACTGGTTTATAAAGTAATCTTATTTATATGTTAATTTTTTTAAAAACCAAATTAACTTTTCTTTTCACACCTTAACACTATTGCTCTGTGAGAGAGATAATGAAGATCCTATTCAGAAACCAACTCAAAGCAACCACATCTTTGACCCTGTATTTCTCCATTTATCTGTGATGCTAATGTGAGTAAACATGGAAATTGAAATAGACCACGAGGTTTTTAGCAGATCAGACAAATCACGCTGAAGTAGTGAACCACAAGGCAAACAGCATGCTGAATCGCAACACGAGATTACACACCAGAGAAGGCTAGACTCCAACTGCATAAGAATTTAGTTAGGTCACTTCTTATGCGCTGCGTTCATTTCTGGTCACAAAGATGCAAGATAGTCACTCAAGATTTCGAAATGTTTCAGTAAACGCTTCGAACATCAGAGGAACACAGAAAGCTAGCACACAGATGCAGTGTGTAATCAGGAAGGCTAATGGAATGTTGGCCATTATTTCAAGAGGGTTGGAGTATAAGAGTCAGAAAGTCTTATTGTAGCTGTACAAGGTGCTATTGAGATTGCATCTGGAGTGCCTCAGCTGATTTGGTCCCTTTATTTAAGAAAAGATATCTGCGATTTTTGTGAAGCTTCAACAGAGGCTCACTGATGTTACCTAGCATTATCTGAGAACAAACCTTCCAGCTCAATGCGCAAACTTATAACCAGAAAAGGTATAATTTCATTGGAGGCAGTTCAGAGAAGGTCCACCAGGATGATCTCCCATTTGGAGGGATTAGAACATAGAACAATACAGCACAGAACAGGCCCTTCGGCCCACGATGTTGTGCCGAACATTTGTCCTAGCTTAAGCACCCATCCATGTACCTATCCAATTGCCGCTTAAAGGTCACCAATGATTCTGACTCTGCCACTCCCACAGGCAGTGCATTCCATGCCCCCAGCACTCTCTGGGTAAAGAACCTATCCCTGACATCCCCCCTATACCTTCCACCCTTCACCTTAAATTTATGTCCCCTTGTAACACTCTGTTGTACCCGGAGAAAAAGTTTCTATTCCTCTGATCATCTTATAAACCTCTATCAAGTCACCCCTCTTAAGAGCAAAGATTAAACAGGTTGGGACTCCACTCACTGGAGTTTAGAAGACACAGTGTTGAGAAGTTTGACAGGGTAAACGCTGAAGGATGTTTTCCCTCACTGGCGAGTCTAGGTCCACAGGACACAGCTACAGAATTAACAGAGCGCCAAGTTAAGGTTGAGATAAAGAGAAATTTCTTCTCTCAGACGGTCGCATGTCTTGGGAGCTCCTTACCACAGAGAGGTGTGGGGCAGAGTAAGCATCTACTGAAGGCTGAAACAACTAGATTCTTGATCAGTAGGAAAATAAAGGGCTACAGGGAAAGAGCAGGAAAGTGAGTGTGAGGAGTGTTGGATCAGCCATGATTATATTGAATGGTGCAGCAGGCTCAAGGGACAAACCCCGTTCCTATTTCTAATGGTCTTATAGCAAATCAACAAGAAAATGGGACTTTTTAAGATTGAGAAAGAGGTGAGTGAAAGGTGATCTTGTAGAAGCTGACAAGATGGTAAACTCCCAGCTGACTAGAAGAATTCCAAATGTTTCTCGAAGTCAACATTCCATCCTTGGCCAATCATACCAAAAACTGCCTGTGGGCTCATACTGTGTGCATTTTTGGCTCCTACACATATCCATGTAGCACTCACTGTGTCTCAGAAAGCTTTCTAACAGGATTGATATCCTAACTGCTTTTTAAATGAACTTTTATTCCATGGCACTGGAGAACTGGATCCAGAACACATCAAGCTAAACTGTAATAATGATGATAATTAACGACAATGACTTAAATTTGTATCAGACAAATTTAGCACTGGTACCACAGAAGAAAGGACCAACACATGGCACAGACCTCTGGACAGCGCTACAGAGTCAAAAATCTTCAAATCATTATATACCATGACAGGAAAGGGAGGAAGAATGGGGAAGAAAAATTTGCAGCATCTTTCTGGATGAAAGAGTCAAAAATGCGACAAACAATTTTACATGTGAAAGGTAAGCACTTCTTACCATGGAATTTGGAACTCCACACAAGACCTAGTTGAGGCAAATGGCATTGATGCATTCTAAGGAAAATTAGACAAACACATGGGAGCAGGAAGAGAATATTATCCCAAAATTGTGAAGAAAGGTGAGAGAAGGCTCATTTGGACAATATACGCTAGTATCAATCAGCTGAATCAGATGGATATCGACCTCAGCCTTAGCACAAGGTCCCCAACAGCCCAGATACCAATCTTTAGCCAAATCAATTCACTTCATTGATTATTCAATACATAGCTGAAGACATTGTACATCACAATGGTTATGGGCCCTGACAACATTCTGGTAACAGTACTGAAGACTTGCATTCCAGACTGCAGTCCATGTCTAAATGCAATACCAAGCCTGGTCTGAAAAGTGGTAAGTAATATTCAGACCACACAAATGCCAAGCAACAACCACTCCAAAAACAAACAAGCTAACCTTCATCCCTTGATAATGAATGATAATTTCATCACTGAATCCCCAACTATCAACATCCTAGGGGTTATCACTGACCAGAACCTGAACTGGATTTGCCATATAAATACACTGGCAACAAGAACTGTTCAGAGACTAGGAACTCACCTCCTGATCCCCAAACACTGCCCACCATTTACAAGGCATACGTCAGGAGTATGATGGAATACTTCCCACCTACCTGGATGGATGCAGCCTCAAACAACACAAGAAACTGGACAACATCCAAGCCAAAGCAGCCCACGTGATTGAATGCTTATGGAGGCGCCACTCCCTCCACCACCAATGCTAGGTAGCAGCATTGTCTACCATTGATAAGATACACTGGAGCAATCCAAAGATTTTAGTCAGCACCTTCCAAACTCTCAGCCAATTCCATCTGGATGGACAAGGGCACCACTTGCATGCTCCCCTCCAAGCTACTCATCATCCTTACTTGGAAATAAATCGCTATCCCTTCTCTATCGCTGGGCCAAAACCCTGGAATTGCCTCCCTGTGTTATGAAGATCTAAGTGTACTGTACCTTTAAGAGAGCTAAAAGCTAGCAGAACTATCTGACACAGCACCAAGTGTTCTGAAAAAGATATAATTTAACATTTGGTCAAACAACTCGATTTGCTGGACACGACAAAAAAATTTGAATTAGGCCAACCAGTTTAAATTATACCCCGAAAAAATACCAAACTCCAATCAAGTCTGAATTTAGTATACTGACAACCTTAAAAGCCAATGACACAATCCGATGTTTTGGGGGTATGAGATCGGGGAAAATTGGGCAGCATGATGGCTCAGCGGTTAGCACTGCTGCCTCACAGCGCCAGGGACCCGGGTTTGATTCCTGCCTCGGGTGACTGTGTGAAGTTTGCACGTTCTCCCTGTGTCTGAATGGGTTTCCTCCCGGTGCTCTGGTTTCCTCCTCGGGTGAATTGGTCTTGCTAAATTGCCCATACTGTTAGGGGTAAATATAGGGGAGGAGAATGGGTCTGGGTGGGTTACTCTTCGGAGAGTCGGTGTAGACTTGTTGGGCCAAATGGCCTGTTTCCATACTGTAGGGAATCTAATCTAAAACAGTTGGAAGGACAACTGCCAAGCCACCAGCATCTGCAGTCTGCCCAGAGACTAGCTCTCTTAAAGATACCTTTATCAATCAGTGACCTGTGAAACAGAAACCCCCAAGAAGAAAAGACAGAGGAAGAGAAGATTTGACATCTGGCTGGTTTTGAAAACTTGAATTTTTGGTAAATCTTAATTGGGGGGTTTTATTGGACTAGTATTATAGAAGGGAAGGTAAAAGTTAGGTTAGAGGAAGGAGTTGTAAATAGTTGTTAGTTAATTATTCTCTGTTATAATTTAAGAAATAAAGTTGTTAATTTTTACTTTAAATAGTTCTTAGTCTCAAATTTTCACAGATTACTGTGAAATCTTTTCTGTGTTGCTGGAGGGTTTAATTAAGCAGGAGGGTTTACACCGTGTTGTAACACCTGACAATATTGTGGGTCTACCTACAGCACATGGAGTGCAGTAGGTCAAGAGGACAGCTTACCAATGTTTTCAAGGGACACACAATAAATGCTGGCCCATCCAAAGGTGCCCACATCCCACAAGTGAATTAAAAAGAGAAGGACTGGCTATGTCCAAAACAAGCTGTTCCAACAACTGCTACAACAATGACATCTATCTGGCAATGCAGAACATTTCTCAGGTACGTCCTGTCCTCAAAATTCAGGACAAATCCATTCGGGCCAATTATTGCCCCATTTGTTTAATCATCAGTAAAGTGGAGAAAGTGATCGTTGAGAGTGCTATCAAACAGCACTTGCACAACAATAACCTATTCACTGATGCACTGTGAATTCTATCAGAACCACTTAGATTATGAGCTCATTACAGTGTTGGCTCAAATTTGGACAGAAAGGCTGAACTCGAGAGGCGAGGCGAGAGTGGTGGCCCTTGACATCAAGGCAACATTTGAGAGCATATGGGATCAAGGAGCGCTAGCAAACCAGAGTTTATGGGAGTCAAGAGGGAAAGCTCGCCATGGACTGGAATCAAATCAAGCATGAAGGAAGACTGTGGTTCATCGAGGTCAATCCTCTCAGTCCAAGGTCATCACTGCAGGAGTTTCTCAAGTTAGTGCATCAACACAAACATTTTCACCAGTTTTATCAATTACTTTCATAAGGTCAGCAGTGGGGATGTTCACTGGTGATTGCACAATGCTGAACAATATTCACATCTCCGCAGAAACTGGAAAAGCAATTCATCTCTATATGCAGCAAACCCCGGTCAACATTCAGGCTTGTGCTAATAAGTGGCAAATAACATTCATGCCACATAAGTGCCAAGCAATGGCCATCTCAAAATTCAAACGAAATTCCTATCACTGAATCCTCCTTATTATATCCTGGGGGTTAGTGTTAACCAGAAACTTAATGAAACTGGACATATAAATATTGTAGTTGCAAGAGTAAGTCAAAAGCTGGGAATTCTGCAGTAAGTAACTCACCTCTCGACTCCCCTGTCTACCATTTATAAGGGCACAAGTCAGAAGTGGGATGGGATACTCCCCATTTGCCTGGATGAGTGCAGTTTATTCAATGCTCAAGAAGCTTGACACCATTTAGGACAAAGCAGGCTGCTTGAGAGGCACCCACCTTCAACACTGACCCTCACAACCACTGATGCATAGTAGCATCAATATGCAATGCAGTATCTCACCAAGACCTCTCCAAGAGGACCTATTGGAGTTGCTATCTCTACCACCTAGAAGGACAAGATCAGCAAAACTTGCATGTTTCCCTTTACGCCTCACACCATCCTCAATTGAAACAATTCCTTCATTTTCGCTGGGTCATCATCTGGAATTCCATTCCTAATAGCAATGTGAGTGTACCTATGCCACACAGACTACAGTAGTTCAAGAACATGTTTCATTGCCAACTTCTCCAGGGCAATTAGAGATGGGCAATAAATGATGACCTAGCTAGTGATGGCCACATTCAGTAAAAACACATGGCATCTGAGCTATATATATTATACACTGGATTTTACCAAACAATTTTATGACCATTTGAAAAAATATACTAGATTTCCGTACCTTGGCTGCTTTTGTGTATTTAACGCCATCATAGTGACCTCCCATGCGCAAGACGTCTTCAGTACAGTAATAAAATTCAGAGAATCCATAGAATTCACTATTATGGAAGTCAATGGGGGATTGATAAACCCCATTGAGGGACATGTTTGCCTCATTCCCTTTGTTCAGGAGTGGTTTTATTAGTTTGCAACACTCATCAAAGTTCCCAGCACCTCTCAAGTGCATTGTCTGTTCATCCTTTTGAATGATGTCGGTTGTTTCAATTGACAGGCAAGGATCAAGGTAGGGGCTCTCTGCACTGACACCCATATATTGGTCAAGCAACCTGCAAGAAAGGTAACCACTTTAATATTAAAATCAAACTCTCCAGTTACTTAAATCACGTTTGCTCTCTCTATCATTTATTCCATTTGGACTGTATCTCAAATAAATGGCATCTATCTCAATTTCAAAGTCATGTTTAGCTTAAGAGTCATCGAGTCAGAGGGACGTACAGCACGGAAACAGACCCTTCGGTCCAACCCGTCCATGCCGACCAGCTATTCCAACCCAATCCAGTCCCACCTGGCAGCACCTGGCCCATATCCCTCCAAACCCTTCCTATTCACATAACCAACCAGATGCCTTTTAAATGTTGCAATTGCACCAGCCTCCACCACTTCCTCTGGCAGCTCATTCCATACACATATTACCCTCTGCATGAAAAAATTTCCCCTTAGGTCTCTTTCATGCCTTTCCCCTCTCACCCTAAAACTATGCCCTCTAGTTCTGGACTCCCACACCCCAGAGAAAAGACCTGGTCTATTTATCCTATCCATGCCCCTCATGATTTTATAAACCTCTATAAGGTCACCTCTCAGCCTCCAACGCTCCAGGGAAAACAGCCTTAGCCTATTCAGCCTCTCCCTATAGTCCAAACCCTCCAATCCTGGCAACATCCTTGTAAATCTTTTCTGAAGTCTTTCAAGTTTCACAACATCTTTCCAATAGGAAGGAGACCAGAATTGCACGCAATATTCCAAAAGTTATCTAACCAATGTCCTGTACAGCTGCAACATGACCTCCCAACTCCTATACTCAATATTCTGACCAATAAAGGAAAGCATACCAAACGCCTTCTTCACTATCCTATCTACCTGCAACTCTACTGTCAAGGAGCTATGAACCTGCTCTTTGTTCAGCAACACTCCCTTGGATGGTTTTAGACGGAAAATTTGGAAGCATTTTTATATGTCCTTAGCTGATGTCTTGAACCCATGTGAGTAATGATTAAAAAATACAAACCACCTAAACTGTAATTACAGCTTTACTTTTTAACACCTCAAAAATCTGCTAAATCCTTTTCAACTAGATCACAGCCTGTAAATCAGTCCAGATATTTATTATTACACTATATAAAAAGATTTTGAACCATTCATTTCCTCTTATTTGATCCATCATTTGCAATGCAGACAATGAGAATTACTAACTCAATTCACTTTATTTGCTGGTGGTATGTGGGTGTTGCCTACTGGCCAGCATTTATTCCTTGTCCCCAGTTGGCCTTGAATGCTGAAGTGCAGAATGTGGTGTCAACTTCAAAATATTTAGTTTTGCGATAAACTTATTATGAAACAGAGTTTTGCTGCAATTTATATATCCACTTATTAAATAATATCCACTTAGAGTACTGATTTATCTTTGGGCATATACAAGTCAAAATATATTCATATTCAACTACAATAGTGCTCTATAAAAGCCTGTGTGAGGGAAAGATACCATTTAAGTATAAACTTCTTTCTCTTACAGCAATATACTGCATAAGCATTACTCTGCTTTTCAGTGGGCTGTGTTTATGGATTCCTACATACTCCTGCCCATTTCTCCCCTTATTTTTCCCCATCTCCCTCTTACACATTGCTATCTATCTTCTAATACATCAGTCATCAACTATCAGCACAAACACCAACTGTTTGACTGCAAAGGTCAGACAGTCTCATCTCACTGATGGCTATACGAATGCATTTAAAAACAAGAAAGAATAGATAGAAATCAGGATCAGGAAACTGCCATGATTCTTGGCACAGAGATCACTGCCAGCATGCTGCCTGTATCTCAAGTTGAGCTGTTGGATTTGCTATCCAATTTTGGGGTTCCAAAAGTAAACTACTGCGCTCTGATGTATAACATACCTATTCGTGGCAGTGGTATTATTGAAAATTAGATCTTCATAGAGTTGTCGTGCATAATTCCCACCGAATCCCAGGAAGGTAGTTACGTATACCCTGTACACATGTTCAGTATGATGCAAATCACAGCCGAGATTGAATTCAGCTAGTAAACCTTTGGCAGCTTCTTCCTGTAATCATAAATGTGCAGCTTAATTGAAGTTAATTGAATGCACCATGGGAGATGCATACAAAAATAATCTTTTAAGTACCTTTTCTCCTCCCTATGCCACCCAACCTGCTAATGTGATGTTCCTGTTCAAGGAGGCAGTGAGACAGAAAGCTGGAAACTATAGGCCATTCACCTAACATCATTGGAAAAATGCTAAGGGTTCATAATAAGGAAGAAATATTGAGATGTTTTGAAAAGCTTAATGTAATCAAATAGAATTAACGGAATGTGTTTGACAAATTTGCTCGAGTACTTTGAAGGTATTAAAAGCAGAGTTGATAAAAAAGGAACAGATTTTCAGAAGACATTCGATAAAGTGCCACATAAAAGGTTATTGTATAAGATAGGAACTCACAGTATGGGGGTAAATGGATTTAGGATTGGTTAGCAGACAAAAGATAGAGCAAGATTCGTGGGCCTTTTCTGGTCGGAAAGCCTAGTGGATTGCCACATGTTTGAGGCCTAGGCTTCAATTATTTACTATCTGTATTAATGACTTGAAGGAGAGGGACAGGATGCAATGTATCCAAGTTTACTGATGATTCAAAAACATGTTGCAGGGAGGACATGAAGAACCAGCATGGGGATGTAGATAGGTTGCGTGAGTGGACAAAAACACGGCAGATGAAATTTAACGTAGCAAAGTGAGAGGTAATACAGTTTGCAAGGAGGAATCAAAAGACAAGCTATTATTTAAATAGAGAGAGACTCAAAAAGATTGCATCACAGAGTGATCTGGATGTTCTTGTGCACAAAAAGCAAATTAGTGTGAAGGTAAAGCAAAAAAATTAAGAAGGAAAATGGAAATTTGGGTTTCATTGCTCGGAGAGTGGGAGTTTAGAAATAGATGTCCTGTTACAAATATCCAGGTGCTGGTGAGGCTGCACCAGGAGTGCGGTGTACCGTTTTGCATTTAAAAAAGGACACACACACTGGAGGCAGTTGAACATGCAACATTTTCAGGGGGCTTTTCAGGGTGGGTGCTCAAAAGATGTTTCCACCTGTGGCAAAATCTTGAACTCAGGGACAGACTCACAGGGGTCACTCATTCAAAACTAAGAAGCAAAGGAATTTTATCTCCCAGAGGATGACTGGAATTTTTCAGTCCTAGAGAGTTGTGGAGGCTAGACCACAAAGTATTTAAAGAGCGGTTAGATCTTGAAATATGAGAACTTGGCACAAAAGAGGATTTGAGGCCTGGGGCGAATCGGCCACGTTCTTGTAGAATGAGGGGGTAGTATTGAGGAGACGAATATACGATTCCTGCTCCTATTACATGTTCTGTTCAAATAAAACCTCCAGAAAACATCCTCCCATCTTTCCTTACAGTAGAAACCTAAAGTATAAAAAGAAATCCTTTATTACGTTATGAATGAAATTTATACTCCCAGTGAAGTCCATCACTGCTGGGAATGGAACAATTTTCCAATCTTTGCCAGTGCCATCAGTATCAGCCACTTTTCACCTGAAGCTCGGAGAAAAGTTTGTCCAACTACATTTTTGTTTAAAAAAAGGGTTTCAAAGGTGATTTGTTTAAATCGAGAATTTATTTTTAAATAAAAACTGTGTTTCTATTTAAATTCCGCTCATAATTGTTGTCAACATTTCTGTAATAAACCTCTATGTTTACATTTATACTGAAAAGCACCCATGTAAACTTGTTACACTGGAAAAATACCCTCTTCCCAACGGTGGTGTTGTGGTGCTTCTGTTTCTCATCTTCCAACCAGTTCTCTACAGTCAGTACTTTGGGCTCTGACAGTTTTACCAACTCTACTGCTCGCTTTCTGAGTTGTCTCACACATTGCAATTTAATTATAATATCACAACTGTGGTTACACTTCAATAGCGTACTGCATTAGACATAAAAGCAATCTGGGATCTCCTGAGGTCATGAAGAGTGTTACATAAATGCAAGTTATATCTATCAATCAAAGTACAGGTCAAGGTGCTTTGCAAGGAGGACAGAATATCCGACCACAAACGAAGGCTCACTTTATGCCTTCATTAGACTAGGACATGATTTAACCTTGCTTCATCTGAAGTCACTGGTCTTCAGTTCCTGTGTATAATGTGACAGGATTTCAATCAGCTTCAAATGAAGTGTCTGCTGTGTGACCATTTAACCTTCAGTACCAATGTCTCCCCCCAATGTTGTGCCTCAGTCAGTTCAAGCTTTGTGTTGAATTAATTCACTGAATAACTACGTATGACCCTGGACAAAACCTTGAGTTGGAATATTGCTATCTGTAGACAACTAGTTCAAAACAACAGTAAAGGACAATTGTCAGCAACAGCTGAGGGAGCAGTTCTTATCACACCTGGCAAAAATTGAGAGCTATTATAATCAACATTCTTATAGTTCAACAGACCACAAATTTTGTTGTTTTTTTTCCCCAAGAACAAATATTTACACAGCAATCCTTATAATTGAAGGGAAACTTAGCCCAAAGTGGCTGGTTGCTCTTCAGCCAGAGAAAAATGGAGCCATTATCAAGGGAACAGAGACTAAGTTAGAAATTACTGGAAAAGCTCAGCATCCTTGATAAGTATGTACCTGACAGACAGGGAGGAAGCGGTTGAGCGAGGGAATGGTGGTTTACTGAAGAAGTTGAATCTCTTGTCAGGAGGAAGAGGGTAGTTTATGTTAAGATGAGACGTGAAGGCTCAGTTAGGGTGCTTGAGTGTTAAACGTTAGCCAGGAGAAACCTAAAGAGAGCGTGAAGAGGAGCCAAGAGGGGACATGAGAAGTCATTGGCAGAGGAAAATCCTAAAGCTTTCTATAGGTATATCAGGAATAAAAGAATGACTAGGGAAAGATTAGGGCCAAACAAGGATAGCAGTGGGAAGTTGTGCATGGAATCTGAGGAGATAGGGAAAGCGCTAAATGAATGGAAAAAGACAATGTTGTTGAAGAGAATACAAGCTACTAGATTAGACGGGATTGAGGTTCACAAGGAGGTGGTGTTAGCAATTCTGGAAAGCGTTAAAATAAAAATGTCCCCTGGGCAGGATGGGTTTATCCTAGGATTCTCTGGAAACCAGGGAGGAGATTGCCTAGCCTTTGGCTTTGATTTTTATGTCATCATTGTCTACAGGAATAGTACCAGAACACTGAAGGAAAGCAAATGGTGTCTCCTTGTTCAAGAAGGGAAGTAGAGACAACCCTAGTAATTATAGACCAGTAAACCTTACTTCGGTTGTGCGTAAGGTGTTGGAAAAGGTTGAGAGATAGGATTTATAATCATCTCAAGAGGAATAAGTTGATTAGGGATAGTCAACATGGTTTTGTGAAGGGTAGGTCGTGCCTCACAAACTTTATTGAGTTCTTTGAGAAGGTGACCAAACAGATGGATGAGGGTAAAGTGGTTGATGTGGATTTCAGTTAGGCTTTCAGTAACGCGTTCAGTAAGACCCCACAATAGGCTGTTGCATAAAATGCGGCGGCATGGGATTGAGGGTGATTTAGCAGTGATTGAGGGCATAGAAAGATGAGTTAGTAAATTTGCGGATGACACTAAGGCCGGTGGAGTTGCGGTTAGTACTGAAGGATATTGCAGGTTACAGAGGGACATAGATAAGCTGCAGAGCTAAGCTGAGGGGTGGCGAATGGAGTTTACTGCTGAAAAGTGAGGGGTGATTCACTTTGGAAAGAGCAACAAGAATAAAGAGTACTGGGCTAATGGCAAGATTCTTGGTAGTGTAGATGAGCAGCATTATCTCAGTGTCCATGTACAGAGATCTCTGAAAGTTGCCACCCAGGTTGATAGGGTTGTTAAGAAGGCATACGGTGTGTTAGCTTTTGTTGATAGAAGGATTGAGTTTTGGAGCCACAAGGTCATGCTGCAACTGTACGTAACTCTGGCGTGGCTGCACTTGGAGTATTGCATACAGTTCTGGTCACCACATTATAGGAAGGATATGGAAGCTTTGGAAAGGGTGCAGAGGAGATTTACTAGGATGTTGCCTGGTATGGAGGGAAGGTCTTACAAGGAAAGACTGAGAGACTTGAGGCTGTTTTCGTTAGAGAAAAGGAGGTGGAGAGGTGACTTAACTTAAACATAAGATATTCAGAGGGTTAGATAGGGTAGACTTTATGAGAGCGCCTTTTTCCTTGGATGGTGATGGCTAGCACGAGGAGACAGCTATAAGTTGAAGAGTAATAGATATAGGACAAATGTCAGATGTAATTTCTTTACTCAGAAGAGGGCGTGTGGAATGCACTGCTTGCAACAGTAGGAGACTCGCCAACTTTAAGGGTATTTAAATGGTCATTGGATAAACATATGGATGAAAATGAAATAGTGTAGGATAGATTGGTTCCACAGCTCGGCACAACATTGAGGGCTGAAGGGCCTGTGCTGTGCTGTAATACTCTAGATCCACAGTTCTTTCGGTTTTTTAATCTAGGGAAAGAAGCTTGGAGGCAGGGACTTGAGAATCTTCCCAATGTGTCATTGGGGGATTTTTCTGCTGGTCCTTTACGGAATGTTAGCTACAAAATGGGACAATTTGGGAGCCAAAGATGTCAGAAGTTACACGGATATGACAGAACTGTGTGCCTTCAGCATGCGCCAACTATTTGGATGATTGTTCCAAGCGCCAAGGAATGAGCTAAGGATAAATTATAGGTGGGCGCAAGTGAGGACACTATCAGTTGTAATAGAGTGGAAACAGGAGGAGAAGCCATTGCAAATGATTTTCTGTAATGATCAATGTTCCCTCTTATTCTTGTCACTGCTTGCAGCCTCTGAGGTCACAGTCATTTCTTCCAGAAGCAGACACCATGCATCAATTCATGAAAAAATGTGAACCGAGTCTCAATGGCTGGGTGAGGAAACATTGGTTATGGCAGGAATGGAAGTAGTCAACTGCATTCTAACCTAGAGGGGGGGGAGATGGGTGACTGAAGAGGATCACGAGAGGTGTGGGTGAGGAGGAGACGGGGGAATGGAGAAAGTGGAGTAAAGTGGTATAGGTGGAGATGGAGAGTGGTTGGTGAGGGATGGGTACACTGGATGGGTAAGAGAATGGGCAAAAAGCAGGAAAGAACGAACATTGTTAAACCTGATCCTGTCTTTCAGCTGACATCAATACAGCAAAGGCCACTGTGTTTACTGTTGGTACTTTGTTTTCCTCCCGCGATCTGGGAGAAGCTACAGTAAATGGTAATGAACTGTTGCTCAACATCACGTTGTGCCCAGTAGTTGGCTCAGGGAAGATGAGCTAATTGCTAAACATTTCTGCTGTTCTCCTCTTGCCAATTAAGTCGTAGAAGATTACCATGACTGGTCTCCAACACAAAAGTGAAATACAATAGAGCGAGTTCTGATTTCAGTGTAATAGTCCCTCATAGCAGCAATAGAAAACTCAGTATTACTTTAGCACTGAACCTTTGAATTACAGATTTGATCCTAAAGAGTCCCACGCCAGGAAGTGTATTAAGCCAGCAACATAAGCGGGTAACTAATTGGTTTCCAGTGCATTCTCTTCATGAAATAGAGATAATTTACCATTTTTTAAAAAACCTTTTCGGATGTCAACTGGAGGGTTTTGTATTGAAATTAGTTGTTTGCCATAGTACTTCTGCCACATGATGACAATTTGCTGTCACTGAAGAGGGACATTTTTGAAATGTTATTTTCAATGGGATGTGGGAGCAGCTGGCTAAGCCAGAATTTATTATACGTCATTAACTGCCCTAGATAGTGGTGGCAATCTGCCTAAACCACTACATTCGGCAGTTTGGTTGTACAAAAGAGATTTGTGTGTTTATAATTGACTTGGTCATGGTTACGAGAGAACTAAAGTTCCCCATAATGCACTTTGCAGGTACAGCAATATCGGAGGTTGAAAATGAGACTTTGTAATAGTAACAATTTTTGTTCATGTAAGCAACTTTTAAAGGTAATATAACTTTCCAATATGCATCACAGGAACATTAATTACTAAATTTATTCACTCACGGAATGTAGGCATCTCTGGCTAGGCCAGTAACTATTGCCAATCCCTAATTGCCCAAAGGGTAGTTAAGAATTAACCACATTGCTGTGGGTCTGGAGTCACATGTAGGCCAGACCAGGTAAGGATGGCAGCTTCCTTCCCTAAAGGACATTAGTGAACCAGATGGATTTTTCTGATAATCAACAATGGTTTCATGGACATCATTAGACTCTTAATTCCAGATTCTTTAGTGAATTCAAATTCTACCACCTGTCATGGTGGGATTTGAACCTCGGTCCCCAGAACATTAACTGAGTTTCTAGATTAAGTCTAGCGATGTTACGAGGTCATTGCCTCCCCTACTTGATAATGAAATGAGGAGAAATTAAGATGGGAACCAAAAACTTGGTCATTAAGGCACGATTCAAGGAGCACCTTAAAGGAATCCAGGTATAGAAGGAAACAGGTTTAGTCAGGGAATTGCAGTGTATTGTGTATAGACAACCAAAGGCTCATCTATATTCAGTGGGGGAAAGAAAATTGAGAATACACATAAAGCCAGAGTTAGAGAAATGTTAGTTTCAGAAGGTTGTAGAGTTGAAGGAGAATACAAAAAAGGGAAGAGATGAGGCTATGGAGGGAACTGAACAAGCAAAGTAAAATACTGCACATGCTGAAAATCTGAACTCAGTGCAGGAAGTTCAGAAAAACACTCAATCGCTTTGGCAGCATCTGTGGTGAGACTACAGAGTTAAACAATCAAATATCAACTTCCTTGAGAACCAAGGATAGAAATGTGCTGTGTAATACGCCACGGAAATCTGTAGGTATGGAAGAACAAAAGGGAAGGCTTAGTACAGAGTACAGGGCAGAAAAGATTAAATAACAAAGATGTCATAGTGCAAAAGTCAAAAGGGGTGGTGGCAGTTGTAGTGAAGAAACAGAGTGAGCATAAATTCCCAGCTAATGAAGGAAAGTAGAAGCAGGGAAAGCAAATTATTACTAGCACATGGCAAAAACATGAAAGAGTTCTTGGTCTGGAGCTGAACTCAATGCTGAGTCCAGAACTGCCCGTGGGAAGACCAGAAACGTTAACCAATTACAGTAAGACACAGGCAGGAATGGCCATGGGTGGAGGTGGCAAATTTCTGTCGTCATGTCTCAAACCCCAGGCCCCTTGCTGATGCATCAACTAACTAAAGGGCAATTCAACACTCTGGAAGTCTAGTACCGCCTGACACGGCTGTTCTTCAGGCAGGTATATACAGCCATCCAATTGCACAGGGAAATCATAATTGAGTTCAATCCTGACCTTGCTGATTCCTACTGCTTAAACACCTTCCAACAGGAATCAGTGCACAGGATTTAAGTTGGGTTGTGAGAAAGGGTTGATTTTGTTTTATTTTCTGTAGGTTGGAAAACAGTTTCATGCATCAGAGTGTGACAGATCATTAGAGGCAGGGAGTCTTTGCAGTTTGTTTCTTGCAACCACTGACACAATCTAAAAGCCATCCTATTTATTAAGAATAATTGATATAAAATGTTGTTCTAACCTGCACTGGTGAGGTAAAGCTTACAGGATTCGTCACCTCATATGCAATTTGAACAGAAGCTCCACCCATGTCCAGTATGCCAACAGTTCGCTTGCGAATCACAGGACCTTGGTTAGGATTGCTGGAGACAGTCACAGCAACACGTGCATCATTATCTAAAAACAACAGGAGAGCAAATGAATGAGGCTGCGATTAGGTCAGTGACGTCTTCAAGTCTGATAAAGCATTGTAACACAGCACAAACAACATTTTTGAAATATGGGTTCACAGGATATGGGTGTGACCATGGTGTAAAGGAAACTTACAGCCCAGGAACAGGCCCTTCGGCCCTCCAAGCCTAAGCCGAAAAGGTTGTGATCACTTTTCATTGCCCACCCTTAATGACCATTGAGCAGGTGGTGTTTAGTTGCCCTTTTGAACCACTGTAAGTCATGTAGGTATACCCACAGTGCTATTAGGAAGGGAATTCCAAGATTTTGACACAGCGACATCGAAGAAACAGCGATGTAGATACAAATCTGGATAGTCGCGTTGTTTCCAAACATCATCTGAACTTGCCCTTCTGTGTGAATGGAAAGTGCTGTCAAAGCAACCTTGATGAATTTCTGCAGTGCATCTTGTACACACTGCTGTCATTGTGGTGATGAAGACTAGATCTGCTGGAAGAGTTGCATGTCAGTAGATTGCTTTGTCCTTGAGGATACTGAACTTTTAGTGTCATTGTAGTTGCACTCATTCAGACAGGTGGCAAGATTTACATAACACTCCTGACTGCGTGCCTTGTAAGTGATGGAAAGGCCTTAGAAAATCAGGAGATGAAACATTCACTGCAAGATATCCAAACTCAGGTCTGTTCTAGCCTAACACCAACCTTTTAACTGCTCCTATTCAGAGGATCAGATCTCAATAAATAAGACCATTTTAGCCATGATATTCATCTTTCCAACAAGCTGTCCCATCCAAGACCCTCCTATATTCTTTTACGAGTGTTGAGGTGAGAAGGAATAGCCTATGGCAAGAGGAAGTGGGGGAACAGTTGTATAACCACTAGTGAAAAATCAAGTACTGTGTAATTTGCAGAAAATCAAATGCCAGGATATTGATCGACATTTTGTTTATGCTGCTCAGCTCTGACCAGTTGAGAGTTTCCTGTGACCTAGCATAATGGAAAGAGTTCATCTAAATCTGTCCTTGGAACATTCAGTTCCTTTCTCAATCAGATATTTTTCCAGATACTTTTTAAAGCCAAAATGCAACAAACATAACGTCACCCAAATTCATTTCAAATTCAGACTGAAGGCAGCTGAATTGTTCCAGGAGTTACGTCTAGCATGGTTAGACTGGGGACATTAATCCAACACAAATGAAACTGCGTTCTCTCTCACCAGTATGTTAAAAGATTTTGAAAGCAAAATTATGAAAAAGATTATACAATTGAGGCTCAAATTCCCTGTGTATTAGGTTAAGCCACTTAGCAGTACAGAAATACCATTGAAAAGAGGCATGTGTCCACATGTTCTCATCTCGCATTCAGTAGGACAAATGCAAGAATGCCAAATTTCCACTGATCACAACAATTTATAGTACAGGAGAAAAGGGTGCTGACTGAAAGCAAATCAACTTTGCCTTGTACAGACTTGATCATAAAGTATTTAAAGAGGTCAATAGATTTTTGAAATATTGAGGAGTTGAGAGCTATGATGACCTGTTGCGCATGAGGAGTTCAAGTCTGGGACAGATAAGCCATGATCTTGTTGAATGGCAGGGTAGGCCTGTTTGGCCAAATAAGCTTATGATTGGTTGAGTGGTATTATCCATATGCATACCAGTTATTGACTGATTGCCTTATTTATATCACTGAGGAAACATGTTATTGATTCAAAGAACTGCAATTGCTGGAAACCTGAAACAAAAACAGAAATCACTGGGGAAACTCAGCAGGTCTGACAGACCTGTGGAAAGCAGAGCCAATGTTTCAGGTGACCCTTCATCAGAACAACCACCGATGAAAGATCAATGGACCTGAAACATCAACTCTGCTTTCTCTCCATCGATGCTGCCAGAACTGCTGGGTTTCTCCAGCAATTGCTGTTTATGTTCCTTCAATTGTTTGTTTATAGCTGGTGTACAGACCGTACTCATCAAGCCGGTACTTGCAAAACCTAAACTAAAATGTATAACATTTGATGTGGTTTTGCGAATGGGCTGAATAATATGGATACAATAATAGCTACATGACAACCAATGTAAGGTATTCAGTCAAGCTCAGAATGTGGTAATTATGCTTGCTAGAGCAACACATATGCAGGGAGCCATAATCTGTGCACAAAAGGAACATGTTCATGACTTGGGAGCCTCTAGTTAACCATGGCAATACCAGTCAGAGATGACCTGCCAACTCATTAGCACCTTTTTCTCCTTAATGAAGTATAACATGTTATGATAGTTTGAAATTTGGCATTCTTGCCTTTGTCCTGAAGAGTGCAAACTTATATGGAATCGATTTCCTCCTTTTAGCAACATTCGAGAAGGTTAAATGATGATTTCGTTGCGGCGTTTAGGATTTTGAAAAGAACTCAAAATAGTAGACAGAGAGAAACATCTCCTATTGGTGTTGAAATCTGAATGGGACAACAGAACATGAAAATCAGTGTCTGGTGCTCAAATGTGGAACTCTTCCAAAATGAAAACTCATCTGTATTAGTTTGATCTCTAACAGTTAAACCCAAAATCCATCAGTTTTTGCTAGTTGGGAATATAATTTTTTTTTAGAAAATTAATTCACAGGATGTGGGCATTATGGCTGGGTCAGCATTTCTTGTTGTCCTTGAACCAAGTGGATTGCTAGGCTACTTCAAAGGGCAATTAAAAATCAAACATACTGTGAATAGGTCTGGAGTCACACATAGGTCAGACCCAATAAGGACAGCAGTCTTCCTTCCCTAAAAGACATTACTGAACCAGGTTTATTACAATCGATTGCTCCATCATCATTATTAGACTTTTAATTCCTGAAATACATCGATTTCAAGTTTCCCATCTGCCGTAGGATTCAAACTCATGTCCCCAGAACATTAGTCCTGATGGAAAGGCATTAGACTTTTCCAATGCTGCTAGATCTGCAGAACTTAGTCAGCAATTTCCGTTTTTGTTCCCCAGAACATTACTTGGGTCTCTGGATAACAGAGAAAGTGAGGACTGCAGATGCTGGAGATCAGAGTCGAGTGTGGGGCACTGGAAGGGGACAGCAGGTCAGGCAGCATCTGAGGAGCAGGAGAATCGATGTTTCGGGCATAAGCCTTTCATCAGCCTGACCTGCTGGGCTTTTTCAGCACCACACTCTCTGGATAACTAGTCCAGTGACAATACCACTACTCTATAGCCTCTCCATACTGATCGGAGAATGATCTCACTGAATAACAAAACAAGCTTCAAGGGCTAAATAGCCAATTACACTTCCCTACATTCCTATATCCAGAATATTGTTTACCCTTTCAACTCAGGAATTGAAACTAGTTGACTGCAATTACTTTTCTTTTGAGTAACTGAAAGACTTGATGTACAATTTGAGACAGACGTGTGAAATTAGGAGCTTCTGAAAGGATGTTGGTGGTTGTACGAACACTTCCTGCAAAAATAACTTTTTGGAGACAAAAATAAAGCAGTAAACATGAAACAGAAACCGGCCAAATGAGAACGAGGAAGAAAACAACTTACATTTAGGTAGCACTTGGTAGAAAAAACAAGTACCTGTAATCCAAAACACCTCGGGGGGGGAGCAAAGGACAAATGGCTGAAAGAAGGAAAGATGCATTGAGATGCGGCATAGTTGATGTGTTTTTAAGATGGCTTTAGAAAACAGGAAAGAAAATTAGGCCAGGAAGGAGGTCTGGGCAGAAACCTCTAGAGAAAAGGGGGATGGAGAGCTGAAATATATGTCACTGATAATGAAGAAAACACAAGGTGGAACAAAGACACGTGCAACAGGAGTTAAGAATTGATGTAGACTAGAACAGACAGCAGGGCTATGGTTGGGCTACAGAGATCCACAACCAACCCATTAAAGAAACAAACATACTAATGGGTGAACTCACCATCTTCAATGTGGTCAAATCTACCAAGAACAAAATTGATTCCGATCCAGGCGTAGACTCCTGTCAAAATAATTCTACAAATCAGCAACAACATTAATCAAGTGAAACATGTGAGTGTGTTTCAGAATACTAACCCAGGGTTGGGGAAGCTGAGGCTGTTTATCCTGGAGCAAAGGAGCTTGTGGAAAATCTAATGATGCTCCTGTTAATTAATGGTACAGGGACTTCAGGGATTTAACTGTTTGGGCAAGAGATGAGGGAGGAAGTGGGGGTGCAGGGAATGTGGGGAAGAACATTTTTAAGCAGAGATTAGAAATGACAAGGGTGCAGAAATGATCAATGGTATCAACAGGAAATTGGATGGAATGCAAAGGAAATTGTGTTGGTTATTGGAAGGTTGAGGTCTATGAAACTGCATCTCCAAGATGGAGTACTTTGTCATGGAGAGTAGCGAAGATTTGAGACAGAATGAAATGTGAGGCAAATGATGTAGTCTTACTGGTTGTGCACTAGTTTGATCTGGTTTGCAGGAGGTTTGCTACAAACTTAGCTGGAATATGTGGTCATTTGCAACTTAACAGCAAGCTTTCACCTTCAGTCCCTTCCATCAATGAAGTCTCCACCTTATAGGATCAAATACCAGTGCTGGTGAAATGTAATACATGCAAAGGGATTTTTCAGTGTGCTTTAGAGTCCACTGACTGAGTAATTGGACAATCTGACCAATTGCAATGAAAAGGTTTTGTTAAAGTACAAGTAATAATGCTTGCATTTAAGCATCGTCTGACATTCTGTCAGTTTCTAGAAGGCTCTTTCAACGGAAATCCAACACACAATGAGAGGAATTTCAATTGTGGGGGAAAAAAAACTGCAACTTTTTTTTTGTTTAATTCAGTCTATTCTGATCATACTTTACAAACGGAACCCTGTAAAATCTGAAGATTTAATCAAGTTTGGCTGCAGGGGTGGTTAAATTACAGAGATAATTAATCATCGCTCACTGATATTTTGAACAATGGTGCAAGGAGTTAAATTTATACACGATTATATCTTCATGTAAAAAACCAAAAGGAAAATCTGAAAGCTACCAGAAACAAAGGTTTCCTACAATAAAGCACATGCATTTGCACAGCTTCAGCAAGGGGCAATTGTGTTGCCTTGGTACTGCTGACCCAGATATCAATCAAGTTCATGCGGAGGTGTAGTGAAGCTTGCAGTTCTCGGAGTAATTTGCAAGAACATGGTGCATAGGACTGATGTAGTGATGGACTACAATTCCCAGCTCACCAAAACTATCGAATACTTGCTGGCTGTCAACGATATGACAAACATCACTGATTTGAATTTCTTTTTAACAAGTGTTTTGTAATGTCGTTGCTCTGTGGCAACAAACTCATGGCCTCTTACAACTACATAAAGGAAACAAAGTCAAGCTGGGATAGGGCCCAGACCATCCCAGTGTCTGCATAAATAGGCTTTGTACAGCATTTAAGGCCTTCCATCCTCATCTCTGTACTACTCTTAATCTCACAGAAACAACCTAATAGGCTCCTGTTATCCTGCAGTTTTGGTACAAGTGATTATTTCTCAAGTAGGAAGGAATATAGATGTAGTGAATGTCAAAAGGCTGCCTAACTAGGGAAAGAATAATTTTGGGATGAACATGATAGCATAGTGGCGATCTCATTGTGTGCAATAATCAAGAGGCCCAGATTCAGTAGCAGGGGGATATGGAAACACACAACCTTCTGCCTTAGAGGGGACAGCCACTGCAGTCACAAAGATCAAGACTGAGCACAATCAACAGATATTCACATTTTCACAGAGCAATCAGTGGGAAAACAGTGAAGGGCAAGAGGGCTGTGCAGCCTATGGTGCATCAGGTAGGATTACCCACATCAGTACAAACTGTATTAAATTTAGGACTTTGGTCATGGCTCATCTGCCCTGATTTGACACTATGCCATGCAGCATACCACACCTCTGTGCCTTCAGTATGGCACCTGTAGCTTTCAATAAAACACAGTAATAATTTCAGGCGTGTAACTGGCTAACACTTCATATTGGGGCAGATACTAAATGAGTATTTTGAATCAGTGTTTACTGCGGAAAAGGACATGGAAAATCGATGGTGACATCTTGAAAAATTTCCATATTACAGAGGAGGAAGTGCTGGATGTCTTGAAACGCATAAAAGTGGATAAGTCCCCAGGACCTGATCAGGTGTACCCTAGAACTCTGTGGGAAGCTAAGGAAGTGATTGCTGGGCCTCTTACTAAGTTATATTTGTACCATTGATAGTCACAGGTGAGGTGCTGGAAGACTGGAGGTTGGCTAATGTGGTGCCACTGTTTAAGAAAGGTTTTAAGGACAAGCCAGGGAACTACAAACCAAAGAGCCTGATGTCGGTGGTGGGCAAGTTGTTAGAGGGAATCCTGAGGGACAGGACGAACATGTATTTGGCAAGGCAAGGACTGATTACGGAGTCAACATGGCTTTATGTGTGGGAAATCATGTCTCACTAACTTGATTGAGTTTTTTGAAGAAGTAACAAAAAGGATTAATGAGGGCAGAGCAGTAGATGTGGCCGATATGGACTTCAGTAAGGCATTCGACAAGGTTCCCCATGGGAGACTGGTTAGCAAGGTTAGAATACAGGGAGAACTAGCCATTTGGATACAGAACTGGCTCAAAGGTAGAAGACAGAGGGTGGTGGTGGAGGGTTGTTTTTTTGGCAGGAGGCCTGTGTCCAGTGGAGTGCCACAAGGATTGGTGCTAGGTCCACTACTTTTTGTCATTTATATAAATGATTTGGATGTGAGCATAAGAGGCATAGTTACTAAGTTTGCAGATGACACCAAAATTGGAGGTGTAGTGGACAATGAAGAAGATTGCCTCAGATTACAACGAGACCTTGATCACGATGGGCCAATGAGCTGGGAAGTGGCAGATGGAAGTTAATTTAGATAAATGTGAGGTGCTGCATATTGGAAAAGCAAATCTTCGCAAGACTTATACATTTAATGGTAAAGTCCTAGGGAGTGCTGCTGAACAAAGAGACCTTGGAGTGCAGGTTCATAGCTCCTTGAAAGTGGAGTCGCAGATAGATAGGATAGTGAAGGAGGCATTTGGTATGCTTTCCTTTATTGGTCAGAGTATTGAGTACAGGAGTTGGGAGGTCATGTTGCAGCTGAGTCTTTTCCCTGGGGTGGGGGAGTCCAGAACTAGAGGGCATAGGTTTAGGGTGAGAGGGGAAAGATATGAAAGAGACCTAAGAGGCAACTTTTTCACTCAGAGGTGGTACATGTATGGAATTAGCTGCCAGAGGAAGTGGTGGAGACTGGTACAATTATAACATTTAAAAGGCAACTGGATGGTTATATGAATAGGAAGGGTTTGGAGGGATATGGGCCAGGTGGGACTAGATTGGGTTGGGATATCTGGTCGTCATGGACACGTTGGACCGAGGGTTTGTTTCCATCCTGTACATCACTATGACTGTATTCCCCAGACAGATCAAGTGTTAATAGTCTCTTCTATAGGTCTGCGAGTAGACACACAAATACACACACACACACACAGCCACAGTGTTGTGGCTCTGCGCTCCAGGAATGCAACAAACATACACATTTGCATTTTAAATTACAAAACTATTCAAGAATTCGACCAGAGAACCTTGCAAACTGGATTACGTGTCAGAACTAATTTAAGAAGTCAAATACAAAACACGAGTGAAACTCTAATTTCATGCCTGGCTATGTTTGACCTTTGCGACTGTGCCACGTGAAATATTTGCAATTGTTCAGCTTTCATGATTCATATGCAGAATCTGTGCAAATGTCCTGATCTGCATTGTGTCTAATGAGAAATGTAAGCATCATAGTGACTCTTTGCGAGAGATAAATAATTTCAATTACGTCAAGAACCGACTGTTAAGCGCACTTTATTAAGCAGTCCCAATTTAGGGACTATTATTCAAGTCAATGCCCTCGGAACTGGAGTAGGTCATTCAGCACCTTGACAGCCTGTTCTGTCATTCAGTTACAACATGGCTAATCGGTAATTTTGATTCTGTAGCCGTCAACATGTTAACCTAACCAGTCTCAGATTGAAGGGTTTCAATATACAGAGTACCTCCTGCAAGCAGGAGAGGCTGACGTCACCAATCGGAGCCTGGATCTGTATGTCTGTGCGAACTCTACCTACATGCTCATGGATGATGTCTCTGACACCCAATGAATTCTCACCACCTTCACTCTACATACTGCTCTACTTGAAGTTCAGCCCCCACCACTCACTGCTTCACATGGCATTGCTCCCCTTACTCCCTTCCCCCCCCTTGCTAACACCCTCTTCCCCCTGCACCAAACCGCCCAAGAATTTGAGAAAGCTGGCTAAAACCGGGTCTTTTTCTGTTCACCCTTTAAGGGCACCCGCAGAGCTGACCAGACCATCCAATAAGGGCGACCCTACGAGTTGCCAATGCCGTGGAGAGTTTTTATTTAGATGTTGGTTGGTTGGAGAATGTAAAACATTACTGAAGGACTCTTGTGCTGGGGTGGCAGTGCCGATGTCTTCGGCCGGAAGATTAGAGTACAAATCCCACCTGGTCCGGATGTGTGTTGGAACGTGTCTGAACAGGTTGATTAAAAATATCTATAAAATGTATTTGGCCAGGGCCCAATTTTGAGCTGAAATGCTGATTGGATGCACCATAAAACACACCTTCTTGTTTACCAGAAATCACCTCCGCATGGGACTCAGAAAACAGGAAGTCAAATTCGACTGGCACATCAGTGTATAGGTCCTCGAGAATAGCATTCTGTTGCCTGGAGAGATTAAAAACAGTTTAATTCAGGTCAGATTTTCCCCCTCAACATAACTAATAATGAATTAGTAATTAATTATTAATTAATTAAATAAACATGAATCAACTGATTAATCCTGAAAATAAAATGAAGTGCTTATAGCACTGAATAGCTCCAGTCCTTCTGGTACATTTCCATTAGAATGTAAGCAGCCACAGTCCAGATACAGAGTGCCAGCCTCTAGATGGGATCTTCAGTGGGGGTATAGCTCCCCATAACAGGAGGCTCAGCTTACCCAGTCCCCTCTTAACTGCTGTGATATCAATGGGCAGACTCCAAATGGGAAAACTCCATCAAAACATGGAAAGGCCACAGTCTAATGTCTTCCAGCTGAAGAGCATCAAGGTGATGGACAATGTGTAGAAATCCTTGGGTTGTGTACCTGATACTGAATGCATGCAGGAAATATCACTCAGAATGCAACTGTATTGAGGCATCTCAGAGTGAAACATGCTCTACAGAGAAAAGTTAAATTTCGTTGAACTTGCAATAATGTTCAATATTGGAATGTGCGGTTCCAAATTTTTATGAATTAACCTACTTTTGGATAAGGAAATTAAACAACACCAATGAAAAACAGCTGAGATACCTAACTGGGGTACATGGCTAAGATGGGGAGTCCTGATGAAGGGCTTTTGCCTGAAATGCCGATTCTCCTGCTCCTCAGATGCTACTGACCTGCTGTGCTTTTCCAGCACCACACTTTCGACTCTAAGATGGGGATTTGACAGGCTTTAAAATCTGAGCATGAGGGTGAAGTAGAGGAACAACTTCCATTCCTCGATGAAGCACTCTTCCACTGGGCATTCTGCCTTTGTTGGCACAGCTGTGGCCCTCGGATGACACACACCATTTCATGGTGAAATAGAGAATCTCCCTTTCCTTTTGGGAAATCTCCAAGAAAGAGCACAGATTGGCATTGCTTTTGCTAGACATTGTGCGAGCCTACATTACCTTGTTAAACATACGCTGAATTCGAATCTGCATCTGAAGATCGAAAGACAGCTGCTATCAAAAAAAAGTTGAACTGATCATAAATATCACATGGGACAGCTCAGAGAGGAAAGGCTTTATTTTTAATAAAGTTGGAGTGCAGGTTTAGGGGGAGGTGGCGAGACAGACTTTGTTTTGTGTGAAATATTGTCAGTGCTGAATGTGGTCTCACAGGATGGATACTTGCAAAGTAGCCCACAGGCCAATGTGCAGTTACAGGCCCTTTGCAATAGGTACACGCCCCACAGCCAAATTCAACACAGTCCAACAGGGATCCAACTTAAAGGACCTTCAAGTCAGCAACTGAAATCAATGCTCAAACAAAACGTTCAACTAAAAAACAACCCTGGTAGAGATATTTAGTCTGTGTTACAGTGAATGGGAAATTTTCCAAAAATAAAATCTATAAAACCCTGCACTTCTTTTCTTTTTTCTAAAAGATCAAATTGCGACCAGACCTGATAGCACAATTGGAAAACTCATTCCCTTGTGTTCTGTATTTGCCAGGGAGTTCCCTGGTTCTGTCACTAGTCTGGGCGAAATCATACATCTAGCTGACCTCAGGTAAGGTAGCAGCAGCAGATTGTGTTCAGGGAGAGTTGGCAAGGTGGTAATGTCACTGGATGAGGAAACCATGCAAACTCCACACAGGAATCAAACCTGGCTCCCTGGCGCTGTGAGGCAGCAGTGCTAACCACTGAGCCACCGTGCCACCATTTCTCTTTTAAACATGAACATGATCAGCAAAGGTCTAATTGCACACATTGCACACCCGATTAACAGTCAAATGTCAAAAGCATATTCAAATTGAGAAACGCCTGTGAAATTCTCCGAATTGCGATTGCAGTACCTTTCTGGTAACAGCCTCATTCCAGCAGTACACAGGATGTATAATGGTGTCTCTTTGTGCTTGGTAACAGGAACATGTGTGGCAGCAAACTGTAGGAGAGGACGGAGATAATCGCTGGCTTTTGCTGGGGAGGAGGCCAATGTCGAGATACCTGCAAGAGTGGTGCAACAGATGTTCATCAAAAGGTTCATTAGGTTTTGGAATGTTTTTTGTAAGAGGAAATAGGAGCAGGCAGCCATTCAGGCTCCTGACACCGCCACACCATCGATTTTTGAGACAATTTGTAACTCAGACTGATTATAAGTATGTAAGTTAGCTCACTGAGCTGGAAGGTTAGTTTTCAGATGTTTCATCACCATGCTAGGTAACATCATCAGTGAGTGTCTCCGGTGAAGCACTGGTGGTATGTTCAGTCTCTCTATTTATAGGTCTTGGTTTCTTAAGGTGGATCCCATCCACCTTCTCTTGAAAAGAAAAAAATGGAAATGACATCACCCACCTTAAGAAACCAAGACCTATAAATAGAGAGATGGGACACACCACCAGTGCTTCACCGGAAACTCTCTCTGACGATGTTACCTTGTATGGTGACGAAACATCTGAAAACAAACCCTCCAACTCAGGGAGCTAACTTACATACTGACTGCTCTGCTATTCTAGATCATGATGTTGACATGCTGGTGTTGGACTGCGGTGGACAAAGTCAGAAGTAAGAACAACAGGTGGTAGCCCAACAGGTTTAGGTGAAAACACAAGCCTTCACAGTGCTGCTCCTTCATCAGGAGAAGTCACTTTACCTGACAAAGGACAGTGCTCCAAAAGGCTTGTGGTTTCAAAACAAACCTGTTGAACTGTAACCTGGTATCGTGCGAATTCTAGATCACACCTGATCTGCAGCCTCAACACGGATTTCCTGCACCATATCTTGTCCCTTTTCATTATTTAGAAATTGATCAGTGTCTGTATAGTACAGACTACTTCCACCACCATCTGTGGGAATAAATATCCAAAACTTCACTACAGACTGCATGAAGGAGCTTCTCTCCATCCTAAATGGTGTCTCTATGACTGCATCCTCTGGTTCAAGATACCCCTAGCCAGGGCGGAAACTTCCTTCTTGCATTTATACTTTTGAATCCTACAAGACTTCTTTTTGGGTGGGAGAGTCCAGAACTAGAGGGCATGGGTTTAGGGTGAGAGGGGAAAGATATAAAAGAGACCTATGGGGAAACCTTTTCATGCAGAGGATGGTACGTGTGTGGAGCTGCCAGAGGAAGCGGTGGAGGCTGGTACAAATGCAACATTTTAAAGGCATCTGGATGGGTATATGAATAGGAAGGGTTTGGAGGGATATGGGCCGGGTGCTGGTAGGTGGGACTAGAGTGGATTGGGATATCCAGATGAGTTGGACTGAAGGGTCTGTTTCCATGCTGTACATTTCTATGACTCTATGATGAAGACTTTTAAAATTTATAATGAGGTCAACTCTAACTTTTTAAAACTCCAAAAAACACAGATCCAGTCTAATCTATCCCCAATTATGGTACAGTACCACCATCCCATGGACATTTCAAGTGATCCTTTGTTGCATCCTTCCTTAAATCGAAGCTGTACACAAGACTCCAAGTGCAGTCTACATAACTACAGCTTTACCTAAGCGAATCCAACCCTCTGTGCCTCTGTACACAAATCCTCTCACAATGACAGGCAACGTAGCATTTGCTTCTCCATTCACCGGGATGACAAATCTTCAATGACATTCAAGAAGCTTGACAACATCCAAGGAGTAAGGCTGCTGCTGCAGTTATACAGGGCCTTGGTGAGGCCATGCCTTGAATCGTGCGTGCAGTTTTGGTCTCTTAGTCTGTGGAAGGACATTCTTGCTACTGAGGAAGTCCAGGGAAGGTTCAGCAGACTGACTCCTGAAATGGAAGGACTGACATATGAAGACAGACTGGATTGACTAGGTTTGTACTCACTGTAATTTAAAATTAGGGACATCTCATAGAAACAAAATCCTGAGGAGACTGGACAGGCTAGATGTGGGATGAATGTTCCTGATGTTGGGGAGTTCCAGAACACGGGTTACAGTCTAAGAATATGGGGTAAGCCATTTCAGGATTGATACACGGAAGAATTTCTTCAGAGTGTTATGAACCTGTGGAATTCTTTCCCAAAGGAAGTCACTGGGGCCAGTTCCTTCAATATATATTCAAGAGGAAGCTGGATGCGGCTCTTGAGGCTGTAGGGAAGCAGCAGGAATGGGATACTGAGATTGCATGATCAGCATTGATCATACTGAATGGTGGGGTAAGTTCAATGGGCTGAATGGCCTTCTCCTGCAGCCATTTTCGATATATCTGAGACAAAACAGTCTGTATGCTTGGTAATCCCTATCCACCAATCACTGCCTTTGCTGCCAACACAGTGGCAGCAGTGTGAACCATCTGCAACAAGCCACCAAAGCTCCATAGATAGCACCTTCCACAATGCAACCTCTACCATGCCAATGGCAAAGGCAGCACATAGATAGGAACCATCATTTGCAAATTCTCAATTCACACATCATCCTGACTTGGAAATATCTCACTATTCCTTCACTGTCATAGAATTAAAATCCTGGAATCCTTTCCCAACAGCAATGTCGTACCCCTCCACAGTGGCAGCTCAGCACCACCTTCTCCAGGAAAGGAAGGGAGGGATGGGCATCGCATGTTGCTCTGGCCAGCAACACGCCCCTTGAATGAATGAATAAAAATGGCTTGATGCACCTTCATGATGGCTTTCAGTGACTTGTAAGCATGGACAGCCTTCAACAGCAGCAGTACTCATACTGTTGTTTTTCAAAACTTATATAAAAAAGCCTCCAGCAAAGTGCATAGCTGCTGTTTATAACAACTTCTGTTAGACTGCATTAATACAATGGACATTGAAGAAACTCTTCAGAGGGTCGGTGTGGACTTGTTGGGCCGAAGGGCCTGTTTCCACACTGTATGGAGTCTAATCTAATCTACATACGTGAAATTCTTTCATAGTCAGGATTCATAATTATTGTAACCACAGGAGGGCAGTAAAATTACATCATGCTCAAGGATACACAAAACATCTAAATAAAAGCAAAATCAAAACAAAGTACTGGAAATACTCAGCAGATGTGACAGCATCTGGTTTTAGATTACTTACAGTGTGGAAACAGGCCCTTTGGCCCAACAAGTCCACACCAACCCAGGTCTCTGGCGCTGTGAGGCAGCAGTGCTAACCACTGTGCCACCATGCCGCCCACAATGCAACCTCTACCATGCCAATGACAAAGGCAGCACATACATATGAACCATCATTTGCAAATTCTCAATTCACACATCATCCTGACTTGGAAATATCTCACTATTCCTTCACTGTCATTGAATTAAAATCCTGGAATCCTTTCCGAACAGCAATGTCGCACCCCTCCACAGTGGTGAAAGAAAAACAGTTAATCATGTCAAATCCAATGACTTCTTCAGAATAGTCCACCTGTTCTGTGTTTTATAGACAGGATGCCCCTTCACTGCTAACTCACCTGAAAGAAAACACAGCTCAGCTTATTTAAGACACTATTAAATTACAATTTTAAAACCAAAAATACCTAGCACTGCTTTTGTGCTTTATAAGATAAGCTGACATTGACTCAGTGATGGTTAAAGAGTCTGAAGATCACATGTCAAGTTCCAAAGAGATATGAGCACATCAGCTTTGCCAGACTGACACACCAATGTAGTACGAACAGAGACTGCCCTCTCTCTCACAGCAGCTTATGGGAGGATATCGAGTGTAAAATTGGTATCCAAGTTTCTTCCACATTGCATCAGGGACTACATTTCAACACAATTATATTAGTAGCAAAGTGCTTGGGGATGCCCTGAATGGAAGAGAGAATTTGTGTACTAAGTTTTATGAAGTGAGAATGTTCCAACTGCCTTTACAGAGAATTATGTTTTCCTCAGTGTAGGCAGTGCTCTAACGTAGGAAATGCTGCAGCTGATTTGCACACAGCAATCTCCCACAACCAGTAAGGGGACAATGACCACACCATCCATTTGAGAGATGTTGATTGAGGGGTAAATACTGGGCACAGCTTCAAACAGAATGCCTCAAAATCATACCTGTAAGATCTTTTATGACCCCCTGAGAGTTTGGGCGGTGGGGGGGGGGGGGGAGGAAAGAGAGAAAGAGAGAGGGAGAGAGAAAGAGACACAGAGAGGGAGAGAGACACAGAGAGAAAGATTGAAAATTGCATCCAAATAGTACTCTGAGCTTGTACTAGGAGTTCTCTTGAGCTGGAGACATGGAGAAAGGTGACACCTGATCCCGTAAGAGGTCACACAGTCACTTAAATCTGCCAACTGCAGCAGCAGTTTGAGGGATGGTATATAATTAGGAGGAGTTTGTGGTCAACTGGGAATGTCAGTGGATTTATAATCCAGAGGTCCCAGGCTCAAATCTCAGCATGGCAGTTGGCGGAATTTGAATTCAATTAGTAAATCTGGAATTGAAAAGTAACTTAATGATCAAGAAATGCTGTGATGGCTGTTAAGACCCTGCCTAGTCATAGGGAAGGATTTTTGCCCTATCTACCCGGCCTACACATGACCCCAGATCCACAGCAAGATGGCCGAGACTCTGAAAAAGGTGAGTCAGTTCAAGGGCAATAAGGAACAAGAACAAAATTTGCTGGAAAGGTTCAGGTGGTCTGGTAGCATCTGTGAAATCTGCCCTATCTACCTGGCCTACACATGACCAAAGGGTCCACAGCAAGATCGTTGACTTCAAAGATAACATTTTGGGTCCAGTGACCCTTCGTCAGAACCTGACCCACCAGACCTGAAACGTTAACTCTAATTTCTCTTCATAGATGCTGCCAGTCTGGCTGAGCTTTTCCAGCAACTTCTATTTCTGTTTCTGAATTACAGCATCCATAGTTCTTTCAGTTTTAATGAGGAAAGTTAGGGATGGGTGACATGTACTGGTCCTGTCAGTGATGCCGTCTTCCCATGAAAATTTTTTTTTTAAAAAGTCTCAGTGGCTATTCTGAGAAACTCTTCAACATTATCCCCTCCACCAGCCTCTTCTTTACCCAAAACCTTCAGTGCCTCATTTGCTCTGTTCTCAGTGGGACGAAATTGTCTTTCTGCAGATGCTGAACTCCACAATAATTTGCAAAGTGAACTTAATGACAACCAATGTCCCCACTGGGCAGTGAGTGACATGCTGTTAGAAACAGAACCAGGTTTGATCTTATGGGTGAAGAATTAGCAACAAATCAGTCTTCAATTTCAACAGCAAAGCAAAGCCTGAGTAATTAATTTATTAAAAGCTCAACAGACTTGGAGTGAGTAGCGTGAGACCAGGTTAATCAAGATCACGTTGGAATCAGACAAGGCTGCACTGTAGACAAATCCTTCATTAGCTATGGATCTACTTCAGTTGCACAACCACAGGGGGGCAGCAGAGGTCCACAGAACACAACAGCGCAGATCTACAGTAGCTTTGGAATCACGTGCTTAATGAAAAATTAACTTGCATTTACACGGAGCCTCACGACACATCCCAGACCTGGTCTCAAATGCTTCATATGATATATAATTCAGATGGTGAAATGTTGACAGACCAGCTGCATTCTAACCACTTGTCCTAAGATGAGCAACCAATTTTCTCTCTTACTTTACTGGAGGGGACGTCTGAGGGAGAGTCGCTGCTGAGGATAAGGAGAGAACTGCCTCAACTACAAATTGTACTTTTCTCTCTTTAAGACCCAGCTGAGCCATCAGAGAATTAAACTTTAATGTAAAGACAGCATTTCAGAGATCACACCGTGCAAGGCCAGCTTCACTGTATGCTGAGGCCCCGGGGATTTGAGGGAAAGGTTAGAATGCCACCCACAAGTGACAAGTCAGTCACCAAATATTGAATATTTTCTAATCAGCCTGATCAGAGACGTTATGACACACCTTGGGAGCAGATGGGACTTGAACTTGGGCCTCGTGGGTGAACGTAGGGACACTACCACTGTACAGCAAGGAACCTTGTTTTTAAGGGAAATGGGACAAAGGGTTCCAAACTCTCTCAGCAGAGGGAGCTCCCACCATCTCTCCAGCACAAACATTCCCTGAGAGTTTTGTCTCTTCCAGCAGGCTGTCTCTGGCGCATCCCCCATCAAATCAGTTCACAGGCTGTATTATAACACCTCTGCAGCAGGTAGGAAATGAACCTGGGCTTTGAGGATGAGAGGCAGGGACATTACTACTGCACCAAAAGAGCCCTTCGCAAATTATTTTTAAATAAACCTGCTGCAACCATGTCTTACACACCATTGGAGCAGGTGGGACTTGAACACACGCCTCCTGATCCAGTGCAAGGAAACTACATGTGCACCACAACTGCATAAAGACCTTCTATTATCAACCTAATCAGAGATGAAATGTCACCCTGTTGCAGCAGACAGGAATTGAACCTGGTCCCCGGTCCAAAGATTTATGACACTACCACTTCACCAAAATACACAGAATGTTTAAAATTGATCACCGATAAGCATCAGATGTCAAAGCTACCTGCAGGGCTCATTTGTAGTCACTCTTACCTAAATGTTTGTGTAACCTTGAAACCATAATGTTCTGATTGAGAGTTATCATTTCATGCAGTGCAGACCTGCAGCAGAATGGCAACTCTGAACGGAAAATGCTTTGGTGTAAATGAGAAACAGTTTTCAAATCTCAAGATGTTAAGGTAATTCAATCAGACATGCTCACACACTTGACTTTGCACAGAGGGGTTTGTAGACATCTAGAAAACTACTCTAACAAAAGGCTGCAAATGCTGAATGACCAATGGAGCTCTCAAAACAGGGTTGGATGGATTTTTGTCCACTAAGTTAATCAAAGGACAGGGAAGTTGCGAGAAAGACCAATTGAGATCTAACTGTATGACAGAGCAGAATCAAGGTGCTGTGCGACTTGCTCCAATTCCAATGTTGCTGACATGGACAGAACAAGCTGACTGGCCTCCTACTGGGCTATAATCATTCTGTGATTCTGCAGCCAACAATGGTCTTTCAACTGACATCACACACTATCCACTGTGCAATGTTCACACTAACTCGCTGTGCGCCAAACAATTTTACACCTTTTTTTGTGACAATGATGACCTGTTAGATAAAGCCCATACTTTCCCTTGCTAGCAATCCAAGATGGAGGATGGGAAAAATTTCTGGCTGTAAGAGCTGCTCCTTTTTTTGAGGTATTTTAGGCGTTGGAAGTGATTTCCTCGAATTCCAGGAGCAGCAATTATACGCTGTTGCATTTTTTTCCCAAAGTTCCAAAATAAAAGTCAAAACAACAGCAATTTAAAAGGGAGAAGAGCAGACAAAGGAAGCACATGGTGAGGACAGTGCAGGGGAGGGAGAGAGAGAGAGAGAGAGAGAGAACCTGCACAGTTACCGTCTTTGCTGTTTGAATTAGTGTATCGCTGGACGTCGGAGTGCTCACTATCTGGGAAAATTAACAAACAGTGAAATTCACAACTAATCTTGGAGGAACTGTTGGGTGAAGTTCACAGCACAGAATCAGATAAGTTAATTGTTGTTTTAAGTCTGTCCAAGAGAAAGGCTGCAGTAGTGAGTATAGTGGATTCTTTCTTGATTATATGTTTTTGGAGATAAGTCTCTTGATTCAACTTAAAATATAAGCCATAGCTATTACTTTAACCTGGGGCAGTGTTTGTAGAGGAATAAGATGGTGTTATTTGCTGGGTCTGTAGATTGTGAAGGAGTAAAAATGGCCTTTGCAGTAATATGTACTTCTTGTCAGATGTGGGAGTTTAAAGAGAGTTTAAGGGTTACTGTGGATTATATCTGCCATAAATGCTGTTGGATGCGAATCATATCAGATTGAGTGGATAGGTTGGAGAGACAGATAGAAGCAATGAGGAATTTGCAACAGCAACAGTATGTGATGGATGGCAGTTATAGGAAGGGGGGAAAGTCTCAGATACAGTCACATGGATGGGTTAACTCCAGGAAGGGTGCGAGATGTTGGCACCTAGGGCAGGAGTCTTGTGGATATACCCATTTCAAACAGGTATGCTGTTTTGGAAAATGTAGGGGGTGATGGATTCTCAGGGGAACGTAGCACGAACAGCCAAGTTTCTGGTATTGAGACTGGCTCTAATGCAAAGAGGGGGTACATCGGCTTCCAAGAGATCAACTGTATTAGGGGATTCTGTAGTCAGAGGTATAGACAGATGTTTCTGTGGCTAGCAGCGAAAAAGGAGAATGGTGTGTTGCTTCCCTGCTGCCAGGGTCAAGGATGTCTCGGAGAGGGTGCAGAATGTTCTCACGGGGGAGAGGGGCCAGCAGGAGGTCATTGTCCACATTGGAACTAACAACATTGGAACAGAAAAGGTTGAGATTCTGAAGGGAAATTACAGAGAATTAGGCAGAAATTTAAAAAGGAGGTCCTCAAGGGTAGTAATATCTGGATTATTCCCAGTGCTACGATCTAGTGAGGGCAGGAATAGGAGGATAGAGCAGATGAATGCATGGCTGAGGAGCTGATGTGTGAGAGAAGGATTCACATTTTTGGATCATTGGAATCTCTTTTGGGGTAGAAATGACCTGTACAAGAAGGACAGATTGCACCTAAATTGGAAGAGGACTAATATACTGGCAGGGAAATTTGCTAGAACTGCTTGGGAGGATTTAAACTAGTAAGGTGGGGAGGTGGGACCCAGGGAGATAGTGAGGAAAGAGATCGATCTGAGACGGGTACAGCTGAGAACAGAAGTGAGTCAAACAGTCAGGGCAGGCAGGGACAAGGTAGGACTAATAAGTAAAATTGCATTTATTTCAATGCAAGGGGCCTAACAGGGAAGGCAGATGAACTCAGGGCATGGTTAGGAACATGGGACTGGGATATCATAGCAATTACGGAAACATGGCTCAGGGATTGGCAGGACTGGCAGCTTAATGTTCCAGAATACAAATGCTACAGGAAGAATAGAAAGGGAGGCGAGAGAGGAGGGGGAGTGGCATTTTTGATAAGGGATAGCTGTGCTGAGGGAGGATATTCCCGGAAATACATCCAGGGAAGTTATTTGGGTGGAACTGAGAAATAAGAAAGGGATGATCACCTTATTGGGATTGTATTATAGACCCCCCAATAGTCAGAGGGAAATTGAGAAACAAACTTGTAAGGAGATCTCAGCTATCTGTAAGAATAACAGGGTAGTTATGGTAGGGGATTTTAACTTTCGACTGGGACTGCCATAGTGTTAAAGGTTTAGATGGAGAGGAATGTTTTAAGTGTGTACAAGACAATTTTCTGATTCAGTATGTGGATGTACCTACTAGAGAAGGTGCAAAATTTGACCTACTCTTGGAAAATAAGGCAGGGCAAGCGACTGAGGTGTCAGTGGGGGAGCACGTTGGGGCCAGCAACCATAATTCTATTTGTTTAAAAATAGATGGAAAAGGATAGACCAGATCTAAAAGTTGAAGTTCTAAATTGGAGAAAGGCCAATTTTGACGATATTAGACAAGAACTTTCGAAAGCCGATTGGAGGCAGATGTTCGCAGGTAAAGGGACTGCTGGAAAATGGGAAGCCTTCAGAAATGAGATAACAAGAATCCAGAGAATGTATATTCCTGTCAGGGTGAAAGGAAAGGCTGGTAGGTATAGGGAATGCTGGATGACTAAAGAAATTGAGGGTTTGGTTAAGAAAAAGAAGGAAGCATATGTCAGGAAGCATATGGGCGGCACGGTGGCACAGTGGTTAGCACTGCTGCCTCGCAGCGCCAGAGACCCGGGTTCAATTCCCGCCTCAGGCGACTGACTGTGTGGAGTTTGCACGTTCTCCCCGTGTCTGCGTGGGTTTCCTCCGGGTGCTCCGGTTTCCTCCCACAGCCCAAAGATGTGCAGGTCAGGTGAATTGGCCATGCTAAATTGCCCGTAGTGTTAGGTAAGGGGTAAATGTAGGGGTATGGGTGGGTTACGCTTCGGCGGGTCGGTGTGGACTTGTTGGGCCGAAGGGCCTGTTTCCACACTGTAAAGTAATCTAATCTAATCTAATCTATAAAGGTATAGACAGGACAGATCGAGTGAATCCTTAGAAGAGTATAAAGAATGTAAGAGTACACTTCAGAGAGATATCAGGAAGGCAAAACGGGGACATGAAATAGCTTTGGCAAATAGAATTAAGGAGAACCCAAAGGGTTTTTACAAATATATTAAGGACAAAAGGGTAACTAGGGAGACAATAGGGCCCCTCAAAATCAGCAAGGCAGCCTTTGTGTGGAGCCGCAGAAAATGGGGGGGATATTAAATGAATATTTTGCATCAGTATTTACTGTGGAAAAGGATATGGAAGATATAGACTGTAGGGAAATAGATGGTGACATCTTGCAAAATGTCCAGATTACAGAGGAGGAAGTGCTGGATGTCTTGAAACGGTTAAAAAAGGATAAATCCCCAGGACCTGATCAGGTGTACCCAAGAACTCAGTGGGAAGCTAGAGAAGTGATTGCTCGGCCTCTTGCTGAGATATTTGTATCATCGATAGTCACAGGTGAGGTGCCAGAAGACTGGAGGTTGGCAAACGTGGTGCTATTGTTTAAGAAGGGCGGTAAAGACAAGCCAGGGAACTATATAGACCAGTCAGAGCCTGACCTCGGTGGTGGGCAAGTTGTTGAAGGGAATCCTGAGGGGCAGGATGTACATTTGGAAAGGCAAGGACTGATACGGGGTAGTCAACATGGCTTTGTGCGTGGGAAATCATATCTCACAAACTTGATTGAGCTTTTTGATGAAGTAACAAAGAAGATTGATGAGGGTAGAGCAGTAGATGTGATCTATATGGACTTCAGTAAGGCGTTCGACAAGGTTCCCCATGGGAGACTGATTAGCAAGGTTAGATCTCATGCAATACAGGAAGAACTAGCCATTTGGATACACAACTGGCTCAAAAATAGAAGACAGAGGGTGGTGGTGGAGGGTTGTTTTTCAGACTGAAGGCCTGTGACCAGTGGAGTGCCACAAGAATCAGTGCTGGGACCTCTATTTTTTGTCATTTACATAAATGATTTGGATGCGAGCATAAGAGGTATAAGTTAGTAAGTTTGCAGATGACACCAAAATTGGAGGTGTAGTGGACAGCGAAGAGGGTTACCTCAGATTACAACAGGATCTGGACCAGATGGGCCAATGGGCTAAGAAGTGGCAGATGGAGCTTAATTCAGATAAATGCGAGGTGCTGCATTTTGGGAAAGCAAATCTTAGCAGGACATGTACACTTAATGGTAAGTGTCCAAGGGAGTGTTGCTGAACAAAGAGACCTTGGAGTGCAGGTTCATAACTCCTTGAAAGTGGACTCGAAGGTAGATAGGATAGTGAAGGCGGCGTTTGGTATGTTTTCCTTTATTGGTCAGAGTATTGAGTACAGGAGTTGGGAGGTCATGTTGCGGCTGTACAGGACATTGGTTAGGCCACTGTTGGAATATTGCGTGCAATTATGGTCTCCTTCCTGTCGGAAAGATGTTGTGAAACTTGAAAGGGTTCAGAAAAGATTTACAAGGATGTTGCCAGGGTTGGAGGATCTGAGCTACAGGGAGAGGCTGAACAGGCTGGGGCTGTTTTCCCTGGAGCATCGGAGGCTGAGGGGTGACCTTATAGAGGTTTACAAAATTATGAGGGGCATGGATGGGATAAATAGACAAAGTTTTCCCTGGGGTCGGGGAGTCCAGAAGTTGAGGGTGAGAGGGGAAAGATATAAAAGAGACCTAAGGGGCAATCTTTTCACACAGAGGGTAGTACGTGTATGGAATGAGCTGCTAAAGGATGTGGTGGAGGCTGGTACAATTGCAGCATTTAAGAGGCATTTGGATGGGTATATGAATAGGAAGGGTTTAGAGGGATATGGGCCGGGTGCTGGCAGGTGGGACTAGATTGGGTTGGGATATCTGGTCAGCATGGACGGGTTGGACCGAAGGGTCTGTTTCCATGCTGTACATGTCTATGACTCTTTCTATGACTCTAGCGGGGTAGACAAGGCACAGATTCAGCTTTGCTGCAGTCCATGGAGAGGGCCAAAAGACTTCTAATCAGGATAAAATGCTGTGCCAATATTTCAACATCTGCAAACTCAGCGCTGGCTATTAGAGTCAGCCTCACGGGGATCTCGCCCTCACGGTGACCGAGATTTCAGCCTAGAGGGGACAATTTCAGTTTGCAGATGACATTAAGCTCAAAAGTATTGAGAGTTGCAAAGAGGTTATGTTAAACATCTAAAGGACATAACACAAGTTGGACAATGGATTGAAAAGTGACAGATGAGGTTTAATGCAGAAAAAAAGAGAAGTGATTCACTTTTGTAGGAAGAAAATGAAGAAAACATAAAGAGAGACAATTTTCAAGTGTATGCAGGAACAGTCAGGACTGGATGTGTATATGCACAAATCATTGAACGTGGCAGGACAGGTTGAGAGAGCTGCTATTAAGTATATAGCATTCTAAGCTTTAGAATACAGACATAAGGGACAGAAACAATAAGCTATAATAAACTGATACAAAATACTAATTCAGCCTAAAAGGGAATAGTACATGCAGTTCTGGACACCACACTTTAGGAAAGATATCAATCCATTAAAACAAGTGGAGAGAAGATTCACGAGACTGGTTCCTGGGATGTGGAAGTTCAGTTATGAGATTACACTGGAGAAGCTGGGACTATTCCTGTCAGCCAAGTGGATATTTTCTCGAGGCATGCAAAATATTGAGAGATTGGGAGAAACCATTCCCACTGGGGTTTGGCAAAAGTAGCAAAGGCAACAGGAGATAAAACCTTCCCATGCAGTGAACAGTTAGGACTTGGAATGCCCTCCTTCAGAGTGTGGTGAAGGGAGTTTCAAACCTGGCTTTCACAAAGGAATTGCATCATCGTGTGAACGAGAATAAATTCCAGACTATTGGCCAAAGGCAGCTGAGTAGCATTAGGTAAATGTCAATATTTTGGTTTCTGATTCAACGTTCTTCGCAGATTGTTGCCCTCTGCTGGCTGACCATATTGAACAATAAGTTAAGTGTGACATTTTGGTCTCTTTCAATTTAATACATCAATTTATTTTTCCAGCCTGTTTGAAAGACAGGACCTCTGAGAAACAAGTGATCCCTGGGAGCATCTACAGGGATAACGTGTCCCAAATCTTTGGCATGAGATTTAAACACAAGCTCTTATTAGGTATACAAACCGAAGCAAGCTGGCGTATGGAATGTGATAAGAGGAACATTGGAAGCTCCTGATATCAGAAAACGCTGGGGGGAATATCAATAAGTTCTTAGCTGCTCAGAGAAATTCTCTGTTCGATTCTGAAACGAATGCTGTGGCACACAGGCTATGCTTGATCCTTGAAACCAGCACAGCCTCCTCTGGTTTTGTAGGGTACACATACACTGTAGTTACCTGGTTTGATTTTCTTAACCACTGGCTTCCTGTTTTTGTCCTTCATCTGCCTGATATCGAGCAGGTCGTGAGGGTTCCCATTGTGCTGTGGCCAAAAATAGACAAATACCCTGGATCCACTACTTCCACAGTCTACCACCACTCCATAGTTGAGGTCCACATCATCGGTGTCTGTAGCTTCCATATCTTCAATTCTGGCCATATACCTGTAAGAAAAGAGATTTCTTTTTTGGAGAAACAAAACTAACTGGATTCTGAACAAGAGTCAGGTCAGATTCGAAATGTTAATCCTGCTGGTCTCTCCACAGATGCTGCTAGACCCGCTCATTTTCTCCAGCACTTTTCTTTTGCTTTTATTCACAACTTCTCCAATCTACGTTCAGAATTACACTATTAGTTCAACATGTCTAGTGGCAAAGTCTGATATCTAGATATGTACGTAGGATTCCACGTTATTTATCAAATAGGGAGATGGTGGTTTTGTGGTAAAGGCCTTTTCTCCCAGCTTTCTGCTCTACTTGCCCCACATCATCCCCATTTAATCCCACTACTGTCTAAAAATTCAAATTGTAAAAAACAAACATAGGGTTAATTTGAAGGTAATTATAATTGAAATTAAACATTGCGAAAGAAACGTTTTATTGATAGTTTTCATCTGCACCCATCAGAATGTTTCACAAGAATGCCACTTCAAGGGGAAAAATGTTTATATTATCTTGAATAATAATATTAAAATGTTGGCTTTCCCCTTTACTCGGTACATTTGCAAAGCATCCTGACCAGACAAAATGTATCTTTTTGCAGTAATACTCAAATTCTGTGCTGCTAACAACAAATTGAACTAATTAACGGAAATAAAGCAATCAAGATTAAATGTTCACTGACAGCCTAAGCAAGAGAGGAAAGGAGCAGCTGCTAGTTTCCTGCAACCTTGAAAAGGGAGGGCCAATACTTCAGGAGATGACCTGATAGAAGTTTCAAAATGGCATAACTGAAAATAAAACAGGCATTTGAGGGTAATCATCGAGTAAAGAGCAGGGTCAAGAGACATTAGCAGGACTGGACTAGAATCATGGTGCAAGTACTGAATGCTTGAAATAAGAAATGTTATGCAGAGCTGTTGGGCAACTTGTGAACAGCTCTTGCAAAGAGCTGACACAGGCAGAAAGGGCCAAATGGCCATCTTGTGTGTGGTGAGACTTTACAATTCAATGTGACAAGCTAAATAAACAACCAGTGAAGCTTGGCTGTTGACAGCTGTTATTTTACAACAGATTCCAGACCAGATTGGTCTGTATCAGTATAAAACACAACATGAGACTTCCAGTATAAAATGTACTTGACTCATCTTCAGTCAGTCTCTGTTTAATACAGTTAGTTATACATATGCATAGTAACATCAGTAAGCACAAACTAAAAGTCTGTGATATAATAATTGTCTTTGTGGTATACATTGCACAGGCTTATATGTTTAAAAAAACACAAAATGTGGTCAATCACAGGTTGCTAGAGGCTGACAATATTAGCACCCAGCTAGTGCTAAACTGTCACAGGTTTCCTCAAGCAAAGGCAGCCAAAATCAGAATTGTGCAGCTGTGCTTCTGTGTTGTTAACGTTACGACACTGGATTTGGAGCACTCTAGCCCCATTCTACATTGTTAGGGCCTGCTCCACCTCCTGGGGCAACAAAGCAGTGGACCATCTTCAACTTTAGGTCAAGTCAACTTCCTTTAAAAGTAGTTAGATAACACCAGACTCTCACCGGTGTATTCATAGGAATGATTAAATCAGAACTGGATGCTTGATCACAACTGGGCCAGGTTTTGGTTAATAGCAGGAAGTCATTCCAATTGCCAGCTCCACTCACATGGTGGATCCCAGGAGAAAGTGCACACTGCTGACTAAGGGCAGGCTGCAATGCAGCCAGTGGTAAAATACCTGGCAATGTGCACTACACAGGCTAACATGAACAGTACTTAGAGGTGTGAGGTGTCAGAGGCTGTAGATGATATTTTTAAGAAATACAAAGTGAAATTAGGGATTTGCTGTTGGTGGGTGTACATCAGAAGGCAAAAGTTAAAAATTGGCAGGTTAATGAACAGTAAGCACAAACTAAAAGTCTGTGATATAATAATTGTCTTTGTGGTATACATTGCACAGGCTTATATGTTTAAAAAAACACAAAATGTGGTCAATCACAGGTTGCTAGAGGCTGACAATATTAGCACCCAGCTAGTGCTAAACTGTCACAGGTTTCCTCAAGCAAAGGCAGCCAAAATCAGAATTGTGCAGCTGTGCTTCTGTGTTGTTAACGTTACGACACTGGATTTGGAGCACTCTAGCCCCATTCTACATTGTTAGGGCCTGCTCCACCTCCTGGGGCAACAAAGCAGTGGACCATCTTCAACTTTAGGTCAAGTCAACTTCCTTTAAAAGTAGTTAGATAACACCAGACTCTCACCGGTGTATTCATAGGAATGATTAAATCAGAACTGGATGCTTGATCACAACTGGGCCAGGTTTTGGTTAATAGCAGGAAGTCATTCCAATTGCCAGCTCCACTCACATGGTGGATCCCAGGAGAAAGTGCACACTGCTGACTAAGGGCAGGCTGCAATGCAGCCAGTGGTAAAATACCTGGCAATGTGCACTACACAGGCTAACATGAACAGTACTTAGAGGTGTGAGGTGTCAGAGGCTGTAGATGATATTTTTAAGAAATACAAAGTGAAATTAGGGATTTGCTGTTGGTGGGTGTACATCAGAAGGCAAAAGTTAAAAATTGGCAGGTTAATGAACAAAATGTTGAGGGTTTAGAGTGCTTACAAAATGTCTGGCACTGCAAGTACAGCTCCTCTTGAGGCATTTGTGCATTTTGGCACATAAACTTTGATAAAGCAGTAAGTAATAGGAGTCCTTATTGAAGCTCCCATCATGATAACAGCATCTAAAGGGCTTGTATTAACTAGAAGAAAATTGATATTGAATACTGCTTGTAGCATAATAAGTTTAAACCTCCAAAGATTGCCAGCTTTCACATTAGTAAGTGGTGTCAAAAGATGACTAGTCATCCCCAGTCCCCACCAAAGAACTAAATTGCTGCATTACCTGTATTAAATTTCAACCAAAGACAATCTTGCTCTTCCAAGTTGTTGGTTCAACGCCATGTCAATTAGTATCTGCTGTCGACAGACTGCAAAATGAGTGGGAATTGCTTCCGATTGCTCCCTCTAGATCATTAGAAATCGAGTGTGTGTTCACTGGTAACACTGTTTATGCCCAATGTAATTTGTTTCTGTAAGCAAAAAATTTCACTTTCCTGTTGCTGCATGAGAAATTCTATCCTCCTTGGTCATAAGATGTTGTGCAGTGTTGAAGTAAATCACATTAAGTGCACGGAGATTGACCTTATCTGCAAATTTTCCTTCAATTTGGCTAAATTATATCACATGAGAACTGAAGGACAGCCTCACTACAAAGTGCGTAGCTCATCATAGAATACTTAAGGAGCAAAGTACTCTTAAGTATGGCGCGCATTAGCAAGCAATGAGCAATAATCAATTCAATTGATCATTTGGCTTCCGGATTCAAATTGTTGAAGGAGTAATATGGAATTAGACTATCCTGGCAACATTGCAAAATCTCTTCAAAAATGCATAAACTCGTAGGTTAATCTGTAATGTTTGTTTCTTAATTCGATCAAAATGTTAAGTTGCAAATATAATTTGCTTCGTGAGCAGTACAGGCAGATCTAGCAAACAAGGACCTACAGATCATAGGGTGCATAGACAGAGTGAGGCACACAGGTTACAATTGCTCTATTCTGCAGTAAGGAAGCTTGAGTTACCTTTTAGTCTTCAACCTAATCCAAATTTAATGGCAGCCAAACCCAGTCTCAATTTCTCTCTCACTCGTTACAACCTCTATATATTTCTTCCTTCATGGCAGGTGTAAATTACTGGCAATTCAGAACTTGTTGGCCATCCCGAATTGCTCTTGAACCAAGTCACTTGCTCAGCCACTTCAGCGGGCAGTTCAGAGTCAACCACATTGCTATAAGTCTGGAGTCACATAGGCCAGACCAGGTGAGATTGGCAGATTTCCTTCCCTAACCAATATTAGCGAACCAGATGGGTTTTCACTATAATCGAAAATGGTTTTACGGTCATCAATACAGAGACTAGCTTTCAATTCTAGACTTATTCATTGAATTCAAATTCCACTCACTGCCACAGTTGGATTTGAAATCATGGTCCCAGAACATTCCTGAAGAAAGGCTTATGCCCGAAATGACGATTCTCCTGTTCCTTTGATGCTGCCTGACCTGCTGCGCTTTTCCAGCAACACATTTTTAAGCTGTGATCTCCAGCATCTGCAGTCCTCACTTTCTCCCAGAACATTACCCTCAGGTACTGGATTATTCATCCAGTCACATTAAAACTGGAAGTAGTTTTCACCATTATCAACCTGAATACCAATTAAAATAATCAAACATCTCACCTTAAAAATCTAACCATTACATTTAGTTAGAAGTTTTATTCTGGTTACAGACAGTGAGCATGGGGATGTTTGTTTCCCATGACAGTACAATCAATACCTCACAGACATATGAGTGTATATGAGCAAGGTCAGCAACAATGACAAATGAAAATTAAATAGCAATCACATCCAGAAGCAGAAATTTAGCAATTTACAAAGATGAGTACAAGTAATGGTACTTCTCAGAAATGTATACTTAGCTTTAAGACAATTTCTTTTAATCTAAGAGAAGTCAACAAAAAAGATTTTAAAATTAATTGCGGTGATTACAATTAATACCTCAGTAATAATATTTCATGTCAAGACAAGAAAAGCAGCTGAAGATTTAGTAAAAGTCTATTTTAAAATAATTGCTGCACAACTGCAGAGCTGAAAGCAAAGCAAAGTCAATCCCTCTGCAAAAGCATTTACAAAGGTCACAGTTTCAATTCTAAAATCTTCTAAACAAACACACTTAGGGCCCACTGCCAGTGGACACAGCACGGAGCTAACAGCCTCTGGAAATGAGCAGAAGCCTTCCCCAAATTAAATGCATTGCCACTTCCAACTCCATACATTGCGAGTTATGGACCGAGTAGCAGAGATAAACCCTGCTCGCATTGCAAGGCATCTTTCAAACAACAGGCCCATTCCACTGGCTGGAAAAGGAATATGAACCACCAGATAACGAGGCAGTGAAATACCTCTGTAGCTCATTTTGTTCTTGTCTTCTATCATCTATTGTATCTTACACAACTTGTCATCAGTACAGAGAGACATGATCTTTCAAACATTTTATTTGTTACTTAACTTTTTCAAACAAAACCCTATTGAACTCTCAGTGAGAATGAAATGAACTGTCACTCTTCAATGGCTTCCCAAAATGGAGGACTCCATGCAGTTTGCAAAGCATGCTGTTTTGTGTGGATACAATTGTGCAGGCCTTGGCAGTCCTAGGTTTGTTACCTCAATTCATGCAGGAGGGAGCTGATCTCAAACAGGACAGAGATGGGAATGCTCCAGGCCAAAGAAGAATTGGGTGAGAAAGAAAATCATAAATGTGGGCCAATATTAATTTAGCAAATGACCCATCACAGTTCATTCTGGGCTGCTTCGTCTCAAGCATGATCAATGCATGTTGGGTTGTTGATGCGGAAATGCGTTAAAGAAAGTGGGGCATTTGCAGAGAGGGGAATCAAAAAACTTATAACAGTGAACTGAAGGATAAAAGAAAAAACAAGAGTTTTATTTAAACCAAAACAGTACAACATCAATCATTACTGGAATCTTATGTCCTGCACTTGAGATCTAATAGGTACTTCCCTGCACTCGTACCCTGGGCACAGGACTGCCTTCAATAGGAGGAAGCCGTTCCCATCAACGCACAGCAAGAAGGTCACTGTCAGATGGAGCAATAAATTGGGTCTTTACATAAACTGTCACAACTGGGAAAGAAAATGTACAACATAGTACAATGTGTGCCAATGGGTGTAGATTACACCAGGAAACATTCCCTGGGACAAAAATTTAATATATCCATAAATAGGCCATCATTTTGCAAAAGCAGGGGACCTAATAATAGTTGTTCCTTAATCTTGCAAAGCATCTTTGTGCTTACTTCTCAACCATCAGGAAAATCTTAAAAGAATGCAGTACAATTTGTTGAAGTGGTCAGAGGTGACTTCCCTCTTACCAAGGGGGTAAAAAAAAAGAGAAATGCTTTTAAACCAAGCTTATAATGGTCAGACTGGTGCAACTCAATTATATCGTGTAAGCTCTGCATCAATATATTTAAGTACTTACAGGGGATCTCCAGTTTACAAACATCCGACTTACAAATGCACGTCCTTGGGAACATGATCACAGACAGGGGTACACGTACATTCTTTTAAAGATCCGGGTATGAACAACTTCTTGTACTTACAAACAGATATTTTATATTGTCCTGAATAGTGTTCCAACTCACAAGTCATTCGCGAATGGACTCAATAATAAAAGCCATTTGCAACTCAGAGGCTGCTTTTATGTTTAAGATATAATACAGATTGATTCACTGGGTTAATGTGAAACAAAGTTGAATTACAAACTTACTTTTCAAAGCAATGTATTTTCCCATGGGAAATAAAGTGAAGGTGCATTTTACCCCACAAACCTGAGAGATTCTAAAGAGGCTTGACAGAGTAGACCATGAGGGTATCCTTTCTATGGCTGGGAAAATCTAAAACATGGACGTGCAGTCTCAAGATAAGAGTGTTGATCATTTAGGACGGATTAGGAAAGATTCCTTCATTCAAAGGTTAGTCACTGTTACGAATCATCAATTCTAGAGGATTATGGTTGATCAACCTTGAGTATATCCAAGACTGAGAGATAGTTTTCTTGATCATTTAGGGAATCGAGAGATTTGGCAGGGAGGAAGGAAAATGGATTAGAGGTATACAAAGGAATCTCGATTATCTGAAGGGCAAGGCTGGGCAGTATTTCATTCGGTTAATCGAATTCCGGATAACATAGTTTAGCTGAGCATCGGAATCTTGCGTTCTTGCCAGATAATTCGATATTCGGATAGTCGAAGCCTGATAACAGAGGTTCCTCTGCACATGATTGCACTGACCAGCTGTGCAATTTCAGGGGGTTTGCATGTAAGTGTCTTGCAAATTCTGTATTCCTCTCACAAAAGCTAGATTAGTGCAAAGCTATTAAAATTATGCAGCAAAATTTTAAATCAATGAAAGCCTGTAATAAACAACATTACTAACAAGCAAACAGCTTTAAAAAAAAAACCCAAACTGCTTAAATCCTTTCTCAAAACAGAATCATATAGATGGCTGTGATACTATAAATATGTCTTTTTACTTGAAAAAAAACCCTCAAAAAACTGCAGGTGCTGAATATCTGAAGCAAAAACAGAATTTACTGGAGAAACTCAACAGATCTGGCAGCACCTAAGGAGAGAAAGCAGATTTAACATTCCGGATCTGGCAACCCTCCTTCAGAAGACTTATTGGACCTGAAACGGTAACTCTGCTTTCTCTCCACAGATGCTGTCAAGACCTGCCATTTGTGTTTTTGAGTCTTTTTACTGGCTTGGTCAAAACTGTAGAAGGCTCTACCCTACACCTCAGCAAGAGCACCTTCACCACACAGATTGCAGTGGCTCAGATACACACAACTTTCTCACGAGGGGTTGAGACAGTGTCAAAAGCTAGGTTTGTCAGTGATCCCTATGTCTCAAGAAATAAAGAACTTACATTTCAGCATCCCTTCTTGAATGAAGGTGCAAAGTTTTATTCTCATACTGCATTCTTGCTCACTGCCTCTGTTATTCTCTGTCAACAGAAGTAGAGACCAAGGGTCCCTTTGGAGTTCCGATAGAAAACTTTTGCTTGTCAACTGCACACTTCACTGAGACCCAAGGATTGACTACTCCCTGAGGAACTGTACTGCACCAACACAGTTAACAACTTCAAGAGAAGAGGAAAGGGGAGAAACAGTGTTCAACAAAACAGTGATCAAATATTCTACAACATGGTTAGCTTGAAGTGTAATAATTGTATGGCAGCCATTTTGCATGTCAAGATCCCACAAATAGCAATAAGATAAATGAAACATTCAATCTAAAACACAAGAACAAGTAGGCTGGAGTCTGGTATGGAGTCTGATGCTGTCAATAGCACCTCTGACAATGCAGCATCTCCTCAGTGCTGCATCAGGGTATTAACCCAGATCAGATAATTGGTAAGACCAAGATCAAGGTCATGTGATCAACTAGGTATGTCAATACTCACTGTTTAAAACATAGAACAATACAGCGCAGATCAGGCCCTTCAGCCCTCGATATTGCGCCGACCTGTGAACTATTCTCAGCTTGTCCCCGTACACTATTCCATCATCATCCATGTGCTTATCTAAGGATTGTTTAAATCTCCCTAATGTGGCTGAGTTGACTACATTAGCAGGCAGGGCATTCCACGCACTTATCACTCTGAGTAAAGAACCTGCCTCTGACATCTGTCTTAAATCTATCACCCCTCAATTTGTAGTTATGCCCTCTCGGACAAGCTGACGTCATCATCCTAGGAAAAAGACTTTCACGGTCTACCCTATCTAATCCTCTGATCATCTTGTATGTCTCTATCAAATCCCCTCTTAGCCTTCTTCTTTCCAATGAGAACAGACCCAAGTCTCTCAGCCTTTCCTTATAAGACCTTCCCTCCAGACCAGGCAACATCCTGGTAAATCTCCTCTGCACCTTTTCCAATGCTTCCACATCCTTCCCGAAATACGGGGACCAGAATTGTACACAATATTCCAAGTGTGGCTGCACTAACACACCATATGCCTTCTTAACAGCACTATCCACCTGGGTAGCAACATTCAGGGATCTATGTACATGGACTCCAAGATCCCTCTGCACATCCACACTCCCAAGAATCTTTCCATTGACCCAGTACTCTGCCTTCCTGTTATTCTTCCCAAAGTGCATCACCTCACATTTAGCTGCATTGAACTCCATTTGCCACCTCTCAGCCCAATTCTGCAGTTTATCCAAGTCCCCCTGCAACCTGTAGCATTCTTCCAAACTGTCCACTACTCCACCGACTTTAGTGTTGTCTGCAAATTTACTAATCCATCCACCTATGCCTGCGTCTAAGTTATTTATAAAAATGACAAACAGCAGTGGTCCCAAAACAGATCCTTATGGCACACCACTATGTAACCAGACTCCAGGCTGAATATTTTCCATCAGCCACCATTCACTGCCTTCTTTCAGAAAGCCAGTTTCTAATCCAAACTGCTAAATCACCCTCAATTCCATGCCTCTGCAATTTCTCCAACAGCCTACCATGTGGAACCTTATTAAAGGCTTTACTGAAGTCCATGTATACCACGTCAACTGCTCTACCCTCATCTACATGCTTGGCCACCTTCTCAAAAAACTCCATGAGGTTTGTGAGACACGACCTGTCCATGACGAAACCATGTTGACTATCTGAAATCAAACTGTTGCTTGCTAGATGATTATAAATCTTATCTCTTATAATCCTTTCCAAAGCCTTCCCTACAACAGCAATAAGGCTCACTGGTCTAACATTACCTGAGTCATCTCTCCTGGTAGGAGTTTAAATGAATGAAAAACAGACACCAGGGTAAGATGCATTATCTTCCTGGTTATGCAGAGTTTTAATTAACACAAACCTTGGTCTTTAGGAAACATCCCTATGCAAAATTTCTAATAAAAACCATTTGGATTCATTTGAAATCAAAATATCACTTCAGGAATGTCTCTCAATTCTTCCTTATGTGTAATGCATATGGGAACAGACCACCTGTGATAAATATCCTAATTAGCTAGATAGGTGAACTGGTTGGCCTTCTTTGCGCTCTATTTTTAAACTAAATTATCAATTAGAGAGATTTTATTTTGGTTTACTCCTTCTCAAGGTTAAAGCTAGTCATATTTTCCAGCAAGGCTGACTTGTTAACTGCAGAAGAGATATTGATGGCCTTGAGCTAACTTACCCTCTCCCTGCCCTCTCAATTAATGGCCCAAAACATGTGCAGTGCCAGCATAATACAGCACATCATCTCAAGCCTTCAGTATTTTTCACGAGAAGCAGAGTTATGCAATATTTTCAGCAATGCAACTGATCAGTCAGTTCAACTGGTTGGTCCAAGCCAGTGTTCAGGGTCCACAAGGGTCTCCTGCCAGACCTATCTATCTAACCACACAACACAGCCTTCTGTCCCTTTCTCCCTCACTTGAGGAGAAGTAAAATCAGAGAGTTCAGAATTACAGCAAGGAAGCCATTCAGCCCACTGTGTCAGCACTGGCTCTCCGAATGAGTAATTAATCTAAATTCCTGCCTACTCCCTGTAGTCCAGCACATTTCCTTTTTAGATAATAAGCTAATGCCCTCCTGAATGCAGTGATTGAATCTTGCTCTACCACACTCACAGGAGGCATTCCATAAGTTAACCGTGGGCTGTGAGAAAAGGTTTTCCCATGTGTCCATTATTTATTTCCTCAATTACCTTATATTTGTATCTTCTCATTCTCACAAACTGGAGATAATTTTTCATTAGATCTATGCTTTATAGTATTTGAACAAGTAGAATAAAGGTTGTGTCATTTTGTTTAGGAAGTTTGGGGACAGAATGGAATTAATTTCCTTCACAGTTGGAGTAGGTCTATACTCCAATTGTGCCATAATGGCCCCAGAAAAAAGAATGGTCCTCCTCAATCTGAAGTCACTATCAATTTTGACCTTCTGCTAAATTATACAGCATCTCCTCCCCAGTGTGAAGGTGGAGTGTTGAAATCTTACCCAAGAACTCAATCTAGGTTGACACTCTAGTGTTCTACATCATCATATTTCAAACTAAGTCTTGTTAGCCATTCAAGTTAATTTTAAATCTCAATGGGAAAACTGTACGTTTACAGATTCCAGTCATGATGGATATTCATCAGTTTAGATCTCTGGACCTCTCCTGAGTCACTCGTGCTGCAGCAGTCCAATCGGGTTTCTCTGGAATAGAACTGGCCACAGTAAAGCATAATCACTCACTGAATTAATTCACCCTGTTTCAAGGTGGCACTCACGCAAGGTTTATGAGCCCTGACTACATCCTAGCTATTCTACTCAGGACTCCACAACTTGGCACGCCCCTAGCCAAGCTGTTCCAGTCCAGCTATAACACTAGCATTTACCCTATTGTGGAAAATTGCTCAGCTATGTCCTGAACACAAAAACAAGATAAATCCACTCCAGCCAATTACTGCCTTATGAAATCGCTTGATTAGTGAAGTGATGGTCATCAATAATGCAGACAGGTAGCACCAGCAATAACCAGCACACAAACAAACATTCTGTTGGGTTTCGCTAAGACCACTCAACTCCTGACCTCCTTACAGCCTTGGTAGAAACACAGCCAAAGGAGTTGAATTCCAGGGGTCTGGGGAGAGTGCTTGCCCACGACTTGGAGGCCACATTTGACCAACTGTAGCATCAACAAGCCTGAGCAAAACTGGGGTCAATGTGAATCCGGGAGGAAGGGCAATCTTGGCTGGTCAGAGCCATACCCAGCACAAAAGAAGATGGCTGAGGTTGTTGAAGGTCAGTTATCGCAACTCCAGAACATCTCTCCCTCCCCTCCAGGAGAAAAAGGAATGAAGACTGATAACTGCACAATCTAACCATTGCACTCAACGTCATTACTATCGTTAAATCCTCCTTATTCTGGGGGATCAACATCCTAGGCATTACCATTGACCAGAAATTCAACTGAACTAGCCACACAAATACTGTGGCTACTGCTAGGAGTCCTGCAATGAATAGTTCATCTCCCGACTCCCAAAAGCCTGTCCACGTGAGTGTGATGGAATACTCGCCACTTGCCTGTATGAATGCAGCTCCAACAAACTCAAGCTCACCCAGGACAAAGCAACCCACTTGACTGAAGCCACATCCACAAGCATTCACTCCCTCCAATGACAAAACTTAGTCGCAGTAGTGTGTACAATCTGTAAGATGCACTGTAGAAATTCACCAAGGTTTCTTAGACATCACATTCCAACCCACTACCACTTCCATCTGGAAGACAAGGACAACATATAAAGGAACTCCACCATGTACAACTTCCCTTCCAAGCCATTCACCAACCTACCTTGGAAATATCTTGCTGTACCTTTAGTGTTATTGGGTCAAAATCCTGGAACTCATTCTCTAACAGCATTGTGAGTCTACCAATAGCTTATGGACTGCAGCAATTGAAGGTGGCAGCTCGTCTCTATCTTCTCAATGGCAATAAGAGACAGGCAACAAATGCTGGCTCAGGGAGCAAAGTCTACATCCCATAAATGACTAAAACCAAATTCAGATATAACTACACCCTATCCTTCATCTGAAAATACAACTGAATTGCACGAGCAAATACTAAATGGCAAATCATGTCTGATTTACGCAATTCAATTGTTATCCAAAATCACTTTTTTCTCTTTCCCTTGGATCTCAAACTCTTATTGAAAAAGGATGTCCATTCTTGCCCCAGCAGGCTGCCCAGGGGTTGGGGGAGGTCCTCCAAATGGTAATCAGGAGATTTTCTTGCCTGCGTTTCATCTGACGCCATGAGATTTCATGGGGTCTGAAAGCAAAGTTGAGGACTCCCAAGGCAATTTCTTCCCACCTTTATACCACTGTCCTGCCAATGGGACAGGAAAGGACAGGACCAGACATGCTCATGGTGATGTCTGGGACATTGTCTGTCAGGTATGGTTCTGTGAATATGACAACATCAGGCTTTTGCTCGACTAGCTTATGGGACAGCTTTCCCGATTTTGGCACGAGATGTTAGTAAGGAGGGACTTGATGGATTGTGTTTGCTGTTGTCGTTTCCAATGCTTATGTTGATGACACAGATCCATCAAGTTTCATTCCTTTGCTTGGATTCCAAAGTGGTATTACACAACTGAGCACCTTGCTTGGCCATTTCCCAGGGCAGTTAAGCATTAATTAAGTTGTTATCACGTTACCTGGAATAATGAGATTATGGTTATGAGGACGGTCGGGTAAAAGGCACTGTAGTATTCAATCAGCCATGACCACACTGAAAGGTAGGGCAGGGTCAACAGTCAGAATGACCTATTCCTTTTCCTACGGATGTATGTTTGGAACAGGATAGCCAATTTCCTTTTCAAAAGAATGCTAGTGAACCAGATGGATTTTAAAAGCCTCAATTAGCAGTGAGTTGGTACTTCCAGATAGCTTTTCTGGCAACACTTGATTGGCTGGAGTTTAGAAAGAGAGAGGGTCTCAATGTTCAGTCCAGCCATCAGATTAAATGCCCCCGCCACCAAATTCACTCGAGGGAGGGAGGAGACAAAATCCTGCCCATTAACTGTTTCAATTCCTGCTTTGGGCCACTGTCTGTGTGGAGTTTGCACATTCTCCCAGCGTCTGCGTGGGTTTCCTCCGAGTACTCCGGTTTCCTCCCACAGTCCAAAAATGCGCAGATTAGGTGAATTGGCAATGCTGAATTGCCCGTAGTGTTAGGTGAAGGGGTAAGTGTAGAGGAATGGGTCTGGGTGGGTTGCTCTTCGGAGGGTCGGTGTGGACTTGTTGGGCCGAAGGGCCTGTTTCCACACTGTAAGTAATCTAAATCTAAGTAATCTAATCATCTAAATCTAAATCTTCTCTACCTTCATAGATATTATCAGACCAGCTCAATAATCCCAGGGTCTTCAGACTTTATTTCAGAGTTCAGGGACCTGTGAATTTCAGGCAAATTGGTTCTGATTGCAGGTACAAGACCATTGAGCTGTTACAAACATCCTGCCTACAGTGACAGTGTGAACATAAAAACAGATATTTCTGCAAATACATATCAGGTCAGCCCAGTGTTGGAGACAGTAGAAAGGGTTTCACATTTCAGAAAGACAGCTTTCCTCATAACTGCAAGATACTGAGTTCCTGATACAGACTAAAAGAAAGTGGAGGGGACAGAAGAAATACATCTGCAAGAAAGATGGATATGAGCAGTTAAGTTTAATGCGCTGAAAATAAGTTTTTGGAAAAAGAACGAAAACAAGGTGGGCATTATACAATGCTCAGTGGGGGCATAAAATGCATTAAGGACTCACTAAGTTTTAGATAGGCCTGTTTCTGTGCTGTACATCCTTCGGGTCAACTAACCAATTCCTCACTTAAAATCGTCTCCACCCATTAGTTTTTCATTGTACACTTGCCTAGCTTCCATTATCCACATTTATATCATTCACTTCAATCACCACTCTTTTGGTAGAAAAGCTTTTTTCTGAATTCCTGATTGGAATTCTTGGTGACCATCTTACAGTCACCTCGAGTTGCGCGCTTCTCCACAACAGGAAGCAATCTCTTTGGTTTTGATAGTGTGGATACAATCATAATTTTCAAGGGTTCTAATAGAACATCCCTCAGCCACCTTTTTGCAAGAAAAAGAAGTTAGAGGCTGTTCATCCTTTCCTGTTATTTATATCCATGTATTTCTGGTATAATTCTGGTATAATTGAACAGCTAACTGTATAAACCAGAAGGATCATAGGTTTGACTTTAAGGTCTATAACAAAAGCTGATTGCAACAGGAATGGGGGTAATAGATCCAATAATTGGCTTCTAGATGGCTCGGTTAGAGAGGACAGGGACCCAAGGGGCAACTTTTTCACATTGAGGGTGGTGAATGTGTGCAATGAGCTGCCAGAGGAAGTGGTGAAGGCTGGTATAATTACAACATTTAAAAGGCATCTGCATGGGTATATGAATAAGAAGGGTTTAGAAGGGTATGAGTTTGGTGCTGGCAAATGGGACTAGATTACTTTAGGATATCTGGTCAGCGTGGACAAGTTGGACCAAAGGTTCTGTGTACATCTCTACAACTAATTGGCTTCCCATTCTGAAATTCCATCCGATGTATATGTATTCACACACGTACAGATATTGAACATGACCTCTACTTGAAAGGTCTCTCAATCCCCAATTCACATTTGAGATGAATTAGCAAAAATTAAGCTATGCCTCAAAAGAAATCAACATCTCATGAAGCAAATTGGAAAGAAGGGGCTCAAGGTAACTTTAAAATATTAATCAGAAGCATTTTTAAAACAATAATCATATTACCAATGACAAAATGGCACAAACGATTATCAACAGCTCTAGACCGGGATCTTCCACACATCAGTGGAAGCATCATGCTTATTCTGGCCCCACAACAGAAGGAAAAGTACATACATCAATTGTACAAAGTTGATGTATTGCTTCTAGCTCACCAGATTCTGGGAAATATTACATGAAGAAGGAATAACACCAGGTGGTTTTGATAGAAATCGCTGTTTGAATACTTTTTGGTTGGTCCTTGTGGTGAATAATAAATAGATTCAATGGAGTTCCTGCAGAGTGGGAAGTTAAGACGGGAATAGAACAGCTAACAATCACTACATAGCTTGGCAGGAGCTTGTGTCTGAACTGTAGATAGAGCAGGATAGTTACAAATCTTATATGACAGGTTATGGGCAAAGATTGAGTTATGACTTTGATGTTTAACCCCTAGTATTCAATGCAATTCTACCAAAAAAATGCCCTTCTACCCTGTTCACCTGCAAAACATAAGATTCAAATTCTTACAACTTCCAACTGAAATTATTCTTATGACACTTTGTGTCAATGGTTTTTTTATTATAAATGCTTCGATCCACATTATTCATAGCAAACTGATCATCTATAGTCAATCTTACAGCACAATTCAACCATAAGATTTTTACAATTGTCCAAATGCTTTCCGAAATTTATTTCATTCACAATTTTTTCCTCAGAAACTGAAATTTCCACCACCCAAAACAAGGGCTTAACCAAAGTAAATTTAGTTATTTTAAAATATGTTATACTTATCCAATAAGTTGTCATTTGTCTCTTAATGCTTTCTTTAAAATTAGTACTTAGACCATAACCTTTCCTAAACTCCAGGGGCTGATATTTTGCCCTTGTTAATGGCACTGAGACTATGTGCATCTGCAGCTTACCACTTTTCTCAAACTGCATTTGTATCATTTGGTTAGCTGCACTCAATTTTTTCCACTGTTACCTAACAATTTCTATTAAAACCGTTTTCAAAATATCAGAAGTTTAACTGAGATGTTTTTAAGAGTGATTCAGGAGTAAACAGGTGAGGGACAAAGTCTTTTCTCATATTACTTTATCTTAATTTTCAAATTAAAGAGGCAGTTAATTTCCTCAATCAGGTGACAAATAAGGTCAGAGAATTAAATATAGAGGTGATAGAATGAGGGAGAGACGTACAGAAGAAACAAAGAGAAAGGCTCTTTCTTTCCTAATTCTAAATTCTATAGAAGTTGAATTCTGAAAGCAAATAAAGCATTGGAGGAAAACAGAATATGGGGCAAAGGGACGTAAGTGAAGAATTCTGGTTGAGGAGGCCTCTGATCTCTTACCGTTTGAAATTTGGGACACCAAGGTCGAGACAGAATTATGGATATTATACAGGATAACTGAGTACACACAACAGTTCAAAAAATGAAGCGGTTGAACAGTGACAGAAATGGTTAGAAAGAGAACAAGCACAATGGAAGAAAGCACAATTAACGAGGGTTTCGGGAGATGCAAAGGTTACAGCCAGCGGCTGTTCATTGTTATTATGCCTCTGAACAGACAGCAGCTTCTGGAGTCCAGACATGCACAGCTAAATGTGGATGCTCAGAAGTTGTCATCAGTAACGCTATATTTCTCCAGAGGATATAGTGTTGACTTTCAGTCTGCAATCAATAAGTAAACTGAAGAGAACTTGTCTTATTCTATTTACTCTATCCATTTCACAGTTTAAAAAATTTGAAAACATTGCACCTTGTTAAATGAGTTTTAACAGTTTAAGCAGTAAAGTTCATAATTACTGCTAACACATCTCACTGGCTCTGGAAATTTAAGTTAACATTTCTGGAACATCAAATGACTCCATTATGAGAAAACACTTCTTGTATTTAATGTTTTTACATGCTCATGACATTTCAGCTTCTACTGTAATCCCAATTGCATCTGCAAAATCATTTATTCTACTCTGTAACACTTAGTTAAGTGAAGTTTAATCCATGCATTTTATAGTCTGATTTGTTTTCTGTTGACATATGTGTTTCTGGTTGCGTAATGATCCCCCTACTTGATGCCAGGTTCAAACTAACATCAGGAAAAGGGATACACACACTACAAAGAACTGACTTAAAGTCAGTTGCAAGCAGCATCAATTTGCCACTGACTGTGAAAGTTCTGGCCATAAACTTGACGTGCTGTAACTACACTCTCTCTAGAGTAGCAATTCTTGCCCATTACTATTGGCAAAAATCCCCCATCATCCCAGTATTAAATGGTATATGCTTATTCTGAGATTATGTCCTTTGGTTCTCAACTCACCAGTTACCGATAACACCCTATCTACACCGAACTTGTCACAACCTATAAGAATTTTATAAGTTTGTAATATTGTCTTATGGAAAGGAATTTGCTACCTAACTGTGCCATTCTATTGAATATTACTCATCAAAAAGCTCAAAAACTACATTAGCTGAACATAACTTCCCTTAGTTAACCCACATTTGACTCTATGACTTTCTTGCTTATATAGAAGTTGTTCTAGAAGACTTCCTGAAATTGTGTCTAGAAGTTTCCAGATCATTGAAATTAAGCTGTCTGATCTCAAGATGTTTGGCTTATCCTTAAACCTTTTCTTTTGAACAAAGGCGTAATGTTTGCAATTATCCAGTCCTCAGCCACCACCCCTAATTGTAAGGGAGGAATGTTCGATGCCTGTGCACTTCCCATAATCACTTCCCTCAGTGGATTCATCTCATCAGTACAGCACATCAGCTCAGCCATGGAAGGGAAGGAATTGAATATTACTTCCTGAAAAGTTAAACCTTTCCTTCCAAAGCAAAGCTGATCTGCTGTACTGGCAGAAAGTGAGTACTGCCGATGCTGGAGATCAGAGTCGAGAGTGCGGCGCTTGAAAAGCACAGCAGGTAAGGCAGCATCCAAGAAGCAGGAGAATCAACGTTTCGGGCATAATTCCTTCATCAGGAATGAGGCTTGTGGGTCGGGGCTGAGAGATAAATGGGAGGGGGTGGGTTGGGAGGAGGCAGCTGGGAAAGCGATAGGTTTCTCCTGTCTCCCCAGTGGAGAGGAGACCACAGTGGGTGGTCAAGGACATGCAGGCACTGTCCTCCGGACCAGTCCATCACTGCCCCCTCTGACCCATCATCTTCTCCCTCACCTTCATCTACCTATCACTTTCCCAGCTCCCTCCCTCAAATCCCACCCCCCCTCCCATTTATCTCTCAGCCCCAACCCACAAGCCTCATTCCTGATGAAGGGGTTATGCCCGAAACGTTGATTCTCCTGCTCCTCAGAGGCTGCCTGACCTGCTATGCTTTTCCAGCACCACACACTCAACTCTGATCTGCTGTACTGATGAGATGAATCCATTAAGGAAAGTGCACACACATCTAACATTCTTCCTTACAATTAGGAATGGTGCCTGAGGACTGAAGAATTGGAAACATTATGCCCTTGTTCAAAAGAAAAGGTGCAAGGATAAGCCAAACATCTTGAGACCAGACAGCTTAACTTCAATGATCTGGAATCTTCTAGAACAATTTCTGTAAAAACAATTAATAGTCATAGAATCAAAAGTGGGTTAACTAAGGGAAGTTATGTTCAGCTATAGTAGAGCTTTTTGATGAGTAAAAAAAGAGGATTAATCAAGGAAATGTTGTAGATGAGGTATTCAGGAACTTCTAGGAGACATTTAATACACATCATATAATAGACTTGTGGGCAAAGTTGGAGATAGTGGAATAAAAGGGACAGTAGTAACATGGATACAAAATTAGTGAGTGATTGGGAATAAGATAACACTTAACTGATGGTCTTCAATCTAGAGGAAGATTTGAGGTGGAGTTCCCCAAGGATCACTACTGGGACCCTTGCCTTCTCAGATATATATTAATTATTTGGAACTTCAGATATAGGGCACAATTTCAAAATCTTTGGAGGATTCAAAACTTGGAAACACCGCAAACTAATTGGAGGATAGCGCAGAACTTCAAAAGGACAAAGGTGGGGGAGTGAGTTTCCATAGTCTTACAGACCATAGGGCTGCTCTTTCATTAGAGAGAGACAACTGTTGGTGATTTAACCTAAGGACTACCAGGCAAGGGGAGAGGTGGAGAAGGTGAGTCCTTCATGGAGAATGGACAGGTAGATGGCTGATGACGTTCAATGTGTAGAAGTATTTGGTGATTTATTTTGGTCGGAAGAAAATGGAGAGACAGAACAAGTTAAAAGATACAGCTCTAAATTGGGTGCAGCCATAGAGACACCTGGATGTATACATATGTAAGTAATTCAAGGTGATGGGAAAGGTTGACACAACAATTAATAAAACATATTATCTGAGGCTATATTTAAAAAAAAGAAAAAAAGAGCAAGGAGGTTATACGGTATTTGTATAAAACATTAATTCATCCTCAATTGGGATATTCTAGCTAGTTTTAGATCCTACACTTTCAGAAGAATGAGATTACATTGGAGAGATTGCATGAGAGATTTACGAAAATGGTTCCAGGGATAAGGAATTTCAGTTATGAAAAGGAACTGAAGAAGCTGGGACTGTTCGCCTTGAAGAGTAGAAGGCTGCATAGAAGATATGATTTTGTAAACTTCAATCAAGAGAGGTCTGAATGGAGTAAAGAGAGGAAATGAACTAACCATGCTCACATGGAATGACAGAGGATCGAGGGAGGGCTATATATTTTACTCTTATGTTCCAATGCTCTGATGTTCTAATAGCTCCTAGAAATAATGTAGAGCTGCTGATGTTGCACTTGGGTGGACGAAGTTAAAAATCACATGAACACCAGGTTGTAGTCCAACAGGTTTACTTGGAAGTACAGGCTTTTGGAGCGCTGCTCCTTCATCAGGTCACGAGTGGAGTAGGATCATTGGACACAGAATTTATCGCAAAAGATCATAGTGTCATAGTCTGATGCAATGCATTTAGCAAACCTAGACTGCTGCTCCTGGAAAGGACAATCTCATTGCAACAAACACACATGTTACAAATACTAAATCCTGAGGCAGGTAACTTATGTGCAAAATCCCATTGGAGTTAACAATAGGCTAAGAACAAGAATAGACTCCTCTTCCCAGATGTCACAGTGGAACGAACAGCCAATCAAGAACTGCAGACCAGCATCTACAGCGAAGTCTCTCACACACACACAACTGCAGGAGCAATCATCCCAACACCCACAAACTCAGCTTATGACATTATTTAAATGGGCTACAATGCACTGTTGCACCCAGGAACTACGACCAGAAGAAAAATACCGATACAGCATATTCAAGAAGAACAGGTACCCAATAAACACAGTCCGCCGATTCTTAAACAACAAACCTAAATGAGAACACACAATACGCCCAGAGACTCTAGCCACATTGCTACACTTGAAAGACATCTCAGAGGTGACTGCCAGACTACTCCGACCTCTTGACATCATGGTAGCCCACAAACCTACCAACGTACTGAAGCAGCTACTGAGGAACCTAAATGACCCTGTACCAACAACCCACAAATCAAATGTAATTTACAAAATATCCGCAAAGACTGTAACACCCCACCAGACAGAGAGGCAGAAAACTAGTCACCAGGATACACGAGCACCAACTAGCCACCAAAAGACATGACCAGCTATCACTAGTATCCTTACACACAGACTAAGAAGAACACCACTTCGACTGGACAACACATCCATCCTGCGACAAGCTAAACAGAGACACTCTCGGGAATTCCTAGAGGCATGGCATTCAAATCGGAACTCCATCAATGAACACATCGATTTGGATCCCATTTACCAACCTCTTGGAAGAGGAGGTTTCTCAGAGAACAAACCTACCAGCTCAGCAAGCAAATTTACAACCTGAACAGGCAAAGAGTTAGTACACATAAACATTATATTGTCAACTGTTTTAATAGAACCATTTGCAAATTGGCTAAAGCCTCCACTAAATCAATATGGATAATGGAGGGTCAAATAGTGTTAAATGTTCACCTGCTGTTGTCAACTGTAATTTCGAGTCTTAGAAAAAATTCTACTTACTTTTCCAGCTCTTTGTCCCTGAGTGGTGACCTCCAATGTTGATACTCCATAAAAATCAGAAAGAATAGTAGACAGAAAGTGAAGACGACACCTGCAAACACGATTTTCTGTCGAGCTGTGGTATTTCTGAGGGACAGACTGAAGTGCCACGATGCAGGAAACAAACAAGATAAATTAACTCTGCAAGAAAATTAGAAGGTAACATTTTAAAACTTTGAAGATTAAAAAAGGCAATTATCACAAATCATGATATGTTTCACAGCCTCAGAACTTTGGAATCGATTAAGGTTGAAAGGCAACCCTGGTTGTCAAGTAGGACGCATTAACACATTGGTGTCGAGAGTGTGGTGCTGGAAAATCACAGCATGTCAGGCAGCATCTGAGAAGCAGAAGAATCAACGTTTCAGGCAGCAGCCCTTCATCAGGAATGATGATGAAGGGCTGATGCCTGTAACGTTGACTCCCCTGCTCCTCAGATGCTGCCTGGCCGGCTGTGCTTTTCCAGCACCACACTCTCGACTCAGATCTCCAGCCTCTGCAGTCCTCACTTTCTCCATATGAACACATTGGTGCACAGTAAGCTCCCACCAATGGTACTGAAATAAAAGACCTAATCATCTGTTTTAGGTATAAACTAAAGATAAGTATTGGTCAGGACACCAGGGCCTGAATTTTATGCCCCATGCCTGTGGGCTAGAAGGCAGGGGTCCATGCAGTGCAAGAGTTTCCATAGTCCCAGAGGAACATATGCAGCTCTCTAATTTGAAAGAGATGACGAGTGGCAAGTTTAATCTGAGGCTCACCACGCCTCAGGTGAAGGGACAAAGTTGAGAAGGTGACCTCAGCTGATCATGGAACTGAACTCAGGTTGACGGCTCTTTTGCTCGTCAGATGCTGCCTGGTCTGCTGTGCTTTTTCCAGAGCTAGACTTTATCAACTCTTACTGTGTCATGCATTCCCACTACCAAAGTACTTAGGCCAAACGGTTGGGAATGGGTGACAAATATTGGCTTTATCAATGTTTTCAAAAGATGAATAATTCCTCGTGCATAGAGCACTGGAAATTGTTTCTAAGGTATGACAAAATATAATGTAAATTCAAGTCTTCGGCTTGCTTTTTAAATTGGAAGCCTAGATACCTTGGTCAGTAGTTGTATGCTGAAAATATTCAGGAAACCCTAAATTGTACCATGATTTCCCAATGGTGCTAAAATAAGCAGGCAACTTAGTTGGCAGGGTGCCGTCCCATTATCTTAAGAAATTTCCTGAGAGCATGGGAAATTCAAACCCTTATTTTAAAAAGCCACAGGGCCATGTGAAATCAAACAAAATTTAGTCTTAAGAACTGAAATGCTTAAAAATAATTGAATGTTAGGATCCTGCATGCGGATGCCAGCAGTCAGTTGGGGTGGACCCATAACAGGCTGTTAAGACAGTTTCCATTATAGCTAGCTATTGTTGACCATTGGAATGGGTTGCATTATATTGATATCTGTAGAATTCATCATCAAGTTGTTTCATCATTCGTACTTGTGGGAATTAAACCATCTACCCACTTTCATTACCTTTTGAGAGTTTTCAAAACCCCACATTTCACAATGTCAGATAATGGAAGTTCCACTAGATTACTGATCCTGCACCATCAATTAAAGAACATTGCTCTTTGAAACAGAATAAATAGTTTTAACATTCGCAGACAAGGCCATGGTGTAATATAAGCCACTTCAGACAGAGGAGAGAAAAGACAAAATAACTCCTCTGATCTTAAATTATCAAACTCAATTTGTTAAATCATTAAGATAAAGGTAGCACAAAAAGATTTAGCTAGCTATAAGTCTATTGAAGGAGTTGCAAGCTTACCTAGCCATATGGTAAAGGCACAGTGTGTAGGTGGAAAGGACTTCACCATACAGCTTCTATATTAAGCTCCTTGCTTGTGAATGTCACCTCAGCATCTTGAGTTGATAAGCGTACACTGTTGACAGCGTGGCTCAGACATGCCCCTTTTTTGCTATGCAAAGTTCAAAGGCTGACTGATAACAGAGCAGAAAAACACAGAGAGAGGGAGAAAAAGTTAGAACTCAGGTCAGATAATCAACAATAAAATACAACAGGTCTGAAACAACAAATAATTATGTACTCATAAGAATCATCAGCAATTTCTCCATTTACTTTCCTTATCTCCAAATCCACGTACCCTAAGCAGGCGATTGGAGTAATCCATCACTAAGCTGTGACCACCACACTCAAGTATCCAAACACTGATCATGAAAATGTGCACTGCAGGTTAGCAACGCTGGACAAAATGCCAATTTAGCACTGGATTTCATTCCTCGAGAGACGGAATTGAAAAACAAAGCTTTTCTAAAACTACATCAAACCTTCATTATATCATCGCAAGAGCACTGTATGCAGTTCTGATCACCATATTTTTAAAAAAAGATATAGAGACACTGGAGTGGTTGCAGAAAGATTCAAAGGATGATACAGCAATTTCTTAAAATGAATAGCCACACATTTATGAAATACTTGTCAAAGAAGAATTGTTCCTCTCGTGAAAACAGTCTGAGAGGGTGAACTAATACAGGTCTTTAAAGTTATGAAAGATTTTGACAGTGTGAACAGAGGGACAATGTGTCCTCTTGTGGAGAAGAGCATAAATAGAGGCCATGAACTCCAGATGGTCACAATAAATCCAATAACAAATGCAGAAGAAACCCAAGTAGCGGTGAGAATGTGGAATTTGTGTTACCACGAGTGGGAGAAGCAAATTATTGAGATGTATTTAAAGTGAAACTAGAAAAGCATGTGAGGGAGAAGGGCACAAATGGTTAGGATGGTAGATTTATATGGGAATGTTGGAAGGAGAATTAAATAGACTGGTTGGGCTGAACAGGCTATTTCGATGCTGTACCAAAAGGTTCAAAGTAATGATAGATAGGATAAAGGATATCGGTGTTATGGAACAGATGAGCATCCATTTTAGAAATTCCAGTATAGGCTTCAAACACTGTGCCGCGTGCCAAGTAAAATTGCCTCCACTGTAGCGGCTGTCTGAAGTCTCCCTCTATAGAACGGCATTTGACTACACACTCTCCGACAGGTAGACAGCATTTGCAGGTCTGTCTAAACTGCTGCCATCAAGGCATTCTACTGTATTCCCACCTCTAGCTAAACCTATGAATTAGGAAGAGTAAATCACTCAACCCTTACGCCTATCCACCAATGATCTGGGCTGATCTTTCATCCACTTGTTTATAAAACTTTCACCTCTTTGCTTATCAAGAATCTATCTACTTCTGCCTGAAAATATTCAAAGATTGTCCTCCCAGTGCCTTTTGAGGAATAGTGTTCCGACTCATGACCCTCTACGAGAACAGATTTATCTTCACCTCAGTCTTAAATTGGCAATCATTTTTGTTAAGAAGTTGTGATGTCTAGTTCTGGTTACTCCAAGAAAAGTAAACATGCTCTCCACATCTACCTTGTCAAGACCTCAGGATCTTGTCGCCTCTCTTAAATTCCAGTGGATACAAGCCTTTTGACCTTTCTCTATTAGACAACCATCTATTCGACTAGTATACCTTTTTCTGAACTGCTTCCAACAGATTTACATCCTTTCTTAAATAAGGAAACAAATACTGCACTTTTCTCCCATGTGGTCTCATCATTGCTCAGTATAATTGAAGCACAACCTCCCTACTTCTGTTTGCAATTCGTCTCACAACAAACGATAATAGTGTAATTGCTTTCCTAATTACTCCTTGTAGCTGCATATCAGCATTTTTTAAAAATTCACTCGTGAGACATCATTGACTAGCCAGTATTTACTGCCCATCCGCAACGCCAATCAAAAGATGGTGGTGAGCTGTCTTCTTAAAACGCAAAAGTCCACATGCTCAAGGTTGATCCACAATGCCTTTAGAGAGAGATTTCCATGATTTTGAGTCACCAGCTCAAGAGGAATCTGGATATATTTCCAAGTCAGCTTGGAGAGGAACTTGCTGGGGGTGGTGCTCCTATGTATTTGCAACCCTTGTTCTTCCTGTCGGAATTGGTTGTGGGTTTGGAAGATGTTGTCTAAGAAACCTTGGTGAATTTCTGCAGTGCATCTTGTAGATAGTACACACAGCTTCTACTGAAGATCGGTGGCAGAGACAGTGGGTGCTTGTAGATGTGGTACCAATCAAGAGGTTTAGTTTTTCCTGGATGGTGTCAAGTTTCCTGAGTGTTGTTGGAGCTACACTCATCCAAACAAGTGGGGAGGATTCCATCAAACACCTGACTTGTACCTTGTAGATAGTGGACAAGCTTTGGAGAATCAGGAGCTAAGTTATTCACAGCAAAATTCCTAGCCTCTGACCTGCCGTTGTAGCCACTGAATTTATGCGACGAGCCCAGCTAAATTTCAATGGTAAACTCCTGGATGTTGCTTGTAAAGGATGGTCAGTGGACATCATTGAATGTCACAGGACAGTGGTTAGATTGTCCCTTATTGGAGATGGTCCTTGCCCGTGATGCAAATGTGACCTCTGTAATTCATATAGTAAGGTTTCAAGATTCCTCTGCATATCAAAGCTCTATAATCTATCTACAATCATTTAGAAAGATGTTCTCTCCAAGCATTGAGTGTCTTTTGAATTCCCTTCCTCAAAAGGCAATAGTTGCAGAATTTTAAAATATTTTAAGACAATGGTAGAAAGATGAAAAGATAGGAAGTTTCTATGATGCTTGCCCCCTCCCCCACTGATCAGCACAATCCGGAGTTGTCACCCACTGACACTCTCCCACATTGGCCATCCCTCCCATCGACACTCATCTCTTCCTGACCCTCACATTTTCCTCTGACCATCCACGACTGATCCTCATCCCTTCTCTACAAATCATGGGTCTATTGACTCACTTCCCCAACAACCTGCATCACTCCCTAATTGTCTCTCACAGGCCTTTGCTCATTGGCTCTCACAACCTCCTAAATGACTACACCCTTGCTGATCCTTACCCCTCCCTCACTGACCAGCCCTTTTCCTTTCCCCATTAATTTATTCACCCTCCACCGACTCTAACTCCTCCTCTCAATGATCATATCTCCATGTGCCTCACCCCTCACAAATCTCCTCTATCTTGCATAACACTCCCCAGCCCAAGTGAACATCACCCCCAGTAGCCATCTCCCCACTCCATGGCCACTGCCTCCACATCCCCATGTCCCCCAATGACCCCCTCTCACCATCCCCACATCCCCAAAGACCGCCCACCCACCTCTCACCATCCCCACATCCCCACAGACCGCCCCACCCCGACACCAATCCCCCCTTCCCCCAGTGACTCCCTCACCCACACGTCCACACATGCCCAGACACACCACCACCCCCACGAGACCACCCCATCCCCAGGACACCAATCCCCACGTCCCCCAGTCACCCCCCCCACCCCACCCCACCCCCACGTCCCCAGTCACCCCCCCACCCCACAGTCACCCCCCACCCCCACGTCCCCCAGTCACCACCCCACCCCCACGTCCCCCAGTCAGCCCCCCATCCTCACCCCACCCCCACGTCCCCCAGTCACCCCCACATTCCCCAGTCACCCCCTCACCCCCAACCCACCCCCATGCCCCCCAGTCACCCCCCTACCCACACCCCACCCCCATGTTCCCCCAGTCACCCCCCCCACCCCCATGTTCCCCCAGTCACCCCCCACCTCCACGTCCCCCAGTCACCCCCCACCCCCACGTCCCCCAGTCACCCCCCACCCCACCCCCACATCCCTCAGTCACCCCCCACCTCCACATCCCCCAGTGACCCCCCCACCCCACCCCCACATCCTCCAGTCACCCCCCCACCCCACCCCCACATCCTCCAGTCACCCCCCACCCCACCCCCACATCCCCCAGTCACCCCCCACCTCCACATCCCCCAGTCACCCCCCCACCTCCACATCCCCCAGTCACCCCCCCACCTCCACATCCCCCAGTCACCCCCCCACCTCCACATCCCCCAGTCACCCCCCCACCTCCACATCCCCCAGTCACCCCCCCACCTCCACATCCCCCAGTCACCCCCCCACCTCCACATCCCCCAGTCACCCCCCCACCTCCACATCCCCCAGTCACCCCCCCCACCCCACCCCCACATCCCCCAGTCACCCCCCACCCCCACATCCCCCAGTCACCCCCCCCCACCCCACCCCCACATGCCCCAGTCACCCCCCCCACCCCACCCCCACATCCCCCAGTCACCCCCCCCCACCCCACCCCCACATCCCCCAGTCACCCCCCCCCCACCCCACCCCCACATGCCCCAGTCACCCCCGACCCCCACATGCCCCAGTCACCCCCCCCACCCCACCCCCACATGCCCCAGTCACCCCCCCCACCCCACCCCCACATCCCCCAGTCACCCCCCCCACCCCACCCCCACATCCCCCAGTCACCCCCCCCACCCCACCCCCACATCCCCCAGTCACCCCCCCCACCCCACCCCCACATCCCCCAGTCACCCCCCCCACCCCACCCCCACATCCCCCAGTCACCCCCCCCACCCCACCCCCACATCCCCCAGTCACCCCCCCCACCCCACCCCCACATCCCCCAGTCACCCCCCCCACCCCACCCCCACATCCCCCAGTCACCCCCCCCACCCCACCCCCACATCCCCCAGTCACCCCCCCCACCCCACCCCCACATCCCCCAGTCACCCCCCCCACCCCACCCCCACATCCCCCAGTCACCCCCCCCACCCCACCCCCACATCCCCCAGTCACCCCCCCCACCCCACCCCCACATCCCCCAGTCACCCCCCCCACCCCACCCCCACATCCCCCAGTCACCCCCCCCACCCCACCCCCACATCCCCCAGTCACCCCCCCCACCCCACCCCCACATCCCCCAGTCACCCCCCACCCCCCACCCCCACATCCCCCACATCCCCCAGTCACCCCCCACCCCCACATCCCCCAGTCACCCCCCCCCACCCCACCCCCACATCCCCCAGTCACACCCCCCACCCCACCCCCACATCCCCCAGTCACACCCCCCACCCCACCCCCACATCCCCCAGTCACCCCCCCCACCCCACCCCCACATCCCCCAGTCACCCCCCCCACCCCACCCCCACATCCCCCAGTCACCCCCCCCACCCCACCCCCACATCCCCCAGTCACCCCCCACCCCCACATCCCCCACATCCCCCAGTCACCCCCCACCCCCACATCCCCCAGTCACCCCCCCCCACCCCACCCCCACATCCCCCAGTCACACCCCCCACCCCACCCCCACATCCCCCAGTCACACCCCCCACCCCACCCCCACATCCCCCAGTCACACCCCCCACCCCACCCCCACATCCCCCAGTCACCCCCCCCACCCCACCCCCACATCCCCCAGTCACCCTCCCACCCCACCCCCACATCCCCCAGTCACCCCCCCCACCCCACCCCCACATCCCCCAGTCACCCCCCCCACCCCACCCCCACATCCCCCAGTCACCCCCCCCACCCCACCCCCACATCCCCCAGTCACCCCCCCCACCCCACCCCCACATCCCCCAGTCACCCCCCCCACCCCACCCCCACATCCCCCAGTCACCCCCCACCCCCACATCCCCCAGTCACCCCCCACCCCACCCCCACATCCCCCAGTCACCCCCCACCCCCACATCCCCCAGTCACCCCCCACCCCCACATCCCCCAGTCACCCCCCACCCCCACATCCCCCAGTCACCCCCCACCCCCACATCCCCCAGTCACCCCCCACCCCCACATCCCCCAGTCACCCCCCACCCCACCCCCACATCCCCCAGTCACCCCCCACCCCCACATCCCCCAGTCACCCCCCCCACCCCACCCCCACATCCCCCAGTCACCCCCCACCCCCACATCCCCCAGTCACCCCCCCCACCCCACCCCCACATCCCCAAGTCACCCCCCACCCCCACATCCCCCAGTCAACCCCCACCCCCACATCCCCCAGTCACCCCCCACCCCACCCCCACATCCCCCAGTCACCCCCCACCCCCACATCCCCCAGTCACCCCCCACCCCCACATCCCCCAGTCACCCCCCACCCCCACATCCCCCAGTCACCCCCCACCCCACCCCCACATCCCCCAGTCACCCCCCCACCCCACCCCCACATCCCCCAGTCACCCCCCCACCCCACCCCCACATCCCCCAGTCACCCCCCCACCCCACCCCCACATCCCCCAGTCACCCCCCCCACCCCACCCCCACATCCCCCAGTCACCCCCCACCCCCACATCCCCCAGTCACCCCCCACCCCCACATCCCCCAGTCACCCCCCCCACCCCACCCCCACATCCCCCAGTCACCCCCCACCCCCACATCCCCCAGTCACCCCCCACCCCAACCCCACATCCCCCAGTCACCCCCCCACCCCACCCCCACATCCCCCAGTCACCCCCCCCACCCCACCCCCACATCCCCAAGTCACCCCCCACCCCCACATCCCCCAGTCAACCCCCACCCCCACATCCCCCAGTCACCCCCCACCCCACCCCCACATCCCCCAGTCACCCCCCACCCCACCCCCACATCCCCCAGTCACCCCCCACCCCCACATCCCCCAGTCACCCCCCACCCCCACATCCCCCAGTCACCCCCCACCCCCACATCCCCCAGTCACCCCCCACCCCCACATCCCCCAGTCACCCCCCACCCCACCCCCACATCCCCCAGTCACCCCCCCCACCCCACCCCCACATCCCCCAGTCACCCCCCCCACCCCACCCCCACATCCCCCAGTCACCCCCCCCACCCCACCCCCACATCCCCCAGTCACCCCCCCCACCCCACCCCCACATCCCCAAGTCACCCCCCACCCCCACATCCCCCAGTCAACCCCCACCCCCACATCCCCCAGTCAACCCCCACCCCCACATCCCCCAGTCACCCCCCACCCCACCCCCACATCCCCCAGTCACCCCCCACCCCCACATCCCCCAGTCACCCCCCACCCCCACATCCCCCAGTCACCCCCCACCCCCACATCCCCCAGTCACCCCCCACCCCCACATCCCCCAGTCACCCCCCACCCCACCCCCACATCCCCCAGTCACCCCCCACCCCACCCCCACATCCCCCAGTCACCCCCCACCACCCCACCCCCACATCCCCCAGTCACCCCCCCCCACCCCACCCCCACATCCCCCAGTCACCCCCCCCCCACCCCACCCCCACATCCCCAAGTCACCCCCCACCCCCACATCCCCCAGTCAACCCCCACCCCCACAACCCCCAGTCACCCCCCCACCCCACCCCCACATCCCCCAGTCACCCCCCCCACCCCACCCCCACATCCCACAGTCACCCCCTCCACCCCACCCCCACATCCCACAGTCACCCCCCACCCCCACATCCCACAGTCACCCCCCACCCCCACATCCCACAGTCACCCCCCACCCCCACATCCCCCAGTCACCCCCCACCCCCACATCCCCCAGTCACCCCCCACCCCCACATCCCCCAGTCACCCCCCACCCCCACATCCCCCAGTCACCCCCCACCCCCACATCCCCCAGTCACCCCCCACCCCCACATCCCCCAGTCACCCCCCACCCCCACATCCCCCAGTCACCCCCCACCCCCACATCCCCCAGTCACCCCCCCCACCCCACCCCCACATCCCCCAGTCACCCCCCCCACCCCACCCCCACATCCCCCAGTCACCCCCCCACCCCCACATCCCCCAGTCACCCCCCCCACCCCACCCCCACATCCCCCAGTCACCCCCCCCACCCCACCCCCACATCCCCCAGTCACCCCCCCCACCCCACCCCCACATCCCCCAGTCACCCCCCCCACCCCACCCCCACATCCCCCAGTCACCCCCCCCACCCCACCCCCACATCCCCCAGTCACCCCCCCCACCCCACCCCCACATCCCCCAGTCACCCCCCCCCACCCCACCCCCACATCCCGCAGTCACCCCCCCCACCCCACCCCCACATCCCGCAGTCACCCCCCCCACCCCACCCCCACATCCCGCAGTCACCCCCCCCCACCCCACCCCCACATCCCGCAGTCACCCCACCCACCCCACCCCCACATCCCGCAGTCACCCCCCCCACCCCACCCCCACATCCCCCAGTCACCCCCCCCACCCCACCCCCACATCCCCCAGTCACCCCCCCCACCCCACCCCCACATCCCCCAGTCACCCCCCCACCCCACCCCCACAGCCCACAGTCACCCCCCCCACCCCACCCCCACAGCCCACAGTCACCCCCCACCCCCACAGCCCACAGTCACCCCCCACCCCCACATCCCCCAGTCACCCCCCACCCCCACATCCCCCAGTCACCCCCCACCCCCACATCCCCCAGTCACCCCCCACCCCACCCCCACATCCCCCAGTCACCCCCCACCCCACCCCCACATCCCCCAGTCACCCCCCACACCACCCCCACATCCCCCAGTCACCCCCCACACCACCCCCACATCCCCCAGTCACCCCCCACCCCCACATCCCCCAGTCACCCCCCACCCCACCCCCACATCCCCCAGTCACCCCCCACCCCACCCCCACATCCCCCAGTCACCCCCCCCACCCCACCCCCACATCCCCCAGTCACCCCCCCCACCCCACCCCCACATCCCCCAGTCACCCCCCCCACCCCACCCCCACATCCCCCAGTCACCCCCCCCACCCCACCCCCACATCCCCCAGTCACCCCCCCCCACCCACCCCCACATCCCCCAGTCACCTCCCACCCCCACATCCCCCAGTCACCCCCCACCCCCACATCCCCCAGTCACCCCCCACCCCCACATCCCCCAGTCACCCCCCACCCCCACATCCCCCAGTCACCCCCCACCCCCACATCCCCCAGTCACCCCCCAGTCACCCCCCACCCCCACATCCCCCAGTCACCCCCCACCCCCACATCCCCCACTCACCCCCCACCCCCACATCCCCCACTCACCCCCCACCCCCACATCCCCCACTCACCCCCCACCCCCACATCCCCCACTCACCCCCCACCCCCACATCCCCCACTCACCCCCCACCCCCACATCCCCCACTCACCCCCCACCCCCACATCCCCCACTCACCCCCCACCCCCACATCCCCCACTCACCCCCCACCCCCACATCCCCCACTCACCCCCCACCCCCACATCCCCCACTCACCCCCCACCCCCACATCCCCCACTCACCCCCCACCCCCACATCCCCCACTCACCCCCCACCCCCACATCCCCCACTCACCCCCCACCCCCACATCCCCCACTCACCCCCCACCCCCACATCCCCCACTCACCCCCCACCCCCACATCCCCCACTCACCCCCCACCCCCCACCCCACCCCCACATCCCCCACTCACCGCCCACCCCACCCCCACATCCCCCAGTCACCCCCCACCCCACCCCCACATCCCCCAGTCACCCCCCACCCCACCCCCACATCCCCCAGTCACCCCCCACCCCACCCCCACATCCCCCAGTCACCCCCCACCCCACCCCCACATCCCCAACTCACCCCCCACCCCACCCCCACATCCCCCACTCACCCCCCACCCCACCCCCACATCCCCCAGTCACCCCCCCCACCCCACCCCCACATCCCCCAGTCACCCCCCCCACCCCACCCCCACATCCCCCAGTCACCCCCCCCACCCCACCCCCACATCCCCCAGTCACCCCCCCCACCCCACCCCCACATCCCCCAGTCACCCCCCCCACCCCACCCCCACATCCCCCAGTCACCCCCCCCACCCCACCCCCACATCCCCCAGTCACCCCCCCCACCCCACCCCCACATCCCCCAGTCACCCCCCACCCCCACATCCCCCAGTCACCCCCCCCACCCCACCCCCACATCCCCCAGTCACCCCCCCCACCCCACCCCCACATCCGCCAGTCACCCCCCACCCCCACATCCCCCAGTCACCCCCCACCCCCACATCCCCCAGTCACCCCCCACCCCCACATCCCCCAGTCACCCCCCACCCCCACATCCCCCAGTCACCCCCCACCCCCACATCCCCCAGTCACCCCCCACCCCCACATCCCCCAGTCACCCCCCACCCCCACATCCCCCAGTCACCCCCCACCCCCCACATCCCCCAGTCACCCCCCCCACCCCACCCCGACATCCGCCAGTCACCCCCCACCCCCACATCCCCCAGTCACCCCCCACCCCCACATCCCCCAGTCACCCCCCACCCCCACATCCCCCAGTCACCCCCCACCCCCACATCCCCCAGTCACCCCCCCCACCCCACCCCCACATCCCCCAGTCACCCCCCCCACCCCACCCCCACATCCCCAGTCACCCCCCCCACCCCACCCCCACATCCCCCAGTCACCCCCCACCCCACCCCCACATCCCCCAGTCACCCCCCACCCCACCCCCACATCCCCCAGTCACCCCCCACCCCACCCCCACATCCCCCAGTCACCCCCCACCCCACCCCCACATCCCCCAGTCACCCCCCACCCCACCCCCACATCCCCCAGTCACCCCCCACCCCACCCCCACATCCCCCAGTCACCCCCCACCCCACCCCCACATCCCCCAGTCACCCCCCACCCCCACATCCCCCAGTCACCCCCCACCCCCACATCCCCCAGTCACCCCCCCCACCCCACCTCCACATCCCCCAGTCACCCCCCCCACCCCACCCCCACATCCCCCAGTCACCCCCCACCCCCACATCCCCCAGTCACCCCCCACCCCCACATCCCCCAGTCACCCCCCACCCCCACATCCCCCAGTCACCCCCCACCCCCACATCCCCCAGTCACCCCCCCACCCCCACATCCCCCAGTCACCCCCCACCCCCACATCCCCCAGTCACCCCCCACCCCCACATCCCCCAGTCACCCCCCACCCCCACATCCCCCAGTCACCCCCCACCCCCACATCCCCCAGTCACCCCCCCCACCCCACCCCGACATCCGCCAGTCACCCCCCACCCCCACATCCCCCAGTCACCCCCCACCCCCACATCCCCCAGTCACCCCCCACCCCCCACATCCCCCAGTCACCCCCCACCCCCACATCCCCCAGTCACCCCCCCCACCCCACCCCCACATCCCCCAGTCACCCCCCCCACCCCACCCCCACATCCCCCAGTCACCCCCCCCCACCCCACCCCCACATCCCCCAGTCACCCCCCACCCCACCCCCACATCCCCCAGTCACCCCCCACCCCACCCCCACATCCCCCAGTCACCCCCCACCCCACCCCCACATCCCCCAGTCACCCCCCACCCCACCCCCACATCCCCCAGTCACCCCCCACCCCACCCCCACATCCCCCAGTCACCCCCCACCCCACCCCCACATCCCCCAGTCACCCCCCACCCCACCCCCACATCCCCCAGTCACCCCCCACCCCCACATCCCCCAGTCACCCCCCACCCCCACATCCCCCAGTCACCCCCCCCACCCCACCTCCACATCCCCCAGTCACCCCCCCCACCCCACCCCCACATCCCCCAGTCACCCCCCACCCCCACATCCCCCAGTCACCCCCCACCCCCACATCCCCCAGTCACCCCCCACCCCCACATCCCCCAGTCACCCCCCACCCCCACATCCCCCAGTCACCCCCCACCCCCACATCCCCCAGTCACCCCCCACCCCCACATCCCCCAGTCACCCCCCACCCCCACATCCCCCAGTCACCCCCCACCCCCACATCCCCCAGTCACCCCCCCCACCCCACCCCCACATCCCCCAGTCACCCCCCCCCACCCCACCCCCACATCCCCCAG